>NW_028187565.1:0-600000 GCF_964204655.1 Triturus cristatus
CAGCTTAGCACTAGAGCAGCTCTGCTGACCTGGTTCTCTGGCTCTAAAGCAGCTCTGCTGACCTGGTTCTCTGGCTCTAGAGCAGCTCTGCTGACCTGGTACTCTGGCTCAAGACCAGCTCTGCTGACCTGGTTCTTAGGCTCTAGAGCAGCTCTGTTGACCTGGTTCTCTGACTCTCAAGCAACTCTGCTGACCTGGCTCTCTCGCTCTAAAACAGCTCTGCTGACCTGTTTCTATGGTTTTAAAGCAGCTCTGTTGACTTGGTTCTCTGGCTCAAGACCAGCTCTGCTGACCTGGTTCTTAGGCTCTAGAGCAGCTCTGCTGACCTGGTTCTCTGGCTTTGAAGCAGCTTTGCTGACCTGGATCTCTGGCTCTAAAGTAGCTCTGGTGACCTGGTTCTCTGGCTCTAGGGCAGCTCTGCTGACCTGGTTCTTAGGCTCGAGAGCAGCTCTGCTGACTTAGTTCTGTGGCTCTACAACTGCTCTGCTGACCTGGTTCTCTCCCTCTAAAGCAGCTCTGCTGACCTGGTTTCTCTGGCTCTACAGCCGCTCTGCTGACCTGGTACTCTGGCTCAAGACCAGCTCTGCTGACCTGGTTCTTAGGCTCTAGAGCAGCTCTGTTGACCTGGTTCTCTGGCTCTAAAGCAGCTCTGCTGACCTGGTTCTCTCGCTTTAAAGCAGCTCTGCTGACCTGGTTCTATGGCTCTAAAGCAGCTCTGTTGACTTGGTTCTCTGGCTCAAGACAAGCTCTGCTGACCTGGTTCTTAGGCTCTAGAGTAGCTCTGCTGACCTGGTTCTCTGGCTCTAAAGCAGCTTTGCTGACCTGCTTCTCTGGCTCTAAGTATCTCTGCTGACCCGGTTCTCTGGCTCTAGAGCAGCTCTGCTGACCTGGTTCTTAGGCTCGAGAGCAGCTCTGCTGACTTAGTTCTCTGGCTCTACAACTGCTCTGCTGACCTGGTTCTCTGGCTCTAAAGCTGCTCTGCTGACCTGGTTCTCTGGCTCTAAAGCAGCTCTGCTGACCAGGTTCCCTGGCTCTAAAGCAGCTCTGCTGACCTGGTTCTCTCCTTCCAAAAGCAGCTCTGCTGACCAGGTTCTCTCCCTCTAAAGCAGCTCTGCTGACCTGGTTCTCTGGCTCTAGAGCAGCTCTGCTGACCTGGTTCTTAGGCTCTAAAGCAGCTCTGCTGACCTGTTTCTCTGGCTCTACAACAGCTCTGCTGACCTGGTTCTCTGGCTCTAAAGCAGCTCTGCTGGCCTGTTTCTCTGCCTCTACAACAGCTCTGCTGACCTGGTTCTCTGGCTCTAAAGCATCTCTGCTGACCTGGTTGTCTGGCTCTAGAGCAGCTCTGCTGACCTGGTTCTAAAGCCTCTAGAGCAGCTCTACTGACCTATTTATCTAGCTCTACAACAGCTTAGGCACTAGAGCAGCTCTGCTGACCTGGTTCTCTGGCTCTACAACAGCTTAGGCACTAGAGCAGCTCTGCTGACCTGGTTCTCTGGCTCTAAAGCAGCTCTGCTGACCTGGTTCTCTGGCTCTAGAGCAGCTCTGCTGACCTGGTTCTCTGGCTCTAAAGCAGCTCTGCTGACCTGGTTCTTAAGCTCTAAAGTAGCTCTGCTGACCTGGTTCTATGGCTCTAAAACAGCTCTGCTGACCAGGTTCCCTGGCTCTAAAGCAGCTTTGCTGACCTGGTTCTCTGGCTCTAAAACAGCACTGCTGACCTGGTTCTTAGGCTCTAAAGCTGCTCTGCTGACCTGGTTCTCTGGCTCTACAACAGCTCTGCTGACCTGGTTCTTAGGCTCTAGAGCAGCTCTGCTGACCTGGTTCTTAGGCTCTAGAGGAGCTCTGCTGACCTGGTGCTCTGGCTCAAGACCAGCTCTGCTGACCTGGTTCTTAGGCTCTAGAGCAGCTCTGTTGACCTGGTTCTCTGGCTCTAAAGCATCTCTGCTGACCTGGTTCTCTGGTTCTAAAGCAGCTCTGCTGACCTGGTTCCCTGGCTCTAAAGCAGCTCTGCTGACCTGGTTCTCTCCCTCTAAAGGAGCTCTGCTGACCTGGTTCTCTGGCTCTAAAGCAGCTCTGCTGACCAGGTTCTCTCCCTCTAAAGCAGCTCTGCTGACCTGGTTTCTCTGGCTCTACAGCAGCTCTGCTGACCTGGTTCTCTGGCTCAAGACCAGCTCTGCTGACCTGGTTCTCTGGCTCTAGAGCATCTCTACTGACCTGGTACTCTGGCTTTGAAGCAGCTCTGCTGACCTGGTTCTATGGCTCTAAAGCAGCTCTGCTGACCTGGTTCTCTGGCTCTAGAGCAGCTCTGCTGACCTGGTTTTTAGGCTCTAGAGCAGCTCTGCTGACTTAGTTCTCTGGCTCTAAAACTGCTCTGCTCACCTGGTTCTCTGGCTCTAGAGCAGCTCTGCTTACCTGGTTCTCTCCCTCTAAAGCAGCTCTGCAGACCTGGTTCTCTGGCTCTAAAGCAGCTCTGCTGACATGGTTCTCTCCCTCTAAAGCAGCTCTGCTGACCTGGTTCTCTTGCTCTAAAGCAGCTCTGCTGACCTGGTTCTATGGCTCTAAAGCAGCTCTGCTGACCTGGTTCTCTGGCTCTAAAGCAGCTCTGCTGACCTGATTCTATGGCTCTAAAGCAGCTCTGCTGACTTGGTTCTCTGGCTCAAGACCAGCTCTGCTGAACTGGTTCTTAGGCTCTAGAGCAGCTCTGCTGACCTGGTTCTCTGGCTTTAAAGCAGCTTTGCTGACCTGCTTCTCTGGCTCTAAAGTATCTCTGCTGACCCGGTTCTCTGGCACTAGAGCAGCTCTGCTGACCTGGTTCTTAGGCTCGAGAGCAGCTCTGCTGACTTAGTTCTCTGGCTCTACAACTGCTCTGCTGACCTGGTTCTCTGGCTCTAAAGCTGCTCTGCTGACCTCGTTCTCTGGCTCTAAAGCAGCTCTGCTGACCAGGTTCCCTGGCTCTAAAGCAGCTCTGCTGACCTGTTCTCTCCCTCTAAAGCAGCTCTGCTGACCAGGTTCTCTCCCTCTAAAGCAGCTCTGCTGACCTGGTTCTCTGGCTCTAGAGCAGCTCTGCTGACCTGGTTCTTAGGCTCTAAAGCAGCTCTGCTGACCTGTTTCTCTGGCTCTACAACAGCTCTGCTGACCTGGTTCTCTGGCTCTAAAGCAGCTATGCTGGCCTGGTTCTCTGGCTCTACAACAGCTCTGCTGAAATTGGTTCTCTGGCTCTAAAGCAGCTCTGCTGACCTGGTTGTCTGGCTCTAGAGCAGCTCTGCTGACCTGGTTCTAAAGGCTCTAGAGCAGCTCTACTGACCTAGTTATCTAGCTCTACAACAGCTTAGGCACTAGAGCAGCTCTGCTGACCTGGTTCTCTGGCTCTACAACAGCTTAGGCACTAGAGCAGCTCTGCTGACCTGGTTCTCTGGCTCTAAAGCAGCTCTGCTGACCTGGTTCTCTGGCTCTAGAGCAGCTCTGCTGACCTGGTTCTCTGGCTCTAAAGCAGCTCTGCTGACCTGGTTCTTAGGCTCTAAAGCAGCTCTGCTGACCCGGTTCTCTGGCTCTACAACAGCTCTGCTGACCTGGTTCTCTGGCTCTAAAGCAGCTCTGCAGACCTGGTTCTCTGGCTCTAGAGCACCTCTGCTGACCTGGTTCTAAAGGCTCTAGAGCAGCTCTATTGACCTGGTTCTCTAGCTCTACAACAGCTTAGGGCTCTAGAGCAGCTCTGATGACCTGGTTCTCTGGCCTCTAAAGCAGCTCTGCTGACATGGTTTTCTGGCTCTAGAGCAGCTCTGCCGACCTGGTTCTCTGGCTCTAAAGCAACTCTGCTGACCTGGTTCTCTCGCTCTAAAGCAGCTCTTCTGACATGGTTCTATGGCTCTAAAGCAGCTCTGTTGACCTGGTTCTTAGGCTCTAGAGCAGCTCTGCTGATCTGGTTCTCCGGCTTTAAAGCAGCTTTGCTGACCTGATTCTCTGGCTCTAAAGTATCTCTGCTGACCCGGTTCTCTGGCTCTAGAGCAGCTCTGCTGACCTGGTTCTTAGGCTCGAGAGCAGCTCTGCTGACTTAGTTCTCTGGCTCTACAACTGCTCTGCTGACCTGGTTCTCTGGCTCTAAAGCAGCTCTGCTGACATGGTTTTCTGGCTCTAGAGCAGCTCTGCCGAACTGGTTCTCTCACTCTAAAGCAGCTCTGCTGACCTGGTTTCTCTGGCTCTACAGCAGCTCTGCTGACGTGGTTCTCTGCCTCAAGACCAGCTCAGCTGACCTGGTTCTTAGGCTCTAGAGCAGATCTGCTGACCTGGTTCTCTGGCTTTGAAGCAGCTCTCCTGACCCGGTTCTCTCCCTCTAAAGCAGCTCTGCTGACCTGGTTCTCTCCCTCTAAAGCAGCTCTGCTGACCTGGTTTCTCTGGCTCTACAGCCACTCTGCTGACCTGGTACTCTGGCTCAAGACCAGCTCTGTTGACCTGGTTCTTAGGCTCTAGAGCAGCTCTGTTGACCTGGTTCTCTGGCTCTCAAGCAGCTCTGCTGACCTGGTTCTCTCGCTCTAAAACAGCTCTGCTTACGTGGTTCTATGGCTCTAAAGCAGCTCTGTTGAGTTGGTTCTCTGGCTCAAGACCAGCTCTGCTGACCTGGTTCTCTGGCTCTAAAGCAGCTCTGCAGACCTGGTTCTCTGGCTCTAGAGCACCTCTGCTGACCTGGTTCTAAAGGCTCTAGAGCAGCTCTACTGACCTGGTTCTCTAGCTCTACAACAGCTTAGGCACTAGAGCAGCTCTGATGACCTGGTTCTCTGGCTCTAAAGCAGCTCTGCTGACATGGTTTTCTGGCTCTAGAGCAGCTCTGATGACCTGGTTCTCTGGCTCTAAAGCAGCTCTGCTGACGCGGTTCTCTCCATCTAAAGCAGCTCTGCTGACCTGGGTCTCTCCCTCTAAAGCAGCTCTGCTGACCTGGTTTCTCTGGCTCTACAGCCGCTCTGCTGACCTGGTACTCTGGCTCAAGACCAGCTCTGCTGACCTAGTTCTTCGGCTCTAGAGCAGCTCTGTTGACCTGGTTCTCTGACTCTCAAGCAGCTCTTCTGACCTGGTTCTCTCGCTCTAAAACAGCTCTGCTGACCTGTTTCTATGGTTTTAAAGCAGCTCTGTTGACTTGGTTCTCTGGCTCAAGACCAGCTCTGCTGACCTGGTTCTTAGGCTCTAGAGCAGCTCTGCTGACCTGGTTCTCTGGCTTTGAAGCAGCTTTGCTGACCTGGTTCTCTGGCTCTAAAGTAGCTCTGCTGACCTGGTTCTCTGGCTCTAGGGCAGCTCTGCTGACCTGGTTCTTAGGCTCGAGAGCAGCTCTGCTGACTTAGTTCTGTGGCTCTACAACTGCTCTGCTGACCTGGTTCTCTCTCTCTAAAGCAGCTCTGCTGACCTGGTTTCTCTGGCTCTACAGCCGCTCTGCTGACCTGGTACTCTGGCTCAAGACCAGCTCTGCTGACCTGGTTCTTAGGCTCTAGAGCAGCTCTGTTGACCTGGTTCTCTGGCTCTAAAGCAGCTCTGCTGACCTGGTTCTCTCGCTTTAAAGCAGCTCTGCTGACCTGGTTCTATGGCTCTAAAGCAGCCCTGTTGACTTGGTTCTCTGGCTCAAGACCAGCTCTGCTGACCTGCTTCTTAGGCTCTAGAGCAGCTCTGCTGACCTGGTTCTCTGGCTTTAAAGCAGCTTTGCTGACCTGCTTCTCTGGCTCTAAAGTATCTCTGCTGACCCGGTTCTCTGGCTCTAGAGCAGCTCTGCTGACCTGGTTCTTAGGCTCGAGAGCAGCTCTGCTGACCTGGTTCTCTGGCTCTAAAGCAGCTCTGCTGACCAGGTTCCCTGGCTCTAAAGCAGCTCTGCTGACCTGGTTCTCTCCCTCCAAAAGCAGCTCTGCTGACCAGGTTCTCTCCCTCTAAAGCAGCTCTGCTGACCTGGTTCCCTGGCTCTAGAGCAGCTCTGCTGACCTGGTTCTTAGGCTCTAAAGCAGCTCTGCTGACCTGTTTCTCTGGCTCTACAACAGCTCTGCTGACCTGGTTCTCTGGCTCTAAAGCAGCTCTGCTGGCCTGTTTCTCTGGCTCTACAACAGCTCTGCTGACCTGGTTCTCTGGCTCTAAAGCATCTCTGCTGACCTGGTTGTCTGGCTCTAGAGCAGCTCTGCTGACCTGGTTCTAAAGGCTCTAGAGCAGCTCTACTGACCTATTTATCTAGCTCTACAACAGCTTAGGCACTAGAGCAGCTCTGCTGACCTGGTTCTCTGGCTCTACAACAGCTTAGGCACTAGAGCAGCTCTGCTGACCTGGTTCTCTGGCTCTAAAGCAGCTCTGCTGACCTGGTTCTCTGGCTCTAGAGCAGCTCTGCTGACCTGGTTCTCTGGCTCTAAAGCAGCTCTGCTGACCTGGTTCTTAGGCTCTAAAGTAGCTCTGCTGACCTGGTTCTATGGCTCTAAAACAGCTCTGCTGACCAGGTTCCCTGGCTCTAAAGCAGCTTTGCTGACCTGGTTCTCTGGCTCTAAAACAGCACTGCTGGCCAGGTTCTCTCCCTCTAAAGCAGCTCTGCTGACCTGGTTCTCTGGCTCTAGAGCAGCTCTACTGACCTGGTTCTTAGGCTCTAAAGCTGCTCTGCTGACCTGGTTCTCTGGCTCTACAACAGCTCTGCTGACCTGGTTCTTAGGCTCTAGAGCAGCTCTGCTGACCTGGTTCTTAGGCTCTAGAGCAGCTCTGCTTGCCTGGTTCTCTGGCTTTACAACAGCTCTATTGACCCGGTTCTCTGGCTCTAGAGCAGCTCTGCTGACCTAGTTCTTAGGCTCTAGAGCAGCTCTGCTGACCTGGTGCTCTGGCTGAAGACCAGCTCTGCTGACCTGGTTCTTAGGCTCTAGAGCAGCTCTGTTGACCTGGTTCTCTGGCTCTAAAGCATCTCTGCTGACCTGGTTCTCTGGTTCTAAAGCAGCTCTGCTGACCTGGTTCCCTGGCTCTAAAGCAGCTCTGCTGACCTGGTTCTCTCCCTCTAAAGGAGCTCTGCTGACCTGGTTCTCTGGCTCTAAAGCAGCTCTGCTGACCAGGTTCTCTCCCTCTAAAGCAGCTCTGCTGACCTGGTTTCTCTGGCTCTACAGCAGCTCTGCTGACCTGGTTCTCTGGCTCAAGACCAGCTCTGCTGACCTGGTTCTCTGGCTCTAGAGCATCTCTACTGACCTGGTACTCTGGCTTTGAAGCAGCTCTGCTGACATGGTTCTATGGCTCTAAAGCAGCTCTGCTGACCTGGTTCTCTGGCTCTAGAGCAGCTCTGCTGACCTGGTTCTTAGGCTCTAGAGCAGCTCTGCTGACTTAGTTCTCTGGCTCTAAAACTGCTCTGCTCACCTGGTTCTCTGGCTCTAGAGCAGCTCTGCTTACCTGGTTCTCTCCCTCTAAAGCAGCTCTGCAGACCTGGTTCTCTGGCTCTAAAGCAGCTCTGCTGACATGGTTCTCTCCCTCTAAAGCAGCTCTGCTGACCTGGTTCTCTTGCTCTAAAGCAGCTCTGCTGACCTGGTTCTATGGCTCTAAAGCAGCTCTGCTGACCTGGTTCTCAGGCTCTAAAGCAGCTCTGCTGACCTGATTCTATGGCTCTAAAGCAGCTCTGCTGACTTGGTTCTCTGGCTCAAGACCAGCTCTGCTGAACTGGTTCTTAGGCTCTAGAGCTGCTCTGCTGACCTGGTTCTTAGGCTCTAGAGCAGCTCTGCTTGCCTGGTTCTCTGGCTTTACAACAGCTCTATTGACCCGGTTCTCTGGCTCTAGAGCAGCTCTGCTGACCTAGTTCTTAGGCTCTAGAGCAGCTCTGCTGACCTGGTGCTCTGGCTCAAGACCAGCTCTGCTGACCTGGTTCTCTGGTTCTAAAGCAGCTCTGCTGACCTGGTTCCCTGGCTCTAAAGCAGCTCTGCTGACCTGGTTCTCTCCCTCTAAAGGAGCTCTGCTGACCTGGTTCTCTGGCTCTAAAGCAGCTCTGCTGACCAGGTTCTCTCCCTCTAAAGCAGCTCTGCTGACCTGGTTTCTCTGGCTCTACAGCAGCTCTGCTGACCTGGTTCTCTGGCTCAAGACCAGCTCTGCTGACCTGGTTCTCTGGCTCTAGAGCATCTCTACTGACCTGGTACTCTGGCTTTGAAGCAGCTCTGCTGACCTGGTTCTATGGCTCTAAAGCAGCTCTGCTGACCTGGTTCTCTGGCTCTAGAGCAGCTCTGCTGACCTGGTTCTTAGGCTCTAGAGCAGCTCTGCTGACTTAGTTCTCTGGCTCTAAAACTGCTCTGCTCACCTGGTTCTCTGGCTCTAGAGCAGCTCTGCTTACCTGGTTCTCTCCCTCTAAAGCAGCTCTGCAGACCTGGTTCTCTGGCTCTAAAGCAGCTCTGCTGACATGGTTCTCTCCCTCTAAAGCAGCTCTGCTGACCTGGTTCTCTGGCTCTAAAGCAGCTCTGCTGACCTGGTTCTATGGCTCTAAAGCAGCTCTGCTGACCTGGTTCTCTGGCTCTAAAGCAGCTCTGCTGACCTGATTGTATGGCTCTAAAGCAGCTCTGCTGACTTGGTTCTCTGGCTCAAGACCAGCTCTGCTGAACTGGTTCTTAGGCTCTAGAGCAGCTCTGCTGACCTGGTTCTCTGGCTTTAAAGCAGCTTTGCTGACCTGCTTCTCTGGCTCTAAAGTATCTCTGCTGACCCGGTTCTCTGGCACTAGAGCAGCTCTGCTGACCTGGTTCTTAGGCTCGAGAGCAGCTCTGCTGACTTAGTTCTCTGGCTCTACAACTGCTCTGCTGACCTGGTTCTCTGGCTCTAAAGCTGCTCTGCTGACCTCGTTCTCTGGCTCTAAAGCAGCTCTGCTGACCAGGTTCCCTGGCTCTAAAGCAGCTCTGTTGACCTGGTTCTCTCCCTCTAAAGCAGCTCTGCTGACCAGGTTCTCTCCCTCTAAAGCAGCTCTGCTGACCTGGTTCTCTGGCTCTAGAGCAGCTCTGCTGACCTGGTTCTTAGGCTCTAAAGCAGCTCTGCTGACCTGTTTCTCTGGCTCTACAACAGCTCTGCTGACCTGGTTCTCTGGCTCTAAAGCAGCTATGCTGGCCTGGTTCTCTGGCTCTACAACAGCTCTGCTGACCTGGTTCTCTGGCTCTAAAGCAGCTCTGCTGACCTGGTTGTCTGGCTCTAGAGCAGCTCTGCTGACCTGGTTCTAAAGGCTCTAGAGCAGCTCTACTGACCTAGTTATCTAGCTCTACAACAGCTTAGGCACTAGAGCAGCTCTGCTGACCTGGTTCTCTGGCTCTAAAGCAGCTCTGCTGACCTGGTTCTCTGGCTCTAGAGCAGCTCTGCTGACATGGTTCTCTGGCTCTAAAGCAGCTCTGCTGACCTGGTTCTTAGGCTCTAAAGCAGCTCTGCTGACCTGGTTCTCTGGCTCTACAACAGCTCTGCTGACCTGGTTCTCTGGCTCTAAAGCAGCTCTGCAGACCTGGTTCTCTGGCTCTAGAGCACCTCTGCTGACCTGGTTCTAAAGGCTCTAGAGCAGCTCTACTGACCTGGTTCTCTAGCTCTACAACAGCTTATGCTCTAGAGCAGCTCTGATGACCTGGTTCTCTGGCTCTAAAGCAGCTCTGCTGACATGGTTTTCTGGCTCTAGAGCAGCTCTGCCGACCTGGTTCTCTGGCTCTAAAGCAGCTCTGCTGACCTGGTTCTCTCGCTCTAAAGCAGCTCTTCTGACCTGGTTCTATGGCTCTAAAGCAGCTCTGTTGACCTGGTTCTTAGGCTCTAGAGCAGCTCTGCTGACCTGGTTCTCCGGCTTTAAAGCAGCTTTGCTGACCTGATTCTCTGGCTCTAAAGTATCTCTGCTGACCCGGTTCTCTGGCTCTAGAGCAGCTCTGCTGACCTGGTTCTTAGGCTCGAGAGCAGCTCTGCTGACTTAGTTCTCTGGCTCTACAACTGCTCTGCTGACCTGGTTCTCTTTCTCTAAAGCAGCTCTGCTGACATGGTTTTCTGGCTCTAGAGCAGCTCTGCCGAACTGGTTCTCTGGCTCTAAAGCAGCTCTGCTGACCCTGTTCTCTCCCTATAAAGCAGCTCTGCTGACCTGGTTCTCTCCCTCTAAAGCAGCTCTGCTGACCTGGTTTCTCTGGCTCTACAGCCGCTCTGCTGATCTGGTACTCTGGCTCAAGACCAGCTCTGTTGACCTGGTTCTTAGGCTCTAGAGCAGCTCTGTTGACCTGGTTCTCTGGCTCTCAAGCAGCTCTGCTGACCTGATTCTCTCGCTCTAAAACAGCTCTGCTGACCTGGTTCTATGGCTCTAAAGCAGCTCTGTTGACTTGGTTCTCTGGCTCAAGACCAGCTCTGCTGACCTGGTTCTTAGGCTCTAGAGCAGCTCTGCTGACCTGGTTCTCTGGCTTTGAAGCAGCTTTGCTGACCTGGTTCTCTGGCTCTAAAGTAGCTCTGCTGACCTGGTTCTCTGGCTCTAGGGCAGCTCTGCTGACCTTGTTCTTAGGCTCGAGAGCAGCTCTGCTGACTTAGTTTTCTGGCTCTACAACTGCTCTGCTGACCTGGTTCTCTCCCTCTAAAGCAGCTCTGCTGACCTGGTTTCTCTGGTTCTACAGCCGCTCTGCTGACCTGGTACTCTGGCTCAAGACCAGCACTGCTGACCTGGTTCTTAGGCTATAGAGCAGCTCTGTTGACCTGGTTCTCTGGCTCTAAAGCAGCTCTGCTGACCTGGTTCTCTCGCTCTAAAGCAGCACTTCTGACCTGGTTCTATGGCTCTAAAGCAGCTCTGCTGACCTGGTTCTTAGGCTCTAGAGCAGCTCTGCTGACCTGGTTCTCTGGCTTTGAAGCAGCTTTGCTGACCTGGTTCTCTGGCTCTAAAGTAGCTCTGCTGACCCGGTTCTCTGGCTCTAGGGCAGCTCTGCTGACCTGGTTCTTGGGCTCGAGAGCAGCTCTGCTGATTTAGTTCTCTGGCTCTACAACTGCTCTGCTGACCTGGTTCTCTGGCTCTAAAGCAGCTCTGCTGACCTGGTTCTATGGCTCTAAAGCAGCTCTGCTGACTTGGTTCTCTGGCTCTAGAGCAGCTCTGTTGACCTGGTTCTCTGGCTCTAAAGCAGCTCTGCTGACCTGGTTCTCTGGCTCTAAAACTGCTCTGCTGACCAGGTTCCCTGGCTCCAAAGCAGCTCTGCTGACCTGGTTCTCTGGCTCTAAAGCAGCTCTGCTGACCAGATTCTCTCCCTCTAAAGCAGCTCTGCTGACCTGGTTCTCTGGCTCTAGAGCAGCTCTGCTGACCTGGTTCTTAGGCACTAAAGCCGCTCTGCTGACCTGGTTCTCTGGCTCTACAACAGCTCTGCTGACCTGGTTCTCTGGCTCTAAAGCAGCTCTGCTGACCTGGTTCTCTGGCTCTAGAGCAGCTCTGCTGACCTGGTTCTTAGGCTCTAGAGCAGCTCTGCTGGCCTGGTTCTCTGGCTTTACAACAGCTCTATTGACCTGGTTCCCTGGCTCTAAAGCATCTCTGTTGACCTGGTTCTGTGCCTCTAAAGCGGATATGCTGACCTGGTTCCCTGGCTCTACAGCAGCTCTGATGACCTGGTTCTCTGCCTCTAGAGCACCTCTGCTGACCTGGTTCTCTGGCTCTAAAGCAGCTCTGCTGACCTGGTTCTCTGGCTCTAGAGCAGCTCTGCTGACCTGGTTCTGAGGCTCTAGTGCAGGTCTGCTGACTTAGTTCTCTGGCTCTACAACTGCTCTGCTGACTAGTTTCTCTGCCTCTAAAGCAGCTCTGCTGACCTGGTTCTATGGCTCCAAAGCAGCTCTGCTGACTTGGTTCTCTGGCTCTAAAACAGCTCTGTTGACCTGGTTCTCTGGCTCTAAAGCAGCTCTGCTGACCTGGTTGTCTGGCTCTAAAGCAGCTCTGCCAACCTGGTTCTCTCCCTCTAAAGCAGCTCTGCTGATCTGGTTTCTCTGGCTCTACAGCAGCTCTGCTGACCTGGTTCTCTGCCTCTCGATCAGCTCTGCTGACCTGGTTCTTAGGCTCTTGAGCACTTCTGGTGACCTGGTTCTCTGGCTCTAAAGCAGCTCTGCTGACCTGGTTTTCTGGCTCTAAAGCAGCTCTGTTGACCTGGTTCTCAGGCTCTAAAGCAGCTCTGCTGACCTGGTTCTCTGGCTCTAAAGCAGCTCTGCTGACCTGGTTCTCTCCCTCTAAAGCAGCTCTGATGACCTGGTTTCTCTGGCTCTACAGAAGTTGTGCTGACCTGGTTCTCTGCCTCTCAATAACATCTGCTGACCTGGTTCTTCGGCTCTAGAGCACCTCTGGTGACCTGGTTCTCTGGCTCTAAAGCAGCTCTGCTGACCTGGTTTTCTGGCTCTAAAGCAGCTCTGCTGACCTGGTTCTCTCACTCTAAAGCAGCCCTGATGACCTGGTTTCTCTGGCTCTAAAGCAGCTCTGCTGACCTGGTTCTCTGGCTTTGAAGCAGCTCTGCTGGCCTGGTTCTCTGGCTCTAAACCATCTCTGCTGACCTGGTTCTCTGGCTCTACAACTGCTCTGCTGACCTGGTTCCCTGGCTCTAAAGCAGCTCTGCTGAGCTGGTTCTATGGCTCTAAGGCAGCTCTGCTGACTTGGTTCTCTGGCTCTAGAGCAGCTCTGTTGACCTGGTTCTCTGGCTCTAAAGCAGCTCTGCCGACCTGGTTCTCTGGCTCTAAAGCAGCTCTGCCGACCTGGTTCTCTCCCTCTAAAGAAGCTCTGCTGACCTGGTTTCTCTGGCTCTACTGCAGCTCTGCTGACCTGGTTCTCTGCCTCTCGATGAGCTCTGCTGACCTGGTTCTTAGGCTCTAAAGCTGCTCTGCTGACCTGGTTCTCTGGCTCTAAAGCAGCTCTGCTGACTTGGTTCTTAGGCTCTAAAGCAGCTCTGCTGACCTGGTTCTTAGGCTCTAAAGCAGATCTGCTGACCTGGTTCTCTGGCTCTACAACAGCTCTGCTGACCTGGTTCTCTTGTTCTAAAGCAGCTCTGCAGACCTGGTTCTCTGGCTCAAGAGCAGCTCTGCTGACCTGGTTCTAAAGGCTCTAGAGCAGCTCTACTGACCTCGTTCTCTAGCTCTACAACAGCTTAGGCACTAGAGCAGCTCTAATGACCTGGTTCTCTGGCTCTAAAGCAGCTCTGCTGACATGGTTTTCTGTCTCTAGAGCAGCTCTGCTGACCTGGTTCTCTGGCTCTAAAGTAGCTCTGCTGAACCGGTTCTCTGGCTCTAGGGCAGCTCTGCTGACCTGGTTCTTAGGCTCGAGAGCAGCTCTGCTGACTTAGTTCTCTGGCTCTACAACTGCTCTGCTGACCTGGTTCTCTGGCTCTAAAGCAGCTCTGCTGACCTGGTTCTATGGCTCTAAAACAGCTCTGTTGACTTGGTTCTCTGGCTCTAGAGCAGCTCTGTTGACCTGGTTCTCTCGCTCTAAAGCAGCTCTGCTGACCTGGTTCTCTGGCTCTAAAACAGCTCTGCTGACCAGGTTCCCTGGCTCCAAAGCAGCTCTGCTGACCTGGTTCTCTGGCTCTAAAGCAGCTCTGCTGACCAGGTTCTCTCCCTCTAAAGCAGCTCTGCTGACCTGGTTCTCTGGCTCTAGAGCAGCTCTGCTGACCTGGTTCTTAGGCTCTAAAGCCGCTCTGCTGACCTGGTTCTCTGGCTCTACAACAGCTCTGCTGACCTGGTTCTCTGGCTCTAATGCAGCTCTGCTGACCTGGTTCTCTGGCTCTAGAGCAGCTCTGCTGACCTGGTTCTCTGGCATTCCAACAGCTCTATTGACCTGGTTCTCTGGCTCTAAAGCAGCTCTGCTGACCTGATTCTATGCCTCTAAAGCGGATATGCTGACCTGGTTCTCTGGCTCTACAGCAGCTCTGATGACCTGGTTCTCTGCCTCTAGAACACCTCTGCTGACCTGGTTCTCTGGCTCTAAAGCAGCTCTGCTGACCTCATTCTCTGGCTCTAGAGCAGCTCTGCTGACCTGGTTCTGAGGCTCTAGAGCAGGTCTGCTGACTTAGTTCTCTGGCTCTACAACTGCTCTGCTGACTAGGTTCTCTGCCTCTAAAGCAGCTCTGCTGACCTGGTTCTATGGCTCCAAAGCAGCTCTGCTGACTTGGTTCTCTGGCTCTAGAGCAGCTCTGTTGACCTGGTTCTCTGGCTCTAAAGCAGCTCTGCTGACCTGGTTGTCTGGCTCTAAAGCAGCTCTGCCGACCTGGTTCTCTCCCTCTAAAGCAGCTCTGCTGATCTGGTTTCTCTGGCTCTACAGCAGCTCTGCTGACCTGGTTCTCTGCCTCTCGATGAGCTCTGCTGACCTGGTTCTTAGGCTCTAGAGCACCTCTGGTGACCTGTTTCTCTTGCTCTAAAGCAGCTCTGCTGACCTTGTTCTCTGGCTCTAAAGTAGCTCTGCTGACCTGGTTCTCTCCCTCTAAAGCAGCTCTGATGACCTGGTTTCTCTGGCTCTGCAGAATCTCTGCTGACCTGGTTCTCTGCCTCTCGATCAGCTCTGCTGACCTGGTTCTTAGGCTCTAGAGCACCTCTGGTGACCTGGTTCTCTGGCTCTAAAGCAGCTCTGCTGACCTGGTTCTCTGGCTCTAAAGCAGCTCTGCTGACCTGGTTCTCTCCCTCTAAAGCAGCTCTGATGACCTGGTTTCTCTGGCTCTAAAGCAGCTCTGCTGACCTGGTTCTCTGGCTTTGAAGCAGCTCTGCTGGCCTGGTTCTCTGGCTCTAAACCATCTCTGCTGACCTGGTTCTCTGGCTCTACAACTGCTCTGCTGACCTGGTTCCCTGGCTCTAAAGCAGCTCTGCTGACCTGGTTCTATGGCTCTAAAGCAGCTCTGCTGACTTGGTTCTCTGGCTCTAGAGCAGCTCTGTTGACCTGGTTCTCTGGCTCTAAAGCAGTTCAGCTGACCTGGTTCTCTCCCTCTAAAGCAGCTCTGCTGACCTGGTTTCTATGGCTCTACAGCAGCTCTGCTGACCTGCTTCTCTGGCTCTAGAGCAGCTCTGCTGACCTATTTCTTTGGCTCTAGAGCAGCTCTGCTGACCTGGTTCTCTGGCTCTACAATGGCTCTGTTGACCTGGTTCTCTGGCTCTAATGCAGCTCTGCTGACCTGGTTCTCTGGCTCTAAAGCAACTTTGCTGACCTTGTTCTCTGTCTCTAAAGCAGCTCTGCTGACCTGGTTCTTTGGCTCTAGAGCAGCTCTGCTGACCTGGCTCTCTGGTTCTACAACGGCTCTGCTGACCTGGTTCTCTGGCTCTAAAGCAGCTCTTCTGACCTGGTTCTATGGCTCTAAAGCAGCTCTGCTGACCTGGTTCTCTGGCCCTACAGCAGCTCTGCTGACCTGGTACTCTGCCTCTAGAGCAGCTCTGCTGACCTGGTTCTCTCCCTCTAAAGCAGCTCTGCTGACCTGGTTCTCTGGCCCTACAGCAGCTCTGCTGACCTGGTACTCTGCCTCTAGAGCAGCTCTGCTGACCTGGTTCTCTGGCTGTAAAGCAGGTGCTAACACTACCTCTCACAGGCTGCAGTAGCAGGCCTGTGGTGTCAGATTGTGAATGCTTCCCAGGGGTGGCATAATACATTCTGCAGCCCCTGGTAGGCCTGTGAAGTACCAATGCCCTAGGTACCGAAGGTACCATATATTCTAGGGGCTCATCATAAGGTACCACAGTATCCATTCAATAGTGCATCTAATATGCACACCAATCATTTAAGGGAGTAAGCAGATAGGCTGGGGTCCTGGATAGCAGGATCCCAGCCAGACTAGTCAAAAACCACTCAAACACCAGGAAAAAAGTGGGGGCAACCATATAGTCAGATTCCACCTTCCTACAGGTAGGGATTGACATTGTTGGTCCCCTTGACCCACCAACTGCATCTGGGCACAGATTTATACTGGTGGTAGTGGATCATGCCACCAGGTATCCAGAAGCTATACCCCTAAGGACTACCACAGCTCCTGTGGTAGCAAGAGCCCTCATTGGAGTTTTCTCCAGAGTGGGTTTCCCTAAGGAGGTCATCTCTGACAGAGGTTCTAACTTTATGTCAGGATATCTAACTGCAATGTGGAAGGAGTGTGGTGTAAACTACAAATTCACTACTCCCTATCACCCACAATGCAATGGGTTAGTTGAGAGATTCAACAAAACCCTAAAGGGAATGATTAAAGGACTCCCAGAAAATCTTAGGCGAAAATGTGACCTTTTACTTCCCTGCCTTCTGTTTGCATACAGGGAGATTCCACAGAAGGGGGTTGGCTACAGCCCTTTTGAACTTCTGCTTGGGCACCCTGTTAGAGGACCATTATGCCTGGTGAAGGAGGGATGGGAGTTACCTCTCAAACCTCCCAAACAGGATGTGATGGACTATGTACTTGGTCTCCGCTCCAGGATGGCAGAGTATATGAAGAAGGCCACTAAAAACCTTGAGACAAGCCAAGAACTACAAAAAGCTTGGCATGACCAAAAGGCTGTCCTGACTGTTTACCAGCCAGGCCAGAAAGTGTGGGTGTTGGAGCCTTAGCCAATTATCTCAGTACATTTGACCTTACAGCAGGCTATTGGCAAATCAAGTTAGCTGATGATGCCAAGGCTAAAACAGCATTTTCGACCCCTGGTGGGCACTATCACTTTGTGGTAATGCCCTTTGGTTTGAAGAGTGCACCTGCCACATTTCAGAGGTTGGTGAATAAAGTTCTGACTGGTATGGAAATCTATTGCTCAGCTTATCTTGATGATATTGCTGTCTTTAGTTCCACCTGGCAGGATCACCTGGTCCACCTCAGGACTGTACTGGAGGCCCTGCAGAAAGCAGGCCTCACTATCAAGGCCACTAAGTGCCAGATAGGGTAGAGTCAGGTTGTGTACCTGGGCCACCTTGTAGGTGGAGGCCAGGTTCAACCATTGCAGGGCAAGATCCAGACCATAATGGAATGGGTAGCTCCAACCACCCAGACACAGGTGAGAGCCTTCTTGGGCCTGACTGGGTATTACAGGAGGTTTGTTAAGGGATATGGATCTATAGTGACCCCCTTAAATGATCTGACCTCCAAGAAAATGCCAAAAAAGGTTCAGTGGACAGCTAGCTGTCAAAAGGCATTTGATGACCTCAAGCAGGCAATGTGCACTGCCCCCACCTTACAGAGTCCAGATTACAAAAATAAGTTCATTGTTCAAACAGATGCTTTAGAGCTGGGTGTGGGAGCTGTACTGTCTCAAGTTAATGATGAAGGTCAAGACCAGCCAGTAGCTTTCATAAGCAGAAGGCTGACCCCTAGAGAGAAACGTTGGTCAGTGTTAGAAATGGGGGTCTCTAGTTGGCAATGGCTGGCCACTGTTCAAGTAGGGACCCTTCTTCCTAAGTCAGAGTAAGCAGCCTACACCCTTTGACAACCCCTGCTCAACCCTGTGGTAATGTAGCACGAGCAGCTAGGCTTATCTCAGAGGCAGTGTGTGAAGCATTTATGACCATACACAGTAATATAATGAGGAACACTACAAATGGACAACACTCAAGTAGTTATAAAAAATAGGCATATTTATATAGACTTAATCACAAGACCAATAACAGTAAAAATCCAAAATACTAGAAAAATATAATTACTTTAGAAATGCTGCAAAAATAGTTCAAGGTGCACAAAATGATGTTCAGTTCAATGCAGTGGTCTCTGCGACCCTTTTACTCACAAAGTATCTGGATTCCGTAGCAAAGCAACAAAAATGTCTCTAAGGAGTTGTAGCGATAAATTTCCTCACGCTAACCAGCGATGCGTTGAATCCTTACCGCAAGGGAGGATGATGCGCTGGGTTGCGGGCAGGAGAAAGCGACAAACTTCTTCACGCTAAGCCGGTGATGCGATAAAATCCTTGCCGTGAAGGGAGGATGATGCACCGAGCCTGTTGCGTGTGCGATCTTGCTGCAATGAAAGAAAATGGCGCTTCGCGAGGGAGCGACGATCCTGATGCGATGCGAGGAAAATGGTGAACGTTCGGCATCCGCGCTGCGATGAGCTTGATGCGATGATTTGGGGGTTAGCGAGCACTTTGAGGCCCGCTAACAAGCAATGCGACAATCTTCGTGATAGCAGGCGTTTTCAGGCCCGCAGTCAGGTGCTGCGACGAACTTCGGGATAGCGGGCGTTTTCAGGCCCGCTGACGGATGATGCGATAATCTTCGGAGTTAGCGAGCGCTCGGCGACAGCTGAGCGACGATTTTTCTCACGCTCACCAGCTGCAGCGGCTCGCTAACGGGTGTTAGCAACGATTTTCAGCACTCTCTTCTCAGCAGTAGAACTAGAGGCCCTGGAACTCACAGGAGCCTCACCTGCAGATAGAAATCCTCGCTGGGAGGAAACAGGAGGCTGGTGGTGGAGTCTGATGTGCCTGAGACTCCAGCAGGAGGCTAGCTCTCTTCTAGCCCTTGGGTGATTGCTGTAGCAAAAATAAAAGTTCCTTCAAAGTCCTTTTCCTCTTCTTCCAAGTCCAGTAGTAACCACTGCAGGCCAGTCCCAGAAACAGCACACAAGCACAAGGACAGTCCTTCTCCTGCAAATTCTTGTAGTCACACGGACAGAGGTTCTTCTTGTTGTCCAGGAGCAATACAAATTGTAAGGGTTTGGGGCACAAATATTTATACCCCCAAAGTCTTTGTTCTTAGGGGACACAAGTCTCTGAACCCAGCCAGAACCAGTTCTGCCCAGCCCTGGAGCACTTTGTTTACCAGGCTGCATCCTTCCTTTCAGAAAGAGGTGGTCTGCCTTCAGACGCACAGTGGGAGGTGGAGCCAGCATTCACCTTGCCAGGCACAGCCCTATTCAAGTGCAGGAGCTACCCCTCCCCTCACTCCAAGGCAGATCTCTCGATTCAACCCAGGTCTGACTCAGCCTGCCCTGCCCCTCCAAATCCAGACAGCCAATACACATAATAGCAGAGCAAACTGGAAGGCTTAGGCAAGAAAGTACCTATACTCTAAAAGTGGTAGTTTCAAACACAGAATATAAAAATAACCTTCACTAAAAGATGTATTTTAATATTCTGAGCTCAGGCATACTAAATTCGTTTTTCTACCATGTTCTGTGGGTCAGTTAGGACTATAGAATGTAATAGCCCAGACCTCCCATTCTGGCCTATGGAGAACAGGTAGCCTTACAGTAGTGAAAAACGAAATTGGGTGTAATTCACTACTAGGACATGCTACACACATCAGGGCATGTCCTACCTTACACATACAATGCGCCCTATCATAAAGGGGGCTTACAGGATGCCAAGGGAAAGTTTAGGGGCTGGGAAGTGGGTGCACTTCACAGAGAAGATGGCAGTTCTGGACTGCACGCAGACACTGCAGTGGCAGGTCTGAGACACACTTTACAAGCTGCTTCTGTGGGTGGCACAAACCAGTGCTGCAGGCCCACCAGCAGCATTCGGTTTACCAGCCCTGGGCACACACGGGCCACGCTACTAGGGACTAACAGGTAAACCAAATAAGCCAATCATGGATGTACCAATTCACGTGTCATCTTTACAAAGGGAGCATTCGCGCTGTGGCACTGAATGGCAGTGGCACAGCGCCCAGAGCATCTATAACCAGCAAAAACATAGGAGACACAGCAAAAAATGGAAGGGAGACTCACGCCAATGGTGCCAGGTCTAACACGCATCCCCTACAGCTGAAATGTAGGGAGAACTACCCATCCCCTGGGAAGTACTCATCACTAAGGCGGAAAAATCTGGACAGACCATCAGCATTGGCGTGTTCTGTACCAGGGCGATGTTCCACCGTAAAGTCCATACCCTGTAGGGAAATGGGCCACCTTAACAACTTGGGATTCTCACCCCTCATTTGCATCAACCATCTGAGGGGTCTGTGGTCTGTCTGAACCCGGAAGTGAGTCCCAAACAGGTATGGTCTCAGCTTCTTCAGTGCCCAGACCACAGCAAATGCCTCACGCTCAATTGCACTCCACCTCTGTTCCCGTGGAAGTAACCTCCTACTGATGAAGGCTACAGGTTGGTCTAGTCCCTCCTCATTCACCTGTGACAGAACAGCCCCCACCCCATGCTCTGAAGCGTCTATCTGGACAATAAATTCCTTAGCAAAGTTGGGCGCCCGGAGTACGGGTACTGTACACATGGCAGTCTTGAGGGTATCAAAAGCTTTTTGACAGGTGTCAGTCCAGTTCACAATATTTGGCTGCTTCTTGGAAGTCAGCTCAGTCAATGGGTGCAACAATGTTGCCATACCCCTTGACAAACCTCCTGTAATAACCCGTGAGTCCTAAGAAGGCCCTCACCTGGGTCTGGGTCCTTGGTGGCTCCCACGCCAGGATGGTTTCAATCTTGGGCTGTAGGATTGCCACCTGGCCACTCCCTACCTGGTGTCCTAAGTACACCACAGAACCCTGCCCAATCTGGCACTTACTGGCCTTGATTGTGAGGCCTGCTCTGCGCAGCACCATCAACACTTCCCAGGGGTGGTGTAAGTGGTCCTCCCATGAGGAGCTAAACACTTCAATGTCATCCAGGTAGGCGGCACTGAAATCCTCCAGCCCAGCCAACACCTGGTTGACCAACCTCTGAAAGGTGGCAGGGGCATTCTTCATTCCAAAGGGCATCACACGGAACTGGTAGTGCCCATCTGGTGTGGAGAATGCTGACCTCTCCTTTGCCCCATCAGTTAAGGCGATCTGCCAGTACCCAGATGTTAGGTCAAACGTGCTGAGGTACCGGGCAGCCCCTAGCCGATCTATGAGCTCATCAGCTCTGGGGATGGGGTGCGCATCGCTCCTCGTGACCGAATTTAGACCTCGGTAGTCCACACAGAACCTAAGTTCTGGAGTGTCACCAGGCGCTGCAGCCTTTGGTACCAAGACCACGGGGCTGGACCAAGGGCTGCTAGAGGACTCAATCACCCCCAGGGCAAACATTTTGGAGACCGCCTCCTTAATGCAGGCCCTTACCCTGTCAGTCACTCTGTAAGCCTTGTGCTTGACAGGAGGACTGTCCCCGTTATCTACCTCATGGACGCACCAATCAGTGACACCAGGTACCAGGGAAAATAAATCCGGAAATTGCCCCAACAGCTGGTGGTAATCTCTCTGCTGCTCTGGGGTCAGTGTGGTGGAGAGGACCACACCCTCCACTGACCCATCCTTCTCTCCTGCACACAGAGGTCAGGAAGAGGCTCACTCTCCTCCTCCATCCCTGCATCTCTGGCAAGAAGCATGCCCACTTCAGACCTCTCAAAGTGGGGCTTTAGGCGATTCACATGCAGGACCCGCAGGGGGTTCCTGGGAGATTTAAAGTCCACCAAATAGGTAACTTGACTTTTTCGCTCCACCACCTCAAATGGACCGGTCCACTTATCTTGGAGCACACAGGGCTCCACTGGGGCCAGTACCCAAACCTTCTGACCAGGTTGAAACTCGACCAGAGTGGCATTCTGGTCGTGCCAACGTTTCATCTCCTCCTGGCTGGCTTCCAGATTTGCCTCAGCAATGTTTCTGAAACGCTGAGTCTGGTTCCTGAAGGACAGGATGTAGCTAAATACATCCTGGGGAGGTTTCCTGGGAGATTGCTCCCAGCCTTCCTTGACCAGACTCAGAGGCCCTCTTACCGGATGGCCATAGAGCAGTTCAAAGGGACTGAACCCTAAGGACTTCTGTGGCACTTCACGGTATGCAAACAACAGGCATGGCAAGAGGACATCCCACTTACGCCTCAGGGGCTCTTCCAGGCCCATGATCATGCCCTTCAAGGTCCAGTTGAACCTCTCAACCAGACCGTTACCTTGGGGGTGGTAAGGAGTGGTGAACTTGTAAGTCACCCCACACTCCTTCCACAGAGACTTCATATACTGGGAGATGAAGTTGGTCCCCCTGTCGCTCACCACCCCTCTGGGGAACCCCACACGGGAGAAGATCCCCATCAGTGCACGTCCCACCACGGGGGCCGTCACTATCCTGAGCGGGATGACTTCAGGGTACCGGGTGGCATGGTCCACGAAGACCAGGATGTACCTGTTGCCCATGGCTGTCTTGGGGTCCAGAGGCCCCACAATGTCAATGCCCACTCGCTCGAATGGGGTACTAACAACTGGAAAGTGCTGGAGTGGGGCTTTGATCTTCCCCCCCACTCTTCCCACTTGCCTGGCAAGTCTCACAGGTCCTACAATACGTATCTGAACTCTTGCGCATCTGAGGCCAATAAAAGTGGGTGACCAGCCTGTCAAAGGTCTTGGTCTGCCCCAGATGTCCTGCCAATGGAATGTCATGAGCCAACCCCAGTAGGAAGGCTCTGAAGCACTCGGGTACCACCAGCACACCTGCTGACCCCGGCTCAGCAGCCTTAGGCTCGCTATACAGGAGATTGTTCTCCCAATAAATCAGATGTGAACCGGACATATCACTTGCTGCCTGGGCTGCAGCCTGTTGCCGCATACCCTCAAGAGAAGGGCAAGTTCTCTGCTGCTCACAAAACTCCTCCCTGGTGGGCCCCCCTTCCTGCTGCCACTGGGTCAGCTCAGGCAGGTCCCCCAGGTTGGTACTCTGCTCCCCGGTAGGCTCCAGGGCATCCCCCTCAGGGTCTGCTCCCTCCTGGGCCGTGGGAACCAAGGGGGCCGGCTTCCCGCACCCCCTGCTCCTTCTCTCTAAGGCAGGGACCTGGGCCATACTCTCAGGCTCCAGGTCTTTCTCAACACCCTCTTTGGCTGCCATGGACCGAGGGGTAGCACATGCCCACTCAGGCAGACCCAACATTTGCAAGTGAGCTCTCCTCTCCACCGTAGCCCACGGTGAGTTCTCTAAATCATTGCCCAACAGACAGTCCACAGGCATGGCGGGCCTCACAGCCACCTGAAGAGTTCCTGAGACACCCCCCCACTCAAAGGGAACCTGAGCCACCTCACATTGGCTCTCTGTGTTGTCTGCAGAAACTACTGGGTAGAATGCATGGGGCACAACCTGCTCTTTGGACGCCAACCGGGAGCTGACAGCAGTTACACTGGCTCCTGTGTCCCTCAGAGCCTCCACTCTATGGCCATTGATGGTTACCCACTGCCTGTATTTTTTAGTGTTATCAGGCAGTGCAGGCTTAGGAACAATTTCAAAGTCTCCTAGTGAGACAAGGGTCAATTCTACGGGGTCCCACCCACCTTGGGCACCCATCTCCTCCTCCCCCAGGGCTACACTAGCAAGCTGGCGGGGCGGTGCACGGGGTGGTGCAGGAGTATCCCTTTGGGGACACTGGGGATCAAAGTATCTGTGGCCCACCGGCCACACTTAAAACAAGTAGGGGGCCCCCTTGGAACAGGCCTACCTGTTGGGGGCATTGGCTTCCTATCCTGCGGAGGCTGGGACACCACTGCCTGGTTCCCTTGGGAATTATCTTGGGGCCCTAGGTGGAACTCCCTTGGTTTACCCCTGTCCCTCCCCACCTCTCTGCTGGGGACCCTGCCCACCTTTGGCAAAGTCTCCCACTGGACCCTTGCGAACCCGGGTGCTCACCCAGCGGTCCGCCTCCTCAGCAAGCTTCCTAGGGTTAGTTAGCTAGCGATCTATCAGATGCTGGCGTAGCTCAGGAAAACAATTACTAGAGAAATGCTCCCATGCAATCAAGTCATACAGTTGCTCAAAAGTTTCTACTTTGCTGCCTTTTACCCAGCGCTCCATTGCTCTGCCAAAAAAAGACACATATTCAACCCACGTGGTACCCACTAACTTCTTGCAGGTTCTAAATCTCTGCCTGTACATTTCAGGGGTCAAACTATAGCGGGTAATCAAAGCTTCCTTCATGTGGGCATAAACCATCCTACTTTCTGGGGGCAGGTCCAACAAGGTATCCCTCCCCTCACTCACAAAGCGTCCCCACAACCCCGCTCCCCAATCCTTCTCAGGGACCCGGTGGGACACCATCGCTAATTCATAAGCGGCAAACCATTGCCCAATATCTTCACTTTTATGAAAATCCTTAATAACCTCTTTAGGTATATATACTCTACTCTCAGTATGCACTACTGGTATGCTGCCACCAGAGGGGGAGATCTCCATACTCTTTTCTTTAATCTCCAACTCCCTCAAAATTCTCTCATGTTCAAATTTCACCTTCATCATCTCAAATTCTAACTTCTTATTCTAGGTCTCTCTGACCATCCAATTTAAGCTTAGCCATCTCCATATTATGCCACCTATCTCTCTCCCTGTCCTCCATCTCTTCTGGAGTCAGGCCCCTTGAGGACACACTAGTGCCCGGGCTGGAAAGTGCTTTATCCCCTACCAAATCTACAATTTCTTCCTGCTGCTCTGCTGCATTCTCTCCCCCCTCCACAGGCTCTTCCACATTCCTAGGGGCATCCCTGGCTTCTAACCAGGCCTTCAGCGCCTTGTAATACTCTTCCCTTCTAGTGAGACCTGTGATAGGGATCGTGAAGCGTTTGTAAAAATGTTTGAGCTGCTTGGCATTGGAGGTTTCTAATTTCTCTTCTTCCCAGGAGAGATCCCCAGAGGCATTGGATCTGGGCTTGCCCATTGTAGCAATAACTGGCAATAACGAAAATAGAATCAAAAATCTCAAAAAGGTACGTGGTTATGTTATGGTCTGCACTCACTAGTAGTGTACACTATAATTACTGTATGCAATCATAAATGCAAGTCCAGATCCTCACCGCTGACCACCAATATTAGAAATGGGGGTCTCTAGTTGGCAATGGCTGGCCACTGTCCAAGTAGGGACCCTTCTTCCTAAGTCAGAGTAAGCAGCCTACACCCTTTGACAACCCCTGCTCAAGCCTGTGGTAACATAGCACGAGCAGCTAGGCTTTTCTCAGAGGCAGTGTGTGAAGCATTTATGACCATACACAGTAATATAATGAGGAACACTACAAATGGACACCACTCAAGTAGTTATAAAAAATAGGTATATTTATATAGACTTAATCACAAGACCAATAACAGTAAAAATCCACAATACTAGAAAAATATAATTACTTTAGAAATGCTGGAAAAATAGTTCAAGGTGCACAAAATGATGTTCAGTTCAATGCAGTGGTCTCTGCGACCCTTTTACTCACAAAGTATCTGGATTCCGTAGCAAAGCAACAAAAATGTCGCTAAGGAGTTGTAGCGATAAATTTCCTCACGCTAACCAGCGATGCGTTGAATCCTTACCGCAAGGGAGGATGATGCGCTGGGTTGCGGGCAGGAGAAAGCGACGAACTTCTTCACGCTAAGCCGGGGATGCGATAAAATCCTTGCCGCGAAGGGAGGATGATGCAACGAGCGTGTTGCATGTGCGATCTTGCTGCGATGAAAGAAAATGGCGATCCTCGAGGGAGGGACGATCCTGATGCGATGCAGGGAAAATGGCGAACGTTTGGCGTCCGCGCTGCGATGAGCTTGATGCGATGATTTGGGGGTTAGCGAGCGCTTTGGGGCCCGCTAACAAGCAATGCGACAATCTTTGTGATAGTGGGCGTTTTCAGACCCGTAGTCAGGTGCTGCGATGAACTTCGGGATAGCGGGCGTTTTCAGGCCCGCTGACGGATCATGCGATAATCTTCGGAGTTAGCGAGCGCTCGGCGACAGCTGAGCGACGATTTTTCTCACGCTCACCAGCTGCAGCGGCTCGCTAACGGGGGTTAGCGACGATTTTCTGCACTCTCTTCTCAGCAGTAGAACTAGAGGCCCTGGAACTCACAGGAGCCTCACCTGCAGATAGAAATCCTCACTGGGAGGAAACAGGAGGCTGGTGGTGGAGTCTGATGTGCCTGAGACTCCAGCAGGAGGCTAGCTCTCTTCTAGCCCTTGGGTGATTGCTGTAGCAAAAATAAAAGTTCCTTCAAAGTCCTTTTCCTCTTCTTCCAAGTCCAGTAGTAACCACTGCAGGCCAGTCCCAGAAACAGCACACAAGCACAAGGACAGTCCTTCTCCTGCAGATTCTTGTAGTCACACGGACAGAGGTTCTTCTTGTTGTCCAGGAGCAATACAAATTGTAAGGGTTTGGGGCACAAATATTTATACCCCCAAAGTCTTTGTTCTTAGGGGTCACAAGTCTCTGAACCCAGCCAGAACCAGTTCTGCCCAGCCCTGGAGCACTTTGTTTACCAGGCTGCATCCTTCCTTTCAGAAAGAGGGGGTCTGCCTTCAGACGCACAGTGGGAGGTGGAGCCAGCATTCACCTTGCCAGGCACAGCCCTATTCAAGTGCAGGAGATACCCCTCCCCTCACTCCAAGGCAGATCTCTCTATTCAACCCAGGTCTGACTCAGCCTGCCCTGTCCCTCCAAAACCAGACAGCCAATACACATAATAGCAGAGCAAACTGGAAGGCTTAGGCAAGAAAGTACCTATACTCTAAAAGTGGTAGTTTCAAACACAGAATATAAAAATAACCTTCACTAAAAGATGTATTTTAATATTCTGAGCTCGGGCATACCAAATTCGTTTTTCTACCATGTTCTGTGGGTCAGTTAGGACTATAGAATGTAATAGCCCAGACCTCCCATTCTGGCCTATGGAGAACAGGAAGCCTTACAGTAGTGAAAAACGAAATTGGGTGTAATTCACTACTAGGACATGCTACACACACCAGGGCATGTCATAGCTTACACATACAATGCGCCCTATCATAAAGGGGGCTTACAGGATGCCAAGGGAAGGTTTAGGGGCCGGGAAGTGGGTGCACTTCACAGCCAAGATGGCAGTTCTGGACTGCACGCAGACACTGCAGTGGCAGGTCTGAGACACACTTTACAAGCTGCTTCTGTGGGTGGCACAAACCAGTGCTGCAGGCCCACCAGCAGCATTCGGTTTACCAGCCCTGGGCACACACGGGCCAAGCTACTAGGGACTAACAGGTAAACCAAATAAGCCAATCATGGATGTACCAATTCACATGTCATCTTTACAAAGGGAGCATTCGCGCTGTGGCACTGAATGGCAGTGGCACAGCGCCCAGAGCATCTATAACCAGCAAAAACAGAGGAGACACAGCGAAAAATGGAAGGGAGACTCACGCCAATGGTGCCAGGTCTAACAGTCAGCTATTGAGAGGGAGGTCTTTGCTGTGGTGTGGGCCCTGAAGAAGCTGAGGCCATACTTGTTTGGCACTCACTTCATAGTTCAGACTGACCATAAGCCCCTCCTATGGCTCAAACAGATGAAAGGTGAAAATCCTAAACTGCTCAGGTGGTCCATTTCCCTACAGGGGATGAACTATACAGTGGAACATAGACCTGGGACCTAACATGCCAATGCAGATGGACTCTCAAGGTATTTTCACATAGAACATGAAGACTCAACTGGTCAAGGTTAGTTTAATGTCCCTGCATTTGGGGGGGGTTGTGTAGGAGAGTAGGATCTGCACTTATGTTGCCCCCACTTTTTTTCTGATGTATACACTGGTTTCTGACTATAGTCTGGCTGGGTCCCTGCTAATCAGGGCCCCAGTCTCACTGATCTCTCTAAACAACTTGGTGTGCATATTAGATGCACTAGTGATTGGATACTGTGGTACCTTATGAGCCCCTAGAATATGGTACCTTAGGTACCTAGGGCATTGGTACTTCACAGACCTACCAGGGGCTGCAGCATGTATTATGCCACCCCTGGGAAGCATTCACAATCTGACACCACAGGCCTGCTACTGCAGCCTGTGTGAGGTAGTGTTAGCACTCCTCACTGAGGTATAGGTTCCTATATATCACATACACACACATATAAACCTATCAGTCACCCCTCTTGCAGGCCCTAACAATCCTGAGGGCAGGGTGCTTGGTTTACTATGTGAGGGGGTGCTTCTGCATGAGCAGGACCCCTCTGCAGCTGGCAGAGTCTATTCTCTGCTGCTGTTTGTGGATGCGGTTAAACCATATACTCTTAAGTGCATTATAACCTCGCGGTAAATGCTAACTTTGGAATTACTGCATCAAAACATGTTGTGTTTGGTGTCAAACAACTTGGAATCATACCCCCACACCAGTAACTGGTGTGGGAGTATGATCCCACCCTTCTAGAGGGGACGACATGTACCCACTGTACTAAACTGTAGAAATCTCATAGAGCCCTGGCACCACAAAAAGGATGCCACCAGCACAGACACCGGGCTGCCCTCCTGCTGCTGACCGAAACTCGCAGTGGAAGAAGCCCAACAAAAGGTATCCTGTCACAGGGAGGTGTCACCACCTCCCAGACAGGATTTAGTGTATTGGAGCTGGGTGGGTGCACTCTTAGAGTGCTTTGAAGTCCTGCACTGGGGGAGCAGTAGGCTCTTCTGTGCATATGCCAGCTCAAGCCAGTTCAGGGGCTATCTGCCCCTGCTCTGGCGTGAAATTGGACAAAGGGAAGTGGGTGTAACCACCCACTACCCTGACCCTCCTAGAGGAGTGGTCATAGAGCTAGTCCCTCCCCTATCTTCACTATAAGATACCAAGCATTGCCAATGCAATTCAGATTACCCTGGACGACGCTCTACAAAGAAGAATCCTGGCCCTTCGACGTTCCACTATCTCTGGAAGACTGAAGAATCTCCCTTGGAGTCAAGGAGTGACTCCCCTGCTTGGCTGGCACCTGTAACTTCAATCGACGGTTGCAAACTTCACCGCTACCACCGGAGTCCGAAGTTCCTACATCCCCTGAAGCAGATTTCCTGACCTCTCCACGGCCATTCTGAGTCCCCAGCAAAGCTGTGGCATCTGGACCCCACGAGTGACGAGGAACAGCAATACCAGGAAACCGTGCACTGATTTTGAGTGCAAACCCTAAACAACGTTCTATGAACTTGTGCTTTGGACCATCTGTAGTCCAAGTCCCTAGCAGGTTTGGTACGGAAAATCAGCGGCCTACCCCGTCCTGAGTGACCGTGTGCTCCTGTGGAACTTTTCCTGCAAAGGCATCTTCACGGTTATTTGCCCGTTGGCTAGTGACTCACCCGAAGACTTTCTCATCAACTTCAAGGGCTCTCTTGGTTGCTCCGGGCCTGCCCTCACTTACCCTCACTGCACTGAACAAGTCCATCAGACCTTGCTGGTCTGCCTCATTGTCAATCTTCAGTCCACACGAGACTTGCAGTTGCCAAGGCTTGTTGGCGCCAATCCAGTTGTCAACACCGTCATCAGCTGCGGACGTTGTGGGTCACTCCGAATCCAGCTGCTGGTCATCGTCGATCCCTCCTGGACCTCGTGAGCAAAGAGACAATTCACCATCGATGACCTGAAATGACGCGACATCAGTGGTCATCCATCCTGCTGGCCACCGGTCACTGGCAAGTGACTTTGAACACTGTCCCCTCAATTTTCAGGTCCTCTTCATCTTCAATCCACCTTCGGATTCCAGCGGACACCTCTTCCGTCGTCTCAAGCAGCAAGTCTTCATTGGTCTCCATTGAAAACAGCATCGCGACCTGACACCAAAAGACACCTATGCACCCGGCTTCCCTGGGTGAGGTAACTCGTGCACTCCGGTGCCCAAGTGTGTGTTGGCCCTCGAAATACTTACCCTGTAAGTGGCTTGCTTGTTGACTTCTTTGAAGTGCCCTAAAACTTTAGAATACAAACCGCGACTTACGCCATTGTAACCTATAGGAAACCCGCGGCTGTGTTTAGACACTGCACGCGTCTCCCGTGGGCTTGTTACTTACCTGCTAACACTGCAGAAGTGAAGCCTCAGCGATTCCCAAGGCCCTAGGCTTTGTCATTTTGCAAGTCGAGTTTGTTAAACCATTTTCTTAGTATATGGTCTGGTACGCCCCTAGAACTGTTGACATTTGAATGTGTATCTGGGTTCTAATCTCATAAAGAGATTAGTAGAGTGTATCTAGAAATAAATACATATATATGTGATATATATACCTGTGTGGTGTACTTTTCATTTGGTAATTCAAGAGATTATAAGGTAAAACAAGCTGCTTTACATTCCTCAGAGACTTAGCCTGAAGGCTGCTCTCCACAGCTACCACTAGGATAGCTTTCTTTAAAAGGCTGTCTTAAACCTATCTACCATAACAGTCGAATTGGACTGGTGCAAGGTGGCCACTATAACTAGTGACCAGCATATGCCAGGCCAACTTCTCACACCTGGTTTCTCTGGCTTTGAAGCAGCTCTGCTGATCTGGTTCTCTGGCTCTACAGAAGCTCTGCTGGCCTGGTTCTCTGGCTCTAAAGCAGCTCTGCTGACCTGATTCTCTGGCCCTATAGCAGCTCTGCTGACCTGGTTCTCTGCCTCTAGAGCAGCTCTGCTGACCTTGTTCTCTGGCTGACCTGGTTCTCTGGCTCTAAAGCAGCTCTGCTGACCTGGCTCTCTCCCTCTAAAGCAGCTCTGCTGACCTGGTTCTCCAGCTTTGAAGCAGCTCTGCTGACCTGGTTCTCTGGCTCTGGAGCACCTCTGCTGACTTGGTTCTCTCCCTCTAAAGCAGCTCTGCTGACCTGGTTCACTGGCTGTAAAGCGGTTCTGCTGACCTGGTTTTCTCCCTCTAAAGCAGCTTTGCTGACCTGGTTCTCTCCCTCTAAAGCAGCTCTGCTGACCTGGTTCTCTCCCTCTAGAGCAGCACTGCTGACCTGGTTCTCTGGCTCTACAGCAGCTCTGCTGACCTGGTTGTCTGGCTCTACAACGGCTCTGCTGACCTAGTTCTCTGGCTCTAAAGCAGCTCTGCTGACCTGGTTCTCTGGCTCTAAAGCAGCTCTGCTTACCTGGTTCTCTGGCTTTGAAGCAGCTCTGCAGACCTGTTTCTCTGGCACTTCAGCAACTCTACTGCCCTGGTTCGATGGATCTAAACCAAATCTGCTGACCTGTTTCTCTGGCTTTAAAGCAGCTCTGCTGACCTGGTTCTCTGGTTCTAGAGCAGCTCTGTTGACCTGGATCTCTCCCTCTAAAGCAGCTTTGCTGACATGGTTCTCTGGCTCTAAAGCAGCTCTGCTGACCTGGTTCTCTCCCTCTAAAGCAGCTCCACTGATTTGGTTTCTCTGGCTCTACAGCAGCTCTGCTGATCTGGTTCTCTGGCTCTAGAGCAGCTCTGCTGACCTGGTTCTTAGGCTCTAGAACAGCTCTGCTGATCTGGTTCTCTGGCTCTACAGCGGCTCTGCTGACCTGGTTCTCTGGAGTAGAGCAGCTCTGCTGACCTGGCTCTCTCCCTCTAAAGCAGCTCTGCTGACCTGGTTTCTCTGGCTCTACAGCAGCTCTACTGACCTGGTTCTCTGGCTCTAGAGCAGCTCTTCTGACCTGTTGTTTAGGCTCTAGAGCAGCTCTGCACACCTGGTTCTCTGGCTCTACAACAGCTTTGCTGACCTGGTTCTCTGGCTCTAAAGCAGCTCTGCTGACCTGGTACTCTGCCTCTAGAGCAGCTCTGCTGACCTGGTTCTCTGGCTCTAAAGCAGCTCTGCTGACCTGGTTCTCTCCCTCTAAAGCAGCTCTGCTGACCTGGTTCACTGGCTGTAAAGCGGTTCTGCTGACCTGGTTCTCTCCCTCTAAAGCAGTTTTGCTGACCTGGTTCTCTCCCTCTAAAGCAGCTCTGCTGACCTGGTTCTCTCCCTCTAGAGCAGCACTGCTGACCTGGTTCTCTGGCTCTACAGCAGCTCTGCTGACCTGGTTGTCTGGCTCTACAACGGCTCTGCTGACCTAGTTCTCTGGCTCTAAAGCAGCTCTGCTGACCTGGTTCTCTGGCTCTAAAGCTGCTCTGCTGACCTGGTTCTCTCCCTCTAAAACAGCTCTGCTGACCTGGTTTCTCTGGCTTTGAAGCAGCTCTGCTGACCTGGTTCTCTGGCTCTAGAGCAGCACTGCCGACCTGGTTAGGCTCTAGAGCAGCTCTGCTGACCTGGTTCTCTGGCTCTAAAGCAGCTCTGCTGACCTGGTTCTCTGGCTTTGAAGCAGCTCTGCTGACCTGGTTCTCTGGCACTTCAGCAAATCTACTGCCCTGGTTCTATGGCTCTAAAGCAACTCCGCTGACCTGTTTCTCTGGCTTTAAAGCAGCTCTGCTGACCTGGTTCTCTGGCTCTAGAGCAGCTCTGCTGACCAGGATCTCTGGCTCTAAAGCAACTCTGCTGACCTTGTTCTCTGGCTCTAAAGCAGCTCTGCTGACCTGGTTCTCTGGCTCAAGAGCAGCTCTGCTGACCTGGTTCTCTGGTTCTACAACGGCTCTGCTGACCTGGTTCTCTGGCTCTAAAGCAGCTCTGCTGACTTGGTTCTATGGCTCTAAAGCAGCTCTGCTGACCTGGTTCTCTGGCCCTACAGCAGCTCTGCTGACCTGGTACTCTGCCTCTAGAGCAGCTCTGCTGACCTGTTTCTCTCCCTTTAAAGCAGCTCTGCTGACCTGGTTCTCTGGCTGTAAAGCGGTTCTGCTGACCTGGTTCTCTCCCTCTAAAGCAGCTTTGCTGACCTGGTTCTCTCCCTCTAAAGCAGCTCTGCTGACCTGGTTCTCTCCCTCTAGAGCAGCTCTGCTGACCTGGTTCTCTGGCTCTAGAGCAGCTCTGCTGACCTGGTTGTCTGGCTCTACAACGGCTCTGCTGATCTGGTTCTCTGGCTCTAAAGCAGTTCTGCTGACCTGGTTCTCTCCCTCTAAACAGCTCCGCTGACTTGGTTTCTCTGGCTCTACAGCAGCTCTGCTGATCTGGTTCTCTGGCTCTAGAGCAGCTCTGCTGACCTGGTTCTTAGGCTCTAGAGCAGCTCTGTTGACCTGGTTCTCTGGCTCTAAAGTGGCTCTGCTGACCTGGTTCTCTGGCTCTAAAGCAGCTCTGCTGACCTAGTTCTCAGGCTCTACAGCGGCTCTGCTGACCTGGTTCTCTGGCGTAGAGCAGCTCTGCTGATCTGGCTCTCTCCCTCTAAAGCAGCTCTGCTGACCTGGTTTCTCTGGCTCTACAGCAGCTCTGCTGACCTGGTTCTCTGGCTCTAGAGCAGATCTGCTGACCTGGTTCTCTGGCTCTAAAGCAGCTCTGCTGACCTGGTTCTCTCCCTCTAAAGCAGCTCTGCTGACCTGGTTCACTGGCTGTAAAGTGGTTCTGCTGACCTGGTTCTCTCCCTCTAAAGCAGCTTTGCTGACCTGGTTCTCTCCCTCTAAAGCAGCTCTGCTGACCTGGTTCTCTCCCTCTAGAGCAGCACTGCTGACCTGGTTCTCTGGCTCTAGAGCAGCTCTGCTGACCTGTTTGTCTGGCTCTACAACTGCTCTGCTGACCTGGTTTTCTGGCTCTAAAGCAGCTCTGCTGACCCGGTTCTCTGGCTCTAAAGCTGCTCTGCTGACCTGGTTCTCTCCCTCTAAAACAGCTCTGCTGACCTGGTTTCTCTAGCTTTGAAGCAGCTCTGCTGACCTGGTTCTCTGGCTCTAGAGCAGCTCTGCCGACCTGGTTAGGCTCTAGAGCAGCTCTGCTGACCTGGTTCTCTGGCTCTAAAGCAGCTCTGCTGACCTGGTTCTCTGGCTTTGAAGCAGCTCTGCTGAACTGGTTCTCTGGCACTTCAGCAACTATACTGCCCTGGTTCTATGGCTCTAAAGCAACTCCGCTGACCTGTTTCTCTAGCTTTAAAGCAGCTCTGCTGACCCCGTTCTCTGGCTCTAGAGCATCTCTGCTGACCTTGATCTCTCCCTCTAAAGCAGCTCTGCTGACATGGTTCTCTGGCTCTAAAGCAGCTCTGCTGACCTGGTTCTCTCCCTCTAAAGCAGCTCCGCTGACTTGGTTTCTCTGGCTCTACAGCAGCTCTGCTGATCTGGTTCTCTGGCTCTAGAGCAGCTCTGCTGACCCGGTTCTTAGGCTCTAGAGCAGCTCTGTTGACCTGGTTCTCTGGCTCTAAAGTGGCTCTGCGGACCTGGTTCTCTGGCTCTAAAGCAGCTCTGCTGACCTAGTTCTCAGGCTCTACAGCGGCTCTGCTGACCTGGTTCTCTGGCGTAGAGCAGCTCTGCTGACCTGGCTCTCTCCCTCTAAAGCAGCTCTGCTGACCTGGTTTCTCTGGCTCTACTGCAGCTCTGCTGACCTGGTTCTCTGGCTCTAGAGCAGCTCTGCTGACCTGTTTTTTAGGCTCTAGAGAAGCTCTGCTCACCAGGTTCTCTGGCTCTAAAACGGCTCTGCTGACCTGGTTCCCTGCCTCTAAAGCAGCTCTGCTGACCTGGTTCTCTGGCTCTAAAGCAACTCTGCTGACCTTGTTCTCTGGCTCTAAAGCAGCTCTGCTTACCTGGTTCTCTGGCTCTAAAGCAACTCTGCTGACCTTGTTCTCTGGCTCTAAAGCAGATCTTATGACCTGGTTCTCTGGCTCTAGAGCAGCTCTGCTGACCTGGTTCTTAGGCTCTAGAGCAGCTCTGCTGACCTGGTTCTCTGGCTCTGAAGCAGCTCCGCTTACCTGGTTCTATGGCTCTAAACAGCTCTGCTGAACTGGTTCTCTGGCTTTACAGCAGCTCAGCTTACCTGGTTTTCTGCCTCTAGAGCAGTTCTGCCGACCTGGTTCTCTGGCTCTAAATCAGCTCTGCTGACCTGGTTCTCTGGCTCTAAAGCAGCTCTGCTGACCTGTTCTCTCGCTGTAAAGCGGTTCTGCTGACCTGGTTCTCTCTCTCTAAAGCAGCTTTGCTTTCCCGGTTCTCTCCCTCTAAAGCAGCTTTGCTGACCTGGTTCTCTCCCTCTAAAGCAGCTCTGCTGACCTGGTTCTCTCCCTCTAGAGCAGCACTGCTGACCTGGTTCTCTGGCTCTAGAGCAGCTCTGCTGACCTGGTTGTCTGGCTCTACAATGGCTCTGCTGACCTGGTTCTCTTGCTCTATAGCAGCTCTGCTGACCTGGTTCTCTGGCTCTAAAGCTGCTCTGCTGACCTGGTTCTCTCCCTCTAAAACAGCTCTGCTGGCCTGGTTTCCCTGGCTTTGAAGCAGCTCTGCTGACCTGGTTCTCTGCCACTTCAGCTACTCTACTGCCCTGGTTCTATGGCTCTAAAGCAACTCCGCTGACCTGTTTCTCTGGCTTTAAAGCAGCTCTGCTGACCTCGGGCCCTGGCTCTAGAGCAGCTCTGCTGACCTGGATCTCTCCCTCTAAAGCAGCTCTGCTGACATGGTTCTCTGGCTCTAAAGCAGCTCTGCTGACTTGGTTTCTCTGGCTCTACAGCAGCTCTGCTGATCTGGTTCTCTGGCTCTAGAGCAGCTCTGCTGACCTGGTTCTTAGGCTCTAGAGCAGCTCTGTTAACCTGGTTCTCTGGCTCTAAAGTGGCTCTGCTGACCTGGTTCTCTGGCTCTAAAGCAGCTCTGCTGGCTGTAGTATCTTCATGTAAGGTTATTACTGTTCTCCTGTATCTTGTAAATAGCTGCTCAGCAAGTGTGAGAGTTCCATGTGGAATGTTGATGTGACTGGAATGTTGGAGGTTGGTGTGGTGTGAGACAGTTGAGAGGATGGGCTGAGCAGCTAGCAGGCTGCTCCTGGTGGGGCTATTCTATGGACTTAATTAACTTAATAAATACGCTGAAGATCTATCCTGGCTACGTCTGCTGTGTCACATCAACCTATGGAACCAGGTCACTTCAATTGGCGATGAGTTGGACTAAAGAAACCGTCTGTGTAACCTGAACAGACTGGTGTGTAACTAAACTGGTGTGACTTGAAGAAATTTGACTTAAAGAAAAGAAACTCCTCATTTAGCGATTCTACCTGGCAACGTGAGCCCCACCAGTGACCACAACACCGGTCGCCCAAACCTCTGTGTGACAGGTGGAGTGAGGAGTGGAGCTGCAAGTTGTTCCCTAGTGCAGCACAGAGATTTGCCTCAGTCCTGTGTCTACTTCAAGATGTTGTGTCCCAGAGCCTTTTTGTGGATGTCTTCGCGACCAAGTTTGGTGTTTTTTGAAGGCTTCTGGCCCATGTGACAGTCGTGTAGGAGAAGTACCTGCAGTCTCTCTGTGTTGGGCCACTTGACGGTCGTGAGGTGAGCGTTTGGGAGCTGTCACCGGAAGAGGTGTCTGGCGATATTTGTAATTTCAGCCAAAGTCAGTACACTAACTTCATACTACGTGTTATTGTGCTGCAGCCTGTTTAAAGAAAAGTGTTTAAAGAAACGTGGGACCTGCTCTTGGTTTGTCTACATCTGGATGTCTGTTCTAGAGGCGAGGTGCCAGCTCAATGTCTTTGGGCACTCTTTGGTTTCTACACGTTGGTTCCTGTCAACATTGCAGCAGAGATGCCCACACTGGGTCTTGCTCGGTAATTGACTAGCACAAGGTCAGCAGTGTTCCTCTTTGAGTGTTCATCCTTAGTGACCTCAATTCTACCGTGACTTCAGGAACCAAAGTGAGTGCAGCAGTCACAACACTGCGTGCAGCGCCTGTTCTCGTGGATAACTCTCGATGTCCCACTTTGTCTTGTATGTTCCTGAACTTACGTGGGTGCGCACTGGTGCTACACAGGAGCAGTGTGGTTTTGTGAAAATAGTGTTTTTCTGCCACAGGAGTAGCACTGTTGCGGGTGTCTTCTTAAGACTTTGCTTTACTAGCAACACGATATGGTGAGCCTTATTTTTTTTCTTTGTCTATTTCACCTATTTTATTCATCTCTGGCAGCGCTGTACTTTGGGTCAGTTCAACCGCTGCTTAGCGGTTTAAAATCTTGGCGCGCGCTATTCCTAGCCCGCGCGCAGGACCCAGTTCGCGCTCAGTCTTACCTGCACCCATGATCTCTCTGAGGATCCTTGTGACGCTGGGAGAAATTGCCTGTGTTCTGCTGTTTGTTTCCATGCCGTGTATGCACAGACGCGCTGAGAGCCATCCAGCAGCACGTCAGCTAACGTGCAGCCATCTTGTGGTTGGCGGTCTTCACTCCGTTTTTTTGCCAACCACGCTTCTACTGCCTTTGCTGCTGTTTGGGCTGTTACAAATAAAAAAAATTATTTTTTTGCGACGTGCGGATCTCATCTCATCTCCCAGCATGCTTTTTACTCTTCAGTTTCTACTGGTTGGTCGTACTGCCCCACAAGTGTCTGCCTCTTCAGTCTCGATGCTTGGTCAGTGAGTTCTTCTTTTGGTCACCGGACTATGCTTATGATTCTAAGTTGGGGCTGTGGCCTGAATTTTCTTTCATTTTGAACACTCCGAGGACACTTTTCTTTGCTGGAAGCTTGGTGGTGAGTCCCTGCTTTTTGTTGGTACAGTTCTTTGTCACGAAGTTTTGCTGGCATACTGACTGGAGAGCCTCAAGTCCTCTTGCTAGGAACGCCTGTCCTTCATCTTTGCGGTGACAGGCACCCCATTGACCTTTTGAAATACGAGTTTGTGGTGCATGTTTAAAGATTTTATGCAAAATGTCTTATTTCACAGGGGAATGAGTTATTTTACACATGATAACATATTATTGAAATGGTTTTTTGCTTTAATGTTTTTTTAGCTGAAATTTCCACACTATTGGTTATAGTTGGGGTGCATTATGTGAGAGTGTACCCAGTGTCTCACTACTCGGGTGAGAGATCGCTCACCGGTGGGTCACAGTTTATTTTTGCATAACTAGTGCGAATGTTTGTGCATATTTATGTATTAACGTTCTGATTTAGCCCCACTTTCATTTTGTGTTGGTTGTGTAGCGTGTATCAGTCACTTTGTGCTGCACGTTGTCTTCTATTTTGGGTGTTAGTCATGCTGTGACTCATTTGTCGGTGTATAGGGGGTGATAGTCCCATCTATCAAATTAGCTATGGGTGTTAGTCCCATATACTTAGTGTTTAGGGGGTGTTAGTCCCACCTGTGTTATTGTTAATGGGTGTTAGTCCCATATACTTAGAGTTTAGGGTGTGTTAGTCCCACCTAGCTTATGGTTAATGGGTGTTAGTCCCATATACTTAAAGTTTAGGGGGTGTCAGTCCCACCTAGCTTATGGTTAATGGGTGTTAGTCCCATATACTTAGTGTTTAGGGGGTGTTAGTCCCACCTAGGTCGTTGTTAATGGGTGTTAGTCCCATATACTCGGGGTAGGGGGTCATAGTCCCACTTACGTTTTAGTTATGGGTGAGATCCACCCATTGTGTATTTGTTCTGGGAGTGATTCTTCCTGTATGATTCATCAATCTGTAGAGTACCTGTAGTCGTTCTCTACTGTGATTCTTTGTGTTTTGTTCCATATATATCTTATGTCGTTTTTTCGTTCTCTACTGTGATTCTTTGCGTTTTGTTCCATATGTATCTTATGTAGTCTTTTCAATTTCTATTTGGGAGTTTAACGTTCTTTTCGTGTCTTATTAAAAGAGGAGGTTGGTGATAGTGTGTGAGTTTAATGTTCTCTTTCGTGTCTTATTATAAGAGGAGGATGGTGATAGTTCATTCTTATTTTGTCATCCTTTTCTTATCCTTTTTCTTCCGTTTTATAGTCTGGTTCCCTTTCGTGGTATAGTTTATTCATCTTACCCTTGGGTTTTGGACTATTTATCTCTTGTTTATATTTTGTGTATAGTTGTTTTGAACTTTGAGTATTGTTTGTTTCATTTTCACTTGTAAAGAAGGGAGATATTGTAGTATCTTCATGTAAGGTTATTACTGGAATGTTGGAGGTTGGTGTGGTGTGAGACAGTTGAGAGGATGGGCTGAGCAGCTAGCAGGCTGCTCCTGGTGGGGCTATTCTATGGACTTATTTAACTTAATAAATACGCTTAAGATCTATACTGGCTACGTCTGCTGTGTCACATCAACCTATGGAACCAGGTCACTTCACTGACCTATTTCTCAGGCTCTACAGCGGCTCTGCTGACCTGGTTCTCTGGCGTAGAGCAGCTCTGCTGACCTGGCTCTCTCCCTCTAAAGCAGCTCCGCTGACTTGGTTTCTCTGGCTCTACAGCAGCTCTGCTGATCTGGTTCTCTGACTCTAGAGCAGCTCTGCTGACCTGGTTCTTAGGCTCTAGAGCAGCTCTGTTGACCTTGTTCTCTGGCTCTAAAGCGGCTCTGCTGACCTGGTTCTCTGGCTCTAAAGCAGCTCTGCTGACCTAGTTCTCAGGCTCTACAGCGGCTCTGCTGACCTGGTTCTCTGGCGTAGAGCAGCTCTGCTGACCTGGCACTCTCCCTCTAAAGCAACTCTGCTGACCTGGTTTCTCTGGCTCTACAGCAGCTCTGCTGACCTGGTTCTCCGGCTCTAGAGCAGCTCTGCTGACCTGGTTCTCTGGCTCTAAAGCAGCTCTGCTGACCTGGTTCTCTCCCTCTAAAGCAGCTCTGCTGACCTGGTTCACTGGCTGAAAAGCGGTTCTGCTGACCTGGTTCTCTCCCTCTAAAGCAGCTTTGCTGACCTGGTTCTCTCCCTCTAAAGCAGCTTTGCTGACCTGGTTCTCTCCCTCTAAAGCAGCTCTGCTGACCTGGTTCTCTCCCTCTAGAGCAGCACTGCTGACCTGGTTCTCTGGCTCTAGAGCGGCTCTGCTGACCTGGTTTTCTGGCTCTACAACGGCTCTGCTGACCTGGTTCTCTGGCTCTAAAGCAGCTCTTCTGACCTGGTTCTCTGGCTCTAAAGCTGCTCTGCTGACCTGGTTCTCTCCCTCTAAAGCAGCTCTGCTGACCTGGTTCTCACCCTCTAGAGCAGCACTGCTGACCTGGTTCTCTGGCTCTAGAGCAGCTCTGCTGACCTGGTTTTCTGGCTCTACAACGGCTCTGATGACCTGGTTCTCTGGCTCTAAAGCAGCTCTGCTGACCTGGTTCTCTGGCTCTAAAGCTGCTCTGCTGACCTGGTTCTCTCCCTCTAAAACAGCTCTGCTGACCTGGTTTCTCTGGCTTTGAAGCAGCTCTGCTGACCTGGTTCTCTGGCTCTAGAGCAGCTCTGCCGACCTGGTTAGGCTCTAGAGCAGCTCTGCTGACCTGGTTCTCTGGCTCTAAAGCAGCTCTGCTGACCTGGTTCTCTGGCTTTGAAGCAGCTCTGCTGACCTGGTTCTCTGGCACTTCAGCAACTCTACTGCCCTGGTTCTATGGCTCTAAAGCAACTCTGCTGACCTGTTTCTCTGGCTTTAAAGCAGCTCTGCTGACCTGGATCTCTCCCCCTAAAGCAGCTCTGCTGACATGGTTCTCTGGCTCTAAAGCAGCTCTGCTGACCTGGTTCCCTCCCTCTAAAGCAGCTCCGCTGACTTGGTTTCTCTGGCTCTACAGCAGCTCTGCTGATCTGGTTCTCTGGCTCTAGAGCAGCTCTGCTGACCTGGTTCTTAGGCTCTAGAGCAGCTCTGTTGACCTGGTTCTCTGGCTTTAAAGTGGTTCTGCTGACCTGGTTCTCTGGCTCTAAAGCAGCTCTGCTGACCTAGTTCTCAGGCTCTACAGCGGCTCTGCTGACCTGGTGCTCTGGCGTAGAGCAGCTCGGCTGACCTGGCTCTCTCCCTCTAAAGCAGCTCTGCTGACCTGGTTTCTCTGGCTCTACAGCAGCTCTGCTGACCTGGTACTCTGGCTCTAGAGCAGCTCTGCTGACCTGGTTCTCTGGCTCTAAAGCAGCTCTGCTGACCTGGTTCCCTCCCTCTAAAGCAGCTCTCCTGACCTGGTTCACTGGCTGTAAAGCGGTTCTGCTGACCTGGTTCTCTCCCTCTAAAGCAGCTTTGCTGACCTGGTTCTCTCCCTCTAAAGCAGCTCTGCTGACCTGGTTCTCTCCCTCTAGAGCAGCACTGCTGACCTGGTTCTCTGGCTATAGAGCAGCTCTGCTGACCTGGTTTTCTGGCTCTACAGCGGCTCTGCTGACCTGGTTCTCTGGCTCTCAAGCAGCTCTGCTGACCTGGTTATCTGGCTCTAAAGCTGCTCTGCTGACCTAGTTCTCTCCCTCTAAAACAGCTCTGCTGACCTGGTTTATCTGGCTTTGAAGCAGCTCTGCTGACGTGGTTCTCTGGCTCTAGAGCAGCTCTGCCGACCTGGTTAGGCTCTAGAGCAGCTCTGCTGACCTGGTTCTCTGGCTCTAAAGCAGCTCTGCTGACCTGGTTCTCTGGCTTTGAAGCAGCTCTGCTGACCTGGTTCTCTGGCTCTAAAGCAGCTCTGCTGACCTGGTTCTCTGGCTCTAAAGCTGCTCTGCTGACCTGGTTCTCTCCCTCTAAAACAGCTCTGCTGACCTAATTTCTCTGGCTTTGAAGCAGCTCTGCTGACCTGGTTCTCTGGCTCTAGAGCAGCTCTGCCGACCTGGTTAGGCTCTAGAGCAGCTCTGCTGACCTGGTTCTCTGGCTCTAAAGCAGCTCTGCTGACCTGGTTCTCTGGCTTTGAAGCAGCTCTGCTGACCTGGTTCTCTGGCACTTCAGCAACTCTACTGCCCTGGTTCTATGGCTCTAAAGCAACTCCGCTGACCTGTTTCTCTGGCTTTAAAGCAGCTCTGCTGACCTCGGGCCCTGGCTCTAGAGCAGCTCTGCTGACCTGGATCTCTCCCTCTAAAGCAGCTCTGCTGACATGGTTCTCTGGCTCTAAAGCAGCTCTGCTGACCTGGTTCTCTCCCTCTAAAGCAGCTCCGCTGACTTGGTTTCTCTGGCTCTACAGCAGCTCTGCTGATCTGGTTCTCTGGCTCAAGAGCAGCTCTGCTGACCTGGTTCTTAGGCTCTAGAGCAGCTCTGTTAACCTGGTTCTCTGGCTCTAAAGTGACTCTGCTGACCTGGTTCTCTGGCTCTAAAGCAGCTCTGCTGACTGTAGTATCTTCATGTAAGGTTATTACTGTTCTCCTGTATCTTGTAACTATCTGCTCAGCCAGTGTGAGAGTTCCATGTGGAATGTTGATGTGACTGGAATGTTGGAGGTTGGAGTGGTGTGAGACAGTTGAGAGGATGGGCTGAGCAGCTAGCAGGCTGCTCCTGGTGGGGCTATTCTATGGACTTAAATAACTTAATAAATACGCTCAAGATCTATCCTGGCTACGTCTGCTGTGTCACATCAACCTATGGAACCAGGTCACTTCAATTGGCGACGAGTTGGACTAAAGAAACCGTGCGTGTAACCTGAACAGACTGGTGTGTAACTAAACTGGTGTGACTTGAAGAAATTTGACTTAAAGAAAAGAAACTCCTCATTTGGCGATTCTACCTGGCAACGTGTGCCCCACCAGTGACCACAACACCGGTTGCCCAAACCTCTGTGTGCCATGTGGAGTAAGGAGTGGAGCTACAAGTTGTTCCCTAGTGCAGCACAGAGATTTGCCTCAGTCCTGTGTCTACTTCAAGGTGTTGTGTCCCAGAGCCTTTTTGTGGATGTCTTCGCGACCAAGTTTGGTGTTTTTTGAAGGCTGCTGGCCCATGTGACAGTCGTGTAGGAGAAGTACCTGCAGTCTCTCTGTGTTGGGCCACTTGACGGTCGTGAGGTGAGCGTTTGGGAGCTGTCACCGGAAGAGGTGTCTGGCGATATTTGTAATTTCAGCCAAAGTCAGTACACTAACTTGATACTACGTGTTATTGTGCTGCAGCCTGTTTAAAGAAAGGTGTTTAAAGAAACGTGGGACCTGCTCTTGGTTTGTCTACCTCTGGATGTCTGTTCTAGAGGCGAGGTGCCAGCTCAATGTCTTTGGGCACTCTTTGGTTTCTACACGTTGGTTCCTGTCAACATTGCAGCAGAGATGCCCACACTGGGTCTTGCTCGGGAATTGACTAGCACAAGGTCAGCAGTGTTCCTCTTTGAGTGTTCATCCTTAGTGACTTCAATTCTACCGTGACTTCAGGAACCAAAGTGAGTGCAGCAGTCACAACACTGCGTGCAGCGCCTGTTCTCGTGGATAACTCTCGATGTCCCACTTTGTCTTGTATGTTCCTGAACTTACGTGGGTGCACACTGGTGCTACACAGGAGCAGTGTGGTTTTGTGAAAATAGTGTTTTTCTGCCACAGGAGTAGCACTGTTGCGGGTGTCTTCTTAGTACTTTGCTTTACTAGCAACACGATATGGTGAGCCTTATTTTTTTTCTTTGTCTATTTCACCTATTTTATTCATCTCTGGCAGCGCTGTACTTTGGGTCAGTTCAACCGCTGCTTAGCGGTTTAAAATCTTGGCGTGCGCTATTCCTAGCCCGCGCGCAGTTTCCAGCTCTCGCTCAGTCTTTCCTGCACCCATGATCTCTCTGAGGATCCTTGTGAAGCTGGGAGAAATTGCCTGTGTTCTGCTGTTTGTTTCCATGCCGTGTATGCACAGACGTGCTGAGAGCCATCCGGCAGCACGTCAGCTAACGTGCCGCCATCTTGTGGTTGGCGGTCTTCACTCCGTTTTTTTGCCAACCACGCTTCTACTGGTTGCCTTTGCTGCTGTTTGGGCTGTACAAATAAAGATTTTTTTTTTTTTTGCGACGTGCGGATCTCATCTCATCTCCCAGCATGCTTTTTACTCTTCAGTTTCTACTGGTTGGTCGTACTGCCCCACAAGTGTCTGCCTCTTCAGTCTCGATGCTTGGTGAGTGAGTTCTTTTTTTGGTCACCGGGCTATGCTTATGATTCTAAGTTGGGGCTGTGGTCTGAATTTTCTTTCATTTTGAACACTCCGAGGACACTTTTCTTTGCTGGAAGCTTGGTGGTGAGTCCCTGCTTTTTGTTGGTACAGTTCTTTGTCACAAAGTTTTGCTGGCATACTGTCTGGAGAGCCTCAAGTCCTCTTGCTAGGAACGCCTGTCCTTCATCTTTGCGGTGACAGGCACCCCATTGACCTTTTGAAATACGAGTTTGTGGTGCATGTTTAAAGATTTTATGCAAAATGTCTTATTTCACAGGGGAATGAGTTATTTTACGCATGATAACATATTATTGAAATGTTTTTTTGGTTTAATGTTTTTTTAGCTGAAATTTCCACACTATTGGTTATAGTTGGGGTGCACTATGTGAGAGTGTACCCAGTGTCTCACTACTCGGGTGAGAGATCGCTCACCGGTGGGTCACAGTTTATTTTTGCATTACTAGTGCGAATGTTTGTGCATATTCATGTATTAACGTTCTGATTTAGTACCACTTTCATTTTGTGTTGGTTGTGTAGCGTGTATCAGTCACTTTGTGCTGCACGTTGTCTTCTATTTTGGGTGTTAGTCATGCTGTGACTCATTTGTCGGTGTATAGGGGGTGTTAGTCCCATCTATCAAATTAGCTATGGGTGTTAGTCCCATATACTTAGTGTTTAGGGGGTGTTAGTCCCACCTGTGTTATTGTTAATGGGTGTTAGTCCCATATACTTAGAGTTTAGGGTGTGTTAGTCCCACCTAGCTTATGGTTAATGGGTGTTAGTCCCATATACTTAAAGTTTAGGGGGTGTCAGTCCCACCTAGCTTATGGTTAATGGGTGTTAGTCCCATATACTTAGTGTTTAGGGGGTGTTAGTCCCACCTAGGTCGTTGTTAATGGGTGTTAGTCCCATATACTCGGGGTAGGGGGTCATAGTCCCACTTACGTTTTAGTTATGGGTGAGATCCACCCATTGTGTATTTGTTCTGGGAGTGATTCTTCCTGTATGATTCATCAATCTGTAGAGTACCTGTAGTCGTTCTCTACTGTGATTCTTTGTGTTTTGTTCCATATATATCTTATGTCGTTTTTTCGTTCTCTACTGTGATTCTTTGCGTTTTGTTCCATATGTATCTTATGTAGTCTTTTCAATTTCTATTTGGGAGTTTAACGTTCTTTTCGTGTCTTATTAAAAGAGGAGGTTGGTGATAGTGTGTGAGTTTAATGTTCTCTTTGGTGTCTTATTATAAGAGGAGGATGATGATAGTTCATTCTTATTTTGTCATCCTTTTCTTATCCTTTTTCTTCCGTTTTATAGTCTGGTTCCCTTTCGTGGTATAGTTTATTCATCTTACCCTTGGGTTTTGGACTATTTATATCTTGTTTATATTTTGTGTATAGTTGTTTTGAACTTTGAGTATTGTTTGTTTCATTTTCAATTGTAAAGAAGGGAGATATTGTAGTATCTTCATGTAAGGTTATTACTGTTCTCCTGTATCTTGTAACTAGCTGCTCAGCCAGTGTGAGAGTTCCATGTGGAATGTTGATGTGACTGGAATGTTGGAGGTTGGTGTGGTGTGAGACAGTTGAGAGGATGGGATGAGCAGCTAGCAGGCTGCTCCTAGTGGGGCTATTCTATGGACTTAATTAACTTAATAAATACGCTTAAGATCTATCCTGGCTACGTCTGCTGTGTCACATCAACCTATGGAACCAGGTCACTTCACTGACCTATTTCTCAGGCTCTACAGCGGCTCTGCTGACCTGGTTCTCTGGCGTAGAGCAGCTCTGCTGACCTGGCTCTCTCCCTCTAAAGCAGCTCCGCTGACTTGGTTTCTCTGGCTCTACAGCAGCTCTGCTGATCTGGTTCTCTGACTCTAGAGCAGCTCTGCTGACCTGGTTCTTAGGCTCTAGAGCAGCTCTGTTGACCTGGTTCTCTGGCTCTAAAGTGGCTCTGCTGACCTGGTTCTCTGGCTCTAAAGCAGCGCTGCTGACCTAGTTCTCAGGCTCTACAGCGGCTCTGCTGACCTGGTTCTCTGGCGTAGAGCAGCTCTGCTGACCTGGCTCTCTCCCTCTAAAGCAACTCTGCTGACCTGGTTTCTCTGGCTGTACAGCAGCTCTGCTGACCTGGTTCTCCGGCTCTAGAGCAGCTCTGCTGACCTGGTTCTCTGGCTCTAAAGCAGCTCTGCTGACCTGGTTCTCTCCCTCTAAAGCAGCTTTGCTGACCTGGTTCTCTCCCTCTAAAGCAGCTCTGCTGACCTGGTTCTCACCCTCTAGAGCAGCACTGCTGACCTGGTTCTCTGGCTCTAGAGCAGCTCTGCTGACCTGGTTTTCTGGCTCTACAACGGCTCTGCTGACCTGGTTCTCTGGCTCTAAAGCAGCTCTGCTGACCTGGTTCTCTGGCTCTAAAGCTGCTCTGCTGACCTGGTTCTCTCCCTCTAAAACAGCTCTGCTGACCTGGTTTCTCTGGCTTTGAAGCAGCTCTGCTGACCTGGTTCTCTGGCTCTAGAGCAGCTCTGCCGACCTGGTTAGGCTCTAGAGCAGCTCTGCTGACCTGGTTCTCTGGCTATAAAGCAGCTCTGCTGACCTGGTTCTCTGGCTTTGAAGCAGCTCTGCTGACCTGGTTCTCTGGCACTTCAGCAACTCTACTGCCCTGGTTCTATGGCTCTAAAGCAACTCCGCTGACCTGTTTCTCTGGCTTTAAAGCAGCTCTGCTGACCTGGATCTCTCCCCCTAAAGCAGCTCTGCTGACATGGTTTCTCTGGCTCTACAGCAGCTCTGCTGATCTGGTTCTCTGGCTCTAGAGCAGCTCTGCTGACCTGGTTCTTAGGCTCTAGAGCAGCTCTGTTGACCTGGTTCTCTGGCTCTAAAGTGGTTCTGCTGACCTGGTTCTCTGGCTCTAAAGCAGCTCTGCTGACCTAGTTCTCAGGCTCTACAGCGGCTCTGCTGACCTGGTGCTCTGGCGTAGAGCAGCTGTGCTGACCTGGCTCTCTCCCTCTAAAGCAGCTCTGCTGACCTGGTTTCTATGGCTCTACAGCAGCTCTGCTGACCTGGTTCTCTGGCTCTAGAGCAGCTCTGCTGACCTGGTTCTCTGGCTCTAAAGCGGCTCTGCTGACCTGGTTCTCTCCCTCTAAAGCAGCTCTGCTGACCTGGTTCACTGGCTGTAAAGCGGTTCTGCTGACATGGTTCTCTCCCTCTAAAGCAGCTTTGCTGACCTGGTTCTCTCCCTCTAAAGCAGCTCTGCTGACCTGGTTCTCTCCCTCTAGAGCAGCACTGCTGACCTGGTTCTCTGGCTCTAGAGCAGCTCTGCTGACCTGGTTTTCTGGCTCTACAACGGCTCTGCTGACCTGGTTCTCTGGCTCTAAAGCAGCTCTGCTGACCTGGTTATCTGGCTCTAAAGCTGCTCTGCTGACCTAGTTCTCTCCCTCTAAAACAGCTCTGCTGACCTGGTTTCTCTGGCTTTGAAGCAGCTCTGCTGACCTGGTTCTCTGGCTCTAGAGCAGCTCTGCCAACCTGGTTAGGCTCTAGAGCAGCTCTGCTGACCTGGTTCTCTGGCTCTAAAGCAGCTCTGCTGACCTGGTTCTCTGGCTTTGAAGCAGCTCTGCTGACCTGGTTCTCTGGCACTTCAGCAACTCTACTGCCCTGGTTCTATGGCTCTAAAGCAACTCCGCTAACCTGTGTCTCTGGCTTTAAAGCAGATCTGCTGACCTGGTTCTCTGGCTCTAAAGCAGCTCTGCTGACCTGATTCTCTCCCTCTAAAGCAGCTCCGCTGACTTGGTTTCTCTGGCTCTACAGCAGCTCTACTGATCTGGTTCTCTGGCTCTAAAGCAGCTCTGCTGACCTGGTTCTTAGGCTCTAGAGCAGCTCTGTTGACCTGGTTCTCTGGCTCTAAAGAAGCTCTGCTGACCTAGTTCTCAGGCTCTACAGCGGCTCTGCTGACCTGGTTCTCTGGCGTAGAGCAGCTCTACTGACCTGGCTCTCTCCCTCTAAAGCAGCTCTGCTGACCTGGTTTCTCTGGCTCTACAGCAGCTCTGCTGACCTGGTTCTCTGGCTCTAGAGCAGCTCAGCTGACCTGTTTTTGAGGCTCTAGAGCAGCTCTGCTCACCAGGTTCTCTGGCTCTACAACGGCTCTGCTGACCTGGTTCTCTGGCTCTAAAGCAGCTCTGCTGACCTGGTTCTCTGGCTCTAAAGCAACTCTGCTGACCTGCTTCTCTGGTGTAGAGCAGCTCTGCTGACCTGGCTCTCTCCCTCTAAAGCAACTCTGCTGACCTGGTTTCTCTGGCTGTACAGCAGCTCTGCTGACCTGGTTCTCCGGCTCTAGAGCAGCTCTGCTGACCTGGTTCTCTGGCTCTAAAGCAGCTCTGCTGACCTGGTTCTCTCCCTCTAAAGCACCTCTGCTGACCTGGTTCACTGGCTGTAAAGCGGTTCTTCTGACCAGGTTCTCTCCCTCTAAAGCAGCTTTGCTGACCTGGTTCTCTCCCTCTAAAGCAGCTCTGCTGACCTGGTTCTCACCCTCTAGAGCAGCACTGCTGACCTGGTTCTCTGGCTCTAGAGCAGCTCTGCTGACCTGGTTTTCTGGCTCTACAACGGCTCTGCTGACCTGGTTCTCTGGCTCTAAAGCAGCTCTGCTGACCTGGTTCTCTGGCTCTAAAGCTGCTCTGCTGACCTGGTTCTCTCCCTCTAAAACAGCTCTGCTGACCTGGTTTCTCTGGCTTTGAAGCAGCTCTGCTGACCTGGTTCTCTGGCTCTAGAGCAGCTCTGCCGACCTGGTTAGGCTCTAGAGCAGCTCTGCTGACCTGGTTCTCTGGCTCTAAAGCAGCTCTGCTGACCTGGTTCTCTGGCTTTGAAGCAGCTCTGCTGACCTGGTTCTCTGGCACTTCAGCAACTCTACTGCCCTGGTTCTATGGCTCTAACGCAACTCCGCTGACCTGTTTCTCTGGCTTTAAAGCAGCTCTGCTGACCTGGATCTCTCCCCCTAAAGCAGCTCTGCTGACATGGTTCTCTGGCTCTAAAGCAGTTCTGCTGACCTGGTTCTCTCCCTCTAAAGCAGCTCCGCTGACTTGGTTTCTCTGGCTCTACAGCAGCTCTGCTGATCTGGTTCTCTGGCTCTAGAGCAGCTCTGCTGACCTGGTCCTTAGGCTCTAGAGCAGCTCTGTTGACCTGGTTCTCTGGCTCTAAAGTGGTTCTGCTGACCTGGTTCTCTGGCTCTAAAGCAGCTCTGCTGACCTAGTTCTCAGGCTCTACAGCGGCTCTACTGACCTGGCTCTCTCCCTCTAAAGCAGCTCTGCTGACCTGGTTTCTCTGGCTCTACAGGAGCTCTGCTGACCTGGTTCTCTGGCTCTAGAGCAGCTCTGCTGACCTGGTTCTCTGGCTCTAAAGCAGCTCTGCTGACCTGGTTCTCTGGCTCTAAAGCAGCTCTGCTGACCTAGTTCTCAGGCTCTACAGCGGCTCTGCTGACCTGGTGCTCTGGCGTAGAGCAGCTCTGCTGACCTGGCTCTCTCCCTCTAAAGCAGCTCTGCTGACCTGGTTTCTCTGGCTCTACAGCAGCTCTGCTGACCTGGTTCTCTGGCTCTAAAGCAGCTCTGCTGACCTGGTTCTCTCCCTCTAAAGCAGCTCTGCTTACCTGGTTCACTGGCTGTAAAGCGGTTCTGCTGACCTGGTTCTCTCCCTCTAAAGCAGCTTTGCTGACCTGGTTCTCTCCCTCTAAAGCAGCTCTGCTGACCTGGTTCTCTCCCTCTAGAGCAGCACTGCTGACCTGGTTCTCTGGCTCTAGAGCAGCTCTGCTGACCTGGTTTTCTAGCTCTACAACGGCTCTGCTGACCTGGTTCTATGGCTCTAAAGCAGCTCTGCTGACCTGGTTATCTGGCTCTAAAGCTGATCTGCTGACCTAGTTCTCTCCCTCTAAAACAGCTCTGCTGACCTGGTTTCTCTGGCTTTGAAGCAGCTCTGCTTACCTGGTTCTCTGGCTCTAGAGCAGCTCTGCTGACCTGGTTCTCTGGCTCTAAAGCAGCTCTGCTGACCTGGTTCTCTGGCTTTGAAGCAGCTCTGCTGACCTGGTTCTCTGGCACTTCAGCAACTCTACTGCCCTGGTTCTATGGCTCTAAAGCAACTCCGCTGACCAGTGTCTCTGGCTTTAAAGCAGATCTGCTGACCTGGTTCTCTGGCTCTAAAGCAGCTCTGCTGACCTGGTTCTCTCCCTCTAAAGCAGCTCCGCTGACTTGGTTTCTCTGGCTCTACAGCAGCTCTGCTGATCTGGTTCTCTGGCTCTAAAGCAGCTCTGCTGACCTGGTTCTTAGGCTCAAGAGCAGCTCTGTTGACCTGGTTCTCTGGCTCTAAAGCAGCTCTGCTGACCTAGTTCTCAGGCTCTACAGCGGCTCTGCTGCCCTGGTTCTCTGGCGTAGAGCAGCTCTACTGACCTGGCTCTCTCCCTCTAAAGCAGCTCTGCTGACCTGGTTTCTCTGGCTCTACAGCAGCTCTGCTGACCTGGTTCTCTGGCTCTAGAGCAGCTCAGCTGACCTGTTTTTTAGGCTCTAGAGCAGCTCTGCTCACCAGGTTCTCTGTCTCTACAACGGCTCTGCTGACCTGGTTCTCTGGCTCTAAAGCAGCTCTGCTGACCTGGTTCTCTGGCTCTCAAGCAACTCTGCTGACCTTGTTCCCTGGCTCTAAAGCAGCTCTGCTTACCTGGTTCTCTGGCTCTAAAGCAACTCTGCTGACCTGGTTCTCTGGCTCTAAAGCAGATCTTATGACCTTGTTCTCTGGCTCTAAAGCATATCTGCTGACCTGGTTCTCTGGCTCTAGAGCAGCTCTGCTGACCTGTTTCTTAGGCTCTAGAGCAGCTCTGCTGACCTGGTTCTCTGGTTCTACAACGGCTCTGCTGACCTGGTTCTCTGGCTTTAAAGCAGCTCTGCTTACATGGTTCTATGGCTCTAAAGCAGCTCTGCTGACCTGGTTCTCTGGCTCTACAGCAGCTCAGTTTACCTGGTTTTCTGCCTCTAGAGCAGCTCTGCCGACCTGGTTCTCTGGCTCTAAAGCAGCTCTGCTGACCTGGTTCTCTGGCTGTAAAGCGGTTCTGCTGACCTGGTTCTCTCTCTCTAAAGCAGCTTTGCTGACCCGGTTCTCTCCCTCTAAAGCAGCTTTGCTGACCTGGTTCTCTCCCTCTAAAGCAGCTCTGCTGACCTGGTTCTCTCCCTCTAGAGCAGCACTGCTGACCTGGTTGTCTGGCTCTACAACGGCTCTGCTGACCTGGTTCTCTTGCTCTAAAGAAGCTCTGCTGACCTGGTTCTCTGGCTCTAAAGCTGCTCTGCTGACCTGGTTCTCTCCCTCTAAAACAGCTCTGCTGACCTGGTTTCTCTGGCTTTGAAGCAGCTCTGCTGACCTGGTTCTCTGGCTCTAGAGTAGCTCTGCTGACCTGGTTCTTAGGGTCTAGAGAAGCTCTGCTGACCTGGTTCTCTGGTTCTACAACGGCTCTGCTGACCTGGTTCTCTGGCTCTAAAGCAGCTCTGCTTACCTGGTTCAATTGCTCTAAAGCAGCTCTGCTGACCTGGTTCTCTGGCTCTACAGCAGCTCAGCTTACCTGTTTTTCTGCCTCTAGAGCAGCTCTGCCGACCTGGTTCTCTGGCTCTAAAGCAGCTCTGCTGACCTGGTTCTCTGGCTGTAAAGCGGTTCTGCTGACCTGGTTCTCTCTCTCTAAAGCAGCTTTCCTGACCCGGTTCTCTCCCTCTAAAGCAGCTTTGCTGACCTGGTTCTCTCCCTCTAAAGCAGCTCTGCTGACCTGGTTCTCTCCCTCTAGAGCAGCACTGCTGACCTGGTTGTCTGGCTCTACAACGGCTCTGCTGACCTGGTTCTCTTGCTCTAAAGCAGCTCTGCTGACCTGGTTCTCTGGCTCTAAAGCTGCTCTGCTGACCTGGTTCTCTCCCTCTAAAACAGCTCTGCTGACCTGGTTTCTCTGGCTTTGAAGCAGCTCTGCTGACCTGGTTCTCTGGCTCTAGAGCAGCTCTGCCGACCTGGTTAGGCTCTAGAGCAGCTCTGCTGACCTGGTTCTCTGACTCTAAAGCAGCTCTGCTGACCTGTTTCTCTGGCTTTGAAGCAGCTCTGCTGACCTGGTTCTCTGGCACTTCAGCTACTCTACTGCCCTGGTTCTATGGCTCTAAAGCAACTCCGCTGACCTGTTTCTCTGGCTTTAAAGCAGCTCTGCTGACCTGGTTCTCTCCCTCTAAAGCAGCTCTGCTGACATGGTTCTCAGGCTCTAAAGCAGCTCTGCTGACCTGGTTCTCTCCCTCTAAAGCAACTCCACTGACTTGGTTTTTCTGGCTCTACAGCAGCTCTGCTGATCTGGTTCTCTGGCTCTACAGCAGCTCAGCTTACCTGGTTTTCTGCCTCTAGAGCAGCTCTGCCGACCTGGTTCTCTGGCTCTAAAGCAGCTCTGCTGACCCGGTTCTCTGGCTCTAAAGCAGCTCTGCTGACCTGGTTCTCTGGCTGTAAAGCGGTTCTGCTGACCTGGTTCTCTCTCTCTAAAGCAGCTTTGCTGACCCGGTTCTCTCCCTCTAAAGCAGCTTTACTGACCTGGTTCTCTCCCTCTAAAACAGTTCTGCTGACCTGGTTCTCTCCCTCTAGAGCAGCACTGCTGACCTGGTTCTCTGGCTCTAGAGCAGCTCTGCTGACCTGGTTGTCTGGCTCTACAACGGCTCTGCTGACCTGGTTCTCTGGCTCTAAAGCAGCTCTGCTGACCTGGTTCTCTGGCTCTAAAGCTGCTCTGCTGACCTGTTTCTCTCCCTCTAAAACAGCTCTGCTGACCTAGTGTCTCTGGCTTTGAAGCAGCTCTGCTGACCTGGTTCTCTGGCTCTAGAGCAGCTCTGCCGACCTGGTTAGGCTCTAGAACAGCTCTGCTGACCTGGATCTCTGGTTTTGAAGCAGCTCTGCTGACCTGGTTCTCTGGCACTTCAGCTACTCTACTGCCCTGGTTCTATGGCTCTAAAGCAACTCCGCTGACCTATTTCTCTGGCTTTAAAGCAGCTCTGCTGACCTCGGGCCCTGGCTCTAGAGCAGCTCTGCTGACCTGGATCTCTCCATCTAAAGCAGCTCTGCTGACATGGTTCTCTGGCTCTAAAGCAGCTCTGCTGACCTGGTTCTCTCCCTCTAAAGCAGCTCCGCTGACTTGGTTTCTCTGGCTCTACAGCAGCTCTGCTGATCTGGTTCTCTGGCTCTAGAGCAGCTCTGCTGACCTGGTTCTTAGGCTCTAGAGCAGATCTGTTGACCTGGTTCTCTGGCTCTAAAGTGGCTCTGCAGACCTGGTTCTCTGGCTCTAAAGCCGCTCTGCTGACCTAGTTCTCAGGCTCTACAGCGGCTCTGCTGACCTGGTTCTCTGGCGTAGAACAGCTCTGCTGACCTGGCTCCCTCCCTCTAAAGCATCTCTGCTGACCTGGTTTCTCTGGCTCTACAGCAGCTCTGCTGACCTGGTTCTCTGACTCTAGAGCAGCTCTGCTGACCTGTTTTTTAGGCTCTGGAGCAGCTCTGCTCACCAGGTTCTCAGGCTCTACAACGGCTCTGCTGACCTGGTTCTCTGGCTCTAAAGCAGCTCTGCTGACCTGGTTCTCTGGCTCTAAAGCAACTCTGCTGACCTTGTTCTCTGGCTCTAAAGCAGCTCTGCTTACCTGGTTCTCTGGCTCTAAAGCAACTCTGCTGACCTTGTTCTCTGGCTCTAAAGCAGCTCTGCTGACCTTGTTCTCTGGCTCTAAAGCAGATCTGCTGACCTGGTTCTCTGGCTCTAGAGCAGCTCTGCTGACCTGGTTCTTAGGCTCTAGAGCAGCTCTGCTGACCTGGTTCTCTGGTTCTACAACGGCTCTGCTGACCTGGTTCTCTGGCTCTAAAGCAGCTCTGCTTACCTGGTTCTATGGCTCTAAAGCAGCTCTGCTGACCTGGTTCTCTGGCTCTACAGCAGCTCAGCTTACCTGGTTTTCTGCCTCTAGAGCAGCTCTGCCAACCTGGTTCTCTGGCTCTAAAGCAGCGCTGCTGACCTGGTTCTCTGGCTCTAAAGCAGCTTTGCTGATCTGGTTCTCTGGCTGTAAAGCGGTTTTGCTGACCTGATTCTCTCCCTCTAAAGCAGCTTTGCTGACCTGGTTCTCTCCCTCTAAAGCAGCTCTGCTGACCTGGTTCTCTCCCTCTAGAGCAGCACTGCTGACCTGGTTGTCTGGCTCTACAACGGCTCTGCTGACCTGGTTCTCTTGCTCTAAAGAAGCTCTGCTGACCTGGTTCTCTGGCTCTAAAGCTGCTCTGCTGACCTGGTTCTCTCCCTCTAAAACAGCTCTGCTGACCTGGTTTCTCTGGCTTTGAAGCAGCTCTGCTGACCTGGTTCTCTGGCTCTAGAGTAGCTCTGCTGACCTGGTTCTTAGGGTCTAGAGAAGCTCTGCTGACCTGGTTCTCTGGCGTAGAGCAGCTCTACTGACCTGGCTCTCTCCCTCTAAAGCAGCTCTGCTGACCTGGTTTCTCTGGCTCTACAGCAGCTCTGCTGACCTGGTTCTCTGGCTCTAGAGCAGCTCAGCTGACCTGTTTTTGAGGCTCTAGAGCAGCTCTGCTCACCAGGTTCTCTGGCTCTACAACGGCTCTGCTGACCTGGTTCTCTGGCTCTAAAGCAGCTCTGCTGACCTGGTTCTCTGGCTCTAAAGCAACTCTGCTGACCTGCTTCTCTGGTGTAGAGCAGCTCTGCTGACCTGGCTCTCTCCCTCTAAAGCAACTCTGCTGACCTGGTTTCTCTGGCTGTACAGCAGCTCTGCTGACCTGGTTCTCCGGCTCTAGAGCAGCTCTGCTGACCTGGTTCTCTGGCTCTAAAGCAGCTCTGCTGACCTGGTTCTCTCCCTCTAAAGCACCTCTGCTGACCTGGTTCACTGGCTGTAAAGCGGTTCTTCTGACCTGGTTCTCTCCCTCTAAAGCAGCTTTGCTGACCTGGTTCTCTCCCTCTAAAGCAGCTCTGCTGACCTGGTTCTCACCCTCTAGAGCAGCACTGCTGACCTGGTTCTCTGGCTCTAGAGCAGCTCTGCTGACCTGGTTTTCTGGCTCTACAACGGCTCTGCTGACCTGGTTCTCTGGCTCTAAAGCAGCTCTGCTGACCTGGTTCTCTGGCTCTAAAGCTGCTCTGCTGACCTGGTTCTCTCCCTCTAAAACAGCTCTGCTGACCTGGTTTCTCTGGCTTTGAAGCAGCTCTGCTGACCTGGTTCTCTGGCTCTAGAGCAGCTCTGCCGACCTGGTTAGGCTCTAGAGCAGCTCTGCTGACCTGGTTCTCTGGCTCTAAAGCAGCTCTGCTGACCTGGTTCTCTGGCTTTGAAGCAGCTCTGCTGACCTGGTTCTCTGGCACTTCAGCAACTCTACTGCCCTGGTTCTATGGCTCTAACGCAACTCCGCTGACCTGTTTCTCTGGCTTTAAAGCAGCTCTGCTGACCTGGATCTCTCCCCCTAAAGCAGCTCTGCTGACATGGTTCTCTGGCTCTAAAGCAGTTCTGCTGACCTGGTTCTCTCCCTCTAAAGCAGCTCCGCTGACTTGGTTTCTCTGGCTCTACAGCAGCTCTGCTGATCTGGTTCTCTGGCTCTAGAGCAGCTCTGCTGACCTGGTCCTTAGGCTCTAGAGCAGCTCTGTTGACCTGGTTCTCTGGCTCTAAAGTGGTTCTGCTGACCTGGTTCTCTGGCTCTAAAGCAGCTCTGCTGACCTAGTTCTCAGGCTCTACAGCGGCTCTACTGACCTGGCTCTCTCCCTCTAAAGCAGCTCTGCTGACCTGGTTTCTCTGGCTCTACAGGAGCTCTGCTGACCTGGTTCTCTGGCTCTAGAGCAGCTCTGCTGACCTGGTTCTCTGGCTCTAAAGCAGCTCTGCTGACCTGGTTCTCTGGCTCTAAAGCAGCTCTGCTGACCTAGTTCTCAGGCTCTACAGCGGCTCTGCTGACCTGGTGCTCTGGCGTAGAGCAGCTCTGCTGACCTGGCTCTCTCCCTCTAAAGCAGCTCTGCTGACCTGGTTTCTCTGGCTCTACAGCAGCTCTGCTGACCTGGTTCTCTGGCTCTAAAGCAGCTCTGCTGACCTGGTTCTCTCCCTCTAAAGCAGCTCTGCTTACCTGGTTCACTGGCTGTAAAGCGGTTCTGCTGACCTGGTTCTCTCCCTCTAAAGCAGCTTTGCTGACCTGGTTCTCTCCCTCTAAAGCAGCTCTGCTGACCTGGTTCTCTCCCTCTAGAGCAGCACTGCTGACCTGGTTCTCTGGCTCTAGAGCAGCTCTGCTGACCTGGTTTTCTAGCTCTACAACGGCTCTGCTGACCTGGTTCTATGGCTCTAAAGCAGCTCTGCTGACCTGGTTATCTGGCTCTAAAGCTGATCTGCTGACCTAGTTCTCTCCCTCTAAAACAGCTCTGCTGACCTGGTTTCTCTGGCTTTGAAGCAGCTCTGCTGACCTGGTTCTCTGGCTCTAGAGCAGCTCTGCTGACCTGGTTCTCTGGCTCTAAAGCAGCTCTGCTGACCTGGTTCTCTGGCTTTGAAGCAGCTCTGCTGACCTGGTTCTCTGGCACTTCAGCAACTCTACTGCCCTGGTTCTATGGCTCTAAAGCAACTCCGCTGACCAGTGTCTCTGGCTTTAAAGCAGATCTGCTGACCTGGTTCTCTGGCTCTAAAGCAGCTCTGCTGACCTGGTTCTCTCCCTCTAAAGCAGCTCCGCTGACTTGGTTTCTCTGGCTCTACAGCAGCTCTGCTGATCTGGTTCTCTGGCTCTAAAGCAGCTCTGCTGACCTGGTTCTTAGGCTCAAGAGCAGCTCTGTTGACCTGGTTCTCTGGCTCTAAAGCAGCTCTGCTGACCTAGTTCTCAGGCTCTACAGCGGCTCTGCTGCCCTGGTTCTCTGGCGTAGAGCAGCTCTACTGACCTGGCTCTCTCCCTCTAAAGCAGCTCTGCTGACCTGGTTTCTCTGGCTCTACAGCAGCTCTGCTGACCTGGTTCTCTGGCTCTAGAGCAGCTCAGCTGACCTGTTTTTTAGGCTCTAGAGCAGCTCTGCTCACCAGGTTCTCTGTCTCTACAACGGCTCTGCTGACCTGGTTCTCTGGCTCTAAAGCAGCTCTGCTGACCTGGTTCTCTGGCTCTCAAGCAACTCTGCTGACCTTGTTCCCTGGCTCTAAAGCAGCTCTGCTTACCTGGTTCTCTGGCTCTAAAGCAACTCTGCTGACCTGGTTCTCTGGCTCTAAAGCAGATCTTATGACCTTGTTCTCTGGCTCTAAAGCATATCTGCTGACCTGGTTCTCTGGCTCTAGAGCAGCTCTGCTGACCTGTTTCTTAGGCTCTAGAGCAGCTCTGCTGACCTGGTTCTCTGGTTCTACAACGGCTCTGCTGACCTGGTTCTCTGGCTTTAAAGCAGCTCTGCTTACATGGTTCTATGGCTCTAAAGCAGCTCTGCTGACCTGGTTCTCTGGCTCTACAGCAGCTCTGTTTACCTGGTTTTCTGCCTCTAGAGCAGCTCTGCCGACCTGGTTCTCTGGCTCTAAAGCAGCTCTGCTGACCTGGTTCTCTGGCTGTAAAGCGGTTCTGCTGACCTGGTTCTCTCTCTCTAAAGCAGCTTTGCTGACCCGGTTCTCTCCCTCTAAAGCAGCTTTGCTGACCTGGTTCTCTCCCTCTAAAGCAGCTCTGCTGACCTGGTTCTCTCCCTCTAGAGCAGCACTGCTGACCTGGTTGTCTGGCTCTACAACGGCTCTGCTGACCTGGTTCTCTTGCTCTAAAGAAGCTCTGCTGACCTGGTTCTCTGGCTCTAAAGCTGCTCTGCTGACCTGGTTCTCTCCCTCTAAAACAGCTCTGCTGACCTGGTTTCTCTGGCTTTGAAGCAGCTCTGCTGACCTGGTTCTCTGGCTCTAGAGTAGCTCTGCTGACCTGGTTCTTAGGGTCTAGAGAAGCTCTGCTGACCTGGTTCTCTGGTTCTACAACGGCTCTGCTGACCTGGTTCTCTGGCTCTAAAGCAGCTCTGCTTACCTGGTTCAATTGCTCTAAAGCAGCTCTGCTGACCTGGTTCTCTGGCTCTACAGCAGCTCAGCTTACCTGTTTTTCTGCCTCTAGAGCAGCTCTGCCGACCTGGTTCTCTGGCTCTAAAGCAGCTCTGCTGACCTGGTTCTCTGGCTGTAAAGCGGTTCTGCTGACCTGGTTCTCTCTCTCTAAAGCAGCTTTCCTGACCCGGTTCTCTCCCTCTAAAGCAGCTTTGCTGACCTGGTTCTCTCCCTCTAAAGCAGCTCTGCTGACCTGGTTCTCTCCCTCTAGAGCAGCACTGCTGACCTGGTTGTCTGGCTCTACAACGGCTCTGCTGACCTGGTTCTCTTGCTCTAAAGCAGCTCTGCTGACCTGGTTCTCTGGCTCTAAAGCTGCTCTGCTGACCTGGTTCTCTCCCTCTAAAACAGCTCTGCTGACCTGGTTTCTCTGGCTTTGAAGCAGCTCTGCTGACCTGGTTCTCTGGCTCTAGAGCAGCTCTGCCGACCTGGTTAGGCTCTAGAGCAGCTCTGCTGACCTGGTTCTCTGACTCTAAAGCAGCTCTGCTGACCTGTTTCTCTGGCTTTGAAGCAGCTCTGCTGACCTGGTTCTCTGGCACTTCAGCTACTCTACTGCCCTGGTTCTATGGCTCTAAAGCAACTCCGCTGACCTGTTTCTCTGGCTTTAAAGCAGCTCTGCTGACCTGGTTCTCTCCCTCTAAAGCAGCTCTGCTGACATGGTTCTCAGGCTCTAAAGCAGCTCTGCTGACCTGGTTCTCTCCCTCTAAAGCAACTCCACTGACTTGGTTTTTCTGGCTCTACAGCAGCTCTGCTGATCTGGTTCTCTGGCTCTACAGCAGCTCAGCTTACCTGGTTTTCTGCCTCTAGAGCAGCTCTGCCGACCTGGTTCTCTGGCTCTAAAGCAGCTCTGCTGACCCGGTTCTCTGGCTCTAAAGCAGCTCTGCTGACCTGGTTCTCTGGCTGTAAAGCGGTTCTGCTGACCTGGTTCTCTCTCTCTAAAGCAGCTTTGCTGACCCGGTTCTCTCCCTCTAAAGCAGCTTTACTGACCTGGTTCTCTCCCTCTAAAACAGTTCTGCTGACCTGGTTCTCTCCCTCTAGAGCAGCACTGCTGACCTGGTTCTCTGGCTCTAGAGCAGCTCTGCTGACCTGGTTGTCTGGCTCTACAACGGCTCTGCTGACCTGGTTCTCTGGCTCTAAAGCAGCTCTGCTGACCTGGTTCTCTGGCTCTAAAGCTGCTCTGCTGACCTGTTTCTCTCCCTCTAAAACAGCTCTGCTGACCTAGTGTCTCTGGCTTTGAAGCAGCTCTGCTGACCTGGTTCTCTGGCTCTAGAGCAGCTCTGCCGACCTGGTTAGGCTCTAGAACAGCTCTGCTGACCTGGATCTCTGGTTTTGAAGCAGCTCTGCTGACCTGGTTCTCTGGCACTTCAGCTACTCTACTGCCCTGGTTCTATGGCTCTAAAGCAACTCCGCTGACCTATTTCTCTGGCTTTAAAGCAGCTCTGCTGACCTCGGGCCCTGGCTCTAGAGCAGCTCTGCTGACCTGGATCTCTCCATCTAAAGCAGCTCTGCTGACATGGTTCTCTGGCTCTAAAGCAGCTCTGCTGACCTGGTTCTCTCCCTCTAAAGCAGCTCCGCTGACTTGGTTTCTCTGGCTCTACAGCAGCTCTGCTGATCTGGTTCTCTGGCTCTAGAGCAGCTCTGCTGACCTGGTTCTTAGGGTCTAGAGCAGCTCTGTTAACCTGGTTCTCTGGCTCTAAAGTGGCTCTGCTGACCTGGTTCTCTGGCTCTAACGCAGCTCTGCTGACTTTAGTATCTTCATGTAAGGTTATTACTGTTCTCCTGTATCTCGTAACTAGCTGCTCAGCCAGTGTGAGAGTTCCATGTGGAATGTTGATGTGACTGGAATGTTGGAGGTTGGTGTGGTGTGAGACAGTTGAGAGGATGGGCTGAGCAGCTAGCAGGCTGCTCCTGGTGGGGCTATTCTATGGACTTAATTAACTTAATAAATACGCTTTAGATCTATCCTGGCTACGTCTACTGTGTCACATCAACCTATGGAACCAGGTCACTTCAATTGGCGACGAGTTGGACTAAAGAAACCGTGCGTGTAACCTGAACAGACTGGTGTGTAACTAAACTGGTGTGGCTTGAAGAAATTTGACTTAAAGAAAAGAAACTCCTCATTTGGCGATTCTACCTGGCAACGTGAGCCCCACCAGTGACCACAACACCGGTCGCCCAAACCTCTGTGTGCCAGGTGGAGTGAGGAGTGGAGCTGCAAGTTGTTCCCTAGTGCAGCACAGAGATTTGCCTCAGTCCTGTGTCTACTTCAAGGTGTTGTGTTCCAGAGCCTTTTTGAAAGTGTCTTCGCGACCAAGTTTGGTGTTTTTTGAAGGCTGCTGGCTCATGTGACAGTCGTGTAGGAGAAGTACCTGCAGTCTCTCTGTGTTGGGCCACTTGACGGTCGTGAGGTGAGGGTTTGGGAACTGTCACCGGAAGAGGTGTCTGGCGATATTTGTAATTTCAGCCAAAGTCAGTACACTAACTTGATACTACGTGTTATTGTGCTGCAGCCTGTTTAAAGAAAAGTGTTTAAAGAAACGTGGGACCTGCTCTTGGTTTGTCTACCTCTGGATGTCTGTTCTAGAGGCGAGGTGCCAGCTCAATGTCTTTGGGCACTCTTTGGTTTCTACACGTTTGTTCCTGTCAACATTGCAGCAGAGATGGCCACTCTGGGTCTTGCTCGGGAATTGACTAGCACAAGGTCAGCAGTGTTCCTCTTTTGTAGGATGGATTAAGCCACACCCTATTTACAACACTAAGTTAGCATAACCGAGATAATTGTTAGCAAGCCAGCTTGTCGTTTCTGCTGCGCTGCACACGACACTGTTGTTATGTGTTATTCATTTTAGAAATGCTGACTCGACTTTGCCTTACAGGATAACAAACTGTTGTTTCACATTCTTAACAGTGAAATGTGTCCTTGGTCTGTACATCATGTAAAGAACGAGTCTGGGTCACTAGAAGGTACAGAGTGTTGTGATTAGATTGATCGTACCACTTTTTAGACATATCATACATGCAGCTGCCAATATCTGAAGGACAAGCATCTTTAATATTGCAGAACAGTTTGGGTTTGCATGGATTCGAACAGAAGAGCTGATGCATGAGCTGATGCATGAGAGAGCTAGCTGATCCTTTGATATGATTCTACTAAGCTGATCTATACGGTATGGGGTCCCCCCTGTTAACCTAAGAGACCTTCTAATAGTCTAATAATAATGTATTAGATTCTAGAGAAAGGAGTGTGGCTGTATACCACTGTCATTATTAGTATGATTTTTCCTTTCATTTTATATGGTATTGTAACAATGCTTATGGTTCTGATCTGTACTGTTAGTCTGCTAGTGTTAGCCAAAGTACTGCATCTTAGGACGCGAGGTTTATAAAATAAACTCTTTAAACTTTACCGTGTCTGTATTATTCTGTTGTGGACTAACAAATAGATACGAACAGGTATTTCGGATTCCCACCACTCCTGAGAAATATCTAAGTCGCTTGTTCTGGTTTGTCTATACATTGGGACCGCCTAGCTAGATCTAGGCTAACGAATGGGATACTAAGCTAGTCGGATAAGGGGTTCTTGGTTCTGAGTGGAGTTTCTGGTACACCACAATTCTCTGAGGTCCTGGTCTCCTGCGCATAGTTCTGTGCATAAGCAGAATCCCTGCAACATGGCCACCTAACGTTTGGTCTTATGATCTGAGACGCTTTAGTAGTACTTGTGTTAGTCCACAACTATCCTCACTCTTGTTTCCGGATAACAGGGGTGACGGTTTAACCTACCTAGGTTTTGACTAAAGGTTCATTCAAGCTTGATGATTAAAAAGGTTACAACGTTTGAGCCCAAGTGCTACTGTAGATATCGTTGTTGCTCTTTAGTGTGTCCTTATGGCGGTTAATATTCCCGCTCATAGTAGGGTTCCTCTGCGCGCTCATTTGAGTGCTTATGGGGTTCCTGATGACGGGATGGTCGTGGTCTTTGTGGTCAGTGCTGATGCCACCTACCCTTATGAGTTGTTTTACTCTTGGGTGACCTTTGAGGAGGTGGATACGGACGATAATTTGTTCCACCAATATACAGCCACGCCTGTGCCTGCGGTTTATGCCCCATATAGGACGCTAGAAATACCTATTTCTGCTTGGCAGCATACAATTTGGTTTAATGGCGCCCTCCCCCATGAGGTTGTACTGGCGAGAATGGGCCCGTTGTCAATTGCAGGGGCCACTTGGCCGGTACTGGCCGGATGTACTCCACACCCACGCTACCTAACGGTGGGAGTGGGTGAATTACGAACGCTACACACAGCCCTGATTACGGTCCATAGGGCTTTAGTGCAGTACGTGTCACGCACAGTACAGGTGGGAGCACCTGCGGTTGCTGGGCATGGGGCGGATCACCATCACGCGGTGGTGATAAGCCCTGTTATGGTTAATGCGGTTGTCGGCAAGCGCCCCCTCAGTAAGGATGAATTTCCTTACTGGCTTGCCGAAAAATTTGATCAATTAGAAGCCGTGTTTCCAAACACTACACCTGTGGATAAACACAGGATACTCACCATTACTTTGCCGAAGGACTTAGTCCCTGATATTGTTGATTGTGACAATTGGGGTAAAGTCTTTGCTGCGACCTATTCGAAGTGCTACGGCACTCCGTCTATGTCTGTACTACCCTCCGTCATCAAGAAGGTCCAGGACAGTCATGGTGCGGAGGCAGCTATTGAGTTAGGATTAAGGCTTGTCAACAGTTTCGATGTGGTTTGTTCCATGGTAATGGGCAACCTCAAAGGAGATGCCATGCAGTTCCAAGTTGGTAATATGCTGGAACTTGTGGATGATGCCGATAAACCCAGGGAGTTCGCAAAAAATATTGCAAAAGCCTACAGGATGGTTGGACGTAGTGCCTTAGGCGTGAAACCCACCATCAAAGTTCCTGATGTAGTACAGCAAAATAAGGTGAGTTCATCTACAAAAGACGAAAAGCCCAACTTTCCTAAACAAAGTTGGCGAGCCAAAAAACAAGAAAAACAGCAACAGAAACAGGTTTCTCGTTCTGCCTCACCCGTGCAGTCGTATAGTGAACGCACTTATGATTTGCGCGATCGTACTCGTATTAAGTCGCCTGATAGGTTTCAGGTTTCTGAACAACGCTCTCCTCGTTCTTCACAGGAAACATCGACTTCTCATACTGGTGGTGGAGAGCGTGGGAGAGGCGGGGTACTCAAGGTCGAGACCAGCCCCGCCAGACTGACGGTAGAGGCAAGCAGGAAGACACTGCCAGACAACGTCCACCATTTCAGAAAAAGAAAGTTGCTGCAATCTCAGCGAGATATGCCTCAGATGGTACGGACACAGCTTCGGAACCTGACATGGGCACTAACGCTGCTAGACAGCGCCTCGGAAGTTACAGTAGTGCGGCAAGCGTTGCGTCCATTTCTGGAGGCGATAGCAACTGACATTTATGTGACAGTTGAAACTGCTGATACTCGAGTAGCTCCCCCAGAAAGATTATTTGAAATAGTCCTTAATATTGAGGGTGACATACAACGCAAAATTAAAGTGTTTTTTTGGGACAATCTTACGACCACCTATGATATTCTTTTGGCGGAGAAAGATTGGCATCCGGCTTTTATTTTGGACGCTCCACGGGGTGAGGAAGTCATTCTTCCTTCCTTTGGGCACGCAGTGCCCACGGATGAGTCTAATAGGTTGGCCGGGGAGTGGGCACAGGTGCTTGCACCTGCGTTATATCGTAATCAGGTTGGCTGGGATAAATGTTCTCCCAATCGTGAGATTCCATTGCGGTCTGATCCCCAGCCTCAACCCCAATGCCCCATGCGTCGTGAGGCAAGATCTCACATCGCATCCATCCTTGAGCAATTGGAATATCAAGGAGTGATTGAGACATGTGTGTCACCCATGAATAATCCTTTATTCACTGTGACGAAGCCTGACGGGTCGTACCGCCTAGTTTTGGATTACCGGCATTTAAACTCGCATTGCCGGACGTGTGCGGTACAAAATTCTCATAGTTCGGCTCCCGTCGATAGTCTTGTGAGAAAACGTTTCAAAACCACGCTAGACTTGTCCAATGGTTTTTATTGCCATAACCTGGCCCCTCATAGTTATGAGTGAACGGCATTTACATCGGGTGGAAAATAAAAATTGTTCAAGAGACTCCCGATGGGCTATAAAAACAGCCCTGGAGTTTTTTCCGCTCGCGTGGTCTCTCTCTTGGAGATGGTAGACCCGGAGGCATACTCGTATGTTGATGACATCTATCTGACAGACGACGAGTTGCTTCCACACCTTGCTCATGTGGATAACATAGTGACTATGTTTGCAGACTTCGGTTACAAGTTTAACTTTAAGAAGTCCCACATTGCTGAGTTCACAGTGTTATTCTTGGGGTACGAACTCAATAATGAGGGTCGAGGCTTGGCACTGCACTTCCTTGAGAAATGCGCACGCCTTCGTATCCCTACGACACTGAAAAAACTACAATCATTACTGGGCTTTCTGAATTTCGGTCGTTCCTACATTCCTGATTATGCCCAGCGTATCAAGACGCTTTATGCCTTGGTACAACCAACTTTTACCAGAACTTGCTGGCTGCCAGAGCATTCATCTGCATTGTATTCTTTGCAGACTGATCTTCTTACTGCAAAATATTTAAAAACTCGTGATAACCACACCAACCTGGTCAGTAGAATTGTTCCAGGCGCGGAAGGTTTCACGTACTTAACGTTCAATGAGGGCGACACAGTCCCCATTGCTTACAAATCTCATCTGTACACTTCGGCTGAGCTGCGATTTTCCACTGTTGAAAAAGTCTTGACAGCAGTTCAAATGGCGATCCTGAAAGAACGAGCGCTATCACAAGGAAAGCGCATGCTAGTGGTAACACCGCTTCCTGCTCTCGAAGCAGTCACTAAAGCTAGTGTACCGAATTCTAAGGCTTTGCATCCAAGGTGGATACAATGGGCGACCTCCTTGGCTTCGCCTGACGTCGAATACATCTTTGACGTGGCGTTGCAGACTCAGGAGAGTTTGGAGTATGAATTTGTTCATCCTGCTCCTCTGTCATTGCGTCCTATCGAGGAATACCATTGTATCATATACACTGACGGGTCGGCGCAACCCGCAACTGGATCAAGGCACGCTTATTCAGCGGCTTGCGCAATTGTAGTCGGCACTTTCGTAAATGGAGAGTTCCAATCTGATGCAGTGCATACGCAGTCATTGGGTGATTTACCGCGCAGTTGGCGGAGCTTCATGCTCTAGTGCTTGCACTTGAGTTTGCTGATCACAGGGTCACTACTCTTATAGTGAGTGATTCTTACTATTGTGTTCAATCTTACAACGACAATTTGCTTTTTTGGATTATGAATGGTTTTCGTGATTCCAAAGGTGGCACAGTGAAGCATAAAACGCTTTGGGCTCGAGTGGCAGAACTTAAAGGGAGTCTGCCACTTGTGAATGTAATTCACACTCTTGGTCACCAACGAGTTGGTGTCCATGCTGCCGGTAACAGTTTGGCTGAAGAGGCAGCAAAAACCGCAGTGGCGACATATTTAGTAGCAGCAGTTACAAGATCAAAATCTAAGATTGATGCTGACATCTTGGCAGCTATTGCTGCTTCTGAGACAGGGACAAACTTCCCTAGAGGTTTCCCTTCTCGATACCATTATCACTTAAGTCCTGATAACGTCCCGTTAGTGAGGATTAACGACGTTGGTGATAGATTGATTCCCAACGCGGACTGCAGACCAAATTTGATAACGGCTGCCCACGAAGGTGTTGCGTCTGCGCATGCTGGAGTGTCAGCAACTGTGTCTCTTTTGCAGCAACGTTACTGGTGGTACGGTTTGTATAAACAAGCGCGGGCTTATGTACTTCGTTGTGACATTTGCCAGCAGATTAAACCTTCTTCTGTTGCGCGTCCACCTCCAACGCAGCTGCATATATCTAATCAACCACTTGCGTGTGTTTATTTAGATCACTGCGGTCCTTTTACCTCTGATACTGCGTACAAGTACATCTTGGTTGCAGTGGATTCGTGCACACGTTTTCTGTGGGTGTGGCCACAAAGGAGTGCTGATGCCAGGACTGTCATCAAAGTATTGCGTGTCTTTATAGGGAGTTTTGCATGTGGTACCCTTCACTCTGATCAGGGCCCGGCGTTCGCCTCTAAGGCGTACAAAGAAGCAATGAGAAGTTTGGGGGTCCAAGTCAAATTTTCGTCTCCATACCGGCCTGAGGGCAATAGTGTTGTGGAACGGATGAACCGTGACCTAAAGCAATCGTTGACAGCCAAGGTGTTAGGTACAGGCTGGAACTGGCTTGCCCACTTGTATGACGTCCAACGTGCACTTAATAACCTCCCTAGAAGGTCTCTGGGTGGGAGGACCCCTTACATGATGCTCTTTGGAGTGAGAATGTTTGTTCCGGACCTTCGCGTTCTAGACATGGCAGCGGCTGCCGCGCCTTTTGACCTAGATGACCACTGTGCTGTATTGCAGAATCTTCAAGAAGAAAGAGACACTCTAGCAAAGGAACACGTGCCCTCTACATCCGAGGAAGCGCTCCAGATTCCGGTAGTCGGCTGGCTACCTCGAGTTGGTGACCTGGTCCGTGAGAAGGTGGAGAACAAGAAGGAGTTTGGCCCCTCTTATCGTGCACCAGTCCCGGTGCTTGGAGTATTGGGTACACATACAGTTGTTTTACCCCCACTTCCTGGTCGCAAGGGTAACAGGTACATTTCAATTGAGAATGTCAAGCTACACAGGGTGGCTGATTCTCCATAGTATGACACCTTCGATTTCCTGCCCTTCGATGCTGAGAAACCCTGTTGTGATGCCACCCTCTATCATCGTGCCTGAGGTTTCTATTGAGATGCTTACAGTTGCTGATCCGCCTGTGCCACCTACTGCTGGTGATTTGCCTGATGATCCTGAGTATGCTTATCCTGCAGAAGTCCCTTTGCCCCTATTACATACAACAACACTTACCCAGTCCCATTCTTCCTTTGAAACGGAATCATTGACTTCCACTGCCCCTTCCAAAATTTCTATATTTTTTGCCTGGTTCAAGAAGCATTTTTTGGTTGCACCTTGGACTTACATCTGGTTGGTGCTGATTTGTATTTTTTTATTCATGACAATTGGCTTTGTGGTAGTGTTTTTTAGACTTATCAATGGACACTACCTGAATGAGCGTTCTACAATTCAATTAATTGATGGAACTTTGGCCCCCCATTCCTCATCACACATCATGAAAAGAGACCAGACGTTTGTGAACATCACCGCCTGGCCTGTACGTGATGGGATTGCTTGGGATGCACTGAACTTTCAAATTCATGGTCCCACCGAAGTTATTAATGTGCCAACTGTTTTTCGTGTTTCTATGGGTGATGTAGTTAAACAGAACATCCGCTCAGATGATTGGGATGTACAAGCAATAGAAGCACTGTTTTCTGATTTAAAATATTATGCTGCATTTGAAACTGAAGATCTGTATTTAAATACTGCAAACTATGATGAGCAATTTTGTTTTCAACATTATGGCACACATTTCCTACACAGAGCAAATACTTTTCGAAATTTTGTTAATTTCACTCAATGGGAACATTGTCCTGTCCCTATGCCTGGCAGCTCTGCCACTTTATTGAAAAAATTCACATACTTTTCGAATTTTAGTGTGTCAAACCCTGATTCCTTTTATTTTAAGGTGGCGGTAGAACCCACTTCTAAGGTCAGATTGACACACACAAAATTATTATATTCCAAATCCTTTATGGATGAATTGGCTATTGGAGGTTATGACGTATGGAAAGCTACTATCGATCTTAAATCGGTTTGGGGAACTAAACCGTGGCAGGTACAAGGAACAGAAGCTTTGCATCGTGCCTGTCTTATCCCAAACCATATATTATTTTTGAATTTGTCTATTTTTCAGACCACCTGTTTTGGATTGGCTGTATCTAAAAAATTAATTTCCCCCTCGATACCGGATCTGGGTGCTTATCCTGGTTGGGAGAATCACTCAGATCTGTCCCTTACTATGTTGCAGTCCCTTGTTTCCAATGGCACCTTCAATATTTCAACATTGAATCCTGAGGGTTGGTTGGTTTGGCAAACAAGCTCAGATTCCTGTCAACGTCGGTTTCTGGATTTGGCTCCAGGGTATACACAACTTAGGGTTGACCCTCGTTTTACATCTTCACACACAGTGACTACCTACTCTGTAGGTAAGTTATGTCAGTCGTGGCTGCAACATTCCACGTTAACTTCAGTTAAGCTTCATTTATCACGATTAAATGACAAAATAGATTTGAATGATTTTATTAAGGGTCCTGCAAATGGCAGGTCCAAACGATGGGTTTATGCTATTTACAATGAAATTTGGAAATTGTCGCAAATTGAAGCTGCTTCTAGATTACGTGCTATTGACCAGGCCAATATGGAAAAAGTATTGGCTGTGATAGATAATAGTATTAATACTTTGTCTTCTAGAATTTATACACTAGATAATATTGTTTCTTCTGTCATAGACATTGTGCAAGATGATGTATCTGTGTTGTATCATGGCCAAAATCAGTTGCGTTCAATTATGCAGTTTGCATGGACATTGCAAACGTTAAAGGCAGGGAAAGTCCCTTGGGATTACATGAATATTTCATCATTGTTCCTTCCTTTTAATTTGACAGCAAAACAGCAGTTCATGTCCATGAAAGATGCAACTTACGCATTGCTACACATTGAAAAATTAGAACCTTTACCTTTTTCTGTTGCTGAGTTGAATTCAGCCGTATGGCTTATACACTGATTGGTCACTTTACCTTTTAGTCTGTTTAAATTTAGTTTGTGCATGAAGCATTCTGCCATTGGTAGATATGAACAACTTGGTGATGCGTTCCTGCACAAAGTTTGGTCACTTCCGTTCACTTACAGATGCGTAAGGGATGGCAAGGAGGTTTACCTAAAAGGTGAAGAATGCACTTCCGCTCCTGATCATTCTGTGGTTTGTAGACATATACAATTACATGGTGCTTGCAATATACACGCTCCTAATTTGGCTTGTGTCCTAAAGGGGATTCCAGTGCCAGTTATAGCGTCTTCTTTTAAGCTGCTTGCCAACGGTAGTTATTTGCTTTTAAATAGTGAAGCTTGCTGTGGGATGCTAGTGGGTATTCCTTACATAGTCACTGTTTCGCAAAAGGTTGTTTGCTGTAATAACGTCCTTTTCCCACCCCCGCAAGGCCGACTCGATATATCCATCTGGCCGGCGATTCCAACCTTGAACGCAGAGTTCAATAGGATGAGCAGAATAAGGGCTCTTTTGTCTAAGAAGGAAGTTGCGTTGACTTCGTCCCGTGAAACATTTCTTCTAAATGTGGCAAACACACGCACTGAGGTACAAACTCTTTTAAATACTGACCTCCCCCTCCATTTTGGAACCTTGATTCAAACTATCTTTAATGCCTCGTCTACGACTGGACTTGTTCATTTTTTTAAAATTGTGGGCTCGGGCCTCGTAACATCTTTCCAGACTGTTTTTGGTGTGATCCCCACATTTTTACATTCTATTTTTTCGAGTGTCTTCGGAGGGTTCCCCTTGCTCCTCGCTTTGGTGGCTGGGATCCTCTTGTTGATTTGCGCACTTCGATATGGCTGCACACCAGGAGTTGCAACACAGCATGCTCCGCCTGCTCCATCTTCGTAGCCGGATGCTTGATTATTACGGCAGTTTCCCTCTGGCGGTCTTAAGCGTCAAGTATGGATTGTCTTTCCGGTTTCCCTTTTTTACTTGTGTGCAACCTGTCTTTCATTGCCTAGATTGTCCCTTCCAGTGGGCTCTGGACTTGTGCCTGTCAAACTTGGCGTCACCTGACCCGGATTTTGATGAACTAATGTGTCCCTTAGTGGCTCATGATTTCGATTGTTCTGGTGTTGGGTTTATGGCTTTGAGTCCTTGGTAACTGGGATATCGGAGAGGCGGCTATTGAATTCCTTGAAAGGAGTTATATCGAGGATGCTGACAGTTGTCCTATTGTGGTGCTGGAAGCTCCGATAATTGATGAACACGTGTGTTCCTTTCCCTTGCTAAATTGGATGGCAGATACTTTTGCGGAACGCTCCAATGATTTCCTCTTGGAAGCTGTTGCAACTTACGGTGCATATACCTTTATGGAAGTATTTTTTTTAATTCTCGGACTTTACACTTACCTTATATGGACTTATAGTTCATGCCCTTGGTTCCGTTCTATATCACTTGAACTCTGCGTTCTTGATAAGTGTATCCCTATTGGTTCGTGCTCCGATCATGGGGGGGTGTAGGATGGATTAAGCCACGCCCTATTTACAACACTAAGTTAGCATAACCAAGATAATTGTTAGCAAGTCAGCTTGTCGTTTCTGCTGCGCTGCACACAACACTGTTGTTATGTGTTATTCATTTTAGAAATGCTGACTCGACTTTGCCTTACAGGATAACAAACTGTTGTTTCACATTCTTAACAGTGAAATGTGTCCTTGGTCTGTACATCATGTAAAGAACGAGTCTGGGTCACTAGAAGGTACAGAGTGTTGTGATTAGATTGATCGTACCACTTTTTAGACATATCATACATGCAGCTGCCAATATCTGAAGGACAAGCATCTTTAATATTGCAGAACAGTTTGGGTTTGCATGGATTCGAACAGAAGAGCTGATGCATGAGAGAGCTAGCTGATCCTTTGATGTGATTCTACTAAGCTGATCTATACGGTATGTGGTCCCCCCTATTAACCTAAGAGACCTTCTAATAGTCTAATAATAATGTATTAGATTCTAGAGAAAGGAGTGTGGCTGTATACCACTGTCATTATTAGTATGATTGCTCCTTTCATTTTATATGGTATTGTAACAATGCTTGTGGTTCTGATCTGTACTGTTAGTCTGCTAGTGTTAGACAAAGTACTGCATCTTAGGACGCGAGGTTTATAAAATAAACTCTTTAAACTTTACCGTGTCTGTATTATTCTGTTGTGGACTAACAAATAGATACGAACAGGTATTTCGGATTCCCACCACTCCTGAGAAATATCTAAGTCGCTTGTTCTGGTTTGTCTATACATTGGGACCGCCTAGCTAGATCTAGGCTAACGAATGGGATACTAAGCTAGTCGGATAAGGGGTTCTTGGTTCTGAGGGGAGTTTCTGGTACACCACAATTCTCTGAGGTCCTGGTCTCCTGCGCATAGTTATGTGCATAAGCAGAATCCCTGCAACACTTTGAGTGTTCATCCTTAGTGACTTCAATTCTACCGTGACTTCAGGAACCAAAGTGAGTGCAGCAGTCACAACACTGCGTGCAGCGCCTGTTCTCGTGGATAACTCTCGATGTCCCACTTTGTCTTGTATGTTCCTGAACTTACGTGGGTGCGCACTGGTGCTACACAGGAGCAGAGTGGTTTTGTGAAAATAGTGTTTTTCTGCCACAGGAGTAGCACTGTTGCGGGTGTCTTCTTAGGACTTTGCTTTACTAGCAACACGATATGGTGAGCCTTATTTTTTTTCTTTGTCTATTTCACCTATTTTATTCATCTCTGGCAGCGCTGTACTTTGGGTCAGTTCAACCGCTGCATAGCGGTTTAAAATCTTGGCGTGCGCTATTCCTAGCCCGCGCGCAGTTTCCAGCTCGCGCTCAGTCTTACCTGCACCCATGATCTCTCTGAGGATCCTTGTGACGCTGGGAGAAATTGCCTGTGTTCTGCTGTTTGTTTCCATGCCGTGTATGCACAGACGTGCTGAGAGCCATCCGGCAGCACGTCAGCTAACGTGCCGCCATCTTGTGGTTGGCGGTCTTCATTCCGTTTTTTTGCCAACCACGCTTCTACTGGTTGCCTTTGCTGCTGTTTGGGCTGTTACAAATAAAGATTTTTTTTTTTTTGCGACGTGCGGATCTCATCTCATCTCCCAGCATGCTTTTTACTCTTCAGTTTCTACTGGTTGGTCGTACTGCCCCACAAGTGTCTGCCTCTTCAGTCTCGATGCCTGGTCAGTGAGTTCTTCTTTTGGTCACCGGACTATGCTTATGATTCTAAGTTGGGGCTGTGGTCTGAATTTTCTTTCATTTTGAACACTCCGAGGACACTTTTCTTTGCTGGAAGCTTGGTGGTGAGTCCCTGCTTTTTGTTGGTACAGTTCTTTGTCACAAAGTTTTGCTGGCATACTGTCTGGAGAGCCTCAAGTCCTCTTGCTAGGAACGCCTGTCCTTCATCTTTGCGGTGACAGGCACCCCATTGACCTTTTGAAATACGAGTTTGTGGTGCATGTTTAAAGATTTAATGCAAAATGTCTTATTTCACAGGGGAATGAGTTATTTTACGCATGATAACATATTATTGAAATGGTTTTTTGCTTTAATGTTTTTTTAGCTGAAATTTCCACACTATTGGTTATAGTTGGGGTGCACTATGTGAGAGTGTACCCAGTGTCTCACTACTCGGGTGAGAGATCGCTCACCGGTGGGTCACAGTTTATTTTTGCATTACTAGTGCGAATGTTTGTGCATATTTATGTATTAACGTTCTGATTTACTACCACTTTCATTTTGTGTTGGTTGTGTAGCGTGTATCAGTCACTTTGTGCTGCACGTTGTCTTCTATTTTGGGTGTTAGTCATGAGGTGACTCATTTGTCGATGTATAGGGGGTGTTAGTCCCATCTATCAAATTAGCTATGGGTGTTAGTCCCATATACTTAGTGTTTAGGGGGTGTTAGTCCCACCTGTGTTATTGTTAATGGTTGTTAGTCCCATATACTTAGAGTTTAGGGGTGTTAGTCCCACCTAGCTTATGGTTAATGGGTGTTAGTCCCATATACTTAGAGTTTAGGGGGTGTTAGTCCCACCTAGGTCGTTGTTAATGGGTGTTAGTCCCATATACTTACTGTTTAGGGGGTGTTAGTCCCACCTAGGTCGTTGTTAATGGGTGTTAGTCCCATATACTCGGGGTAGGGGGTCATAGTGCCACTTACGTTTTAGTGATGATTCATCAATCTGTAGAGTACCTGTAGTCGTTCTCTACTGTGATTCTTTGTGTTTTGTTCCACATGTATCTTATGTAGTTTTTTCGTTCTCTACTGTGATTCTTTGCGTTTTGTTCCATATGTATCTTATGAGTCTTTTCAATTTCTGTTTGGGAGTTTAACGTTCTTTTCTTGTCTTATTAAAAGAGGAGGTTGGTGATAGTGTGTGAGTTTAATGTTCTCTTTGGTGTCTTATTATAAGAGGAGGATGGTGATAGTTCATTCTTATTTTGTCATTATTTTCTTATCCTTTTTCTTCCGTTTTATAGTCTGGTTCCCTTTCGTGGTATAGTTTATTCATCTTACCTTTGGGTTTTGGACTATTTATCTCTTGTTTATATTTTGTGTATAGTTGTTTTGAACTTTGAGTATTGTTTGTTTCATTTTCCATTGTAAAGAAGGGAGATATTGTAGTATCTTCATGTAAGGTTATTACTGTTCTCCTGTATCTTGTAACTAGCTGCTCAGCCAGTGTGAGAGTTCCATGTGGAAAGTTGATGTGACTGGAATGTTGGAGGTTGGTGTGGTGTGAAACAGTTGAGAGGATGGGCTGAGCAGCTAGCAGGCTGCTCCTGGTGGGGCTATTCTATCGACTTAATTAACTTAATAAATACGCCTAAGATCTATCCTGGCTACGTCTGCTGTGTCACATCAACCTATGGAACCAGGTCACTTCACTGACCTATTTCTTAGGCTCTACAGCGGCTCTGCTGACCTGGTTCTCTGGCGTAGAGCAGCTCTGCTGACCTGGCTCTCTCCCTCTAAAGCAGCTCCGCTGACTTGGTTTCTCTGGCTCTACAGCAGCTCTGCTGATCTGGTTCTCTGACTCTAGAGCAGCTCTGCTGACCTGGTTCTTAGGCTCTAGAGCAGCTCTGTTTACCTGGTTCTCTGGCTCTAAAGTGGCTCTGCTGACCTGGTTCTCTGGCTCTAAAGCAGCTCTGCTGACCTAGTTCTCAGGCTCTACAGCGGCTCTGCTGACCTGGTTCTCTGGCGTAGAGCAGCTCTGCTGACCTGGCTCTCTCCCTCTAAAGCAACTCTGCTGACCTGGTTTCTCCGGCTCTACAGCAGCTCTGCTGACCTGGTTCTCCGGCTCTAGAGCAGCTCTGCTGACCTGGTTCTCTCCCTCTAAAGCAGCTCTGCTGACCTGGTTCACTGGCTGTAAAGCGGTTCTGCTGACCTGGTTCTCTCCCTCTAAAGCAGCTTTGCTGACCTGGTTCTCTCCCTCTAAATCAGCTCTGCTGGCCTGGTTCTCTCCCTCTAGAGCAGCACTGCTGACCTGGTTCTCTGGCTCTAGAGCAGCTCTGCTGACCTGGTTTTCTGGCTCTACAACGGCTCTGCTGACCTGGTTCTCTGGCTCTAAAGCAGCTCTGCTGACCTTGTTCTCTGACTCTAAAGCTGCTCTGCTGACCTGGTTTTCTGGCTCTACAACGGCTCTGCTGACCTGGTTCTCTGGCTCTAAAGCAGCTCTGCTGACCTGGTTTTCTGGCTCTAAAGCAGCTCTGCTGGCCTGGTTCTCTCCCTCTAGAGCAGCACTGCTGACCTGGTTCTCTGGCTCTAAAGCAGCTCTGCTGACCTGGTTTTCTGGCTCTACAACGGCTCTGCTGACCTGGTTCTCTGGCTCTAAAGCAGCTCTGCTGACCTGGTTCTCTGGCTCTAAAGCTGCTCTGCTGACATGGTTCTCTCCCTCTAAAACAGCTCTGCTGACCTGGTTTCTCTGGCTTTGAAGCAGCTCTGCTGACCTGGTTCTCTGGCTCTAGAGCAGCTCTGCCGACCTGGTTAGGCTCTAGAGCAGCTCTGCTGACCTGGTTCTCTGGCTCTAAAGCAGCTCTGCTGACCTGGTTCTCTGGCTTTGAAGCAGCTCTGCTGACCTGGTTCTCTGGCACTACAGCAACTCTACTGCCCTGGTTCTATGGCTCTAAAGCAACTCCGCTAAACTGTTTCTCTGGCTTTAAAGCAGCTCTGCTGACCTGGATCTCTCCCCCTAAAGCAGCTCTGCTGACATGGTTCTCTGGCTCTAAAGCAGCTCTGCTGACCTGGTTCTCTCCCTCTAAAGCAGCCCCGCTGACTTGGTTTCTCTGGCTCTACAGCAGCTCTGCTGATCTGGTTCTCTGGCTCTAGTGCAGCTCTGCTGACCTGGTTCTTAGGCTCTAGAGCAGCTCTGTTGACCTGGTTCTCTGGCTCTAAAGTGGCTCTGCTGACCTGGTTCTCTGGCTCTAAAGCAGCTCTGCTGACCTATTTCTCAGGCTCTACAGCGGCTCTGCTGACCTGGTTCTCTGGCGTAGAGCAGCTCTGCTGACCTGGCTCTCTCCCTTTAAAGCAGCTCTGCTGACCTGGTTCTCTCCCTCTAAAGCAGCTCCGCTGACTTGGTTTCTCTGGCTCTACAGCAGCTCTGCTGATCTGGTTCTCTGGCTCTAGAGCAGCTCTGCTGACCTGGTTCTTAGGCTCTAGAGCAGCTCTGTTGACCTGGTTCTCTGGCTCTAAAGTGGCTCTGCTGACCTGGTTCTCTGGCTCTAAAGCAGCTCTGCTGACCTAGTTCTCAGGCTCTACAGCGGCTCTGCTGACCTGGTTCTCTGGCGTAGAGCAGCTCTGCTGACCTGGCTCTCTCCCTCTAAAGCAGCTCTGCTGACCTGATTTCTCTGCCTCTACAGCAGCTCCGCTGACCTGGTTCTCTGGCTCTAGAGCAGCTCGGCTGACCTGGTTCTCTGGCTCTAAAGCAGCTCTGCTGACCTGGTTCTCTCCCTCTAAAGCAGCTCTTCTGACCTGGTTCACTGGCTTTAAAGCGGTTCTGCTGAACTGGTTCTCTCCCTCTAAAGCAGCTTTGCTGACCTGGTTCTCTCCCTCTAAAGCAGCTCTGCTGACCTGGTTCTCTCCCTCTAGAGCAGCACTGCTGACCTGGTTCTCTGGCTCTAGAGCAGCTCTGCTGACCTGGTTTTCTGGCTCTACAACGGCTCTGCTGACCTGGTTCTCTGGCTCTAAAGTAGCTCTGCTGACCTGGTTCTCTGGCTCTAAAGCAGCTCTGCTGACCTGGTTCTCTCCCTCTAAAACAGCTCTGCTGACCTGGTTTCTCTGGCTTTGAAGCAGCTCTGCTGACCTGGTTCTCTGGCTCTAGAGCAGCTCTGCCGACCTGGTTCTTAGGCTCTAGAGCAGCTCTGTTGACCTGGTTCTCTGGCTCTAAAGTGGCTCTGCAGACTTGGTTCTCTGGCTCTAAAGCAGCTCTGCTGACCTAGTTCTCAGGCTCTACAGCGGCTCTGCTGACCTGGTTCTCTGGCATAGAGCTGCTCTGCTGACCTGGCACTCTCCCTCTAAAGCAGCTCTGCTGACCTGGTTTCTCTGGCTCTACAACGGCTCTGCTGACCTGGTTCTCTGGCTCTAAAGCAGCTCTGCTGACCTGGTTCTCTGGCTCTAAAGCAGCTCTGCTGGCCTGGTTCTCTCCCTCTAGAGCAGCACTGCTGACCTGGTTCTCTGGCTCTAAAGCAGCTCTGCTGACCTGGTTTTCTGGCTCTACAACGGCTCTGCTGACCTGGTTCTCTGGCTCTAAAGCAGCTCTGCTGACCTGGTTCTCTGGCTCTAAAGCTGCTCTGCTGACATGGTTCTCTCCCTCTAAAACAGCTCTGCTGACCTGGTTTCTCTGGCTTTGAAGCAGCTCTGCTGACCTGGTTCTCTGGCTCTAGAGCAGCTCTGCTGACCTGGTTAGGCTCTAGAGCAGCTCTGCTGACCTGGTTCTCTGGCTCTAAAGCAGCTCTGCTGACCTGGTTCTCTGGCTTTGAAGCAGCTCTGCTGACCTGGTTCTCTGGCACTACAGCAACTCTACTGCCCTGGTTCTATGGCTCTAAAGCAACTCCGCTAAACTGTTTCTCTGGCTCTAAAGCAGCTCTGCTGACCTGGTTCTCTCCCTCTAAAGCAGCTCCGCTGACTTGGTTTCTCTGGCTCTACAGCAGCTCTGCTGATCTGGTTCTCTGGCTCTAGTGCAGCTCTGCTGACCTGGTTCTTAGGCTCTAGAGCAGCTCTGTTGACCTGGTTCTCTGGCTCTAAAGTGGCTCTGCTGACCTGGTTCTCTGGCTCTAAAGCAGCTCTGCTGACCTATTTCTCAGGCTCTACAGCGGCTCTGCTGACCTGGTTCTCTGGCGTAGAGCAGCTCTGCTGACCTGGCTCTCTCCCTTTAAAGCAGCTCTGCTGACCTGGTTCTCTCCCTCTAAAGCAGCTCCGCTGACTTGGTTTCTCTGGCTCTACAGCAGCTCTGCTGATCTGGTTCTCTGGCTCTAGAGCAGCTCTGCTGACCTGGTTCTTAGGCTCTAGAGCAGCTCTGTTGACCTGGTTCTCTGGCTCTAAAGTGGCTCTGCTGACCTGGTTCTCTGGCTCTAAAGCAGCTCTGCTGACCTAGTTCTCAGGCTCTACAGCGGCTCTGCTGACCTGGTTCTCTGGCGTAGAGCAGCTCTGCTGACCTGGCTCTCTCCCTCTAAAGCAGCTCTGCTGACCTGGTTTCTCTGCCTCTACAGCAGCTCCGCTGACCTGGTTCTCTGGCTCTAGAGCAGCTCGGCTGACCTGGTTCTCTGGCTCTAAAGCAGCTCTGCTGACCTGGTTCTCTCCCTCTAAAGCAGCTCTTCTGACCTGGTTCACTGGCTTTAAAGCGGTTCTGCTGAACTGGTTCTCTCCCTCTAAAGCAGCTTTGCTGACCTGGTTCTCTCCCTCTAAAGCAGCTCTGCTGACCTGGTTCTCTCCCTCTAGAGCAGCACTGCTGACCTGGTTCTCTGGCTCTAGAGCAGCTCTGCTGACCTGGTTTTCTGGCTCTACAACGGCTCTGCTGACCTGGTTCTCTGGCTCTAAAGCAGCTCTGCTGACCTGGTTCTCTGGCTCTAAAGCAGCTCTGCTGACCTGGTTCTCTCCCTCTAAAACAGCTCTGCTGACCTGGTTTCTCTGGCTTTGAAGCAGCTCTGCTGACCTGGTTCTCTGGCTCTAGAGCAGCTCTGCCGACCTGGTTCTTAGGCTCTAGAGCAGCTCTGTTGACCTGGTTCTCTGGCTCTAAAGTGGCTCTGCAGACCTGGTTCTCTGGCTCTAAAGCAGCTCTGCTGACCTAGTTCTCAGGCTCTACAGCGGCTCTGCTGACCTGGTTCTCTGGCATAGAGCAGCTCTGCTGACCTGGCACTCTCCCTCTAAAGCAGCTCTGCTGACCTGGTTTCTCTGGCTCTACAGCAGCTCTGCTGACCTGGTTCTCTGGCTCTAGAGCAGCTCTGCTGACCTGTTTTTTAGGCTCTAGAGCAGCTCTGCTCACCAGGTTCTCTGGCTCTACAACGGCTCTGCTGACCTGGTTCTCTGGCTCTAAAGCAGCTCTGCTGACCTGGTTCTCTGGCTCTAAAGCAACTCTGCTGACCTTGTTCTCAGGCTCTAAAGCAGCTCTGCTTACCTGGTTCTCTGGATCTAAAGCAACTCTGCTGACCTTGTTCTCTGGCACTAAAGCAGATCTTATGACCTTGTTCTCTGGCTCTAAAGCAGATCTGCTGACCTGGTTCTCTGGCTCTAGAGCAGCTCTGCTGACCTGGTTCTTAGGCTCTAGAGCAGCTCTGCTGACCTGGTTCTCTGGTTCTACAATGGCTCTGCTGACCTGGTTCTCTGGCTCTAAAGCAGCTCTGCTTACCTGGTTCTATGGTTCTAAAGCAGCTCTGCTGACCTGGTTCTCTGGATCTACAGCAGCTCAGCTTACCTGGTTTTCTGCCTCTAGAGCAGCTCTGCCGACCTGGTTCTCTGGCTCTAAAGCAGCTCTGCTGACCTGGTTCTCTGGCTCTAAAGCAGCTCTGCTGACCTGGTTCTCTGGCTGTAAAGCAGTTCTGCTTACCTGGTTCTCTCTCTCTAAAGCAGCTTTGCTGACCCGGTTCTCTCCCTCTAAAGCAGATTTGCTGACCTGGTTCTCTCCCTCTAAAGCAGCTCTGCTGACCTGGTTCTCTCCCTCTAGAGCAGCACTGCTGACCTGGTTCTCTGGCTCTAGAGCAGCTCTGCTGATCTGGTTGTCTGGCTCTACAACGACTCTGCTGACCTGGTTCTCTTGCTCTAAAGCAGCTCTGCTGACCTGGTTCTCTGGCTCTAAAGCTGCTCTGCTGACCTGGTTTCTCTGGCTCTAGAGCAGCTCTGCCGACCTGGTTAGGCTCTAGAGCAGCTCTGCTGACCTGGTTCTCTGGCTCTAAAGCAGCTCTGCTGACCTGGTTCTCTGGCTTTGAAGCAGCTCTGCTGACCTGGTTCTCTGGCACTTCAGCTACTCTACTGCCCTGGTTCTATGGCTCTAAAGCAACTCCGCTGACCTGTTTCTCTGGCTTTAAAGCAGCTCCGCTGACCTAGTTCTCTGGCTCTAGAGCAGCTCTGCTTACCTGGATCTCTCCCTCTAAAGCAGCTCTGCTGACATGGTTCTCTGGCTCTAAAGCAGCTCTGCTGACCTGGTTCTCTCCCTCTAAAGCAGCTCCGCTGACTTGGTTTCTCTGGCTCTACAGCAGCTCTGCTGATCTGGTTCTCTGGCTCTAGAGCAGCTCTGCTGACCTGGATCTTAGGCTCTAGAACAGCTCTGTTGACCTGGTTCTCTGGCTCTAAAGTGACTCTGCTTACCTGGTTCTCTGACTCTAAAGCAGCTCTGCTAACCTAGTTCTCAGGCTCTACAGCGGCTCTGCTGACCTGGTTCTCTGGCGTAGAGCAGCTCTGCTGACCTGGCTCTCTCTCACTAAAGCAGCTCTGCTGACCTGGTTTCTCTGGCTCTACAGCAGCTCTGCTGACCTGGTTCTCTGGCTCTAGAGCAGCTCTGTTGGCCTGTTTTTTAGGCTCTAGAGCAGCTCTGCTCACCTGGTTCTCTGGCTCTACAACGGCTCTGCTGAACTGGTTCTCTGGCTCTAAAGCAGCTCTGCTGACCTGGTTCTCCGACTCTCAAGCAACTCTGCTGACCTTGTTCTCTGGCTCTAAAGCAGCTCTGCTGACCTGGATCTGGCTCTAAAGCCACTCTGCTGACCTTGTTCTCCGGCTCTAAAGCAGCTCTGTTGACCTGGTTCTCTGGTTCTAAAGCAACTCGGCTGACCTTGTTCTCTGGCTCTAAAGCAGCTCTGCTGACCTTGTTCTCTGGCTCTAAAGCAGATCTGCTGACCTGGTTCTCTGGCTCTAGAGCAGCTCTGCTGACCTGGTTCTTAGGCTCTAGAGCAGCTCTGCTGACCTGGTTCTCTGGCTCTAAAGCAACTCTGCTGACCTTGTTCTCTGGCTCTAAAGCAGCTCTGCTGACCTGGTTCTCTGGCTCTAAAGAAACTCTGCTGACCTTGTTCTCTGGCTCTAAAGCAGCTCTGCTGACCTGGTTCTCTGGCTCTAAAGCAACTCTGCTGACCTTGTTCTCTGGCTCTAAAGCAGATCTGCTGACCTGGTTCTCTGGCTCTAGAGCAGCTCTGCTGACCTGGTTCTTAGGCTCTAGAGCAGCTCTGCTGACCTGGTTCTCTGGTTCTACAACGGCTCTGCTGACCTGGTTCTCTGGCTCTAAAGCAGCTCTGCTTACCTGGTTCTCTCCCTCTAAAGCAGCTCTGCTGACCTGGTTCTCTCCCTCTAGAGCAGCACTGCTGACCTGGTTCTCTGGCTCTAGAGCAGCTCTGCTGACCTGGTTGTCTGGCTCTACAACGGCTCTGCTGACCTGGTTCTCTGGCTCTAAAGCAGCTCTGCTGACCTGGTTCTCTGGCTCTAAAGCAGCTCTGCTGACCTGGTTCTCTGGCTTTGAAGCAGCTCTGCTGACCTGGTTCTCTGGCACTTCAGCAACTCTACTGCCCTGGTTCTATGGCTCTAAAGCAACTCCGCTGACGTGGTTCTCTGGCTCTACAGCAGCTCAGCTTACCTGCTTTTCTGCCTCTAGAGCAGCTCTGCCGACCTGGTTCTCTGGCTCTAAAGTAGCTCTGCTGACCTGGTTCTCTGGCTCTAAAGCAGCTCTGCTGACCTGGTTCTCTGGCTCTAGAGCAGCTCTGCTGACCTGGTTCTCTGGCTCTAAAGCTGCTCTGCTAACCTGGTTCTCTCCCTCTAAAACAGCTCTGCTGACCTAGTTTCACTAGCTTTGAAGCAGCTCTGCTGACCTGGTTCTCTGGCTCTAGAGCAGCTCTGCCGACCTGGTTAGCCTCTAGAGCAGCTCTGCTGACCTGGTTCTCTGGCTCTAAAGCAGCTCGCTGACCTGGTTCTCTGGCTCTAAAGCAGATCTGCTGACCTGGTTCTCTGGCTCTAGAGCAACTCTGCTGACCTGGTTCTTAGGCTCTTCAGCTACTCTACTGCCCTGGTTCTATGGTTCTAAAGCAACTCCGCTGACCTGTTTCTCTGGCTTTAAAGCAGCTCCGCTGACCTAGTTCTCTGGCTCTAGAGCAGCTCTGCTTACCTGGATCTCTCCCTCTAAAGCAGCTCTGCTGACATGGTTCTCTGGCTCTAAAGCAGCTCTGCTGACCTGGTTCTCTGGCTCTAAAGCAGCTCTGCTGACCTGGTTCTCTGGCTGTAAAGCGGTTCTGCTGACATGGTTCTCTCCCTCTAAAGCAGCTTTGCTGACCTGGTTCTCTCCCTCTAAAGCAGCTTTGCTGACCTGGTTCTCTCCCTCTAAAGCAGCTCTGCTGACCTGGTTCTCTGGCTCTAGAGCAGCTCTGCTGACCTGGTTGTCTGGCTCTACAACAGCCCTGCTGACCTGGTTCTCTGGCTCTAAAGCAGCTCTGCTGACCTGGTTCTCTGGCTCTAAAGCTGCTCTGCTAACCTGGTTCTCTCCCTCTAAAACAGCTCTGCTGACCTAGTTTCACTGGCTTTGAAGCAGCTCTGCTGACCTGGTTCTCTGGCTCTAGAGCAGCTCTGCCGACCTGGTTAGCCTCTAGAGCAGCTCTGCTGACCTGGTTCTCTGGCTCTAAAGCAGCTCGCTGACCTGGTTCTCTGGCTCTAAAGCAGATCTGCTGACCTGGTTCTCTGGCTCTAGAGCAACTCTGCTGACCTGGTTCTTAGGCTCTAGAGCAGCTCTGCTGACCTGGTTCTCTGGCTCTAAAGCAACTCTGCTGACCTTGTTCTCTGGCTCTAAAGCAGCTCTGCTGACCTGGTTCTCTGGCTCTAAAGAAACTCTGCTGACCTTGTTCTTTGGCTCTAAAGCAGCTCTGCTGACCTGCTTCTCTGGCTCTAAAGCAACTCTGCTGACCTTGTTCTCTGGCTCTAAAGCAGGTCTGCTGACCTGGTTCTCTGGCTCCAGAGCAGCTCTGCTGACCTGGTTCTTAGGCTCTAGAGCAGCTCTGCTGACCTGGTTCTCTGGTTCTACAACGGCTCTGCTGACCTGGTTCTCTGGCTCTAAAGCAGCTCTGCTTACCTGGTTCTCTCCCTCTAAAGCAGCTCTGCTGACCTGGTTCTCTCCCTCTAGAGCAGCACTGCTGACCTGGTTCTCTGGCTCTAGAGCAGCTCTGCTGACCTGGTTGTCTGGCTCTACAACGGCTCTGCTGACCTGGTTCTCTGGCTCTAAAGCAGCTCTGCTGATCTGGTTCTCTGGCTCTAAAGCAGCTCTGCTGACCTGGTTCTCTGTCTTTGAAGCAGCTCTGCTGACCTGGTTCTCTGGCACTTCAGCAACTCTACTGCCCTGGTTCTATGGCTCTTAAGCAACTCCACTGACATGGTTCTCTGGCTCTAAAGCAGCTCTGCTGACCTGGTTCTCTGGCTCTAAAGCAGCTCTGCTGACCTGGTTCTCTGGCTGTAAAGCGGTTCTGCTGACATGGTTCTCTCCCTCTAAAGCAGCTTTGCTGACCTGGTTCTCTCCCTCTAAAGCAGCTTTGCTGACCTGGTTCTCTCCCTCTAAAGCAGCTCTGCTGACCTGGTTCTCTGGCTCTAGAGCAGCTCTGCTGACCTGGTTGTCTGGCTCTACAACAGCCCTGCTGACCTGGTTCTCTGGCTCTAAAGCAGCTCTGCTGACCTGGTTCTCTGGCTCTAAAGCTGCTCTGCTAACCTGGTTCTCTCCCTCTAAAACAGCTCTGCTGACCTAGTTTCACTGGCTTTGAAGCAGCTCTGCTGACCTGGTTCTCTGGCTCTAGAGCAGCTCTGCCGACCTGGTTAGCCTCTAGAGCAGCTCTGCTGACCTGGTTCTCTGGCTCTAAAGCAGCTCGCTGACCTGGTTCTCTGGCTCTAAAGCAGATCTGCTGACCTGGTTCTCTGGCTCTAGAGCAACTTTGCTGACCTGGTTCTTAGGCTCTAGAGCAGCTCTGCTGACCTGGTTCTCTGGCTCTAAAGCAACTCTGCTGACCTTGTTCTCTGGCTCTAAAGCAGCTCTGCTGACCTGGTTCTCTGGCTCTAAAGAAACTCTGCTGACCTTGTTCTCTGGCTCTAAAGCAGCTCTGCTGACCTGCTTCTCTGGCTCTAAAGCAACTCTGCTGACCTTGTTCTCTGGCTCTAAAGCAGGTCTGCTGACCTGGTTCTCTGGCTCCAGAGCAGCTCTGCTGACCTGGTTCTTAGGCTCTAGAGCAGCTCTGCTGACCTGGTTCTCTGGTTCTACAACGGCTCTGCTGACCTGGTTCTCTGGCTCTAAAGCAGCTCTGCTTACCTGGTTCTCTCCCTCTAAAGCAGCTCTGCTGACCTGGTTCTCTCCCTCTAGAGCAGCACTGCTGACCTGGTTCTCTGGCTCTAGAGCAGCTCTGCTGACCTGGTTGTCTGGCTCTACAACGGCTCTGCTGACCTGGTTCTCTGGCTCTAAAGCAGCTCTGCTGATCTGGTTCTCTGGCTCTAAAGCAGCTCTGCTGACCTGGTTCTCTGTCTTTGAAGCAGCTCTGCTGACCTGGTTCTCTGGCACTTCAGCAACTCTACTGCCCTGGTTCTATGGCTCTTAAGCAACTCCACTGACCTGGTTCTCTGGCTCTACAGCAGCTCAGCTTACCTGGTTTTCTGCCTCTAGAGCAGCTCTGCCGACCTGGTTCTCTGGCTGTAAAGCGGTTCTGCTGACATGGTTCTCTCCCTCTAAAGCAGCTTTGCTGACCTGGTTCTCTCCCTCTAAAGCAGCTTTGCTGACCTGGTTCTCTCCCTCTAAAGCAGCTCTGCTGACCTGGTTCTCTGGCTCTAGAGCAGCTCTGCTGACCTGGTTGTCTGGCTCTACAACAGCCCTGCTGACCTGGTTCTCTGGCTCTAAAGCAGCTCTGCTGACCTGGTTCTCTGGCTCTAAAGCTGCTCTGCTAACCTGGTTCTCTCCCTCTAAAACAGCTCTGCTGACCTAGTTTCACTGGCTTTGAAGCAGCTCTGCTGACCTGGTTCTCTGGCTCTAGAGCAGCTCTGCCGACCTGGTTAGCCTCTAGAGCAGCTCTGTTGACCTGGTTCTCTGGCTCTAAAGCAGCTCGCTGACCTGGTTCTCTGGCTCTAAAGCAGATCTGCTGACCTGGTTCTCTGGCTCTAGAGCAACTCTGCTGACCTGGTTCTTAGGCTCTAGAGCAGCTCTGCTGACCTGGTTCTCTGGCTCTAAAGCAACTCTGCTGACCTTGTTCTCTGGCTCTAAAGCAGCTCTGCTGACCTGGTTCTCTGGCTCTAAAGAAACTCTGCTGACCTTGTTCTCTGGCTCTAAAGCAGCTCTGCTGACCTGCTTCTCTGGCTCTAAAGCAACTCTGCTGACCTTGTTCTCTGGCTCTAAAGCAGGTCTGCTGACCTGGTTCTCTGGCTCCAGAGCAGCTCTGCTGACCTGGTTCTTAGGCTCTAGAGCAGCTCTGCTGACCTGGTTCTCTGGTTCTACAACGGCTCTGCTGACCTGGTTCTCTGGCTCTAAAGCAGCTCTGCTTACCTGGTTCTCTCCCTCTAAAGCAGCTCTGCTGACCTGGTTCTCTCCCTCTAGAGCAGCACTGCTGACCTGGTTCTCTGGCTCTAGAGCAGCTCTGCTGACCTGGTTGTCTGGCTCTACAACGGCTCTGCTGACCTGGTTCTCTGGCTCTAAAGCAGCTCTGCTGATCTGGTTCTCTGGCTCTAAAGCAGCTCTGCTGACCTGGTTCTCTGTCTTTGAAGCAGCTCTGCTGACCTGGTTCTCTGGCACTTCAGCAACTCTACTGCCCTGGTTCTATGGCTCTTAAGCAACTCCACTGACCTGGTTCTCTGGCTCTACAGCAGCTCAGCTTACCTGGTTTTCTGCCTCTAGAGCAGCTCTGCCGACCTGGTTCTCTGGCTCTAAAGTAGCTCTGCTGACCTGGTTCTCTGGCTGTAAAGCGGTTCTGCTGACATGGTTCTCTCCCTCTAAAGCAGCTTTGCTGACCTGGTTCTCTCCCTCTAAAGCAGCTTTGCTGACCTGATTCTCTCCCTCTAAAGCAGCACTGCTGACCTGGTTCTCTGGCTCTAGAGCAGCTCTGCTGACCTGGTTGTCTGGCTCTACAACGGCTCTGCTGACCTGGTTCTCTGGCTCTAAAGCAGCTCTGCTGACCTGGTTCTCTGGCTCTAAAGCAGCTCTCCTGACCTGGTTCTCTGGCTGTAAAGCGGTTCTGCTGACATGGTTCTCTCCCTCTGAAGCAGCTTTGCTGACCTGGTTCTCTCCCTCTAAAGCAGCTTTGCTGACCTGGTTCTCTCCCTCTAAAGCAGCTCTGCTGACCTGGTTCTCTGGCTCTAGAGCAGCTCTGCTGACCTGGTTGTCTGGCTCTACAACGGGCCTGCTGACCTGGTTCTCTGGCCCTAAAGCAGCTCTGCTGACCTGGTTCTCTGGCTCTAAAGCTGCTCTGCTGACCTGGTTCTCTCCCTCTAAAACAGCTCTGCTGACCTAGTTTCTCTGGCTTTGAAGCAGCTCTGCTGACCTGGTTCTCTGGCTCTAGAGCAGCTCTGCCGACCTGGTTAGGCTCTAGAGCAGCTCTGCTGACCTGGTTCTCTGGCTCTAAAGCAGCTCTGCTGACCTGGTTCTCTGGCTTTGAAGCAGCTCTGCTGACCTGGTTCTCTGGCACTTCAGCAACTCTACTGCCCTGGTGCTATGGCTCTAAAGCAACTCCGCTGACCTGTTTCTCTGGCTTTAAAGCAGATCTGCTGACCTGGATCTCTCCCCCTAAAGCAGCTCTGCTGACATGGTTCTCTGGCTCTAAAGCAGCTCTGCTGACCTGGTTCTCTCCCTCTAAAGCAGCTCTGCTGACTTGGTTTCTCTGGCTTTACAGCAGCTCTGCTGATCTGGTTCTCTGGCTCTAGAGCAGCTCTGCTGACTTGGTTCTTAGGCTCTAGAGCAGCTCTGTTGACCTGGTTCTCTGGCTCTAAAGTGGCTCTGCTGACCTGGTTCTCTGGCTCTAAAGCAGCTCTGCTGACCTATTTCTCAGGCTCTACAGTGGCTCTGCTGACCTGGTTCTCTGGCGTAGAGCAGCTCTGCTGACCTGGCTCTCTCCCTCTAAAGCAGCTCCGCTGACTTGGTTTCTCTGGCTCTACAGCAGCTCTGCTGATCTGGTTCTCTGGCTCTATAGCAGCTCTGCTGACCTGGTTCGTAGGCTCTAGAGCAGCTCTGCTGACCTAGTTCTCAGGCTCTACAGCGGCTCTGCTGACCTGGTTCTCTGGCGTAGAGCAGCTCTGCTGACCTGGCTCTCTCCCTCTAAAGCAACTCTGCTGACCTGGTTTCTCTGGCTCTACAGCAGCTCTGCTGACCTGGTTCTCTGGCTCTAGAGCAGCTCTGCTGACCTGGTTCTCTGGCTCTAAAGCAGCTCTGCTGACCTGGTTCTCTCCCTCTAAAGCAGCTCTGCTGACCTGGTTCACTGGCTGTAAAGCGGTTCTGCTGACCTGGTTCTCTCCCTCTAAAGCAGCTTTGCTGACCTGGTTCTCTCCCTCTAAAGCAGCTCTCCTGACCTGGTTCTCTACCTCTGGAGCAGCACTGCTGACCTGGTTCTCTGGCTCTAGAGCAGCTCTGCTGACCTGGTTTTCTGGCTCTACAATGGCTCTGCTGACCTGGTTCTCTGGCTCTAAAGCTGCTCTGCTGACCTGGTTCTCTCCCTCTAAAACAGCTCTGCTGACCTGGTTTCTCTGGCTTTGAGGCAGCTCTGCTGACCTGGTTCTATGGCGCTAGAGCAGCTCTGCGACCTGGTTAGGCTCTAGAGCAGCTCTGCTGACCTGGTTCTCTGGCTCTAAAGCAGCTCTGCTGACCTGGTTCTCTGGCTTTGAAGCAGCTCTGCTGACCTGGTTCTCTGGCACTTCAGGAACTCTACTGCCCTGGTTCTATGGCTCTAAAGCAACTCCGCTGACCTGTTTCTCTGGCTTTAAAGCAGCTCTGCTGACCTGGTTCTATGGCTCTAGAGCAGCTCTGCTGACCTGGATCTCTCCCTCTAAAGCAGCTCTGCTGACATGGTTCTCTGGCTCTAAAGCAGCTCTGCTGACCTGGTTCTCTCCCTCTAAAGCAGCTCCGCTGACTTGGTTTCTCTGGCTCTACAGCAGCTCTGCTGATCTGGTTCTCTGGCTCTAGAGCAGCTCTGCTGACCTGGTTCTTAGGCTCTAGAGCAGATCTGTTGACCTGGTTCTCTGGCTCTAAAGTGGCTCTGCAGACCTGGTTCTCTGGCTCTAAAGCCGCTCTGCTGACCTAGTTCTCAGGCTCTACAGCGGCTCTGCTGACCTGGTTCTCTGGCGTAGAACAGCTCTGCTGACCTGGCTCCCTCCCTCTAAAGCATCTCTGCTGACCTGGTTTCTCTGGCTCTACAGCAGCTCTGCTGACCTGGTTCTCTGACTCTAGAGCAGCTCTGCTGACCTGTTTTTTAGGCTCTGGAGCAGCTCTGCTCACCAGGTTCTCAGGCTCTACAACGGCTCTGCTGACCTGGTTCTCTGGCTCTAAAGCAGCTCTGCTGACCTGGTTCTCTGGCTCTAAAGCAACTCTGCTGACCTTGTTCTCTGGCTCTAAAGCAGCTCTGCTTACCTGGTTCTCTGGCTCTAAAGCAACTCTGCTGACCTTGTTCTCTGGCTCTAAAGCAGCTCTGCTGACCTTGTTCTCTGGCTCTAAAGCAGATCTGCTGACCTGGTTCTCTGGCTCTAGAGCAGCTCTGCTGACCTGGTTCTTAGGCTCTAGAGCAGCTCTGCTGACCTGGTTCTCTGGTTCTACAACGGCTCTGCTGACCTGGTTCTCTGGCTCTAAAGCAGCTCTGCTTACCTGGTTCTATGGCTCTAAAGCAGCTCTGCTGACCTGGTTCTCTGGCTCTACAGCAGCTCAGCTTACCTGGTTTTCTGCCTCTAGAGCAGCTCTGCCAACCTGGTTCTCTGGCTCTAAAGCAGCGCTGCTGACCTGGTTCTCTGGCTCTAAAGCAGCTTTGCTGATCTGGTTCTCTGGCTGTAAAGCGGTTTTGCTGACCTGATTCTCTCCCTCTAAAGCAGCTTTGCTGACCTGGTTCTCTCCCTCTAAAGCAGCTCTGCTGACCTGGTTCTCTCCCTCTAGAGCAGCACTGCTGACCTGGTTCTCTGGCTCTAGAGCAGCTCTGCTGACCTGGTTTCTCTGGCTCTACAGCAGCTCTGCTGACCTGGTTCTCTGGCTCTAGAGCAGCTCTGCCGACCTGGTTCTTAGGCTCTAGAGCAGCTCTGCTGACCTGGTTCTCTGGCTCTACAGCAGATCTGCTGACCTGGTTCTCTGGCTTTGAAGCAGCTCTGCTGACCTGGTTCCATGGCTCTAAAGCAACTCCGCTGACCTGTTTCTCTGGCTTTGAAGCAGCTCTGCTGACCTGGTTCTCTGGCTCTAGAACAGCTCTGCTGACCTGGTTCTCTCCGTCTAAAGCAGCTCTGCTGACCTGGTTCTCTGGCTCTAAAGCAGCTTTGCTGACCTGGTTCTCTCCCTCTAAAGCAGCCCCGCTTACCTGGTTTCTCTGGCTCTACAGCAGCTCTGCTGATCTGGTTCCCTGGCTCTAGAGCAGCTCTGCTGACCTGGTTCTTAGGCTCTAGAGCAGCTCTGCTGACCTGGTTCTCTGGCTCTAAAGCGGCTCTGCTGACCTGGTTCTCTGGCTCTAAAGCAGCTCTGCTGACCTAGTTCGCAGGCTCTACAGTGGCTCTGCTGACCTGGTTCTCTGGCTTAGAGCAGCTCTGCTGACCTGGTTCTCTGGCTCTAAAGCAGCTCTGCTGACCTGGTTCTCTGCCTCTAGAGCAGCTCTGCTGACCTGTTTCTTAGGCTCTGGAGCAGCTCTGCTGACCTGGTTCTCTGGCTCTAGAGCAGCTCTGCTGACCTGGTTCTCTGGCTGTAAAGCGGCTCTGCTGGCCTGGTTCTATCCCTCTAAAGCAGCTCTGCTGACCTGGTTCTCTCCCTCTAAAGCAGCTCTGCTGACCTGGTTCTCTCCCTCTAAAGCAGCTATGCTGACCTGGCTCTCTGGCTCTAGAGCAGCTCTGCTGATCTGGGTCTTAGGCTCTAGAGCAGGTCTGCTGACCTGATTATCTGGCTCTACAACGGCTCTGCTGACCTGGTTCTATGGCTCTAAAGCAGCTCTGCTGACCTGGTTCTCTGGCTCTAAAGCAGCTCTGCTGACCTGGTTCTCTGGCTCTACAGTAGCTCTGCTGACCTGGTTCGCACGGCGAGTTAAAAACTTCAGGATAAGTGGCAGGATAGAGTGCGAGGCAGATAAAAAGCACGGTGAGGCAAGACCAATACTGTTTTGTGTTGAGGCAACAAAAGTGAAAAAAAGCAAAGTAAATACCATGCGGCACAAAGTTCTTGATAATCTGAATCACTGAAATTTATGTGTCTGCCTTGTATAGTTGTATCGTGCAGTGAAACTGAAACCTAACTCAAGGTGGGAGCGTGTGAAAGCTTACATCACTAGAGAGGAGATGCCTTGCGCGTGCACATCGCCTGTCCGTGCGCGCACATGGTTTGTCTCCCTTTGTGCACCAAACCGACAACAATAGTCTTGCCAAGGCAAAACAGTGCATGCACTGCGTTCGCTAGGCGAGACCTAAAAAGCAGATGGGTGCTCACGACACATGGGCTCCTGTCAAGTGACAACATGTCAAGTGTGGGGAAAAGTCTGCTGTAGGTATCCCCTGCCCCCACCCCAGCATGTGCACGAGGAGGCAGACGGGGTGTGGGCATGAAACAGGAGCTGCATTTATTATCCTGTTACCAGAACTGACTGAAGACATCCCTGGTGGGAACGTTGAACACCGCACCCCCACCAAAGGAATCCTTCATCATTTAAAAACAAGGAGGAAGAAAGTGGCGAGGCATCCAATACCAAGCAGCGGAGGGCGAGGAGACCAGCACTCCTCTGAAGGAATGCACCTTTAAGTAACATATAACAGCAAAGATGCCTGTGCTTGCACCACACGTCATAACTCCTAAACCATTCACTTCTTATTTTCATTCTTTCCCAACATTTCACACTGCAAAAAGGTGATATGTTTTTTTTTTGTCCTGAAGTTGAGTGGCCCGGGGCTGCTTTGCAGGGCGCTGTGGAGACTTTCAGCTCTTTACCTTCCTGCCAGGACCTGAGATCACAGGACCAGGGTTAGCGGCCTCATGAGGGAGGGAATGAGAGAATGGTATAGTGCTGGCAGCGGAAGACACCATCTCTGGGCGCTGAATGGAATGTTATAAATATTGCAATTATTTAAAGGTTAGATATAATTGCACTATGTTTAAACGACCCATTGCACACGTAATACAAAGTGACCGTGACAATCGCACATAGAAATTCACGCATACACACGCAGAAATTGTGTGCGGATATTTGTGTCTACTGTTTACTACTGTACAAGTGTCTGTTTCATGAGTACAGCCCTGTGCCCCATGTGCATGCACATATATGTACTGTGCGCCTAGAAACATGCCACTGAAGTTATTAGCTTAACCCCCGACAAAGGCAAAGGATTAACACATTGGACTGTGCTAAAAAATAATTAAATAAATAAACCTAGCACGGCCACTTAATTAAGCGGACCACGCTCAAAAATAATTAAATAAACCAGGTTGTTCCGGAGGGTCATGGCGGGTGGCGGAGGGCCCGGTGGGCTGGGGAGCTTCTCCGAGCCATAGTCCTGCAGCTGGGACTGGTGGTACTGGTTCTGCTCAGGGTGCTGCTGCTGGACCCGGAAGAGGCTGGGGGGGCAAGCCTAGCATGGGGTTTATGGTTAGGCCAAGGACGGGTCCCGGGCCTTGGGGGGCTGGGAATGTTGGAGCCCAGGTTGATCCAGAGGGCCATGGCGGCCGGCAGAAAGCCCGGCGGGCTGGGGAGGTCCTCCGAGTCATGGGAGAGAGGCGAGGAGGAGGGAGGGAGGCGGAGAGGTGGCGGGGGAGTGGCTGGTGAGAGAGGGCTCTGTGCATACCAATGCCAAGGGAGGGCGGGTCCAGTAGAGACTGCAGAGGAAGAGGCTGAAGGTGGGAGGGCGGGGAGACAGTGAAAGGGTGAGAAAAGAGGCAGAATGCGGCGTGAATGCAGCGTGATCAGTAATACGCGGCCAATGAGAGAGCCGGACTGGCTCGTCTGCTTCATGCAAAAGCTAAAGCTTGCTGAACTCTCCCTGAACCTTCCCTTGACACGCCTCCTCAGATAACAGAACAACCATAAAACTGAGAGACGCCATAGACTCGGTGTCCCAAGGGCGTGTACAAAGAAGCCACAGGGTGGTAACCAAAAACCCTGCAGAGCAATCACAAGACAGGGTTTTAAATAAATATTGACATTGCCCAATAGAAAGCATGGGCGGTATTACAACTGCTCCTAAAATACTTTTACCCCAATATGTGTCGCTACGTGTGCAGCGCATGCGCGCTGCAACGCTAGGCAAGACCTATCATGCGCGCTGCAACGCTAGGCAAGACCTAAAGAGCAGAACGACCCATTCATTTAATATGAATTTTGTCCAGCATGGAGAACCCTATAATGCCCTGTGGTGGATTCTGTGTGCAGAATTTCTTCCTCATGGTGCCCCATGGAGGGGCAGGGGCACCACTGATACGTGATTCAAGTGTTGTGGAGGCTGCATGGAGTGCAGCAGAACACCCAGAAGTGTTTTTAAAACTTGCTCTAAGTCTCTGGGGACAGTGAATCAATGACCCCAGGAGATACTTTACTTTGTTTTAAGCACTCTGACCTAGGGCTTTAGGTAAGCTCAGAAATTTGAAAACTCCTGGTGGTCGACCTTTTGGCTGTAATATATGGCTCATAGATGGTGTAGAAAGACTGACATACATGTGTGTAATTGTTTTCAATGAAAATACCTTATTGACAATATTACTGATGAACATTGCAATGCCTATAGATATGAGTGTTGCTCAATACAGATATGGTTTCCAATGCTGGTATACTGACAAAGCATAACATATGGCTGTTGTATTAATGTGGTGACAACTTGACAAAGCCAGTGGGCCTCGATATATATTAATGTGATTACCATTTGAGAAAGCCAGTAATCCTGCCTTACATATACTGACATCCCTTTATAGTGGGCTGTTACATCTGGTATAGGTGGGGATATTGCTATTAAGGGATTCACGACTCACTAGGTGTGTAATATGATATGAGTGCATCACCAATGGTATTTCCATCTACCTGAATGTATATATTTGTAATTTAATGTGTAGTATTTAGTAGTGTGTGTGTAATAAAGGTAGTTTTCCTTTTAAAAGAAAAAACACTGACTGGATAATATTTTATTAAATGTTACTGTTACATGCCAGCGAATTGTGATTGTCACTAATAACTCAACTCCTTACAGATAAACGTAGTTTTAGTAAGTTCAGCCTTCTGCCATGGTACTAATACACCCATGCCAATGAGTCAACTGGTTCTGCTAGGCGATTCATGGCCTTTCAATTTGATGCTGGTCCAATAGAATCCTCAAAGAGTAGCATTCAGTAGGACCCTGTTTTGGGTGCTTCTGCAGTGATCATGTTTCCGGGTCATCAGAATGCAGCATGGCATGGTCTTGGGAGATAGAGCCGGAATGGGAGTGCAGGATTCTGGCACAATTGCAGGTGCCCCTTCAACAATGCTAATCCTGTTGATAGTGCGGCCGGACCAGGATACTGAGCAACCCTGTCCCTGAGATAGATCGATAGATAGAAAGATCAATAGATTTTTTTTATATATATATATATATATTCACAGAAAAAACAATAGGTTTCAGGGGTGTTATAGTTAGCTGCCCATTTCACTCGTACAAAACCATAGAAATTCCTCCGTTATAGTTAGTTCTGCTAACTATAACTCACGCGCCCGCAATGCACTGCTGATGATGTCACATATTGCATCATTCATGACATGGTCAGTGACATCACTGATGACATCACTGATGACATCTCAAATGACATCACTGATGACATCACTGATGACATCATCCACTGAATGTGGTTTAGTTTGAAATTTAAATATGTATTATATATATACCAATCTGTATTGAAGATTGAGTGGATATATAACTGTTTGGATGGAGGATTTAGTAGCTGTCTGACTGTCTTCTTAAGTGAGTAATCAAAAGTGTCTCACTTAATTCATGGATTAGTAACTAAACTATGTGAATGTGTGCAGCACTGTCTCTGTTGTTGTATAACATGCTGCCTCAGTTGGTCACTAACTACATGAGTGTGTATATTTGTTATTGATTAGTTGGGTGAGTATTTGTATGGGACACTGAGTTTGTGTGTGGTTGGATGGGGTGTGTGTAACTCTATGCATAGATGTGTGAATGGTTGATTGACTAGGTGTATGGGTTTAAGAGTGCATGTGAAAACAGTTGTTTGGGTGACTGAGTGTATTCATTTGTGTATTGGTGAGCAAATATATGTTTTAGTAGTACATCTTCAACAAAGTAAAAAAATAAAAGGAATTGTATGTGAGAGTTGGTGTATATAAATAAGTTTGTGTAAGAGTCAGTGATTGTGAGAGTAAATATATGAATGAGTGTATAATTGTAATGATGCTTTTTTAACATATTAACGATGAGTTACTATGTGTTTGAATAAATGAGGTGTCGTTGGATAATTGTGTAAGTGAGTAAATTTAAGTGCGATAAATTTTTTTCATGAGTGAGTAGGATGACTGCATAACCGACTAAGATGACTGCTGATGTGTCAATGTCTATATATGTATATAAGTGCATTTGATAGTGTTCTATTAATTAATGACTGCATGTATAGATGATTCTGTTGTTGAATGGGTAGTTGTGTGTGTAGACTAAGGAATCAGTGAGTGGGTATGTAGTAACTGGTATTGGTGTGTCAATGGTTTCAAATATGGTACTTTGTATTTTACAGTGAGTGATGAAAAGTTATACTAGTGTATGATGTGGTGTATCGGATTGTCAAGTGGATGATGTCATCAGTGATGTCATTTGAGATGTCATCAGTGATGTCATCAGTGATGTCACTGACCATGTCATGAATGATGCAATATGTGACATCATCAGCAGTGCATTGCGGGCGCATCAGTTATAGTTAGCAGAACTAACTATAACGGAGGAATTTCTATGGTTTTGTACGAGTGAAATGGCCAGCTAACTATAACACCCCTGAAACCTATGTTTTTTTCTGTGAATTTCTAAGGTTTTTTAAATGCTAATTTCTAACTATAACGTCTCTGAAACCTATGTTTTTTTTCAGTGAATTTTAAAAGTTTTTTAAATGCTAACTTTTAAGTGTAATAGTAGTTATATCTATTTTTTGTACTGATTTTCTACAGTGTTTTAACTGTTTATTTATAAATATTTTATTCATTAAATAACATTATATACTTTTCTGAAAATTTCAAAAAAACATTTTTTAATTAAAACTGAAATATTGATTAATTTTCTTGTTTTCATTTTTTATTTTAATATATTTATATCATTTTCTTTAAAAACAAAATCCAATTTTTTTCGCAGTCGCGCACTCAAAGTGTACACATCACGGTGGGTGCGCGCATTCTAGCCGCCATTTTAGAAAAGTCATGAAGGATCCGTGTATGGTGTGCGACGGCTGCGTGTTTTTCAGTTACATCATATACATTTAATATCACGTGATATGCGCGATTGGTATGCGACCAGTCTGCGACTCCTGCTCCCGCGCATTCGCGACACATGCGCATTACGGTACGAGATGTTTGCACGCTTGCGGGTCCCGCGTGACATCATATACGTGCTGGGGCGTGCTGGGTGCGCGACTCCCGCAAAAAAAAGTATGTTCCAAAATGATATGTATGTGTCTTTAATATACATATTAAGGCAAGAGATTATGTAAGATATTCATCAAAATAATATATTTGTACTTATAAGAAACTTATATTATTTTTAAATATATTTTCGCTAAGTCGGGTGCGTGCGTCGTGAGTGCAGAAAACCAGGTCAGCAGAGCTGCTGTAGAGCCAGAGAACCAGGTCAGCAGAGCTGATCTAGAGCCTAAGAACTAGGTCAGCAGAGCTGCTCTAGAGTCAGAGAACCAGGTCAGCAGAGCTGCTGTAGAGCCAGAGAAACCAGGTCAGCAGAGCTGCTTTAGAGGGAGAGAACCAGGTCAGCAGAGCTACTCTAGAGCCAGAGAACCAAATCAGCAGAGCTGCTTTAGAGCCATAGAACCAGGTCAGCAGAGCTGCATTAGAGCCAGAGAACCAGGTCAGTAGAGCTGGTCTAGAGCCTAAGAACCAGGTCAACAGAGCTGCTCTAGAGCCAGAGAACCAGGTCAGCAGAGCTGCTGCAGAGCCAGAGAAACCAGGTCAGTAGAGCTGCTTTAGAGGGAGAGAACCAGGTCAGCAGAGCTTCTATAGAGCCAGCGAACCATGTCAGCAGAACTGCTTCAGAGCCATAGAACTGGGTCAACGGAGCTGCTTTAGAGCCAGAGAACTAGGTCTGCAGAGCTGTTGTAGAGCCAGAGAACTAGATCAGCAGAGCTGCTCTGTAGCATAAGAACTAGGTCAGCAGAGCTGCTCTAGAGCCACAGAACCAGGTCAGCAGACCTGCTGTAGAGCCAGAGAAGCCAGGTCAGCAGAGCTGCTTTAGAGAGAGAGAACCAGGTCAGCAGAGCTGCTTTAGAGCCAGAGAACCAGGTCAGCAGAGCTGCTCTAGCTGACACTGACTGACTGACACTGACTGACTGACACTGACTGATTGACACTGACTGACACTGATTGACACTGACTGACACTGACTGACTGACACTGATTGCCTGACACTGACTGACTGACACTGATTGACTGACACTGACTGACACTGATTGACTGACACTGACAGACTGACTGACACTGACTGTCTGACATTGACTGACATTGACTGACACTGACTGACTACTCTCTACTACTCTACTACTGACTCTCTACTACTCTACTACTCTCTCTCTACTACTCACTCTCTACTACTCACTCTCTACTACTCTCTACTACTCACTCTCTACTACTCTACTACTCTCTACTACTCACTCTCTACTACTCACTCTCAACTACTTACTCTCTACTACTCTACTACTCACTCTCTACTACTCACTCGCTACTACTCTCTACTACTCACTCTCTACTACTCACTCTCTACTACTCACGCTCTACTACTCTCTACTACTCACTCTCTACTACTCTCTACTATTCACTCTCTACTACTCACTCTACTACTTTCTACTACTCTCTACCACTCACTCTCTACTACTCTACTACTGACTCTCTACTACTCTACTACTCTCTCTCTACTACTCACTCTCTACTACTCACTCTCCACTACTCACTCTCTACTACTCTCTACTACTCACTCTCTACTACTCTACTACTCTCTACTACTCACTGTCTACTACTCACTCTCAACTACTTACTCTCTACTACTCACTCTCTACTACTCACTCGCTACTACTCTCTACTACTCACTCTCTACTACTCACTCTCTACTACTCACGCTCTACTACTCTCTACTACTCACTCTCTACTACTCTCTACTATTCACTCTCTACTACTCACTCTCTACTACTCACTCTACTACGTTCTACTACTCTCTACCACTCACTCTCTACTATTCTACTACTCACTCTCTACTACTCTCTACTACTCACTCGCTACTACTCTCTAATACTCACTCTCTACTACACTCTCTACTACTCTCTCTCTACTACTCACTCTCTACTATTCACTCTCTACTACTCACTCTCTACTACTCTCTACTACTCACTCTACTACTCTGCTGCTCTCTAGCACTCACTCTCTACTACTCTACTACTCTCTCTCTACTACTCACTCTCTACTACTCACTCTCTACTACTCTCTCTCTACTACTCACTCTCTACTACTCACTCTACTACTCTCTACTACTTACTCTCTACTACTCTCTCTCTACTACTCACTCTCTACTATTCACACTCTACTACTCACTCTCTACTACTCGCTCTCTACTACTCACTCTCCACTACTCACTCTCTACTACTCGCTCTCTACTACTCTCTACTACTCACTCTCTACTATTCACTCTCTACTACTCTCTCTGCTACTCACTCTCTACTACTCACTCTCTACTACTCTATGACTCTTTACTACTCGCTCTACTACTCACTCTCTACTATTCTCTACTACTCACTCTACTACTCTCTCCTACTCTCTACCACTCACTCTCTACTACTCTACTACTCACTCTCTACTACTCTCTCTCTACTACTCACTCTCTACTACTCACTCTACTACTCTATACTACTCACTCTGTACTACTCTCTACTACTCACTCTGTACTACTCACTCTGTACTACTCACTCTCTACTACTCTCTACTGCTCACTCTCCACTACTGATTCTCTACTACTCGCTCTCAACTACTCTCTACTACTCACTCTACTACTCACTCTCTACTACTCTACTACTCTCTCTACTTTTCACTCTCTACTACTCTCTCTACTACTCACTCTCTGCTACTCACTCTCTACTACACACTCTCTATTACTTGCTCTCTGCTACTCGCTCTCTACTACTCTCTAGTACTCACTCTAATACTCACTCTCTACTACTCTCTACTACTCACTCTCTACTACTCCACTACTCTCTACTACTCACTCTCTACTACTCACGCTCTACTGCTCTACTACTCTCTACTACTCTCTCTCTACTACTCACTCTCTACTACTCACTCTCTACTACTCTCTCTACCACTCTCTACTACTCACTCTCTACTACTCACTCTCTACTACTCTCTACTACTCACTCTCTACTACTCTCTCTCTACTACTCTCTACTACTCACTCTGCTACTCACTCTCTACTACTCTATACTGCTCACTCTCTACTACTCACTCTCTACTACCCTCTACTACTCACTCTCAACTACTCTCTACTACTTTTTACTACTCACTCTACTACTCTCTCTCTACTACTCTCAACTACTCACTCTCTAATACTCACTCTCTAATACTCACTCTCTACTACTCACTCTCTACTACTCACTCTACTACTCTCTACTACTCACTCTCTGATACTTTCTCTACTACTCTCTACTACTCTCCACTACTCACTCTCTACTCTCTATTACTCGCTCTCTACTTTCTACCTCTCTACCTCTCTCTCTACTACTCTCTACCTCTACCTCTCTACCTCTACACCTCTACCTATACACCTCTACCTCTCTACCTCTCTGTACATGCACACATATGCACATATATATATGCATATATATGCATATGCATTTATATATATGTATGTGTATATATATATATATACATATATACACATATAAATATAATCTGCATATCGATATAAATATAAATCCATGCAAACATATACATATACATATATGCATATATATGCATGGTATGTATATGAAAGTTTGAAAAACTCTAATACAAGCAAAGCTAAAAAGCCACCTAATTACAAACAGAATTGCTTTAACTTAAACGAGGGTGAGACCTATTGCATTTTCAATGCTTGTTTATTTTGATTCCATCAAGAAGGCATTCAGATGTGTCACACATTTTCCAAAAATTCTGAATGGTAGCACTCTAGTTGCTCATTAGATCACTGTAGTAAAGCTACTGCTCACCAGGGAAGTCTGCTGCTGGTATTGAAAGTGCATGTTTCAGTCTGCATGGCAGAATTTTTTAATGAAATAGAAGAGGATTTGAGAAGTCACTCAAAATGTGCCCTATTTTTTCTTTTTTCCTCACTAATCATAATTTCTATGGCAAAATGAACCTCCTCATTGTGTTCCTTTTAAATTAAACTACACACTCTCTACTACTCACTCGCTACTACTTTCTACTACTCACTCTCTACTACTCACTTTCTACTACTCTCTAGTACTCTACTACTCTCTACTACTACTCTCTACTACTCACTCTCTACTACTCACTCTCTACTACTCTCTCTCTACTACTCTCTACTACTCTCTACCACTCTACTACTCACTCTCTACTACTCTCTACTACTCACTCTGCTACTCACTCTCTACTACTCTCTACTACTCACTCTCTACTACTCACTCTCTACTACTCTCTACTACTCACTCTCAACTACTCTCTACTACTTTCTACTACTCACTCTACTACTAACTCTCTACTACTCTCAACTACTCACTCTCTAATACTCACTCTCTACTACTCACTCTCTACTACTCACTCTCTACTACTCACTCTACTACTCACTCTACTACTCTCTACTACTCACTCTCTGATACTTTCTCTACTACTCTCTACTACTCTCTACTACTCACTCTCTACTCTCTATTACTCGCTCTCTACTCTCTACCTCTCTACCTCTCTCTCTACTACTCTCTACCTCTACCTCTCTACCTCTACACCTCTACCTATACACCTCTACCTCTCTACCTCTCTGTACATGCACACATATGCACATATATATATGCATATGCATTTATATATATTCACTGAAAAAACCATAGGTTTCACACATGTTATAGTTAGCGGAAATTTTACTGATAAAAAACCAATGAAATTGCCCCGTTATAGTTAGTGCTGGCAACTATAACTCACGCGACCGCAATCCTCTGCTGATGCTAATACTGTATTTAGACACTTATTTGCCCATGTCTTCTTCCATACATTTTTAGCTATACATATATTACAAATATTTTTTTTTATAAAGACACATATGTCATCAGCAGAAGATTGCGGTCGCGTGAGTTATAGTTGCCAGCACTAACTATAACGGGGCAATTTCATTGGTTTTTTATCAGTAAAATTTCCGCTAACTATAACATGTGTGAAACCTATGGTTTTTTCAGTGAATTTGCAAGGTTTTTTAAATGCTAATTCCTAACTATAACGTGTGTGAAACCTATGGTTTTTTCAGTGAATTTGTACGGTTTTTTAAATGCTAAGTTACTTTACGCCATTCGAGGCGTGCGCGCCCACTTAACGCAGTGCGTTCCGTGCACGGTTTTTATCAACTTTAATAAGCCCTGTACATTTGGTGGCCTTCGGCCACCAAAAGCACAGGGGGTGGGGTCAATGTGGATAGTGTTTTTTTTATTTCGATTTTATAATTTCATGTTGCCAAAATATAGTTTTTTTACTGATGTAATAAGCCCTGTACATTTGGTGGCCTACGGCCACCAAAATCACAGGGGGTGGGGTAAGTGTGGATAGTGTTTTTTTTATTTCTATTTTTTACCGTACGCTTACGGTAAGCGTACGGTAAGCGTACTCGGCGAAATTGCCGAAAAAAAAATAAAACCGTTTTTGCTCTTGGGGGATGTTTGGGGACTCCCTCAACATGACTATGTGGGAGGGAGTTGTCAAAACAGCCCCGTAACATGTTTTTGGGCATCATGTTTGATAAATAACACCCAGTGCGAGAGACAAAATGCCGGACGCCGCTTCCTGGTTTCGGCCGATTCGAATGTTTACTAAGATCTAAGAGCCAATCAGAATCGCGCTCGCGCACGCCACCGTACGCGTACGGTAAGCGTACGGTAAGCGTACCGTAAGCGGGCTCAGATATATATATTGATTTAAAGGCTATTTTCTCAGAATCTACTGAACAGATTTACACCAAACCTACAAAAGGCACTTCCTTGACATAGGGACTACCTCTCTGCCAAATTTCTAGTAATTCTGTTCAGCCGTTCGGGCTGTAGCTCTGTCTAAAGGTCCTATGGAAAAATGCATGGGAAAAACGCGTTTTGGGACCCCCCTTTTATCTCAGCCCCCGCTTGACGAATCCCCCCGAGACTTTCAGGGTAGGAGCGGAGCGTAGCGCCCCACCTATTTTGAGAAATTCGCGAGGATTCATCGACCGGCGCCAAAGTTATTCAAAATAGAATGTTGCGGATTTCCGATGGAAAAGGGGTCCTAACTATAACTACCTACTGGCGAACGCCAGTAGGTAATGTATGTGTATATAAATATATACATATATACACATATAAATATAATCTGCATATCGATATAAATATAAATCCATGCAAACATATACATATACATATATGCATACATATGCATGGTATGTATATGAAAGTTTGAAAAACTCTAATACAAGCAAAGCTAAAAAGCCACCTAATTACAAACAGAATTGCTTTAACTTAAACGAGGACGAGACCTATTGCATTTTCAATGCTTGTTTACTTTGATTCCATGAAGAAGGCATTCAGATGTGTCACACATTTTCCATAAATTCTGAATGGTAGCACTCTAGTTGCTCATTAGATCACTGTAGTAAAGCTACTGCTCACCAGGGAAGTCTGCTGCTGGTATTGAAAGTGCATGTTTCAGTCTGCATGGCAGAATTTTTAATGAAATAGAAGAGGATTTGAGAAGTCACTCAAAATGTGCCCTAATTTTTCTTTTTTCCTCACTAATCATAATTTCTATGGCAAAATGAACCTCCTCATTGTGTTCCTTTTAAATTAAACTACTCACTCTCTACTACTCACTCGCTACTACTTTCTACTACTCACTGTCTACTACTCACTTTCTACTACTCTCTAGTACTCTACTACTCTCTACTACTACTCTCTACTACTCACTCTCTACTACTCACTCTCTACTACTCTCTACCACTCACTCTCTATTACTCTACTACTCACCCTCTACTACTCTCTACTACTCTCTCTCTACTACTCCCTCTCTACTACTCACTCTACTACTCTCTCTGCTACTCACTCTCTACTACTCACTACTACTCACTCTCTACTACTCACTCTCTACTACTCTACTACTCTCTACTACTCTCTCTACTACTCACTCTCTACTACTCACTCTCTACTACTTACTACTACTCTCTCTCTACTACACACTCTCTACTACTTGCTCTCTACTACTCACTCTACTACTAACTCTACTACTCACTCTCTACTACTCCCTACTACTCACTCTAATACTCACTCTCTACTACTCTCTACTACTCACTCTCTACTACTCCACTACTCTCTACTAATCACTCTCTACTACTCACTCTGTACTACTCTCTACGACTCACTCTCTACTACTCTCTACTACTCACTCTCTACTACTCTCTCTACTACTCACTCTCTACTACTCACTCTCTACTACTCTCTCTATACTACTCTCTACTACTCTATACTACTCACTCTCTACTACTCTCTATTACTCACTCTCTACTACTCTCCCTACTACTCTCTACTACTCACTCTGCTACTCATTCTCTACTACACATTCTCTACTACTCTCTCTCTGCTACTCAGTCTCCACTACTCACTCTCTACTACTCTCTACTACTCACTCTCTAATACTCACTCTCTACTACTCTCTACTACTCACTCTCTACTACTCTCTACTACTCCCTCTACTACTCACTCTCTACTACTCTCTACTACTCTCTACTACTCTCTACTACTCACTCTCTACTACTCACTCTACTACTCTCTCCTACTCACTCTCTGCTACTCTCTCTCTACTCTCTATTTCTCATCCTCTACTCTCTACCTCTCTACCTTTCTCTACCTCTCTCTCTACTACTCTCTACCTCTCTACCTCTACCTCTCTACCTCTACGTCTCTACCTCTACACCTCTACCTCTCTACCTCTCTCTACACGCACACATATGCACATATATGCATATGCATTTATATATATGTATGTGTATATATATATATATATATATACATACATATATAAACATATATATAATCTGCATATCTATATAAATACAAATATAAATGCATGCATACATATACATATATGCATGTTATGTACATGAAATTTTGAAAAACACTAATAAAAGCAAAGCTAAAAAGCCACCTAATTACAAACAGAATTGCTTTAACTTAAACGAGGGCGAGACTTATTGCATTTTCAATGCTTGTTTACTTTGGTTCCATCAAGAAGGCATTCAGATGTGACACATTTGCCATAAATTCTGAATGGTAGCACTCTAGTTCCTCATTAGATCACTGTAGCAAAGCTACTGCTCACCAGGGAAGTCTGCTGCTGGTATTCAAAGTGCATGTTTCAGTCTGCATGTCAGAACCTTTTAATGAAATAGAAGAGGATTTGAGAAGTCAAAATGTGCCCTAAGTTTTCTTTCTGCAGCACTAATCATAATTTCTATGGCAAAATGAACCCCCTCATTTTGTTCCTTTGCAAATTAAATGTTTTAAATGTTACCACTTTATTCCAATCAAGATGGCTTCAGGTGTGCCATACCTTTGTCATAAGTAAGACTGTTAGCGCTCTAGTTGTTCTTTAAAACACTCTGGGATTTCTGTCATTGGGCTATACTTGGGCTACATCTCGGTGATATTTGTGCTACATTTGGGCTCTTTTGTCTCTGGTGGCCATCTTGGGAGACTTGTTATGAAGTTTCCTAATTTCCTCATTTACTGCAGTCTCCTCAGTAGGCATACTGTCAGTTTTTTACTTTGATTCAATGAAGAAGGCATTCAGATGTGTCACACATTTGCCATAAATTCAGAATGTTATCACTCTACTTGTTCATTAGATCACTGTATTAAAGCTACTGCTCACCAGGGAAGTCTGCTGCTGGTATTGAAAGTGCATGTATCAGTCTGCATGTCAGAATTCTTTAATGAAATAGAAGAGGATTTGAGAAGTCACTCAAAATGTGCCCTATTTTTTCTTTCTGCAGCACTAATCATACATTCTATGGCAAAATGAACCCTCTCATTTTGTTCCTTTTTAAATTAAATGTTTTAAATGTTACCACTTTATTCCAATCAAGATGGCTTCAGGTGTGCCATACCTTTGTCATAAGTAAGACTGTTAGCGCTCTAGCTGTTCTTTGGAACACTCTGGGAAGCTGCAGTAGAACACAAAGGAATCAACTGACAGTCTCTGCCAATGTTGCCAGATTGGGCTATTTCCCGCACAATTGGGCGACTTTTTCCCCAGTTGTGCGGGAAAAAAACATGCCTGGCGGGGGGCTACTTTTTGGGCTTGTTTTGGATGGTTGTGCGCACTTGGCCTGGGCGGGCGCCGATATTGGATGCGCATTTACTACAGCCGCACGAGGAGTCCGTCGCGTGAGTGCGCGGGCCAATGTGGGGGTCCCCCAGGGCCGTCAATCCAGTAGCGCGCGAAAACGCTACCAATGACGGCCCTGGGAATCATTTTTTGGCCAGCCCCTGCGTGCGTGCGTCACGGTGCGTGACCTCAGCGGACCATCATCCATTCCTCACTTAAAATAATTTCCATTCCTCTCTGAGCACGGTCTTTTTGGCGGCGGCGGCGATCTACTTGAATCGAGACTCAGAGAGACTCTGTGACAGACTCAGTCTGAGTGTCTGTCTGCTGAGTGCTGACTCTGCTTGCTTGAGGTCGGACGACGAGTGACTGTGCGGAGTCACTGTCAGTGCGGGTGCAGCGTGCAGCACTTCACAGGCAGCAGTCACCGACCTCACGCAGTACTGTGCAGTAGCGGCGTGCCCGCAGGCAGGCAGTGAAGACGTGTGAGACTGAGGAGAGCGAGACAGATGACGAGTAACGATGACACGAGTCCGCAGGCCCAGGCCCAGCCGCCCAGGCCCACCTCGCTCCAGCGCCTCCAGCCCCAGTCACTCCGGCCCCAGCCCCCAGTCACTCCGGCCCCAGCCCCCAGTCACTCCAGCCCCAGTCACTCAGAGTCCAGCCCCAAGGCCCGCCAGCGGCCAGGCCCAGCCACTGCCACCGTGCCTGCTGCCAGCCTGCCAGGCAGCGTTAGTGTCCAGTCTGCCAGCCACCCACCACCGGTGACCGCGTGACTCACCAGCGACCAGGTAAGTGACAGTGAGTGAGACATCATGACACACACAATCGTGTTTTAGCAGCGCGCTAGTGCGAAAGTCTTTTTTGGCACCTCTTTTTCAGCAGATACCATTGCTACCAACCTCCAACAGTGCCTTCATGTCTCTGTGTTTTGCCCCCTATCATATGCATTTCATTTGTTGTATAGCGCTATTCATATCAGTGTAGGGTGTCACACACACAATATACAGAGACAATGAATCATACAAGTATGTGTCATTCAGTCTATAGGGAATGTCACATAAGTCAATGAGGATTACAAGGTGTAGGAATTAGATGTCATCCATACTGTTGGGCAGTATATTTTAAGAGGGTTTGGGCTGGGAAAGCACAAAATCGGGATTTAAAGCATACCTAGTGGTTGGGGGTTGGCTTTACTAATAAAAATGTATATCGGCCCAAACTCATTTGAGCAACATTAAAATAATGAAAGACTGTGGAATTTCTAACTATATATAGTAATACAAAAAAAAGTTCTAACTATACCATCCATGTTTGAATGCAGCTCTTTGATGACAGTTCATAGGTCACTGTCCTATGTTAGGATTGTAATTTCTGAACTGCAAGTAACACAAGGCAGTAACCCACTGAGCTATCCAAATAAAATACAGCCTATCTGCATTTCAAAACTACAAACGGGCAAAGAGCTGCTCTCCAGCAGGATCATTAATCACCAGTTCGCTGGACATTTTTTATTGTTGCCTTGCATCCATGGCCATGTTAATGATAAAAACAATTTAAATGAAGCATATGCAAAGTATGTGCCTTGCTGGGCTTGTGCAGATTTTTGAAATAAAAACAAATAGTAATACATTTGATTACCTACTCCTTGTGTCACCGCCTGATCTGATAAGCAGTTGCAGTAGTCAGGAAAGGTGAATGAGAATAAACAAACTTCTTTTCTCAAATTCTGAACAGAAATGGAAATATCCACGCAGCACAGGACGGTAGGCAAAAGTTACTCGGTGTCAAATAAAGAATTTTGTTCCCTTCGCCATGCCCCTATTGTACTTGACATGGACCACCTGAGCCTAGGCCCAATAACGCATCTCCCAGAATATGAAGAAAAACAACGTTTGGAGGAACGTTTTAAAATAAAGCGCCCATTTTATATTGCCCTTCATGTCCTCACTGCGAGGGCCAAGGCTCATGTTTTGGTGGGCCAGGCTCATGTTTGGGTGGGCCTGCCCCACCCTCTAGAACCGGGCCTGGACACAATGCACGAGTTCGGAAAGCTCTGAAATGCGCCTACATGTTACAGAAATGCATTCTTTTAACTTTAAAGACACTTGATCATGTATTTGTTTGTGTCACAGAAACACGTAAACTGAAAATCTATGTTTTCGACTATTGTATTCTGAGCAGTGCCTGTTTCACATGACAAAGTCACAGGGAGAACTGGTCTTAAAAATGAGTAGCATTAAGGCAGGTGCCCAGTTAACACCCTCACACCATCTGTATATTCAATAGAATGTATATTTGTCGTTAAAATTGGTTCTGATGTCGATTTGCGCTTAATTGGACACTTGCTAATTTGGGCTGGTTTTTGGGCTGGAACTGGTCTGATTGGGCTTATTTTGGGCTTGTATTTGAGCTGCATTGGGCTTGGGACGGGTCTAAAAATCTGGCAACACTGGTCTCTGCCCTTGTTGGATGTACATGTTTTACTGAGAATGTCAGACTTCATTCTCACATGACTGAGAAAGATAATGTGAATTTACAGAAAATATGCTCTCAGTTTAGATTATAGATCACCTTCCAAACCTCTGTGGGAAAAGCATGTGAAAATAGTTTTCTCTCAAAGATGATTCATGATATCCCAGCAGAAGGCTTTTTCACATGGTAAAATCACCTTAGAACATACCACAATTCCTAAAATGAGTATGGTACCATCAACAAATGATTTATAATGTAACTAAAGTCTTAAAACCTTCTATTAACTGCAATGCTTTTTAATGAGGTGCTATCATGTATATTGGTCCCAAGATGGCTGCCAACACTTCTTGGATGAAGTGCTGACAGCCAATCAGATCTCACAATGAGATGTGTGGTTAGGCTCCGCCCAGATATGTATATGATTTTACTTTTGATTTTCTCAGGAACTACTGAACGGATTTACACCATATATGCAAAAGGCACATGCCTGACCTGAGGACAACCTCTTTGCCAAGTAATTCTGTTCAGCCGTTAGGGCTGTACCTTCGACTAAAGGTCCTATGGGAAAATGCATGGGGAAAACGCGTTTTGGGACCCCCCTTTTTTCTCAGCCCCCGCTTGACGAATCACCCCGAGACTTTCAGGGTAGGAGCAGAGCAGAGCGCCCCATTAGTTTTGAAAATTTCACGAACATAAGTCAACCGGCGCCAAAGTTATTCAAAATAGAATTTTCAGATTTCCTATGGGAACTCGGTCCTAACTATAACTATCTACTGGCGACCGCCAGTAGATAATATATATATATATATATATATATATATATATATATATATATATATATATTACCTTCTGGCGGTCGCCAGTAGGTAGTTATAGTTAGGACCTATTTGCCATAGGAAATCCGCAACATTCTATTCCAAATAAGTCTGGCGCCGGTTTACGAATCGTCGTGAAATTTTCCAAACTTTTGGCCAGCTCCGGTCCGCTCCTATCCTGAAAGTCTCGGGGTGATTCGTCAAGCGGGGGCCGAGAAAAAAGGGGGGTCACAAAACACGTTTTCCCTATGCATTTTCCCATAGGACCTTTAGCCGCAGCTACAGCCCGAACTGCTGAACGGAATAACACCAAATTAGGCAAAGAGGTAGTCCTCAGTTCAGACTCGTGCCTTTTGCTCAAATGGTGTTAATCTGTTGAGTAGTTCCTGAGAAAATTACAGGTAAAAGTACATATATATCTATGGCCTCGGAGGATCTGCGCACCCTATGCGCACCCTGAGTGCACCCTCTGCGAACCGTGCGCGCACCCTCCCGATCACACGCTGAATGCTAATTGGCTGTCAAGTGGTTGTCAAGATTCGAAACCAGGAACTTTTGGCAGCCATTTTGTGCCTCGGTAGAAGCGAGGCTGAAGAAGTAAGGGAAATAAGAGTGTAAAATATATAAAGGAGGCACGGTAGAAATACTCTGACCCTCTAGACCTGCTTAGGGGGTCCTAGAAGGACTCCCATGTCCCCCTTTTTTTTTTTAAACGGCAAAATGCACGCTGGGTGCGCGGATCCAGCCGTAAAGAAAAAATAAACAAAGCGCGGGTTTTCGCGCTTCCTTAATAATTAGCCCCCGGGGGGGCCAAATCCCGGGGGCAAACACTGAAACATTTATTGGGGGGCCAAGGGGAGCCCCCAAGCCCCGGGGACTGCTACCCCCCGGGGCTAGAAAATAAATGGGTGGGGGGCTGAACGACCCCCCAAACCCCACGGACCACCACCCCCCGGGGCTTTATTTATTGAGGGAGGGGGGTTGCGTGGCCACTCTCCTGGAGCCCTCAATGGGGCCTGGGGACCTCCATCCCCCAGGGCCGGCTCCTGCAGTGTCCTGGGGTGCCCACCCCAGGACACTGTTGTTTGCTATGAGAGGGCAGGAGTCTCCTGCCCGCCCATAGCAAACTTCGTTTGGATTTTGAAAGAGAGAACAGGGAAACCTGCTCTCTCTTTCAAAATCCAAACCACATTGCTTTTCCACACGGGGAGCTGCAAGTCAGCAGCTCCCCATGTGGAGAAGCAATGCCGGCTCCCGAAGAACGCGGGGAGCCGGCAGGGACCGTGGGGGCTTTGGGGCTCCCCCCACGGTCCCCAACGTTTTTTATAAGCCCCGGGGGATGGGGTCCCCGGGGATAATAAAAATTATAAAATAATAAAAAAAATTAACAATATAGTTATAGATAGGAATTAGCATTTAAAAAAACATTGAAATTCCCTTAAAAAACCATAGGTTTCAGGTATGTTATAGTTAGGAATTAGCATTTCAAAAACCTTTGAAATTCACTGAAAAAACCATAGATTTCAGGCACGTTATAGTAAGGAATTAGGATTAAAAAAACCTTAGAAATTCACTGAAAAAACCATAGGTTTCAGGGGCGTTATAGTTAGCTGGACATTTCCCTCGTACAAGACCATTGAAATTCCCCCGTTAGTTAGTTCAACTAACTATAACTCGTGCCCCCGCAATGCACTGCTGATGATGTCACATATTACATCACTCATGACATGGTCAGTGACATCACTGATGACATCACTGATGACATCTCAAATGACATCACTGATGACATCACTGATGATGTCATCCATGTGATAATTTGATGCATCTTCTCACAACCTGATATAACTTTTGATACACCCACTCTAAATTACATACTGCCATTCTCAAAACCATAGACACTCCAACACCAATAAGTACATACCCCATCACAGAGTCTTAGGTCTACACACCCATCCACTCACTCACCGTACAGTCACTCATACTTATGGTCACTCAGTACAGGACTATCATATGCAGTCATACACCTATATAGACACTCACACACCACTACTCATCCATAGAGGTACTCACACACGCACTCAGTCATGAAAATAATTAATCACACTGCCATTTACTCACCTATACAGTTATACACACTCAAGCTCAATTACTCATAGAAATACTAGCACATTCTTATGCTCTTATAGAATCAATGATACAAGCACACACTCATCCATACAGCCACTCACACGATCACACACTCTCACTTATAGTCATTTCTGTACTCCAACACACATATATACTGCCGTTCACATATGTACTAAATCACACATGTACTAATGAAATAAATATTCACTCACTAACACAACCATACACACACTCACCCACCCATACAGTCCATCACAGACCTAGTCTTGAAACCATGCACCCAGTGAATCACCCACTCACATATCTATGCACAGAGTCACACACACCCCACCCACACAAACACTCAGGCACCCATACCGATACTCAGACAACCAATCTATAAGCCATATAGACAATCATGTAGCAATTTGATACCCATACAGCCGCTTACACACCAGCAGACAGACGGATACAGACATTCACACAGTTTACACACTAACCCATGCATTCAGTAAGATACGTTTAATCACTCACTTATAGAGTCAGTCACGCACCAACAAAATCATCCATTCACACACTTATACACCCACTCATTCTTCAATATGCCTTTTCCTATATATAACAAACATATTTAAACTTTACAGAAACACACAGACACTGGATGATGTCATCAGTGATGTCATCAGCGATTTCATTTGAGATGTCATCAGTGATGTCATCAGTGATGTCACTTACCATGTCATGAGTGATGTAATATGTGACGTCATCAGCAGTGCATTGCGGGGGTGCGAGTTATAGTTAGCTGAACTAACTATAACGGGGGAATTTCAATGGTTTTGTATGAGGCAAATGTCCAGCTAACTATAACGCCCCTGAAACCTATGTTTTTTTCAGTGAATTTCTAAGGTTTTTTAAATGCTAATTCCTAACTATAACGTGCCTGAAACCTATGTTTTTTTCAGTGAATATATATATATATATTTATTTTTTACTGAAAAAAAACAAAGGTTGCAGGCACATTAGTTTGGCTCAGATTTCACTTGTACAAAACCAGTGAAATTCAGCAGTTATAGTTAGCTGAGCTAACTATAACTTATGACCTTGCAATGCACTGCTTACTACCTCACATATTACATCACTCATGACATGGTCAGTGACATCACTGATGACATCTCAAATGGTGTTCAGCGGTTCGAGCTGCAGCTGTGTCTAAAATCTCTATGGAAATTTACATAGAGAAAATGCATTTGGGACCGTCCATTTTTCTCAGTCCCCCCCTTGACGGATCACCCCAGAAGTTTCAAGACAACAGCTGAAATGAGTGGCAAACTACGCTTGAAAATTTCACGGCGCCAAAGTTAATGACAAACTATGTCCTAACTATCACTACCTACTGGCTACTGTATATCCAAACAAGAAGAATTAATATATATATTCACTGAAACAAAACAAAGTTTAAAGTGACATTGTAGTTAGGTGAAGATGTAAGTTAAACCAAACCATATTAAATGTACAAAACCATTGAAATTCATTGCCATAAAGTAACTATAACTCGGGCCCCAGCCATGCACGGTTTTGTCATTAATTTCATTGCAAGTTTTTAGTGATATCAATGATGTTATAGAAGATGTCATGAGTGATGTAATATGTGGGGCCATTAGCAGTGCATGGTGAGGGCACGAGTTATAGTTACTTGAGATAACTATAACTGGAGAATTTCAGTGGTTTTGAATGGTTAAAATGGCTTGTTTTAACTAACATCTTCACCTAACTATAATGTCACTTTTATATTTGTTTTTGTTTTGTGAATTTCTAGTTTCTTTTTTTTTATGTAAAGTTATATTGTATTACCATATGTAAAGCCAACCCCTTGTCGTGCCTGGCCTTTGGCAGTGACACAAAAAAAGACATATCGGGCAGGGTAAGGATACCCTGACCTCCTAGCCCTGGTGGTGGGGTCCCAGAGGGATTCCACCTGGTGGCAAAAACGTAAAACAATTTTTTACCAATAGTTTTGAAAGATCCACATATCCAGGATAAAATAAAAAAAGAAAGCTCAGGATTCTGTGCTATTAAACCCCCTTCTGCCGAGGGGGCAGTACATATAATATTTAGGTGGAGGGGGTGCATAGACCTCCTCCTCAAGCCTTTAAGAGGCCTCGGAAACCCTATCCAACAGAGCTGAAATATTAATAAGGGGAGAGGGTGTGGTCCTCTTCCTAGTGCCATTTCTAGGCCCCAGGGACCCCGTTCCCTGGGGCTGATTCATTCAATATGGGGAGGAGGCCATGCAGCCCCTCTCCTGAGCCTCTATGAGGCCCCGGGGACCCACATCCGGGGCTGATTTGTTAATTTGGGGAGGTAGGTGTGTAGTCCTCTCCCTGAGCCTTTATTAGTCCCCGGGATAGGTACTGGCAGCGCAGCTGGCATGGCTGCTGAGCCTTGTGGCTCCCCAAACATTGAAAATTCTGTAGGGTGGGCACTAGGGCAGCACAGTTTAAAAAAAAAAGAAAATTAAAAAAATTAACAGCTACTGCCCTTGCAGGGAGCCAGTGAGGCCAAGGGGGTCCCTAGGACATTCATGAGTCGTAGACCAGCAGATGCAAAAATAAAAATCCGGGCATAGATTAGTGAGTTTGACGTTGAGTAGAGAGTGCCAGCTTGGCAGCTTCATTATTCCACTTGTGTACCTACCCTGTCAATCCCAATGCGAGCGTGTGTCCCCTCCTGCTTCTTGCTTCCACATCTGTGTGCACCATCTGGGGCAGACATGTCCTATGAGGTAGTTTTAAAAGGGAGCATGTCAGGCTCGGCCCGATCTGGTGAAGGGGTGTTTTGACTTCCTGTGGGAGTCTGCTAGCCGGCCAGGGCAGAAATTTTTTAAAAGAAAGACTCAGGGATGCTGGATTATTTACTTTTTTAAGTGAAAAGTTATAAAAATGTTCTTTTCTGATGGATACTTCTGCCTGTGGATTTCTCACCTTCTGAATACCCCCTGCGCCAGCATCAGCGGAAATTCTTTCCTAGCTCTCCCACGTCGACGAGGACATCATAATAGCACAGTTTCGCTCGCGACTCCATATGACGTCACCGGAGCCATAAGAGGACCTTGTCAGCGTGCTGCCGTCAGTTCCCTTTTTTCCGCGCCGTCGATGTGTAACAGTTTTTCTAGGGACTCTCCATTTTCTATAGAGAAAACTTTGTATCCTCGAGGATTTCTAATGGCGTCTTTTAGGAAGTCCAGATTTAAACCCTGCAGGGAGTGTGGCGATCACTGACTCGCATGATGATTGCCTTTGGTGCTTGTCTTTAGACACGACGTCGATGAATGCCGAAGCTGCAGGAAGATGAATCCGAAGGCCATTAAGGAGCGTGAGGCTTAGCTGTTTATGGCCAGAGCCAAAAAAGGAGAAGAGGGGCCATAAACGAGCAAAGTCGTCGTCTTCTCACACTTCGAAGTCAAGAAAACGTAAGAAGTATAAGAAGAGACATGGCTCTCGGCGCCATTCGTCGAAGGTCAGGGCTTCGAGGTCGCCTTCTCCAGCTAAGTGACTTCGAAGGCAGGACTTTGTATCTCCTTCTCCAACTCCATCTCCACGGGTGACGCCGGGTCCATCTCCAGCTCCGAGGTCGCCGGCGTCGAAGGGCTCTTCGTTGCCTGAAGGTTCACCGGCCCCTGGTATGTCTCCGACGCCCAGGGAGTCATCTCCAGTTCGTGTGGCTTCACCTGTGCGGGCGCCGTCTCCGGCTCCGCAGGCTCCAGTTTAGCCTCAGGTGGTTCCTGTTCAGGAAGGTACGGATCCATATCCTCCTTTTCCTGTTCCTGGATCAGACCCTACGCATTTTCTTAATGCGATGTTTGGCATGTTTGCCAGGGCCTCTACTCCATCTGGTGTGCCTTTGGGCCCCGTGGGTCCTTTGGCCTTTAACTTGGGTGTGCCTCACCACTATGCTCAAGCACCCTTTTTGCCATTCTTGCCGACGACTCCGGCTTGGCATTTTCCGGCGCCGAGGTCTTCCACTCCGGCTCCTCTGACCCCTTCTGCTGCTGAGTCGGCGCCGACTCGGATTTCGATCAACGCCGAGATTTGAAGCGGAGGCTCCTCCATCGACACCGTTGATGTCCTCACCGGCGCCGCGGTTGGCGCCGCTGACGCCGATTCTTAAACAGCGCTCTAGGAGAGAGGCACAGAGGCTCCTTGAGGAGGAGGAATATGCACAGGAGCAGGAGGAAGGAGAGATTGTTGAGTCTGTGAACGAGTTTGAGGGCTTACTGGAGGCCAGTGGATTGGATACTTCTCCTGAGCATGATCTCTCATCTCCAAAGGCTGGAGTATTGCAAGACATTGTTCCTTATCATATGGTAATAAGGAAGGCAGCTGAGTTGCTTGATCTGCAACTTCCTTCAGCGGAGGTAAAATCTAATATCCTGACTGAGGTTCTTAATACACCTTCTACAGCCTCTTAACCTCTGCTACCCTTTAATGCTGCTTTAACGGAGCCTATTTTGGAAGTTTGGCAGAAGCCCTTGTCTGCTCCTGCAGTTTCTCGTTCCATTTCAAGAAGGTACAGGCCTTGTCCTGGGGATCCTGCTTTTCTGTCTTCGCATCCGTCACCGGAAAGCTTGGTGGTCCAGGCTTCTTGTTCGAAGCAATCTTCCAGTTCTCTCCCTACCATACCCGGTGATAGGGATTCTAAAAAATGGAGCAAATGGCAAAGAAGGTATTTTCTTCTGCGAGTATTGCGCTAAAGTCCACTAATGCTACCTGTCTCCTTGGGAGGTATATCCATGCTCTGATGGACTCAGTCAAGCGGCTAGCTCCAAAGTTGCCTGAAGAGGATCGAAATAATCTATTGGGGTCCCTTTCTGATTCTCAAGCTGCGGCCCGTCAGGTGATACAATCGGGTCTGGATGCTGCTGACTCTGTGGCTCGTGTGATGGGGTCTTCTGTGGCGACGAGAAGACAAGCTTGGCTCAGATCGTCTGGATTTTCTCCTGATGTTCAAGCGACTCTGCTGGATTTGCCCTTTGATGGGTGGAGACTGTTTGGAACTAAGGCTGACTCTGCCTTGCAGCATTTTAAGGATAGCAGAGCAACTGCAAGGTCTCTGGGGCTTCAGACGCAGTCTAGGGGATACGGCTACAAGCGGTATTGTGGTTTTGGAAGGGCTGCTTCCTTTCGTGGCCGCCAACAGATTCAACAGAGCCAGCAGCAGCAGAATCCTTTGCACAAATCGTACAGAGGGAAAAATACAGGACGTCTTAGGGGAGCCTCTCGGCAGCAATCCTCCTCCTCCTCTACTTCTCCTCCTGCCACCATTGGTGCTTCAGGAAAGCAGTTCTAGATCCCCCATCTTAGAACATTTTGGTCCGGTAGGGGGTCGGGTGTCCCACTTTCTACAACATTTGGAAATCAATCACTTCAGATCGTTGGGTTTTAAATCTTGTAGAGAATGGGTACACCCTCCCTTTTTTAGAGTTTGCTCCTCCTTACCCTCCTCGCCAGGGTTGGTGCTCAGAGGACCACATACTGCTTTTACAGCAGGAAGTTCTTACCTTGTTACAGAAAGGTGCGATAGAGGTGGTTCCGGAGCTGGAAAGGGGTCAGGGATGCTACTTCCGGTATTTCCTGATCCCCAAAAATGATGGTCGATTAAGGCCGACCTTGGACCTCAGGATTTTGAATCTTTACCTCAGGAAGGAAAAGTTCAAAATGTTGTCTCAGGTTCTTCTTGCGCTGCAACAGGAAGACTGGATGGTGTCCATCGATCTGCAGGATGCTTATTTTCATCTTCCCATACTGAAGACGCATCGGAAGTATCTCCGGTTCACTGTAGGATCGCAACACTATCAGTTTGCGGTTCTTCCGTTCGGTCTCACTTCCTCACCTCATGTCTTTATGAAGGTGATGGCAGTGGTAGCAGCACATCTCAGATGGTCTGGGGTTCCTGTTTTTCCTTACCTGAACAACTGGCTGTTGAAAGCAGAGTCACCGTAGTTAGTGATGTGCCATTTGCAAGCAACAACGCAGCTGTTGTTCAAGTTGGGTTTATCAATAAATGTACCCAAATCTCACCTGGTGTCTTCTCAGCGCTGCCTGTTCATAGGGGCAATACTTTACACTACTGTGTGTCGGGAATTTCCGCCTCCGCAGAGGGTTCTCGACATTCAGGAGATGATTTCTTTGTTTCACGATGGAGCTGTTGTTCCAGTCCTGAAGGTTCTACGTCTGCTCAGTCTGTTCGCTTCCTGCATACTGTTGGTCAGTCATGCGCGCTGGCACATGAGGGCACTCCAGTGGTGCCTCCGCAGGCAGTGGTATCAACACAACAGAGATCTCGGGGAGAAGGTCAGAATCTCCAGAGAAGCTGCAGCAGAGTTGACTTGGTGGGGTGTGCAGGGCAACCTGTCTCAAGGAAAGCCCTTTCAGCTTCCTCCACCTGGGGCCACAGTGATCACAAATGGCTCCACTCTAGGGTGGGGTGCTTATCTGGGGGATCTAGAGGTCAAAGGTCTTTGGCCTCGAGAGGAAAGGTTGCTTCACATCAACCTTTTGGAATTGCGGGCGATACGTTTGGCACTAAAGGCTTTCCTTCGTTCCATTCGTGGTCAGTTGGTTCAGGTCCTGACGGACAACACTACTGCAATGTGGTACATCAACAAACAGGGAGGTGTAGGGTTGTATCATCTCTGTCGAGAGGCTCTGCGACTCTGGTCCTGGGCTCAGAGCCATCAGATTTGTGTGTTTGCTAATCCTCTAGCCGGTGTGCTGAATGTTCGTGCGGACAGTCTCAGTCGGCATTACTCGGCCGATCACGAGTGGCAGCTTCATATGGAGGTGGTCCATCACATCTTTCAGATGTGGGGGTCTCCTCGGTTGGACCTGTTTGCCACCCACGAGAACGTGCACTGCCCGTTGTTCTGCAGTCTCCAGTTTCCGATGCAGGGAGTGCTGGGGGACACGTTTCAATTGGATTGGAGCTCACAACTCCTTTACGCGTTCCCTCCCATACCCTTGATTCCTCGGGTTCTGAGAAAGATTCGTCAAGACCAGGCCCAAATTATAATGATTGCCCCGGATTGGCCAAGAAGGGTGTGGTGCACAGATCTACTTCACCTCTCATTGTACCCTCCGCTCCATCTCCCTCTCAGGGCAGACCTCCTCTCGCAGTCGCAGGGGCAGGTTCTACACCCTCCACCTCCAGAGCCTGCACCTTCATGCCTGGAGATTGAACGGGGCAACCTGAGTTCCTTCTCTCCCCCGCCGGATGTGGTGGATGTTATTTTATCATCCAGGCGACACTCCACCAAGTCTGTTTACTCTTCCAGATGGTCTAGATTCGTTAAATGGTGTGGAGAGAGATCCATTGATCCTTTAAAGGCCCACTTTTCGGATGTTCTTCAGTTTTCGCTGTTCTTGGCCCAGCAGGGTTGTGCTGTGGCCACTGTTAAGGGCTATTTGTCGGCTTTGTCGGCTTTCCCATGTTTGCCAGACCAGCCGTCTTTATTTAAGTCCTCCATTGTCATAAGGTTCATTAAGGGCCTTACAAATAAGTTTCCTTCCACTCCTTTCATTATGCCTCAGTGGGATTTGAATCTCGTTCTTACCTTTTTAATGGGTTAACCATTTGAGCCACTTCATAGCTGTCCTTTGAGGCTTCTCTCTTTTAAAACGGTTTTCTTGATTGCCATTACCTCAGCCAGGAGGGTAAGTGAGCTTCAGGCTCTTAGTTCTAAACCCCCATTCTTGACAATTCATGCTGATAAGTTCGTTCTAAGGACCAGGGCTGCTTTCTTTCCCAAGGAGTTTACTCCTTTCCATATGGGACAGTCCATTACTTTACCTACCTTCTATCCTCCCCCTCACCCTTCCAAGGAGGAGGAGAGACTTCATCGTGTGGACCCTAATAGAGCTGTCAGCTTTTATTTGGACAGCACAAGAGATCTGAGACTGGACGATCAGCTCTTTGTGGGCTACATTGGACGAATGAAAGGCAGGGCTGTGCACAAGCGGACACTTTCAAGGTGGATCATCTTGTGCATTAAGATCTGCTATGCCTTGGCCAAGAAGGACCCTCCTGAAGGTATCAGAGCTCATTCCACCAGAGCTAAGTCTACTTCTTCTGCTTTGGCTAGAGGTGTTCCTGTTCTTGATATTTGTAAAGCAGCGACTTGGGCCTCCCTTCACACCTTTGCAAAGCATTACCGCTTGGATTCGGAGGTTAGGAGGGATGGTCATTTTGCTCGTTCTGTTTTGCAAGATTTTTTGGTCTAGTCAGGTGGACACCCTCCTACAGGAGAGGTACGGCTTTGGGATTCTATTCAGAAGGTGAGGAATCCACAGGCAGAAGAATCCATCAGAAGAACAAGTTACTTACCTTCGGTAACGCTTTTTCTGGTTGATACAATATCTGCCTGTGGATTCCTCACGTTCCCACCCGCCTCACGGTCCACCTGTTTCTACCAAAAAATGCTTTAACTGTTTGACATGAATGTTTTTATTATGTCTTAATCATGTGTATGTTTTAATAGTGGGAAATGTTTGGTCTGTTGCTATTTCTCCATGCCTTTATTGGTTATGCATTTGTGTGTGTATATATATATATATATATTCACTGAAAAAACCAAAGGTTTCACACACGTTATAGTTAGGAATTAGCATTTAAAAAACCTTGCAAATTCACTGAAAAAACCATAGGTTTCACACATGTTATAGTTAGCTGGACATTTCACTCGTGAAAAACCAATGAAATTCCCCCGTTATAGTTAGTTCAGCTAACTATAACTCGCGCACCCGCAATCCACTGCTGATGACGTCACATATTACATCACTCATGACATCACTGATGACATCTCAAATGACATCACTGATGACATCATCCAGTGAATGTGTGTTTTTCTTCAAATTAAATATGTTTTATATATGTATATCTCAAGGTCGATGGAAGAATAAATGGGTATATAAATGTATAAATGGATGATTTGTTTATGTAAAATTGATTATGTGACTGATTAAGTGTATCATAGTGAATGCATGGCTTTGTGAGTAATGTTTAAGTATGTAAATATCTATATCAGTCTCTCACTTTGTGTATAGGTGGCTGCATGAGTTGGTGAGTAGCTACATGGGTGTCTATATATGTTATTAGTTGGTTTTTTGAGTATCAGTCTGAGTGTCTGCATGGTTCGGTGGGGGGTATTACGTAGTGCATAGGTGCATGAATTAGTGACTCACTGTTTGTATGTGTTGAACACAGCATGTGTGCAGGACTGTATGGGTGGATGAGTGTGTGTATGGGTTTGTTAGTGAGTGAATGACTGTGTCAATAGTGTCTCTATGAGTAACTTCATATGTATTAAACTAGTATATGTGACTATTGGTGTATATAAGTGAGTATATGTGAGAGTGAGAGATTGAAAGAGTTCCTGTATGAATAATTATGTATTTCTATAAGTGATTGTTTAAAAGACTTATTATGTGTAAGTTTCCGTATAAGTAAGTGTGGTGGTGTGTGTATAACTGTATATGCATATAATTGTATGTTTGATTCTTTATTAGCATGAGTGACTGTGTGTGAGTAACTCTATGGATGAGTGGCATTATGTAACAGGATGTATAGGTGTATGAGTACATATGATGAGTGAGTACATGTATGAGTGACTGTATAGGACTGTTGGTGAATGAGTGGATTTGTATGTGGATCTTTGAATTATTGAATTGGTTGTTGTAACTGGTATTGGTATGTCCATTATTTTGAACATTGTAGTTTCTATTTTTGAATGTGTGTATCAAAGGTTATATTAGGGTGAGAGGAGGTCTGCTACTCAATCACAAGAATGATGTCATCAGTGATGTCATCAGTGATGTCATTTGAGATGTCATCAGTGATGTCATGAGTGATGTCACTGACCATGTCATGAGTGATGTAATATGTGACGTCATCAGCAGTGGATTGCGGGTGCGCGAGTTATAGTTAGCTGAACTAACTATAACGGGGGAATTTCATTTTTTTTTCACGAGTGAAATGTCCAGCTAACTATAACATGTGTGAAACCTATGGTTTTTTCAGTGAATTTGCAAGGTTTTTTAAATGCTAATTCCTAACTATAACGTGTGTGAAACCTTTGTTTTTTTCAGTGAATTTGTACGGTTTTTTAAATGCTAATTTTTGTATTATTTAATTAAAGATATTTTTTTTTATTAAAAATAAAATTCCTATATATTCATTTATCTATTATCTGTATCTTTTTTTTTTTTTTTTTTTTTTAAATTTCAATTAGGATAAAGTTGTTTTTTTTTATTTAATTTTTGTAATTAATTTTTGTCCACTTTTTTTTTTTTATATAAATTCTTGGGGTGCGCGCTCTGAGCGCGCTCCTAGTACAATTTTGTAAGTTTTTTATGAATACCGTCGTACGTTATTTACGTACACAAATATACGTCATAGTGCGCGCTGGGAGCGCGCACCCAGTACGTATGCGTGCGTACGTACGTACGCATGCGTGCGTACGTACGTACGCATGCATGCGTCCTACGCGCTCTAAGCGGTTTACTTCCGCATACGCTAAAATTACGCGCAATAACGGTCACGTATACGCGTGTTCAGCGTATGCGCGCTAGGTACGCGCATATGACGTATGCACATGCGCTCCTACGCGTTCGCGCATACGTAATCACGAGGTGCGCGCTCGGAGCTTGCGCAGTGCGCGCACCTCGGGTTTATGCATAATAAAACAGTACTTCTTATTGGTTATCATTACTTTCAGTTTCTAATTGTTTCAATACCACACCCAATCCCCTCATGGCAAGTCATGTGATCAAGAATCATAACTTTTGATTGGTTTGAAGTACTTTCAGTTCCAGATTCTTCCCAAACCACACCTACTCCCCTCATTATTAGTTCTGATTCCTTTGGAGAAGGAGCTATTCTGTTGTTGAGAGACAATGGCTGAACAGCAACCATCTTCAGACAGTGATCTGGACACTCTTGAGAGGCAGAGGAGCAGGAAGCAGAAAGACAGCTTTATATGGCAGTTTTTCACTTTTCCAGAGGGTCTAAAAAAGGTAAATGCACCTAAAGTTACATGTGTACTTTGTGATAAATTCTTATCTCGTGGGAATCCTAACAAGAAATATTCTTTTAGCATTCACACTATGTTGAGACATGTTAACAAAATGCATCCAGTAACTTTTCGTCGAGCTTCTGGAGCAAACCCTCCACCTGCTCAGCCGACGACATCTGCAGCAGCTCAGCCGAGCACATCTTCGGCAGCTCAGGCGAGCACTTCAGCTGCGATGGTGCATTCACCTGTTTCTACACCTCTTGTTGGTCCACCTTGTTTGACGAGGTTGTCTACACGGTGCACTGATTGCGGTTCTCTTATTTCTGTGGGGGAGACCAGTCTTGATCTCCTTCAGAGAAAATTTGATGCGCATCCGTGCACTAGGCCATAGATGTTTTTTCTTTTTTTTCGTTTTTCTCTTCCTGTTTCCCTCCATTAACTCAAGGGCTCTTTTAAGAGCCACTTATAAACTAAACCCCCCAAAAATTTTTTTGAGGGATTTTTTTAAAAAACATTTTTTGAGGTGCGCGCACCCTGCGCGCACCCAAGGTTCTTTTTTTAAATTTTTTTTTTTTTTTTTTTTAAATAAATATACAAAAAGAGGTGAAGAAATGGAAGCATGAAAAGGGAGGATTCAATAATACTAATATTTTTCACTTATTTTTAAAAAAAAAAAAACATTTTCTAAAAAAAAATTATAAAAAGTATTTTGCAAGGGAACAGAATTTTTTTTTAATTTTTTCTTTCCAGTTCTGCAAAAAAAGAAAAAAAGTATTAATATTCAATCATACATTACAAAAAGCATTACATGTTTTTACATATTTTACAAAGCAATTTTTTGCCCTTTTTTGCTGTTTTCAGAATTTTTTATTTTTCACTTAAAATAGTGAAAACAATTGTATTCATCATTTAACAGCGGGCAAAAAAAAAACAATCTAAAAGATTGCTTAAAAAAAGCCCCAAAACTATCCTCACTAAAATATACGTTGTTAGAAATATTACATATATAATACAAGTACTTTTCTAGAAGAATAAAAATTTTCTAGACAACCCGTCTTTAAACCTTCTCGCAAAAGCACACATGCCAAAATAATTTCTGTCAAAGGAGTCCACAATTGTTTTTATTACTTTTCCTTTAGGCCAAATAGCAATTTCAAAATCCTTTTTAAGTGATATCTTCAATTATAATCCTTTAAAATTACAAAAAATGCTTCCTTCAGATGCAGTTTTTAGTTTTCAAAATTTAGGTTTCAGAAAAATTAAGTAAGAATTGGGTAAATCATAAGGCAAACGTTGCTTGAAAATCAATTGGGAATCATTACACAGTGTCCAGCCTTTTTCACATTTAAGATAAACTGTGTAATGTCCAGAAGTTACAGTAGGTCCTTCATGAAAAATTATTGCAACTGTAACAAAAGTTTTTCCAGAAATTGATAATTGCTGTCCTGTAAACTTCTTTATTAAAGTGTCCAATTTTGAACCATCACTTCTACAACGTTGCATCATTAAAATTACATACTGACCATATTTGTGTAAAAATAATGTAGAAAACATGTCAGATTTACATTCAGAACATTCCATGTTGTGATTGGCATCTTTAACTAATTTACTAAAAGTCACTGATTTACTTTGTGGTAATGGTAAAAATATGAACCTTTCGGAATCAACATTACTACTACATGTGTTCATACAGTTTTCACAGCAATGTTCCCACTTGTAAGAGACACCAAATACGTTTTCTACTTCTACTCCTTCATCTTCTAGTACACTCAAAATATATATTAAGAATTCCTGAGCATCTTGCTGGACATTTTCTTTAAACTGTGTAGAACCAGAACATACATCTAAAAGATTTCTAACATCAGTAGCACTTTCTATTTCAGTTTTATCAGTACTCAGCTTCTCATAAAGGAGACTCAGCAGAGAACACAATCTTTTTCCATGATTTACTATTATCTGTTCTAGCAACTTTTCAAGATAAAATACAACATTCAGCACTACATTTGCATAGCAGTTGACGCCAGAGCTATTTTCAAAATGGCAACCAACAACCTCTTCAACACTGTCCTTTTTCTTTTTCCTTGCTATCACATCACTGTCCTTTTTTTTTTTGTTCTGTTCATCCACATTACAGATATTCTCAAATCTCCTTTTCCGAGAAACAACACGTTTTTCAATCACAGGATACTGACCTAAATGAGGAGCATAGGTTCTTCTTAATCTATTATACTCCTTTACACAGTTTGTATCAGCACTATCTTTTGAGTCATCAAAGTCTATCATAAATAAACCAGATAATGTTTTCACTCGTGACAGAGCAACATATGCCATACCTTCTTTGAACACAGTAGAACCAATGTTTACAAAAGCACTATCTACAGTCAATCCTTGAGACTTGTGAATAGTTAAAGCATATGCTAGAGAAGATGGAAACTGCTTTCTACGCACATATAAGTCTTTTACAAGCATGAAACGAACTGAACAACGACAAATGTCTTTAACTTCTTCTATCTGATCAAATTTTATTTTTAAACATTCAATTCCTTCTTTTTTCTGATAATTAATAAAACCCACAACTCTTCCCATAGCTCCATTCACTAAACCTTTTTCTACATCCAAATTTCTCCTTAAAATCACTCGACAATTCATGCAAACATATAGATTTTTTTCTAATCCAGCTGTTTTGGAAATATTCTTCTCTAGTGAATCCAATTTATTTTTCAGTTTGCCTGTTAATGTAAAAGTAATTCTTTCATGCTGAATTTTGTCCTCTGCTTCCATTTTCTTAATCTCTTCGTTTTCCAATTTCAAAAGTTCCTCATTGAATATCGAGCACTCACGTAGTGTTGGCATTAAGCAGATTACAGTATTTTTTTCTGCAATGTTCTGGTATATTTTCTCTGCAACTATTTCTTCATTTGGAAATAAGTTATGTAGCAACCGACTCTGTAATGCTTTTTTGCCAACTTCTGTGAGTAGTCCAATTCTGATATCTTTCAGAATACTTCCATATTCTTCATCGTTTGCTTGTCTCATATTGGTAGTGAGTTCTTTGTACTCAAAGAATGACCAAATATTCGCATTACCAATGCTTCCTAATGACTTCTTCGTGTCTTCATGTGTCACAGTATTAAACACTGGTTGTCCTTTAACTGGAGTGAGCTGCAGAAGATCCCCAAAAACTATGACATGTTTACCTCCAAATAACACATCATAGTCTCTCTTTAGAATTTGCTGCATTCTTAAATGCACAAAGGCAAGCATTAAATTTGAAACCATGCTCACCTCATCAATAATGAGAACTTGCATCTTCTTCAACACTCTTGAAACTTCGAGGCATGCTTCTCCAGTTAGTTTGTGGTATTCTATTTTGTTCTCATGCTCCACTGGTAACATTAGCAAGCGATGTAAGGTAATTCCTTTTATGTTATAGGCTGCTAACCCAGTTGGAGCAGTTACCACACAAGACAGATTTGAAGCTGTTTTTTGCTGTAGGTAGCTTCTGATTACTTTTATTAAGAAACTTTTACCAGTTCCAGCTTGTCCACTCACATACATCCTGATTGTTTCAAATGATGTGCATGAGCACTCTTTCTTTTCATGTAGAAATCCATGATCAATTTTTTTGATGACTTCTTCATAAATTTCTTTTTGTTCTTCATTCAGTTGTTCTTCCAGATTTAGTAAGTCAATTGAATCTTCCTGTGCTTGATTCATGCCGTTTCTACTTCAGTCATGGCTACTGCAGCTTCATTTTCTATGATCGGTTGTCCCAGGGGATCTTGACTGAGTGTTCCTGAACTTTGGCTGTCTTGAGAACTGTCTCTAGCTACTTCAGCTGCAATTTTTGCTTCCTGTTCATTTTCTTCATTTAACATTTGGCATAAGTTGTGAAAGTACTGCATTCTATGCTGTCTTTGCTAGCATTAAAAGAATCTTCATAGCTTTGAAATTCTCCCAGTAGTTCGTCCTCTGAACGCCATGGTTTAAAGAGCTGTAAAAGAGCCAAGTAGTAAAATTCCTTTTTGTCAGTAGTGTCGCAACTCAGCTTCCTGTGATTTATCAAACTTCCTTTTGTTTGCTTCACCAAACATCCTTCCTCACCAATGACTTTATATTTTCCATTGTTGATGTCTTCTGTGGCTTTCCGTGAATAAATGTAGTTCTGCAGCACTTCATAGAGACACATGTTCTCAAGATGATGACTTCTCTTTGGGTAATATGTGTCCAACATGTTTGATTTCAAAATATCTGTACTTTCTGGGTCATTCTCGGCCAAACATTCAATTTCTCCAACAGATTTCAGTACCCGATTTCTCATTCCTGCAAGGCCTAAGCTTACCCAAATTATTCTTCTGGATTTCGAGTAAAGACTTGCAGATGATAACCTATCTGAACATTCGTAGGATCCAATTTCTCGATGCGATAACATCTTTAAACTGAAACTGTACAGCTTCTTACTGACAGTCTTCTCGTGAGAAATCTCTTCCCACATTTCCTTCAATTCTGTTTTCTCAGATTTAGTGATGTAAGATGTCACATACCGAGCAACAGCAATAGAATTGTCTGCCACATACTGAATATCCATGTTAGCATTCCACATTGTTAAAATCACTGGGTTGAAGTCATTTATAAATTTTGACTCTTCATTTCTTTTCAGGTTGTAGGTATTTTTTGGAGACTTTCTGGTTATAGTATGTCGCACAGCTGACATAAAACTGTTGACTCTTCCTTTTGAAAGAACAGGTCTAGGAAATCCAAATCGACACTTTGTGTAGAATTTATCTTTGGTCTTGTACTTCCGTCGACAGTATTTTCCACACCGATGACTTTGGAAACGTAAAACTTGTTCTTTTAACTTTTTCTCTTCTGTGCTTTTAGGTATAGCACATGTTGCATATTCTTCAATGAAAGATAACACTGATTCATCAGTATCTGTTCCAAACTTTGGGGCATCCTTGATCCACAACAGCATATGAATATGAGGAGCACCTCTTGCCTGGTACTCTTTTCTCCAAAAGAAATCCACTACTTCTCCAAGAGGTGGATTTTTTTTATTGCAGATGAAGGACATCATAGCCTCAAATCTATGATTGAAATATCTGCAAACATTAACCGGATCCAAAGAGCACAGTTCTCCAGCTGTCTTGTATTCAATGTTTTTAATGTTTGAATTTGCCTCTCGTAGAAAATCCAATAAATCATCCCAAGCGTACTCGGCACAGCTTAGGGTTACAAACCATGTAGGAGTTCCTAAATTCCGTAACATGCATTTTAATTCACCATGGCGTCGGTACCAATATTCATTTGTCCCACGCTGACAAGCCATCAGATTGATCAGTTGTGTTTCCAAATGATCATCTCGGTGCTGCACTTTCTCCATAAAATCCTTAGCAGACACATTTTGTAAATGTACTCCACTTTTTAAAATGTGATTTACTGCATATGATAATGCAGACAAGTCGCTTTCAAATAAAAGATGGAACAAATATGGAATACTTTGACGAAATCTAGGATCTTCTGCATATAGTCTTGTAGTCCGATACTCAGAAGCTGGAATCTGTTCTGGACGTTCATCGTATCGTCCTCCTTTTCCTGTAGGAAACAGCTGGGGAAAACATCGAGCTTCCAAGCTCTCCTCCCATACACTCACGGGAGTTCCTTTTGCTTTCTTCATCTGAAACAGATCAATAGTGTCTCCCATAACTTCTTTCGAATGAAGAGGATGTATGCTAAAATGTTCATAAATTTCTTCTTCCTTTGACTTGTCCACTTTTTCAACTTGACCAGTTGGTGTTTCTGTGTCTTCTTGTAAATCTTCTTCTTCTTCTTCTTCTATATAAATTGATTCATACCATTTATTATTTTTTTTCAAATACAAATTTGCTCTTTGTACTTTTCGCACATCCACCAGCTCTTGCCAAATCTTCTTATTCTTTGTAGGTACACCATTAACCAGAATTACTAATGGTTCAGTTTCCAAAGTATCTGCATCAATAGTTTCCATATTTTTTTTCAAATCCAAGGGCAAATACACCACTCTTCCTTTTAAACCTCTCAGTAAATCAGAAGGAGGTAATTTTCCAGTTTTGGGCTCCATACGTACTATGGTCCGGAACGGATGAACACATTGAATAAGTATAGACTCATATGTATTTAATTCAGAAAGTTCGGCAGGAATAGCATCCAATTCTAAATTATTATGTACAGCTCTGGTCGGCATTCTATTTTCTTCTAATTTATTATAACAGTATTTACAAATACGCTGATCTTCACCCAATTCAAAACAATTTTCAAGAAATATATATGTTGCAAAATCCTTCCACTTATAATTATCTTCATTTTCACTTTTTTTATACAGATCAACATTCCTTGTTTGATTTTTATAATGACTTCTGCGGCAACAAATACAAGTAATATTTGGTCTTTCATTAGAGATGATAGTAAATTTTGTCATTTCATCCTCAAAATGTTTAGTAATAATGAGTTCTACATTCTGTTCCTCATTTTCCTCATTAACTGTGTCCTTTTCTGCATTTTCTTGTTCTGGACCGAAGTAGCAAAACTGAATCTCATCGGTAACCTTCACTACATCTGATACAGATCCACGGAACAGAGCATTATTCAACTCATTCAACTTTACTGCTGGACTTTTAGCAAAATACAATGTTCTCACAAACTTTCTCATTTCAGTATGATGAACAGCCAGCATCCTAAAATGATGAAAAACACTTTTATACACTTTTCTAGATAGACAAGCCAGAGAATGTCCCTGCAAACCAGTATTTTCTCTCACTCTGCATGGATCTAGTGTTTGAAGCACCTTCATCTTCTGTTTTACACTCTTTTTACTATATTCTCTTAGAAAGTCACGTAATTTATCAATAGATTCCTGACGCACAGTACAAATACTACTACAGTTCCAAGTGTACACTGGGGCTTTTGGACGTCTCCCCATAGCCTCAGCAGCCATTACTTCTTCCTCATTTCTAGGGACCATTTTCTCTTTTTGCATCACACAACCATCCTTCACTTCATATGCTCTACCATTAGTGTCAACTGCATGCAACAAACTATTACTTTGAAGATAACTCTCTTCATTAAAAATTGGTTCAGTACTTGAACTGTGTTTCCATTCTCCCAAAAACACTTTACAAAAGTTACTTTTTTTCACTTCTCTTTTCCTTTTGCTTTGTGACTTCATTGCATTCACTAATTTTTCTAATCTACGCATCCTATTCAAAATTAGAATAAAAAGTTTTCTTTTTATTTCCAAAGCCGTGCTTACAATATTTTCTATAAAAAAAATTTTCTTAATAAATTTAGATTTTTTCTTATATTTTTTCACATCCTTTAGCAAATTTAACATCACTCTTCTCTGAAACATTTTTCGACGAATGTTTTTAAAATCTAATTTTCGTGTTAAATTTGTTTGACATACTTCTGATTGTACATTAGCTTTTTTTTTTTGCTGTTGACTGTGTTGTGGCTTTGTACATAAAACTCTCTTTGTTTTACAGTTATTTTTGCCATTTTTTTGTTTTTTGAAAATCTTTTTTATGAAATCTCTGCTCTGCTTACCAGTAGATTTTTTCTTTTTGCCATCACCAGCTTCTCCTGCTATTTTTTTTCCCAGTTTTGTCCAGATATACTTGTTGTTGCTTTTCTTTCCTTTTTCTTGTCCTTAAAGGCATTTTTTTCATTTTTTTTTTCACTGTTGCTCAGCAATACCTGCAAGGAACTAAAAAAAAATCCTTTTTGTAATTATAATTCATTTAAATATTTTTTTTTACTTTTCATTTATTTCAAATGTTTTTCCATTTGTCTCTCATTTGTGATTTACTAATTTGTGCACAGTACTAACCACCACAGTTGAAAAAAAATAAGCTGCCCCTTTCCTGCAAGTGCATTTTTTAACAGAACAACTGCAACACAAATTATATCTGTGGCCACAATTTCTGTGCACACACAGCCTCATAGTGTGCTTCTAAGCAGAAAACAGAATTTGATTTGCAAATTCAAACCACATTTACTACTCTGTTAGATCAAGTGATAATTGCTGTTACAGCCTTACACATTTTACCTGGAAAATCACAGAGGCAGAAAAGAGCACATTTCCTAACAGCTACTTCATACCATAAGTATCTGCAACCTGGCTGAGTGTTTAGAGTAGAGCAAAGAAAAAGAGGCCTTGGTGACGTTGAATGTGTTTGCATTACACACAGACCTGAGTACTACACATGAGAGTGTTGGAGAAGCTGCTGCGTGTGTGCCAAGAGTGTGTTTCTCGAGACTGTGTATTCTCTGGTGCAAGAGAGATGAGCAAGGAGATTTCCAGAACTGCATGAAGACTACAGGGATGTACGTAACAGTGCATGTGTGCTAAGGGATAATTTGTGTAAACACAACAGGCTGCCCCTTTCCAGGAACTGCATTTCTTACTGAACAACATCTTCACAAATTACATCTCTGCCCATAATTCCTGTGTGCACACAGACTCATGCCATCTTTTTACGCACATAACAAAGGCTGCCCCTTTCCTGGGACTGCATTTCTTACTGAACAACATCTTCACAAATTAAATCTCTGCCCACAATTCCTGTGCGCACACAGACTCATGCTATGTTTTTTGGAACAAAACAGTGTCCCTGAATAGTACCAAATTACTGTTACAGCCTGATACATTTCCCTTATCATTTACAGAAGCAGAAAACAGCACATGTCCTAACAGCTCCTTAAGACCATGTCCATATGTTACAGAGTGAGTGATTAGACTAGATCAATTTAAATGAGGCCTTGTTGACGTTGAATATGTTTGCATTACACAGTGCTACCTGAAACAGCACACAGAGCTGAGTACTACACATGAGAGTGTTGGAGAAGCTGCTGCGTGTGTGCCAAGAGTGTGTTTCTGAACACTGTGGATTGTCTGGTGCTTGACAGATGAGCAAAGAGACTTCCAGAACTGCATGAAGACTGCAGGGATGTATGTAACAGTACATGTGTGCTAAGGGATAATTTGTGTATACACAACAGGCTGCCCCTTTCCTGTGACTGCATTTCTTACTGAACAACATCCTCACAAATTAAATCTCTGCCCACAATTCCTGTGTGCACACAGACTCATGCCATCTTTTTACGCACATAACACAGGCTGCCCCTTTCCTGGGACTGCATTTCTTACTGAACAACATCTTCACAAATAAATCTCTGCCCACAATTCCTGTGCGCACACAGACTCATGCTATGTTTTTTGGAACAAAACAGTGTCCCTGAATAGTACCAAATTACTGTTACAGCCTGATACATTTCCCTTATCATTTACAGAAGCAGAAAACAGCACATGTCCTAATAGCTCCTTAAGACCATGTCCATATGTTACAGAGTGAGTGATTAGACTAGATCAATTTAAATGAGGCCTTGGTGACGTTGAATGTGTTTGCATTACACACTGCTATCTGAAACAGCACACAGAGCTGAGTACTACACATGAGAGTGTTGGAGAAGCTGCTGCGTGTGTGCCAAGAGTGTGTTTCCCTCCATTAACTCAAGGGCTCTTTTAAGAGCCACTTATAAACTAAACCCCCAAAAAATTTTTTTGAGGGATTTTTTTAAAAAACATTTTTTGAGGTGCGCGCACCCTGCGCGCACCCAAGGTTCTTTTTTTAAAATTTTTTTTTTTTTTTTAAAATAAATATACAAAAAGAGGTGAAGAAATGGAAGCATGAAAAGGGAGGATTCAATAATACTAATATTTTTCACTTATTTTAAAAAAAAAAAAAAAAATTCTAAAAAAAAATTATAAAAAGTATTTTGCAAGGGAACAGAATTTTTTTTTAATTTTTTCTTTCCAGTTCTGCAAAAAAAGAAAAAAAGTATTAATATTCAATCATACATTACAAAAAGCATTACATGTTTTTACATATTTTACAAAGCAATTTTTTGCCCTTTTTTGCTGTTTTCAGAATTTTTTATTTTTCACTTAAAATAGTGAAAACAATTGTATTCATCATTTAACAGCGGGCAAAAAAAAAACAATCTAAAAGATTGCTTAAAAAAAGCCCCAAAACTATCCTCACTAAAATATACGTTGTTAGAAATATTACATATATAATACAAGTACTTTTCTAGAAGAATAAAAATTTTCTAGACAAACCGTCTTTAAACCTTCTCGCAAAAGCACACATGCCAAAATAATTTCTGTCAAAGGAGTCCACAATTGTTTTTATTACTTTTCCTTTAGGCCAAATAGCAATTTCAAAATCCTTTTTAAGTGATATCTTCAATTATAATCCTTTAAAATTACAAAAAATGCTTCCTTCAGATGCAGTTTTTAGTTTTCAAAATTTAGGTTTCAGAAAAATTAAGTAAGAATTGGGTAAATCATAAGGCAAACGTTGCTTGAAAATCAATTGGGAATCATTACACAGTGTCCAGCCTTTTTCACATTTAAGATAAACTGTGTAATGTCCAGAAGTTACAGTAGGTCCTTCATGAAAAATTATTGCAACTGTAACAAAAGTTTTTCCAGAAATTGATAATTGCTGTCCTGTAAACTTCTTTATTAAAGTGTCCAATTTTGAACCATCACTTCTACAACGTTGCATCATTAAAATTACATACTGACCATATTTGTGTAAAAATAATGTAGAAAACATGTCAGATTTACATTCAGAACATTCCATGTTGTGATTGGCATCTTTAACTAATTTACTAAAAGTCACTGATTTACTTTGTGGTAATGGTAAAAATATGAACCTTTCGGAATCAACATTACTACTACATGTGTTCATACAGTTTTCACAGCAATGTTCCCACTTGTAAGAGACACCAAATACGTTTTCTACTTCTACTCCTTCATCTTCTAGTACACTCAAAATATATATTAAGAATTCCTGAGCATCTTGCTGGACATTTTCTTTAAACTGTGTAGAACCAGAACATACATCTAAAAGATTTCTAACATCAGTAGCACTTTCTATTTCAGTTTTATCAGTACTCAGCTTCTCATAAAGGAGACTCAGCAGAGAACACAATCTTTTTCCATGATTTACTATTATCTGTTCTAGCAACTTTTCAAGATAAAATACAACATTCAGCACTACATTTGCATAGCAGTTGACGCCAGAGCTATTTTCAAAATGGCAACCAACAACCTCTTCAACACTGTCCTTTTTCTTTTTCCTTGCTATCACATCACTGTCCTTTTTTTTTTTTGCTCTGTTCATCCACATTACAGATATTCTCAAATCTCCTTTTCCGAGAAACAACACGTTTTTCAATCACAGGATACTGACCTAAATGAGGAGCATAGGTTCTTCTTAATCTATTATACTCCTTTACACAGTTTGTATCAGCACTAACTTTTGAGTCATCAAAGTCTATCATAAATAAACCAGATAATGTTTTCACTCGTGACAGAGCAACATATGCCATACCTTCTTTGAACACAGTAGAACCAATGTTTACAAAAGCACTATCTACAGTCAATCCTTGAGACTTGTGAATAGTTAAAGCATATGCTAGAGAAAATGGAAACTGCTTTCTACGCACATATAAGTCTTTTACAAGCATGAAACGAACTGAACAACGACAAATGTCTTTAACTTCTTCTATCTGATAAAATTTTATTTTTAAACATTCAATTCCTTCTTTTTTCTGATAATTAATAAAACCCACAACTCTTCCCATAGCTCCATTCACTAAACCTTTTTCTACATCCAAATTTCTCCTTAAAATCACTCGACAATTCATGCAAACATATAGATTTTTTTCTAATCCAGCTGTTTTGGAAATATTCTTCTCTAGTGAATCCAATTTATTTTTCAGTTTGCCTGTTAATGTAAAAGTAATTCTTTCATGCTGAATTTTGTCCTCTGCTTCCATTTTCTTAATCTCTTCGTTTTCCAATTTCAAAAGTTCCTCATTGAATATCGAGCACTCACGTAGTGTTGGCATTAAGCAGATTACAGTATTTTTTTCTGCAATGTTCTGGTATATTTTCTCTGCAACTATTTCTTCATTTGGAAATAAGTTATGTAGCAACCGACTCTGTAATGCTTTTTTGCCAACTTCTGTGAGTAGTCCAATTCTGATATCTTTCAGAATACTTCCATATTCTTCATCGTTTGCTTGTCTCATATTGGTAGTGAGTTCTTTGTACTCAAAGAATGACCAAATATTCGCATTACCAATGCTTCCTAATGACTTCTTCGTGTCTTCATGTGTCACAGTATTAAACACTGGTTGTCCTTTAACTGGAGTGAGCTGCAGAAGATCCCCAAAAACTATGACATGTTTACCTCCAAATAACACATCATAGTCTCTCTTTAGAATTTGCTGCATTCTTAAATGCACAAAGGCAAGCATTAAATTTGAAACCATGCTCACCTCATCAATAATGAGAACTTGCATCTTCTTCAACACTCTTGAAACTTCGAGGCATGCTTCTCCAGTTAGTTTGTGGTATTCTATTTTGTTCTCATGCTCCACTGGTAACATTAGCAAGCGATGTAAGGTAATTCCTTTTATGTTATAGGCTGCTAACCCAGTTGGAGCAGTTACCACACAAGACAGATTTGAAGCTGTTTTTTGCTGTAGGTAGCTTCTGATTACTTTTATTAAGAAACTTTTACCAGTTCCAGCTTGTCCACTCACATACATCCTGATTGTTTCAAATGATGTGCATGAGCACTCTTTCTTTTCATGTAGAAATCCATGATCAATTTTTTTGATGACTTTTTCATAAATTTCTTTTTGTTCTTCATTCAGTTGTTCTTCCAGATTTAGTAAGTCAATTGAATCTTCCTGTGCTTGATTCATGCCGTTTCTACTTCAGTCATGGCTACTGCAGCTTCATTTTCTATGATCGGTTGTCCCAGGGGATCTTGACTGAGTGTTCATGAACTTTGGCTGTCTTGAGAACTGTCTCTAGCTACTTCAGCTGCAATTTTTGCTTCCTGTTCATTTTCTTCATTTAACATTTGGCATAAGTTGTGAAAGTACTGCATTCTATGCTGTCTTTGCTAGCATTAAAAGAATCTTCATAGCTTTGAAATTCTCCCAGTAGTTCGTCCTCTGAACGCCATGGTTTAAAGAGCTGTAAAAGAGCCAAGTAGTAAAATTCCTTTTTGTCAGTAGTGTCGCAACTCAGCTTCCTGTGATTTATCAAACTTCCTTTTGTTTGCTTCACCAAACATCCTTCCTCACCAATGACTTTATATTTTCCATTGTTGATGTCTTCTGTGGCTTTCCGTGAATAAATGTAGTTCTGCAGCACTTCATAGAGACACATGTTCTCAAGATGATGACTTCTCTTTGGGTAATATGTGTCCAACATGTTTGATTTCAAAATATCTGTACTTTCTGGGTCATTCTCGGCCAAACATTCAATTTCTCCAACAGATTTCAGTACCCGATTTCTCATTCCTGCAAGGCCTAAGCTTACCCAAATTATTCTTCTGGATTTCGAGTAAAGACTTGCAGATGATAACCTATCTGAACATTCGTAGGATCCAATTTCTCGATGCGATAACATCTTTAAACTGAAACTGTACAGCTTCTTACTGACAGTCTTCTCGTGAGAAATCTCTTCCCACATTTCCTTCAATTCTGTTTTCTCAGATTTAGTGATGTAAGATGTCACATACCGAGCAACAGCAATAGAATTGTCTGCCACATACTGAATATCCATGTTAGCATTCCACATTGTTAAAATCACTGGGTTGAAGTCATTTATAAATTTGGACTCTTCATTTCTTTTCAGGTTGTAGGTATTTTTTGGAGACTTTCTGGTTATAGTATGTCGCACAGCTGACATAAAACTGTTGACTCTTCCTTTTGAAAGAACAGGTCTAGGAAATCCAAATCGACACTTTGTGTAGAATTTATCTTTGGTCTTGTACTTCCGTCGACAGTATTTTCCACACCGATGACTTTGGAAACGTAAAACTTGTTCTTTTAACTTTTTCTCTTCTGTGCTTTTAGGTATAGCACATGTTGCATATTCTTCAATGAAAGATAACACTGCTTCATCAGTATCTGTTCCAAACTTTGGGGCATCCTTGATCCACAACAGCATATGAATATGAGGAGCACCTCTTGCCTGGTACTCTTTTCTCCAAAAGAAATCCACTACTTCTCCAAGAGGTGGATTTTTTTTATTGCAGATGAAGGACATCATAGCCTCAAATCTATGATTGAAATATCTGCAAACATTAACCGGATCCAAAGAGCACAGTTCTCCAGCTGTCTTGTATTCAATGTTTTTAATGTTTGAATTTGCCTCTCGTAGAAAATCCAATAAATCATCCCAAGCGTACTCGGCACAGCTTAGGGTTACAAACCATGTAGGAGTTCCTAAATTCCGTAACATGCATTTTAATTCACCATGGCGTCGGTACCAATATTCATTTGTCCCACGCTGACAAGCCATCAGATTGATCAGTTGTGTTTCCAAATGATCATCTCGGTGCTGCACTTTCTCCATAAAATCCTTAGCAGACACATTTTGTAAATGTACTCCACTTTTTAAAATGTGATTTACTGCATATGATAATGCAGACAAGTCGCTTTCAAATAAAAGATGGAACAAATATGGAATACTTTGACGAAATCTAGGATCTTCTGCATATAGTCTTGTAGTCCGATACTCAGAAGCTGGAATCTGTTCTGGACGTTCATCGTATCGTCCTCCTTTTCCTGTAGGAAACAGCTGGGGAAAACATCGAGCTTCCAAGCTCTCCTCCCATACACTCACGGGAGTTCCTTTTGCTTTCTTCATCTGAAACAGATCAATAGTGTCTCCCATAACTTCTTTCGAATGAAGAGGATGTATGCTAAAATGTTCATAAATTTCTTCTTCCTTTGACTTGTCCACTTTTTCAATTTGACCAGTTGGTGTTTCTGTGTCTTCTTGTAAATCTTCTTCTTCTTCTTCTTCTATATAAATTGATTCATACCATTTATTATTTTTTTTCAAATACAAATTTGCTCTTTGTACTTTTCGCACATCCACCAGCTCTTGCCAAATCTTCTTATTCTTTGTAGGTACACCATTAACCAGAATTACTAATGGTTCAGTTTCCAAAGTATCTGCATCAATAGTTTCCATATTTTTTTTCAAATCCAAGGGCAAATACACCACTCTTCCTTTTAAACCTCTCAGTAAATCAGAAGGAGGTAATTTTCCAGTTTTGGGCTCCATACGTACTATGGTCCGGAACGGATGAACACATTGAATAAGTATAGACTCATATGTATTTAATTCAGAAAGTTCGGCAGGAATAGCATCCAATTCTAAATTATTATGTACAGCTCTGGTCGGCATTCTATTTTCTTCTAATTTATTATAACAGTATTTACAAATACGCTGATCTTCACCCAATTCAAAACAATTTTCAAGAAATATATATGTTGCAAAATCCTTCCACTTATAATTATCTTCATTTTCACTTTTTTTATACAGATCAACATTCCTTGTTTGATTTTTATAATGACTTCTGCGGCAACAAATACAAGTAATATTTGGTCTTTCATTAGAGATGATAGTAAATTTTGTCATTTCATCCTCAAAATGTTTAGTAATAATGAGTTCTACATTCTGTTCCTCATTTTCCTCATTAACTGTGTCCTTTTCTGCATTTTCTTGTTCTGGACCGAAGTAGCAAAACTGAATCTCATCGGTAACCTTCACTACATCTGATACAGATCCACGGAACAGAGCATTATTCAACTCATTCAACTTTCCTCATTTCTAGGGACCATTTTCTCTTTTTGCATCACACAACCATCCTTCACTTCATATGCTCTACCATTAGTGTCAACTGCATGCAACAAACTATTACTTTGAAGATAACTCTCTTCATTAAAAATTGGTTCAGTACTTGAACTGTGTTTCCATTCTCCCAAAAACACTTTACAAAAGTTACTTTTTTTCACTTCTCTTTTCCTTTTGCTTTGTGACTTCATTGCATTCACTAATTTTTCTAATCTACGCATCCTATTCAAAATTAGAATAAAAAGTTTTCTTTTTATTTCCAAAGCCGTGCTTACAATATTTTCTATAAAAAAAAATTTCTTAATAAATTTAGATTTTTTCTTATATTTTTTCACATCCTTTAGCAAATTTAACATCACTCTTCTCTGAAACATTTTTCGACGAATGTTTTTAAAATCTAATTTTCGTGTTAAATTTGTTTGACATACTTCTGATTGTACATTAGCTTTTTTTTTTTGCTGTTGACTGTGTTGTGGCTTTGTACATAAAACTCTCTTTGTTTTACAGTTATTTTTGCCATTTTTTTGTTTTTTGAAAATCTTTTTTATGAAATCTCTGCTCTGCTTACCAGTAGATTTTTTCTTTTTGCCATCACCAGCTTCTCCTGCTATTTTTTTTCCCAGTTTTGTCCAGATATACTTGTTGTTGCTTTTCTTTCCTTTTTCTTGTCCTTAAAGGCATTTTTTTCATTTTTTTTTCACTGTTGCTCAGCAATACCTGCAAGGAACTAAAAAAAAATCCTTTTTGTAATTATAATTCATTTAAATATTTTTTTTTACTTTTCATTTATTTCAAATGTTTTTCCATTTGTCTCTCATTTGTGATTTACTAATTTGTGCACAGTACTAACCACCACAGTTGAAAAAAAATAAGCTGCCCCTTTCCTGCAAGTGCATTTTTTAACAGAACAACTGCAACACAAATTATATCTGTGGCCACAATTTCTGTGCACACACAGCCTCATAGTGTGCTTCTAAGCAGAAAACAGAATTTGATTTGCAAATTCAAACCACATTTACTACTCTGTTAGATCAAGTGATAATTGCTGTTACAGCCTTACACATTTTACCTGGAAAATCACAGAGGCAGAAAAGAGCACATTTCCTAACAGCTACTTCATACCATAAGTATCTGCAACCTGGCTGAGTGTTTAGAGTAGAGCAAAGAAAAAGAGGCCTTGGTGACGTTGAATGTGTTTGCATTACACACAGACCTGAGTACTACACATGAGAGTGTTGGAGAAGCTGCTGCGTGTGTGCCAAGAGTGTGTTTCTGGAGACTGTGTATTCTCTGGTGCAAGAGAGATGAGCAAGGAGATTTCCAGAACTGCATGAAGACTACAGGGATGTACGTAACAGTGCATGTGTGCTAAGGGATAATTTGTGTAAACACAACAGGCTGCCCCTTTCCAGGAACTGCATTTCTTACTGAACAACATCTTCACAAATTACATCTCTGCCCATAATTCCTGTTTGCACACAGACTCATGCCATCTTTTTACGCACATAACAAAGGCTGCCCCTTTCCTGGGACTGCATTTCTTACTGAACAACATCTTCACAAATTAAATCTCTGCCCACAATTCCTGTGCGCACACAGACTCATGCTATGTTTTTTGGAACAAAACAGTGTCCCTGAATAGTACCAAATTACTGTTACAGCCTGATACATTTCCATTATCATTTACAGAAGCAGAAAACAGCACATGTCCTAACAGCTCCTTAAGACCATGTCCATATGTTACAGAGTGAGTGATTAGACTAGATCAATTTAAATGAGGCCTTGTTGACGTTGAATATGTTTGCATTACACAGTGCTACCTGAAACAGCACACAGAGCTGAGTACTACACATGAGAGTGTTGGAGAAGCTGCTGCGTGTGTGCCAAGAGTGTGTTTCTGAACACTGTGGATTGTCTGGTGCTTGACAGATGAGCAAAGAGACTTCCAGAACTGCATGAAGACTGCAGGGATGTATGTAACAGTACATGTGTGCTAAGGGATAATTTGTGTATACACAACAGGCTGCCCCTTTCCTGTGACTGCATTTCTTACTGAACAACATCCTCACAAATTAAATCTCTGCCCACAATTCCTGTGTGCACACAGACTCATGCCATCTTTTTACGCACATAACACAGGCTGCCCCTTTCCTGGGACTGCATTTCTTACTGAACAACATCTTCACAAATAAATCTCTGCCCACAATTCCTGTGCGCACACAGACTCATGCTATGTTTTTTGGAACAAAACAGTGTCCCTGAATAGTACCAAATTACTGTTACAGCCTGATACATTTCCCTTATCATTTACAGAAGCAGAAAACAGCACATGTCCTAATAGCTCCTTAAGACCATGTCCATATGTTACAGAGTGAGTGATTAGACTAGATCAATTTAAATGAGGCCTTGGTGACGTTGAATGTGTTTGCATTACACACTGCTATCTGAAACAGCACACAGAGCTGAGTACTACACATGAGAGTGTTGGAGAAGCTGCTGCGTGTGTGCCAAGAGTGTGTTTCTGAACACTGTGTATTGTCTGGTGCAAGACAGATGAGCAAAGAGACTTCCAGAACTGCATGAAGACTGCAGGGATGTATGTAACAGTGCATGTGTGCTAAGGGATAATTTGTGTAAACACAACAGGCTGCCCCTTTCCAGGGACTGCATTTCATACTGAACAACATCTTCACTTATTACATCTCTTCCCACAATTCCTGTGTGCACACAGAGTCATGCCATCATTTTAGGCACATAACACAGGCTGCCCCTTTCATGGGACTGCATTTCTTACTGAACAACATCTTCACAAATTAAATCTCTGCCCACAATTCCTGTGCGCACACAAACTCATGCTATGTTTTTTGGAACAAAACAGTGTCCCTGAATAGTACCAAATTACTGTTACAGCCTGATACATTTCCCTTATCATTTACAGAAGCACAAAACAGCACATGTCCTAACAGCTCCTTAAGACCATGTCCATATGTTACAGAGTGAGTGATTAAACTAGATCAATTTAAATAAGGCCTTGTTGACGTTGAATGTGTTTGCATTACACAGTGCTATCTGAAACAGCACACAGAGCTGAGTACTACACATGAGAGTGTTGGAGAAGCTGCTGCGTGTGTGCCAAGAGTGTGTTTCTGAACACTGTGGATTGTCTGGTGCTTGACAGATGAGCAAAGAGACTTCCAGAACTGCATGAAGACTGCAGGGATGTATGCAACAGTGCATGTGTGCTAAGGGATAATTTGTGTAAACACAACAGGCTGCCCCTTTTCAGGAACTGCATTTCTTACTGAACAACATCTTCACAAATTAAATCTCTGCCCACAATTCCTGTGTGCACACAGACTCATGCCATCATTTTAGGCACATAACACAGGCTGCCCCTTTCATGGCACTGCATTTCTTACTGAACAACATCTTCACAAATTAAATCTCTGCCCACAATTCCTGTGTGCACACAGACTCATGTCATCATTTTAAGCACATAACACAGGCTGCCCCTTTCCTAGGACTACATTTCTTACTGAACAACAACTTCACAAATTAAATCTCAGACAACAATTCCTATATACACACAGACTCATGCTGTGTTGCTAGGCACAAAACACAGGCTGCCCCTTTCCTGGGTTATCAATTCTAACAGAACTAATGCTTTTTTCAAATGTGCTGCCATTTTCCTCTCTTTTTTTTCAAAGTGATTTCTGCTAAATGCTAACCATCACAATTAAAAAGAAGCTGTCCTTTTCTTTCAACTGCAAGTCTTACTTTTCAACAGCAACACAAATTAAATCTCTGCCCACAATTCTTCTCTGCACACAGACTCATGGTTTGATGGTAGGCACAAAACAGTATTCCTCATTGTTACCAGTACACATTAACTTATGGTGAAAACATACTCCATAATATTTTACATATTCAAAACAGTTAAATATCTCGCAAAACAGAAAATGTAAATCACAACTTTAAACAAATAATCATAATTTTTTTTTATATATCAAAATTAACCACAAACACCCCCTCTCAAACTCATAACTCACCTTTAAAATTAGTTAGTTGTGAAAGAAATGTGGCAGTCACACAGCAGTTTATCAGACCAGAATCACTGAGCTCAACACCTCTCTCCTCTCAGCAGAACCAGTTAATGGCACAGTTTCCCTCTCTTTTTTCACACATATAAATGAAATCACACATTTCTATTGGTTGAAAACTTCAACCCCTTTCCAAATGTACCCTTCCCCCAACTTGACTTCTGCCTGCTACCATAGCAACAGGTCATGGAACACAGGTGTGAGCAGAGAGGTCAGAAGTTCAACAGACAATGTTTCATTTCCAAAGAGCAAGAGTGCTTGACTTTTCAAACCTAACAGCAAATCCAAACTAATGTTCTTTTTTTACACATTTTTCTGAACCAATACAATACATGCTTTTTAAAATTTAAACATACAGCCTAGTTTTTAGTGTAGAATGCTTTGAAACAGCCAATGAGTTCTTTTTTTAAAAAAAAGTATGTGTGCCCCCTTTTTTCAACTGTCTTTCATTTCTTTTTGCCTTTCTACTGAAAGACACCTCCTGATTGCATCCAGATCTCCTTTGAAGATGTTCACAGTGTGGATTGTAGGTCACAGCTATGTCTTCTGGAGTGAAAAATTTGCAGAAAAAAGAGGTACGGTGAGAGACCTTGCTTTGCCAAATGTAGACATCAAATGGATTGGTCAGAGAGGGTTAAAGTGGCACCAATTAATGCCTTTGGTGAAAACCTTTCTACATCTCCCACAGCCTAACCTTTTTATTGTGCACTGTGGTGGAAATGACCTAGGCACTTTAACTGGGGTAGGTCTGGAAATACTTATTAAGGACACCTTTGTGCAATTGATGTCACTTTTTCCACAAACTGCCTTCGTATATTCTAACATATGCCAAAGGCAAAAGTGGAACTGGTCCAACCAATTTTGTCCGCAGATTGACAAAGCAAGGAAGCACGTCAACAAATCTATTTCTGCTTTCCTCAGAGACTATGGTATGGGTTCTATATACCACAACAACTTGCGTTACAACATGCAAGACATTTATAGAGGAGACGGTGTACACTTCACTGATGAAGGCAACAGAGTCTTCCTCTTGAACTTTAGACTCTGCATCGGTACTTACTTGTAGGTTCCAAAAAACAAACAATAAACACAATGGCTCTTTTTAGAGCCACCTTATATCTTAACACTTAAATGCGATTTTTTATAACCTTTTTTAAAAAACAATTTCGGGTGCGCGCTGGGTGCGCGCACTCAGCGATATTTTTTTTCAAAATATAAATCTTTTTTTTTGCCCTACAAGGTCCTACTGTGACCCCCTTACAATGTCTAGTGGGTCAATATCTCCCCACTCTGCCCCCTTTTCAAGTTCTCCCCCTTTGTTTATCACCCCCTCTTTATGCGATAGACAAAATGGCGGCCGCCGCTTCCTGATTTCCACCGATTCGAATGTTTACTGACATCTAACAACCAATCAGAAGTGCGCTCGCGCACGGCAAGGTGCGCGCACAGTACTTGCTCAGTGCGCGCACGCTGCGCGCTTACAGATATATATTGATTTAAATGCTAATTTCTCAGGAAATACTGAACAGATTTACACCAAACCTGCAAAAGGCACTTCATGTACCTTATGGCTACCTCTCTGCCAAATTTCACATAATTCTGTTCAGCCGTTCGGGCTGTAGCTGCGACTAAAGTCCCTATGGAAAAATGCATGGGGAAAACGCGTTTTGGGACCCCCCTTTTTTCTCAGCCCCCGCTTGACGAATCACCCCAATACTTTCAGGGTAGGACCTGAGCGGAGCGCCCCATTAGTTTTGAAAATTTCGCGAGGATTCGTCAACCGGCGCCAAAGTTATTCAAAATAGAATTTTGAGATTTCCTATGGAAACACGGTCCTAACTATAACTACCTACTGGCGACCGCCAGTAGGTAATATATATTCACTGAAAAAACCATAGGTTTCAGGCCTGATATAGTTAGGAATTAGCATTTAAAAAACCTTTGAAATTCACTGAAAAAACAATAGGTTTTAGGGGTGTTATAGTTAGCTGGACATTTCACTCGAACAAAACCATTGAAATTCCTCCGATATAGTTAGTTGGATTAACTACATCTCGCGCACCCGCAATCCACTGCTGATGATGTCACATATTACATCATTCATGACATGGTCAGTGACAACACTGCTGACATCTCAAATGACATCACTGACCCCCCTCCCAAGGCCTTAATTTGCCCTGGGGACCCCATCCCCCGGGGCATGGCCCTATTTTTATTTGTTTTTGTTTTTTGGAGGGGTGCTGCCTAGCCCCCCTCATGTGGCCCCGGGGACCCCATCCCCCGGGGCCCTTTATTTATTTATTTTTTTCATTTTTTTATGGCCCCGGGGACCCCATCCCCCGGGGCCTGGCCATCTCGTTGGGGTCCGTGGGGGTGGGCCAATCCCCCCACGGTCCCAGCCGGCTCCTGCTTCCTGCGGTAGCCGGCATTCCTTTTCCACATGGGGAGCAGCTAACATGCTGCTCCCCATGTGGAAAAGCACTCTGCTTTGCTTCATTGAAGCGAGAGCAGGGTTCCCTTCTCTCGCTTTAATGAAGCAAAGCAGTTTGCAATGGCAGGGTGGGAGCCGCGAGGCTCCCGCCCTGCCATTGCAAACAGCAGTGGGTGGACCCCGAGACACTGCAGGAGCCGGCCCCCCCACACAGGGTTTTAAATTTTTTTTAAAAAAGCCACGGGGGTGGCGGTCCCCGGGGCTGTGTGGGGGCCAGGACCCCCCCCCCTGCAGATATTCACTCAAATCCCCCCCCCACGTATTTGACAAAAGCCCCGGGGGGACGGGCCCCATCACTATAAAGAATTGCCCCCGCGACTTGGCCCCCCCGGAGGCTAATTGTAAATGAAGCGCGGGAGCCTGCGCTTCGTTTTTTTTTTCGTCAGCGGGATGCATTTTTTTGGGGCCTTGGGGGTCCTTGTGGGACCCCCTGAGCAGGCCTAGGGGGTCAGGGTGTTTCTACCCTGCCCCCTTGTCGCTTTTGCAGTTTTTTTTCGGTTTTCTTGTGCCTCGGTTCTACCGAGGCACAAGATGGCTGCCAACACTTCCTGATTCAGAGTGTTGGCAACCAATTAGCATTCAGCTCGTGCACGGCAGGGTACGCGCTGGGTGCGGGGAGGGTGCGCGGATCCTCCGAGGCCATAGATATACCTATCTTTTTAACTCTATTTTTCTCAGGAACTACTGAACGGATTTACACCATTTAAGCAAAAGGCACGAGTCTGAACTGAGGACTATCTCTTTGGCAAATTTGGTGTAGTTCCGTTCAGCAGTTCGGGCTGTAGCTGCGTCAACAGGTCCTGTGGGAAAATGCGTTTTGGGACCCCCCTTTTTTCTCATCCCCCGCTTGACGAATCACCGTGAAATTTTTAGGATAGGAGCGGACCGGAGCTGGCCAAAAGTTTGGAAAATTTCGCGAAGATTCGTCAATCGGTGCCAACGTTATTCCAAATAGAATGTTGCGGATTTCCTATGGAAAATAGGTCCTAACTATATCTACCTACTGGCGACCGCCAGTAGATAATATATATATATGTATATTACCTACTGGCGGTCGCCAGTAGGTAGTTATAGTTAGGACCTATTATCCATAGGAAATCCGCAACATTCTATTTGGAATAACTTTGGCGCCGGTTGACGAATCTTCGCGAAATTTTCAAAACTGGTGGGATGCTCCGGTCCGCTCCTATCCTGAAAGTCTTGGGGTGAGTCGTCAAGCGGTGGCCGAAAAAAAAGGGGGGGTCCCAAAACGTGTATTCCCCATGCAATTTCCCATAGTAACCTTTAATCGCAGCTACAGCCTGAACTGCTGAACGGAATTACACCAAATTTGGCAAAGAGGTAGACCTTGGTTCACACTCGTGCCTTTTTGTTAAATGGTGTAAATCCGTTCAGTAGTTTCTGAGAAAATCAAAATCACATATATATCTATGGCAGCGGTGGATCCGCGCACCCTGCCGAGCACGATCTGTATGCTGATTGGCTGTCAACACTCCAAACAGGAAGTGTTGACAGCCATCTTTTGCCTCGGTAGAACCGAGGCACAAGAAAACAGAAAAAGCAAACTCGCAAAACGCAAAAAGGGGCAGGGTAGAAACACCCTGACCCCCTTGGCCTGCTCAGGGGGTCCCACAAGGACCCCCAGGGCCAAAAAAAGCATTTTTTTAAAAAAGAAAACAGCGAGATTCGCATACCCAGCGTGAATTTCGTCCGAATTGTTTTTGAAAAAACAAAGTGCGGGCTCCCGCGCTTTGTTGTTAATTGGCGCCCGGGGGGCCAAATCCCGGGGGCGATACTTATTATGTAAAGGGGGCCCAGAGGGGCCACCTAGCCCTGGGGACCGCCAACCCCCCGGGGCTTCTTTAAATTAGTTGCAGGGGCTCTCTCAGGCCCCCCAGCCCCGGGGACCGCCACCCCCCGGGGCTTTCAGAAAAGAATGGCGGGGGGCTCATGGGCCCCCGCAGCCCCGGGGACCGCCACCCCCCGGGGCTCGATGTAATTTTGATTGCGAGGGGGCACACTGCCCCCCGCAGCCCCGGGGACTGCCACCCCCAGGGCTTTAAAAAAAAAAATACCCTGTGTGGGGGGCCTCAAGCCCCCCCCACACACCCCGGGGACCACAACCCCTCGGGGCTTTGAAAATGTGAGGAGGGGGGCCGCGCGGTCCCCCTCCTGGATCCATTGATGGCCGGCTCGTGCAGTGTCCCGGGGTGCCCACCCCCGGGACACTGTAGTTTGCTATGGCAGGGTGGGAGCCTCGCGGCTCCCACCCTGCCATAGCAAACTTGGTTTGAATTTTGAAAGAGAGAGCAGCAAATCTGCTCTCTCTTTCAAAATTCAAACCAAATTGCTTTTCCACACGGGGAGCTGCATCTTAGCAGCTCCCCATGTGGAAAAGCAATGCCGGCTCCCGAAGGACGCGGGGAGCAGTCTGGGACCATGGGGGGATTGGGGACCCACCCACGGTCCCCAACAGAGAGGTCCAGCCAAGGGGATGGGGTCCCCGGGGCTACAAGTGGCCCGGGAGAGGGGCCACGCGGCCCCCCTTCCCAAAATTTAATGAAAAAAATACAAAATAAAAAAACAAAGGCCGGCCCGGGGGATGGGGTCTCCGGGGCCTTAAGTGGCCTAAGAGGGGGGCAACGCAGCCCCCCTCCAAAAGAATTTTATTTTTTAAAAAAGGCCATACCCCGGGGGATGGGGTCCCCGGTGCCGATTAAGGCCTCGGGAGAGGGGCCAAGCGGGCCCCTTCCCAATTTTTGATTTAAAAAAAAGAAATTGGGGGCAGGCCCTGGGGGATGGGGTCCCCAGGGCCAAAATATTAGGAAAAGAAGGGGGGCCACACAGCCCCCCTTCTTAAAACAAAAAAAAAAGAAAAAGACCGGCATCGCGCCGGAGGCCACGCCCCCTTCTTGCAGCACTCTGCAAACGCGCCCACTGGTGTGTTTGCAGAGGGGGGTAACGAATTCCCCTTGAATACTGGGGGTCCCTGGGGGCCAACTAGCCCACCAGGAACCTTTAGTATGGGCCAGAGGGCTGCGTTGCAGAGAGGTGTTCTGAGGCCATGCCCCTTTTTACACCTCTCTGCAACGCAGCTCTGTGGCGCTTACTGGAGGTAGCTGGTGGGCTAGTTGGCCCCCAGGGACCCCCAACTTAAAACACACCAGGTACCTCCAGTAAATGCCACGGAGCTGCGTAGCAGAGTGTTGTAATAAGGGGCGTGGCCTCTGAACACCTCTCTGCAACGCAGCCCCCTGGCGCATACTGGAGGTACCTGGTGGGCTAGTTGGCCCCCAGGGACCCACAGGATTGAGGAGGAATTAATTCTCTAACTTAAAACGCGCCACAGGGCGTGTTTGCAGACATGTCACCTCAGGACACGCCCCCTTCCTTCACCACTGTGCAAACGCACTCCGTGGCGTGTTTTAAGTTGGGGAATTAATTCTCTTTCAATACTGAGGGTTCCTGAGGGCCAAATAGCCCAACAGGTATCTCCCGTATGCGCCAGGGAGATGCGTTGCAGACAGGTGTACAGAGGCCATTACCCTTTTTACACCTCTCTGCAACGCAGCTCTGTGGCACTTATTGGAGGTACCTAGTGGGCTAGTTTGACCCTAAGGACCCTCAGGATTCAAGGTGACTTAATCTCCCAACTTAGAATGGCCACAGGGCGCGTTTACACAGTGGTGAAGGGAGGGTACGGGGCCTGAGGTGACATGTGCAAACGCCCTGTGGCGTGTTTTAAGTTGGGGAAAAAAATCCCCTTCAATCCTGAGGGACCCTGGGGGCCAACTAGTCCACCAGGTGCTTCCAGTAAGCGCCACTGCGCAGCGTTGCAGAGAGGTGGTGCAGGCCGTGCCCCTTTTTACACCTCTCTGCAATGGCGCTTACTGGAGATACCTAGTGGGCTAATTTGCCCCTAAGGACCCTCAGGATTCAAGGGGACTTAATCAGACAACTTAAAACGGCCAAAGGGAGCGTTTACACAGTAGTGAAGGGAGGGGACGGGGCCTGAGGTGACGTGTGCAAACACGCCTTGTGGAGCGTTTTAAGTTGGGGAAATAATTCCCCTTCAATCCTGAGGGACCCTGGGGGCCAACTAGCCCACCAGGTGCTTCCAGTAAGCGCCACTGCGCTGCGTTGCAGAGAGGTGATCTAGGCCGTGCCCCTTTTTACATCTCTCTGCTACGCAGCTCTTTGGCACTTACTGGAGGGACCCTCAGGATTGAAGGGGAATTATTTCACCAACTTAAAACGCGCCACAGGGCGTGTTTGCACAGTGGGGAAGGGAGGGGATGGTATAGGAAAGTGGCTCTATATATACTGGACCAAAGTAAAATCAGCCGAACTTCGAATTCCGATTTACTCACCTGTTATCAGGAGAGACCTCAGTGCTGCATCTTTGAGCCCAGTACTGATCCTGAAAAGTAATTCTAACCATACTTGCCAGTAACTTGAATTTCCTTCCATAGGATATCATTGCCTGCTTTTTGCTGAAAAAGTTTTTGTGTCGATTTTTGAAACTTACAAATTTTCTCTAAAAATCGTGCCAACGATAAAAACGTAATTACTTGCCTGTTTTAGATCGAGGTCCCAGTGCTGAACCTAGGAGTCCAGCACTGGATTAAAAAAGTAACGTGAACATACTTTACCTGCAAATTGAATTTTCTTCCATAGGATAACATTGGTAATTCCAACTAAAAACGTTTCTAAGTGTCAACTTTTAAAATACAATAATGTTCCTTAAAAATCACTACTGTAACCAAAACGTTTTTACTTAACTGTTTACAGCTCATGTCCCGGGACTGAATCTAGGATCCAGTCCTGTGGTTAGAAAAGTGATCTACAAAGTAACTTATTGCTTTTAACCAGAAATTCCCATTGAGCTCAATGTTGCATTGTGTTTGAAATTGTGTTGCCTATTGCAACAAACTGTAACTATTGCATTCAAAAAGTCTATTGCCTACTTGAAAATTATTTAACTAAAGTAACTCATCCTGAGAAAGTATATTTTGATACCTTGTTGGTTCTAAAATAAAACAACTATATCTTTTGATACAAAACAATTGGCCTAGAGTTCAGTTCTTGAGTATGTGAGACCATTTGCTGACTGAGTTTGTACAACAAATGCTTTACACTGTCCTCTGATACTGCCTTACTGCTCGACCAAGCTACCACTTTAGATAGTAAGGTTATATCTAACTTTAACCTCTGCCTAACCTCTGGAGACTGGGGACTCTATACACACTGTACCTTACTTTGGTCCAGTATATATAGAGCCACTTTCCTACACCATCCCCTCCCTTCACCACTGTGTAAACGCGCCCTGTGTCCGTTTTAATTTGGGAGATTAAGTCCCCTTGAATCCTGAGTGTCCCTAGGGTCCAAGTAGCCCACTAGGTACCTCCAGTAAGCGCCACAGAGCTGCGTTGCAGAGAGATGTAAAAAGGGGCACGGCCTGGGCCACCTGTCTGAAACACAGCGCAGTGGCTCTTACTGGAAGCACCTGGTGGGCTAGTTAGCCCCCTGGGGCTCCCAGGATTGAAGGGGAATTATTTCCCCAACTTAAAACGCGCCACAGGACGTGTTTTCACACGTCACCTCAGGCCCCATCCCCTCCCTTCACCACTGTGTAAGTATTCATGCTGTGAGCCAGGCCTTAGCACATGGACTGCTTCAAACGCCTATCCACTATGCATGCAGTCCTCTAACCACCTACACACTTGTCTTTCACACCTTCAATTCCCCAGTCGGTATCCATACACTACCAGGAAACACCAAGTCACCCCCCTTGCACTCCTCTAGTGACCCATTCAGCACCATGTAGTAATCCATTCACTGCGCCAAAACCCAACCCCTTATAAATTCACCCAGGCACTCTCCTTGCAGTACTCTAATCATTCAGTCAGTACCCAAGTACTCATGCACTGAGCCAGGCCTTAGCACATGGACTGCTTCAAACCCCTGTCCACTATGCATGCAGTCCCGTAACTAACCAACACACTTATAGTTCTGCACTTATACATTCAACAAAAAAACAATATTTCAGTTTCAATATTTTAAAAAACATTTTTATTTCCATTTACATTAAACATATATAATGTAATTTTAAAAAAAAATATGTAAAAATAAACAGTTAAAAAACTGTAGAAAATCAGTATAAAAAAAATACATATAACTATTATTACATTTAACAATTATCATTTAAAAAACCTTCGAAATTCACTGAAAAAAACATAGGTTTCAGACATGTTATAGTTAGGAATTAGCATTTAAAAAACCTTAGAAATTCACTGAAAAAACCATAGGTTTCAGGGCTGTTATAGTTAGCTGGACATTCCTCCGTTATAGTTAGTTCTGCTAACTATAACCTGCACGCCCGCAATCCACTGCTGATGATGTCACATATTACATCATTCATGACATGGTCAGTGACATCACTGATGACATCACTGATGACATCATCCACGTGACAATCAGATACACCTCATCATACACTAGTACAACCTTTCATCACTCACTGTAAAATACAGAGTACCATATTTGAATCCATTGACACACCAATACAAGTTTCTAAAAACCCACTCAGTGATTCCTAGATCTACACACACATCTGATCACTTACCTATAGATTCACTCATGCATGCTGTCAATGATCAATAGAACACTATCAAATATACTTATACACATATATCAACATTACACACCAGCACCGATCCTATTCACTTATGCAGTCATCCTACTCACTTATGCAAACAATGGATCATACTTACATTTATTCAGCTACACACTTATACAAACACCACTTCATTTATTCATATAGATAGTAACTCATACTTAGTGGGTTATAAAACCACTATTACAAGTATACAGTTATCCATACAGTCACTCATACAATCACTGAGTCTTATTTATACTTATTTATATACAACAACTGTCACTTACACTGACTTTTATTTTTCTAGTTTGTTGGACATGTACCATTGAGAGATATATTTGCTCATCACCACACCGATAAAGATATTCACTCACCCAAACAACTATTATATCATGTAGTCTTAACCTCATATACATACTGAATCAACTATTCACACATCTTTGGGCAGTCACTCACCCCCCACTGAACCACACATACATTCACTCTCCCATACAAATACTCAGTTAACTAATCAGTAACTAATATAGACTTTCACATAGCTAGTAACCAACTGGTGCAGCAGTTTACACAACAACTGACAAAGTGATACAGATATTCACACAGTTTAGTCACTATCCAATATATTTAGTGAGACACTATAAATTAGTCAAGTAAACAGTCAATCACACTGCTACTAAATCCTCCATCCAGATATTTATATTTATAGATCCACTCATTCTTCAATGCAGATGGCTATATATATAATACATATTTAAATAACGAACCAAACCACATTCACTGGATGATGTCATCAGTGATGTCATTTGAGATGTCATCAGTGATGTCATCAGTGATGTCACTGATCATGTCATGAATGATGTAATATGTGACATCATCAGCAGTGGATTGCAAGTGTGCGAGTTATAGTTAGCAGAACTAACTATAACGGAGGAATTTCAATGGTTTTGTACGAGTGAAATGTCTAGCTAACTATAACAGCCCTAAAACCTATGTTTTTTCAGTGAATTTCTAAGGTTTTGTAAATGCTAATTCCTAACTATAACATGTCTGAAACCTATGTTTTTTTCAGTATATATATATATATATATATATATATATATATATATATATATATATATATATATCCAAAACCAAAGAGTTGCCCTCTATAAGGGAGCCACACACCAGAGGTACGTTTTCACCGCTTTTATTGAGGAAAGCTGCAGCAGGAAATCAGGACACTTCCAACAGTCTTCAAGCGCCCGACGTGTTTCGTGCACCTCTGCACTTAATCATGGGCGAACACGGTCTTTGGCAGTGCATGACGAATTTATACAGCACCTGATAATCGTTAGTAAGGCTCGCCTCAGTGGGAGTTCACAGGCGCATTGCCTGCTGGCCTTCGTAGTGCTGTACTTCTTTCTCAAGTGAGCAGTATGCTCTGCCAACAATTCGACCTTCAATTAAAATCCAAGTGGGTTTGGAAAGAGTCACTGTGAGACATACTGCACTGTAGAACTTTCTTCGCGCCTCATCTGGTCTCTTGACAGCGAAGCACCACTGGTTGCCAGCTTGAGATCGCTTCGCGACGGGGCTTCCTCTCGACCAGACCGGCCGAAAATACATCCAAAACCAAAGAGTTGCCCTCTATAAGGGAGCCACACACCAGAGGTACGTTTTCACCGCTTTTATTGAGGAAAGCTGCAGCAGGAAATCAGGACACTTCCAACAGTCTTTAAGCGCCCGACGCATTTCGTGCACCTCTGCACTTAATCATGGGCGAACACGGTCTTTGGCAGTGCATGATGAATGTATACAGCACCTGATAATCGTTAGTAAGGCCCGCCTCAGTGGGAGTTCACAGGCGCATTGCCTGCTGGCCTTCGTAGTGCTGTACTTCTTTCTCAAGTGAGCAGTAAGCTCTGCCAACAATTCGACCTTCAATCAAAATCCAAGTGGGTTTGGAAAGAGTCACTGTGAGAGATACTGCACTGTAGAACTTTCTTCGCGCCTCATCTGGTCTCTTGACAGCGAAGCACCACTGGGTGCCAGCTTGAGATCGCTTCGCGACGGGGCTTCCTCTCGACCGGACCGGCCGAAAATACATCCCAAACCAAAGAGTTGCCCTCTATAAGGGAGCCACAGACCAGAGGTACGTTTTCACCGCTTTTATTGAGGAAAGCTGCAGCAGGAAATCAGGACACTTCCAACAGTCTTTAAGCGCCCGACGCGTTTCGTGCACCTCTGCACTTAATCATGGGCGAACACGGTCTTTGGCAGTGCATGACGAATTTATACAGCACCTGAAAATCGTTAGTAAGGCCCGCCTCAGTGGGAGTTCACAGGCGCATTGCCTGCTGGCCTTCGTAGTGCTGTACTTCTTTCTCAAGTGAGCAGTATGCTCTGCCAACAATTCGACCTTCAATTAAAATCCAAGTGGGTTTGGAAAGAGTCACTGTGAGACATACTGCACTGTAGAACTTTCTTCGCGCCTCATCTGGTCTCTTGACAGCGAAGCACCACTGGTTGCCAGCTTGAGATCGCTTCGCGACGGGGCTTCCTCTCGACCGGACCGGCCGAAAATACATCCAAAACCAAAGAGTTGCCCTCTATAAGGGAGCCACACACCAGAGGTACGTTTTCACCGCTTTTATTGAGGAAAGCTGCAGCAGGAAATCAGGACACTTCCAACAGTCTTTAGTAGACTTTAATAGATATATATATACACATATATATATATTCACTGTCCACAGGTTGCCCCAAAGCGGGGTGCACTCACTGTTGGCGTATATCGGGTCAGGGAAAGTCGTCAACATACCCTGCGCCTGCAGCACCTGACGCGTTTCGGGCTCCCCCCTTCTTCAGAGGTACGCTGCTACATAGAAATGCTGACATGTGGCTATCCAATGTATGCCCTTTTAATGCTGCATACAATCAGACTCAGGTGAGTATCAGCACAAGGTATCCTGGGATTGGAAGTCCATACAATGCCCAAGTGGGCTGGCAGCATTTCCATGCAAAATCTGTTCATCGTTTCACGGGCATACCGCAGACAATTTCCCCCATTTAGCCACTCGCCAGTTTGTTCCGTTGCGCGATCATTTCATGACAGCTGCGGAGCCGCTGTCTGTGCGGCGGTGCACCCCCCCGACTGGACCGGACGGATTTATTCACTGTCTACAGGTTGCCCCAAAGCGGGGTGCACTCACTGTTGGCATATATTGGGTCAGGGAAAGTCGTCAGCATACCCTGCGCCTGCAGCATCTGACGCGTTTAGGGCTCCGCCCTTCTTCAGGGGTACGCTGCTACATAGAAATGCTGACACGTGGCTATCCAATGTATTCCCTTTTAATGCTGCATATAATCAGGCTCAGGTGAGTATCAGCACAAGGTATCCTGGGATTGGAAGTCCATATAATGCCCAAGTGGGCTGGCAGCAATTCCATGCAAAATAGAGTTCATCATTTCACGGGCATACAGGGAATACATTGGATAGCCACGTGTCAGCATTTCTATGTAGCAGCGTACCTCTGAAGAAGGGCGGAGCCCGAAACGCGTCAGGTGCTGCAGGCGCATGGTATGCTGATGACTTTCCCTGACCCGATATACACCAACAGTGAGTGCACCCCACTTTGGGGCAACCTGTGGACAGTGAATATATATATATATATTTAGTATACTATGTATACATGTGGAAATGTGTCAGTCCGCCCGTCTACCTCGGTGGCATGGAAAAAATGGGTGGAACTGACGTCAGCACGCCGACGAGGTCCTCTTATGGCTCCGGTGACGTCACATGGAGTCGCGAGCGGAGCCGTGCTATTATGACGTCCTTGTTGACGTGGGAGAGCTAGGAAAGAATTTCCGCGGAATGCTGGTGCAGGGGGTATTCAGAAGGTGAGGAATCCACAGGCAGATATTGTATCCACCAGAAAAAGCGTTACCGAAGGTAAGTAACTTGTACATCACTTTTATTAAACATTGCAATGTGTATATTAATGAGATATACATTTGATTAGTTATTGGTGATTTCTTGACAAAAACACTAGGTCTGCTTTATATATGTTGATGTGTTGACCTCTTCATAAAGTCAGTAGGCTCACTTTTTATATTTTGGTATTGTGACCCTTTGACAAAAGTCAGTAAGTACCCAAGTATGCCCAGACGTTGGTCCCTTGCTCACTTTGCCACTGGATTCAAGATAGCCTGGCTGACGAGGGTTATAAACCCGAAACCGGTCCCAGGATGCTTGTTTCCGGCCCAGGGAAGACATGGCTTGGCAGTTCGGGCTGGACTGTTCCCATGAGGCACAGGGTCAGACTGATTTGCATATGGCCATGTCTGAACTGGGGTGGTGGAGTGAGCTACAGAATGATGATGCATTAAACCCAGATCAGTTGACTGGGGGTGAGTGTTTGATTTGCTCTAACGCTCCGTCCATCATCCCCTTTGGTATCGCTTTGTTTGCCCTAAGTTGGCAGGGTATGCCCAGACGTGGGTCCCTTGCTCACTTTGCCACTGGATTCAAGATAGCCTGGCTGACGAGGGTTACAAACCCGAAACCGGTCCCAGGATGCTTGTTTCCGGTCCAGGGAAGACATGGCTTGGCAGTTCGGGCGGGACTGTTCCCATGAGGCACAGGGTCAGACTGATTTGCATATGGCCATGTCTGAACTGGGGTGGTGGAGTGAGCTAAAGAATGATGATGGATTAAACCCAGATCAGTTGACTGGGGGTGAGTGTTTGATTTGCTCTAACGCTCCGTCCATCATCCCCTTTGGTATCGCTTTGTTAGCCCTATGTTGGCAGGGTATGCCCAGACGTGGGTCCCTTGCTCACTTTGCCACTGGATTCAAGATAGCCTGGCTGATGAGGGTTATAAACCCGAAACCGGTCCCAGGTTGCTTGTTTCCGGTCCAGGGAAGACATGGCTTGGCAGTTTGGGCTGGACTGTTCCCATGAGGCACAGGGTCAGACTGATTTGCATATGGCCATGTCTGAACTGGGGTGGTGGTGTGAGCTAAAGAATGATGATGGATTAAACCCAGATCAGTTGACTGGGGGTGAGTGTTTGATTTGCTCTAACGCTCCGTCCATCATCCCCTTTGGTATCGCTTTGTTCGCCCTAAGTTGGCATGTTATGCCCAGAAGTGGGTCCCTTCCTCACTTTGCCACTGGATTCAAGATAGCCTGGCTAACGAGGGTTATAAACCCGAAACCGGTCCCAGGATGCTTGTTTCCGGTCCAGGGAAGACATGGCTTGGTAGTTCGGGCTGGACTGTTACCATGAGGCACAGGGTCAGAATGATTTGCATATGGCCATGTCTGAACTGGGGTGGTGGAGTGAGCTAAAGAATGATGATGGATTAAACCCAGATCAGTTGACTAGGGGTGAGTGTTTGATTTGCTCTAACGCTCCGTCCATCATCCCCTTTGGTATCGCTTACTTAAAATAACATCCTTTACATTGAAAAATCCCATAGTCAGGCTCCGGCCAGGCCTGGCTCTTCGCCGCATGCTGCGCATGGCCAAAGGTTTAATGTGGCCTTTGCCTAGAGAAATATGGGGTATTCTCCATAAAAGCAGCGAATAATAAATAAGTGCCTCCTGCTGCTCATTTATAATTATTCTTTCTTTTTTTAAATTTAATATGTGTGTCCCGGTGCCCACCTGGTACACCCAGATGCTTTTTGTTTTGGTGAGGGCAGCTCCCCTGCCAGCATCCTTTGGGATGCTGGCGGGAGCCGGCATTTTTATTTTACTGTTTTTTATTATATTGGGGGGCAAGGCAGGTGGCTTCTCTCCTCAAGACTGTATGGCCTTGGAACCCCATTCCCATGGCCTCCTTTTTTTTTTTTTTTTAAAGGAAGGGGAAGTGCAGCTCCTTTCCCCAAGCAATAGTGGCTACGAGGCCCCACCCCCGGAGCCTTTACTTTTTTTAAAGGAAGGGAACACGCACCCTCCCTCCCTGAGCCAATAGTGGCACCTTAGGTGGGTGCCACGGTGCCCACTCAGGGCACCCACACACACCGTTGAGGGCTGCCATGGGAGTACCAGGGCCCCCCGTGGCACCTAGCCAGCTCCCAACATGCACCCATCCCGGTTGCATCAGAAGCCAGCTTGGGCAGGAGCAATTTGAATTTCCTTGCTTGCAAGAGTGCGGGCCGGGAAGCACATGTCTGCTCTCACCTGATGGGAGCATTTTTAAAGCTCCCACCAGGTGGGAGCAGACATGTTCCTGCAGGCAGGAAAACTACTGTATCCCATTCATGGGCACCTTGGCACATAGTTAGTGAGAGGGACTTAAGAGGCTCGGACAGGGTGGTGCATGACTCCCATCCCCTTTGAAAGTATTGATCAGCCTCGGGGTGGGGTGCCATTGGCCTAAATGGGCTTAGGGAGAGGAGGCCATGCGCCTCCCTCCCCCGTCATGTTAACCCCAAGGTATAGAGTCCCTGGGGCCTCCCAAAGGCCCTGGAACGGGATCACATGCCTACCTCCCCTAAATATGTTATTGCACCATCTCCCCCAGACTCTGTCTGACCCCAGGATGTATTGTTTTTAGAAGCACCGGAGACAACGCTTAAAAAAAACAAGCATTTGCAATGCAATAGGTCTCGCATTTACAAGAGTTTGAGCTATAGGCCTTGTAAATGAAAATGCCTTTTATTTATGTGTTATTTTTAGAACAGATAAGTAAAACCGAAACCGGTCCCAGGATGCTTGTTTCCGGTCCAGGGAAGACATGGCTTGGCAGTTTGGGCTGGACTGTTCCCATGAGGCACAGGGTCAGACTGATTTGCATATGGCCATGTCTGAACTGGGGTGGTGGGGTGAGCTAAAGAATGATGATGGATTAAACCCAGATCAGTTGACTGGGGGTGAGTGTTTGATTTGCTGCCTCTGATTCAGGAATGGAGTCCTGTGGGCCTGTGTAGGCTTTGCAGTAGGGCTCGTGGTGGTAGGGGTGGGCGGCTGTAAGAATCTGGGGGACACATGTAGCAGGCAGTGGTCAGAGGAGGTGAGGGTTAGTGATGGAAGTGGAGTGGGGTGTCCGCGTGGCTGGTAGGACGAGGTCTGGGTCATTAGTGTGGCTGGGACACGGATGGATATTCCAGAGAGTAGTGGCAGACATGTTATTTGTAGAGTGAGTCAAGAAGGTCTTTCTTCAGGTCGAGGTTGAAACCCCAGACAGAGTCCGAGAAGTGTAGTGTCAGTGGAAGTGCAGAAGTTGTAGGGCGCTGTGGTGCTGCAGGTGACATAGTGCAGGTGAGCACGGTTTGTCCAAAGATCACACAATGGCAGAGTTCACCAGTGTGTGGAGATCACTCGATGGTAGCAGGAGGCGCTGTTCTCTAGGTGATGTCACACAAGTAGTGTAAGGTGCTAATACCGCCAGCATTTCTGAAGGTTTAAAGGGGGGGGGGCATTCTCTGGGTTTCTGGAGGTACACAGGGCATGTTAATGGTTCACAACAGCAATTTTACCTTGAAGGGTTTAGCATGGTGGCATCGCGGGCTGGGCCTGATGTATTCACCACTACAAGCTTTTTTGATTTCTCCACAATATTATGGGGTTTCTTTTAGGGGTGGATTTCTAATGTTTCCCAGTTGCAGGCTGCAGCAAGGGTGTTTGTTGGGTGCAGCCTGCAGCACGGGTGTTTACGGGGTGCCAGCTGCAGCACAGGTGTTTCTGGGGTTCAGGCTGCAATACAGATGTCCCCAGGTGCAGGCTGCAGTGCAGTCCAGGTGTGTTTCTGGGGGTGCTGGCTTCAGCTCAGATGTTCGGAAGGTGTCAGTAACAGTCCCCCCCCCATCTCCCCACCCCCACCCCCGAGTCTGCCTCCGAGAGTAAGGCCTGCAGGGGAGAGGGCCGAGGTCGGCCGGCCAGTAAAACCTGCTCTCCCAGCGGCTGAGCCCTCAGCTCTGCTGCCACTGGGGTGGGGTATCCGTGTTCCTTTCCCGCTCTCACCCCAGGACTAAAGCTTCCCTCCAGCCACGCTCTCTCACCAAGACTGAGGCTCCTCCCCCTACGTACTTTCCCCACCAGTCTCTGCTCTCTCACCAGGGCTGAGGTTTACTTATCTCATCCCTCCCTCCTTCCCTCTCTGGTCTTGGTGCACTGTGACTGAGAGTTGCTTCCCAGCCTCCGCTCTCTCACCAGGGCTGAGGTTGTAAGATTTCCTTATCTCATCTCACCCTCCCTCTCTGGCCTTGGTGGGCTGTAACTGAGTTTTTTTGGGGTTTTTTTGCATATTTATATAGCGCGAACTCGACCCAAAGGTATTGGAGCGCTTTACATTACACCGTATTTACATTACACATTCAGGCATGGGGAGATGAAGTGATTTGCCCAGAATCACATGATGTGGACGCGACCTCGAGGCTCAAACCCTGGTTTCCTGCACCAGAGGCAGCAGCGCAGCCGACAGACCACATCCTCTTCCCAATGTGCTGGTCCTAGCGCCCAGCACATGTCACGACATTACATCTTCCCCCTTCTTAAACAATTTTAACTGTCTTACCTGTGTCCATGCATGTCAGATTTACAGTGTAATATAAAACAATATTGTTGGAGCCGGCCTCGTGGCGTGGTCCTGTTCCCCCTCGCTAAGCCGCACGAGGTCCCATGCACCTCGGGGCTCCTCCATTTTGGATTATACGTCACTCCACGTGACCGCCGACGTGACCCCGCTCCACCCGGCCTCGGTCCCAGCGAGGCCCGACATCGAGGCGCCAACCCCTGGCCCGGGGGATACCACGTGAACCCTTCCCACTCCCGGCAGAGGGCAGTATCGATGGGACCCCCAACCGTCCTTCCACACCTAGGTACGAGCGCCCCACAGCTCTCTGGGGCCTGGCGCCTCTCCTGCTGGGCGTCTGGCCGCTCCCTACCCGGCCTCTCCGCCCCCCCCCGGGCGCAAGGGTCCGGACATCAAAGGGCTCCAGTCCTATATCTGGGGCGACCCGGCAACAAGACAACAGTTGTATCCCGGTGTCAAGAGCCCTGCTGATCGGATGGCGGCTGACCCTACGGAGAAAGACTCATCCTGAAACTACACCCTGAGCCCTGCTGACGACGTCGCGGCTCCACCGTGCTTAAAGACCTTCATGAACCTTTGGGGCCCTGCTGACGCTGTCGCGGCCCGACCTTGTTGAACTTGCCATCAGATCCCAGCTGACCTCGTCGCGGCTCGACCAAAGCGGACCTACCACCGGAGCCCTGCTGACTGTGTCGCGGCTCGATCCAAGCGGAACTACCACCCGAGCCCTGCAGACGCCGTCGCGGCTCTCCCCGTCCAAGCTACTTCAAGGCCAGCACGCAAGGTCTGGCGCAGAGCCTCTCCGTACCTGGCTGGTACTGAGACTGACCCGCTACCCTATCCCCCTAAAGACATTGAGACTCTTTTTGGATCACTCGATCCCACTGTAAATATTGAATGTGCTACCTTTGATAAAGAACCAAGATAAGCAACGGATACAGAGTCCTGTGTGGTGGTGTTACTGGGCCTAGTACGATCTCAGGAGAAGGACCTCTCCTAGGAGGCTTCTCAGCGGCGCTCGGTTATAACTTTGCGGAAGGGAGGTGACTGGAGCAGTCCCCCCGACTCCCCGGTGGTCCTCCCGCCAACATTTGGTGGCCAGCGACGGGATCCGAGCCAGACGCAATCGTACAAGCAATAACGCAACCACTACCTAACCAGACGGAAAGAAGGGAACCATGAACGACCAAGAAGCAACCATCGCCGCAACCTTCCAACTGGAGAAGCTGGAAGAATACACCCACAAAGAACTGAAACAATTCTGCAAGGACAAAGGGATCCCAACCACAGGATTGGGCACCAAGGAAGAAATGCAGAAAGCCCTGAAAACCTGGGCAGAATCCGAGACCACTCCCCCCCGAGCCGAAGGAACCGCGGCCCGGGGCGGAAACCTGCCACCGACCATAACCCCGACAGATGGGGGACGAAGCATCCTGGAAGCCGGCCTGTCCCACGAGGAGATGCAAGAACGGGAGAGGGTCCGGACACACGAAATGGACCTCGCCCGACTCCGGCTGGACGGTGAACTCCTGCTGGCAGAGAAGAAACTAGCCTTGGAGCAACTCCGGCTGCAGGAGGAAATCGAAGAAAAGAAACGGCAGCGAGAACTAGAAGAGAAACGGCTAACCCTCGAGCACGAGAGGGGCCTCAAGGCACTCGAACTGAAATCCAAAACGGGGGAGACCGGCACCCCCGGGGCCCGGGACGCTCTGCCACTAACCGAGCCAAAGGTTCATATCCCCAAGGATGTCGTCAAGGAATACTACAAAAACGACGACATCCAGCAGTGGTTCCGAGCCTACGAGGTAGCCATGACCTCCCATCGGGTACCCCGGAAGGATTGGGGTGCCGGCCTATGGGGGAGGTTCCTCAGCGAGGGCCGGATACCCTGCTGTAACTCCCCGACGCGGTGATGACCTCATACGACCACATGAAAGAAGCCCTACTCACACGCTACGGACTATCAGCCGAGATGTACCGGCAGCGCTTCCGGGACTGTAAGAAGCTCCCCGGCACCACATGGGTCGAATACGTGGACTTCTTCAGCCGGGCCTTTGAAGGGTGGATAAAAGGGAGCAAGGTCACCTCGTACAACGAACTGTTCGACCTCATTGTCTGGGAGCACCTCGCCAACAACTGCTTTGTGGAACTAAGGCAACACCTCCTGGACAGTAAGCTGACCGAGCCCCGGAAGCTCGCCGCCGAAGCCGACCGATGGGTCAACACCCGGGTCCCCCGGAACCCCGTGGGGGACTACCAATGGAGTACCACGGGACCTCCTCGCCAGCGGGGCGGAGGAGGGGGGTCCCACCGCAGTCGAGACTTCCCGACCGGGCCGCCCAGAAGCCCGCCACGAGGCCAAGCCGCCAACCACACATCCCCGACCCTGGTCCGAAGGGGGACCCCCGTCGCCAGGCCTGGACCCCGAACAACCATGACCTGCTTCGGCTGCCAACAGACCGGCCACTATGCGAGCGACCCGGCCTGCCCTGTGAACCGGAGCGGGACCGCGGGGCCCCCTCCCCGACAAATAGCCGCCGCAGCCCTGGGGGAAGGGGAGGAAGAGGAGGAAAACCGCGAGGACGGGTCCCCCGAGTGGGAACCAGCTGCCATGTCACTCGTATGCCTGGGCCCCCGAGAAATGGTGCCCCGGGCTGCCATCCCAAGCAACACCCAGAAGTACCAGCAGTGGGTCACCATCAATGGACAACGGGCCGAAGCTGTCCGCTGCCACCTGGTGACCCCCGAACAAATCCTGCCGCATGTCCTATGCCCTGTCCGGACCGCGGACAACACCGAAAGCATGTGCCGGATGGCCAGGATCCCCTTCGAGTGGGGAGGAGTGTCAGGCACCCTCAAAGTAACTGTCCGCGACGACGCCCCGGTGGACTGCCTCCTGGGGAATGACCTAGAGAGCTCCCCCTGGGCCCAGGTGGAGCGCCGGGAGCATCTGGGGATGCTAGGGCTGCCCGAGTGGGCCTGCGCCACCACCCGGTCCATGACCGCCCAACCTGCCGCTGCCGCGGCCCCCGACGAGCCTACGGGCCCAGAACTACCACCCCCCTCCGGCACGGAGGAACCTGACGATGAGGCCGGGCCATCCGAACTTCCCCCCGACGAGGCCGCCTCCCTCAGCGAGATCCCCGAGCTGGCCCAGTGGCGCCACGACGGGGGCCCCACCCGCGAACAATTCCAGCAAGAGCAAAAGGCCTGCCCGTCCCTCGAGGGGGCCCGACAGCAAGCGGCCGCCCAGGCCTCGGGGGACCCCACAGGAACCCACTGGATCTATTGGGACAATGACTTATTGTATAGCGAGCAGAAAGTCGCCGAACTGGGAGCCGGCCGGGTGTTGGTGGTTCCCCTCCGATTCCGAGAGTTCCTCCTGACCTTGGCGCATGACGTGCCCCTCGCCGGACACCTCGGGCGAGACAAAACTTACAGCCGCCTAGTGACCCATTTCTATTGGCCCCGAATGCGGAGAGACGTGGACCATCACTGCCGGTCCTGCCAGACCTGCCAGGCTAGCGGAAAGACTGGGGGTCGAGTTAAGGCCCCCCTCCAACCATTTCCAGCCATCCAGACCCCGTTCGAACGAGTAGGGATCGACATCGTGGGGCCCCTCGACCCCCGGACCGCCCTGGGACACCGCTTCATCCTGGTACTGGTCGACCACGCCACCCGATACCCCGAGGCCATCCCACTCCGCACTGTGACAGCTCCAGTGGTGGGCCGGGCCCTGATGGGCATCTTCTCCAGAGTGGGGTTCCCCCGAGAAGTGGTGAGCGACAGGGGTATGAACTTTATTTCAAAATACATGAAATCCCTCTGGCAACAATGTGGGGTCACCTACAAATTCACCACCCCTTACCACCCCCAGGGGAACGGACTGGTCGAGCGGTTCAACAGAACCCTGAAGGGAATGATCAAGGGTCTGGAAGAGCCCCTGAGGAGGAGATGGGACGTCCTGCTGCCCTGCCTCCTGTTCGCCTATCGAGAGGTACCACAGAAATCCCTGGGCTTCAGCCCCTTCGAACTATTGTATGGGCACCCTGTCCGAGGGCCCCTCAGCCTGGTCAAGGAGGGCTGGGAGGCGAACGTCCAAGGTGCCCCCCCCAACGTCTACCGGTACCTCCTGACCCTGCGGAACCAGACTCGGAGGTTCCGGGCCCTGGCAGAAGCCAACCTCGAAGCCAGCCAAGAAGACATGAAACGCTGGTATGACGAGAATGCCTCGACCATCGAGTTCGAGCCGGGCCAGCAAGTCTGGGTCATGTCGCCCGTGGACCCCTGCGCCCTGCAGGACAAGTGGACCGGGCCCTTCAAGGTGGTTGAGAGGAAGAGCCCCGTCACCTACCTGGTCGACATGGAGTCCCCGAGGAACCCCCTCCGGGTCCTACACGCCAACCGGTTCAAGCCCCACTTTGCCCGAACTGAACTAAGCCTGCTGCTGGCTACCGACGATGGGGGCGAAAGCGACTCCGAGCCCCTACCAGACCTCCTGGGGTCCTCGGGCCAAGACGGCTCCTTGGAGGACGTCCACCTCTCCGCCACCCTGACCCCAGAACAGCGCCATGACTGCCGGAAGCTGCTGCAACCCTTCGCTGCCCTCTTCTCTCTCACGCCCGGGGTGACCCCCTGGTGCGTCCACGACGTGGACACCGGGGACAGCCCCCCGGTGCGGCACCGCGCCTACAGAGTACCCGACCGAGTCCGAGCCTGCATACAGACCGAGGTCTCCAAGATGCTCGCCCTCGGAGTCATCGAGCCATTAGACAGCTCGTGGGCCAGCCCAGTGGTCTTGGTGCCGAAGGCCGCTGCCCCCGGCACCTCCCGGGAACTCAGATTTTGTGTAGACTACCGGGGCCTGAACGCAGTCACCAAGACCGATGCCCACCCCCTGCCACGGGCAGACGAGCTGATCGATCGCTTAGGGGCCGCTCGCTACCTAAGCACCTTTGATCTCACCTCTGGGTACTGGCAGATCAAGCTCACTCCCGGCGCCCAGGAACGATCCGCCTTTTCCACCCCCGATGGGCACTACCACTTTCGGGTGATGCCCTTCGGGATGAAGAACGCCCCAGCGACCTTCCAGAGGCTGGTGAACAAGGTCCTGGCCAGGCTAGAAGCTTTCAGCGCGGCCTACCTCGACGACATTGCCGTCTTCAGCAACCACTGGGCCGCGCACCTAGGACACCTCAGAGAAGTCCTGGCCGCTCTCCAAAGGGCCGGGCTCACAATTAAGGCCAGCAAATGCCAGATCGGTCAAGGATCTGTGACCTATCTGGGCCACCAGGTGGGGAGTGGCCAGGTGGCGCCCCTCCAGTTAAAGGTCGATGCCATCCAGGCGTGGGAGCCCCCCGCAACCCAAACCGCTGTCCGGGCCTTCTTAGGCCTCACAGGCTACTACCGACAATTCATTAAAGATTATGGCAGCATTGTGGGGCCCCTTACGGAGCTCTCTTCCAAGAAACAGCCCAAGGCGGTGCACTGGACGCCCCGCTGTCAGACCGCTTTTGAAGCCCTCAAGGCGGCCATGTGTGCTGCCCCTATGCTACAGGCCCCCGGCCCTTGCGGTGGCTAATGCAAATGCGGGACGAAAACCCCAAGCTGTTGCGATGGTCCATCTCGCTGCAAGGAATGGACTTCACCGTGGAGCACCGGCCCGGCAACGACCACGCCAATGCGGACGGCCTGTCCAGATGCTTCCGCCTCGGCGAGGAGAACCCCCAAGGAGATGGGTGACTCTCCCTGCCTTCAGCTGGGGGGGACGCGTGTTGGAGCCGGCCTCGTGGCGTGGTCCTGTTCCCCCTCGCTAAGCCGCACGAGGTCCCATGCACCTCAGGGCTCCTCCATTTTGGATTATACGTCACTCCACGTGACCGCCGACGTGACCCCGCTCCACCCGGCCTCGGTCCCAGCGAGGCCCGACATCGAGGCGCCAACCCCTGGCCCGGGGGATACCACGTGAACCCTTCCCACTCCCGGCAGAGGGCAGTATCGATGGGACCCCCAACCGTCCTTCCACACCTAGGTACGAGCGCCCCACAGCTCTCTGGGGACTGGCACCTGCTGGGCGTCTGGCCGCTCCCTACCCGGCCTCTCCGCCCCCCCCCCGGGCGCAAGGGTCCGGACATCAAAGGGCTCCAGTCCTATATCTGGGGCGACCCGGCAACAAGACAACAGTTGTATCCAGGAGTCAAGAGCCCTGCTGATCGGATCGCGGCTGACCCTACAGAGAAAGACTCATCCTGAAACTACACCCTGAGCCCTGCTGACGACGTCGCGGCTCCACCGTGCTTAAAGACCTTCACAAACCTTTGGGGCCCTGCTGACGCTGTCGCGGCCCGACCTTGTTGAACTTGCCATCAGAGCCCAGCTGACCTCGTCGCGGCTCGACCAAGGCGGACCTACCACCGGAGCCCTGCTGACTGTGTCGCGGCTCGATCCAAGCGGAACTACCACCCGAGCCCTGCAGACGCCGTCGCGGCTCTCCCCGTCCGAGCTACTTCAAGGCCAGCACGCAAGGTCTGGCGCAGAGCCTCTCCGTACCTGGCTGGTACTGAGACTGACCCGCTACCCTATCCCCCTAAAGACATTGAGACTCTTTTTGGATCACTCGATCCCACTGTAAATATTGAATGTGCTACCTTTGATAAAGAACCAAGATAAGCAACGGATACAGAGTCCTGTGTGGTGGTGTTACTGGGCCTAGTACGATCTCAGGAGAAGGACCTCTCCTAGGAGGCTTCTCAGCGGCGCTCGGTTATAACTTTGCGGAAGGGAGGTGACTGGAGCAGTCCCCCCGACTCCCCGGTGGTCCTCCCTCCAACAAATATAGTTACAGTTCTTCAATTAGGCGAACTGGTCTTCGATGAGTTCGTTGCGGCCGGAGATGAGCATTTCGATCCGCCTGTTCCCTTTCGTCAGGAGGCATGGACGGTCGATGATCATTTACTAACCCAGATGCATCTCCTGTTTCTACACAGATTAGTGCAGTCAACGCTTCTCGGACATTGGACGTGCATTTCTGAAAATGCGTCACATTCCTCATGACCCTCTTGTTCTCCAACTCAGCCGTAATCATGGTTCCTTTTTGTTTTGTCACCAGGAGTGGGCAGGCTTGATATCGACAGTCTGTGTTTCTCTGTTGTTCTTGTCTCACCAATACCCAGACCCCTTCATGAATAGATGGCTGTGCAGCTTTTTTCCGTCGGTCTGCATATTCCTTCATTTTCTCCTTTTTCAGTTTGTCTGTGGCTGCTAATTCTTCGTCCTCAGAGTCTTGAGACAAACCACTAGTTGCATCTTCCCAAGTTGGTATTCTGGTGCGCACGGTGCGACCCAACATTAAGGTTGCCGGACACTTGCCTGTGGTCATATGCGGTGTGGTTCGATAGGCGCAATACTTCATTTAGAGCCCCTTGCACATCACGCTTTGAAAGTTCTGCCTGCTGGATGGTCTTCTTTAAAGTGGCCATAAATCTTTCCACCATTCCATTGGCCTGGGGCCACAGAGGCGTGATCTTCCGGTGTTTGAAATTGAGGTGTTTGGCAAATTCAGCGAAGTCTTGTCCATTGAATGGAGGGCCGTTATCTGTTTTCACAACCTTCGGTATGCCCCATGCTGCGAATACCTCATCAAGTACCGGTATAACAGTGGCAGCTTTGGTTGATGCTATGAGGTGCGCAATAGGGAAGCGTGAGTATTCGTCCATTATGACTAGGACATACTTGCCGGATTGTAGTGGTCCAAAGAAGTCCACTGCAACATGATGCCACACACCATCCAGCAGTTCAGACATCTGAAGCGGCGCAGGGGGATCCTCTCGACTTACTAGCTGACACTGTGGACAATCTTTCAGTGTAAGTTCCACCATAGGGAACCAGGCCCATTTCCGCAACGCTTGCTTCGTAGCTACGATGCCTCTGTGTCCTTCATGTGCTAGGTTGATGACTCCTTGACGCAGCTGTTTCGGGATGATGATCCGCTTGTCCCTTAGTATGAGACCATCGGCGGTGATGGACAGTTCCTCCTTCACATGTTTGAAAGAGGACAGTTCTTGAGTGTCGATCCGTTCACTCTGTCCCAATTCTTCCAAGTGCCTCCAACTGTTTGCCCGAATGCGATGTTTTACATCTTGAAGTGTGACATCTTCATTAGTAGCTTCAAGGATGGCCTCTAAGGGAACTGCGGGCAATTTGGCTTGAGCAACTACAAAATGGATGTACTCCTCAGCCAGTGATGGATTGGATTTGGACGTTGCCTTGGGATGGCGAGACATGTAGTCAGCAGGGTTTGCAGCCTTTCCTGGCTTGTGGATTATAGTATAAGTGTATTCCTGAAGGCGGATGCCCCAGCGCTCTATTCTGGGTGGCATTTTGGCTCGGGGATTTCCAAAGATGGTTATCAGGGCCTGGTGATCCGTGATAAGTGTGAACTGCTTCCCATAGATGAAAATGTGGAAATGCTCGCAGGCCCAGACTACCGCCAGGCTTTCCTTTTCAGGCTGAGAGTAGGCTCTCTCAGTGTCCGTGAGGCTCCGACTGGCATATGCTACAATATACCGTTGGTCACTCTCATTGTCATATTGAGCTAATATCGCCCCCAATCCTACGGGACTTGCATCCACAGTGATTTCAGTTTTTCTTCTCGGATTGAAATATGCAAGATTGTTGGCAAATTCAACCGCAGTTTTGATTTCATGAAAGGCTTGATCACATCTTGTGGTCCATTGAAATGGGTGTCCTTGTTTGGTCAGCTTTCTCAGAGGGTAGCTAATGGTGGCATAGCCCTTGACATAGCGTGCACAGTAGCTTGCCATGGCTAGGAAGGAACGTACATCCCCCGCGTCTTGCGGCCTGGGGGTGTCATTCAGAGCGGCAATCTTTTCTGGATCTGGTTTCATTCCCGCGCCTGAGAAGATGTGTCCGAAGAATTTCGTAGTGGATTTATGGAATTCATATTTGTCATTATTTAAAGTGAGATTGGCCTCCAATAGAGCATGGCAGACTCGGTCCAGCGCTGTGTCGTGTTCTTGCATGGTTGCTCCATATACCAGGATGTCGTCACTGTAATTTAGAGTGTTGGGAATGTGATGGATTACCTTTCTGATGGCTTCCAGGAAAATCTCAGCGGCCGAAGAAACCCCAAAGCTGAGTCTTTTGTATCTAAATAGGCCTTGGTGAGTCGAGAAGGTGGTAATATATCTCGATTTTTCATGAAGTTCCAATTGGTGATAGCCCTTGTTGAGATCTAATTAGGAGAATATTTGCGCACCATTGAGTGACGCAATCATGTCGCTAATATGAGGCCCCGGGTGTCTTTCTCTTTCAATGGCGGTGTTGGGTACCCTCATATCGACACAGAGGCGCACTTTGCCAGGAGAGCCCTTCTTAGGCACGACGACCACTGGAGAGACCCAGGGCGTGGGTCCTGACGTTCTCTCAATAATGTCAGCCTGGAGAAGATCCTGTAGTTCCTCCTCTACAGACTGTTGAAGGTGAAATGGAATTTTCCTGTGATGTTGCGCTATAGGAGTCACTCGTTCGTTTATGTGCAGTCAAACTTGGCAGTGAGCCATCTTTCCGAGGCCGGTGAATAATTTTGGAAACTTGTGAACTATGTCCGGTTCATCCTCTATTTTATACAAAATGTCCACTAGTCGAAGTCGTTCCGCCGTGGGCAAGCTAAGAAGAAAATCCGCTTCAGGACCATCAATGACATGAATGTGAGCTGGAATAGTTCTGACCTTGTATGTAAGATTAGTCGGGAATTGTCCTAAACACGGAAGAGGTTTCTTCGACACCCAGGTGTACACTCGCACGTTGGCTTTATGCATAAGTGTGGTGGTGGACTCATTTTCTTGTATTCTGCAACTGAAATATAGTTGAGAGACGCTCCACTATCCAGAACAAATTTGGCCCAGTGTGTGTCCATTTTAATATCCAGTCGCGGGTATTTCTTCAGCCGGTCCGGGTCCGCAACCATGCAGACGTACTCATCGCTGTCTTGCGATATTGGTGACAGCGACCTTGACTCACGAGATTGTGATCAATGAGATCGATATGTCCCATGAGACTGATGACTGGACAGTGAAGAACCCCTGGAGGAATCTCTGTAGTCCCACACTGCTTTGGCATGATGGCGAGTGTTAGACTGTCTGGATTGTCTGTAATTGTCTCTGCAGGTGTCTTTGAGAGGGACTCCGCAAACGTTTTCAAAGTGGTTGTCCCGACCACACTTCCTGCATTTTTGGCCTAAGGCAGGGCATGTCTCCGTGTAAGGGAAGTCATATCCACAGCGATAGCATTTAAGTTGGTGCTCCTGTCGCTTATCAGTCGGGCTAGAACCGCGACGCCGGCGACTTGTATAATGGGACTGAACTTAGAATCTGGAGGATCTTTGCTTTGTAGGGGAGGACCTGTTGGTGTTACGGGATTGGAGCCGAAATGCTTGTTCACGTTTTTCGCCTCTTCCAGCTTCCATTTTCTTGGCATGTTCTTCTGCCTGATCATGTACTCGCGTCATTTCTTCTCTCTCATCCGCGAGTAGCTCTTCTTTAGCAGACGTCTACGTAACGACTCAGACTGGCATCCTTCTATGATTCGCAGGCGAAGTGCGTCTTCCGTCGTGAAAGAATCAAATTCACAGTAGCGGGCCAAACGTCGGAGTCGCGTGATGAAAGTATTCATGGGTTCATCTTTTTCTTGCGAAGCCACATTTAATGTATATCTTTCGTAATCAACATTCCGCTTGTCAAGGAATTTTCTGTTTAGTGCGTCACGCACATTGGCATAGGATGAAGCAGCATCGGCCGAAAGCTCCTTTATAATCTGACCAACATCTTTCCCAATTAAATTGCGTAACGCAATTAGTTGCTGCTCTTCCTCGGTTACATGAGACCCTTTCATGAAGTCTTCAAAGTCTTCTAGCCACTCCTGCCAGCGAAAGCCCATCCCTCCCCCCGATATGAGGACCAAGGGTTCCGGTGGGCGTAGAAAAGAGACTCCGATCAAGTCGAGTCTGGGTCCAGCCATGTGCCCTGTGGACGTAGACGAGTCCGGCCTGGTGCTGGCGCTGGCAGAGGCATGACCCTGTCTTGACGTTGGTGATCCCAACATGGCGTATGAAAATGGTGAAGCAGATGCTTTGCGAAAATGGGCAAGTCACAGGGGCCCTCCAAGCGCCTGGGTGTGTTAAAGCATGAGTATGTGTACTAGAGAGCAGCGTGTGTAAAAAAGCTAGAATCACAGTGTATAAAGCGTCATTGGCAGGACGTGTGAGTTTACAGGGGGGGGCAAAGCTCGTGCGCATCCACAGACACTGCAGTGGATGTACACCAGTGCGGGGGCCTCTCCTGCTCCAACATCACAAGCGCTTGCTGCCGGCTCCGGGCTTCTCCCAGCTAGATGCGTGTCTACAGTTCACCCCGGGGAGGTCTGAAGTTTGGCAAGCTGCTGAGAGTGGGGCAGGGGGTTGTGTGTCTGTGTGTGCTCGAGGGCAGGGCGCGGTACAGGACATGAGTGTAGCTATCAGTTCAGTTAATAAACTTCATTGTTTGGATAATAAAAGCCATTACAAGTGGTAAACTCTGATTAAAAGGGCAAGTATTCAAGGAGCGATATACAAATAGCCAATATAAAATTACTGTAGCTATCAGTGCAGCTAGTGCAGTGGCACCGGGTACGATGGGGGTCACTGCACCACAGGTAAAATGTCCGTTTACTAGCCAAACAGGGGCGGGGGGCCTTTTTGTTGCTTGAGTTCAGGGGTCCAATCAGATTCCAACTACCTTGGGTCCGTGTATAGAACAGCGGTTTGTGCAACTTAGTGCCCGAACTCCGTCAAGGCGCCATGCAGCACTTTACACGACACTTCAGTAAATCATGTATGTGGTTGCATATGCAGGGGGAAGGGGAGACACGAGTGTTACAGTGAGGGGCCAGAAAATGTAATCTCAGTTTATGGCTAGTGCCTGCACCTTGTGTAAGGGGGATGCGTGTGTGTGTGTGTAAATGTCTTGGAATATAATCTGGTTTACGTTGTACATATGATTATTGTGTGTTTTACATATGCTTATATATGTTTATAACCCGTCACAGAAAACACATGTGACCCAGTATAACATGCTCTTTGGAACAAGTATATGAATAAGTATATGAATAAACAGGTACACACCCATTTATAACTACAGTGCAAGGGTCAAATTCCAAGTGATCAGCATTTTTGAAGGAGTGAAGGGTCATCGTGGTCTTGCTGAGGCTTCCCTTGTGTGAGTGTTCGCCCCCCCCAACACCCACAGTTAACAACACAAAATTGTACTTCTGCATTACCCGATATACCATACTTTTATATACATCTTTCCCAGTGTGTATTTTTGCTCTGTGTATGTGTTTACATCTGTGTCTTCCTGCCTAATGGTCAGGTTTACTACAGTTGTGCCTGTGATTGTGATTTCATGTGCTTCTGTATAAGGCGAAGTGCACACACGCGACATCACTGCTCTAACATACAAGTATATGTGACTTCGGGATGTTTTTGTGTGTGTTCATGTGGCTCTCTGCGTCTTGCTGTGTGGTAGCGGATACTCTAAGCAGACGATGCTTTGTGTGCGCTGCGCCTTGAGGCCCTTGTCTTCGTCTGTTGTGATACCTGCCGGTGCACCTTTGCTCATTTTCATGTGAACCTCTGTGTTTTGTTGTGTGTCTGCGGATGCTCTAAGCAGACGATGTTTTGTGTGCGCTGCGCCTTGAGGCCCTTGTCATCTGTTGTGTTAGCTCGTCAGTGGATGTTTGTGTGTTTTCGTGTGGACCCCTGTGCTGTGTTGTGTGTTTGCGCATAGCCGATGCTGTAAGCCGATGCTGTCTTTTGTCATCTTGAGGCCCTTGTGTTCGTCTGTTGTGTGAACTTGTCCGTGCGTGTGTTTGTGTGTCCCCTGCTCCCTTGAGGTTCTGTAATTCTCGAGTCTGACTCCATTTTGTTCTGTGCCACCATTTTGTGTTGCCCTCACGTAGGCCTGTGAAGGTAGCCTGGCGAATAAAGTGGCCTGGCCTTCTTAGTTCATGTATACATTAACTAGGTTTCTTTTTGACTCTGAAATGAACTGTAAGAAACTGACCTCTGCACCTGAAACTGACCCCGCAAATCCAATTTCCCTGATCGATCTTTGTCTGAGATTGCCAATCAATGTTCAGGACATCGTTAACTTTTAGTTTTCTTGCACATGCCTTATCTTGTTCAGCATCTGTTATCGTTTCTTTTTTTATGTTTCTTCATTACATGGGTTATGCTTTCAATTATAGGTTTGTCTGGCTTGTGGAGATTGAATTTGGGACATTCATAATAATTAACTTTTGGGTTGGGATACTGTAAATTGAGTTTTTGTTATGTGACACTTTGTTTGAAAATGTACCTTATTGGCTAGAATTTTGTGCAGTGGGTGTACATTTATAAAGTGAATATTGGGTATAAAAGGAGACGTCTCGCCTTAGTAAAATGAGCAGTCTCCTGAGAATTTACACCGTGATGTATTTCTAGGATCACTGTTACTAGCTGCAGCTAATAAACTTGGTCTCTGATGCCATCCAGAAGTATTCTGTGTCTCTGTATACCAAGACAGGTGAACTCGAAGATCTTAGGCGTGCCCCTGACGCCGCTGGGTTAAACCCCGGTTCTTCAACTGGCGCCCAACGTGGGGCGACTTCAGCGGTACTGGTCCAAGCCCGAAGATTGTGAGGAGCCCCGTGAGGAAATTCTGGAGGACGGCCGCCACTTCATCGACCCCTGCATGTCGACGTGGACCGAAGGTTTTTTCTGCGAGGCTTCCCCTTTCCGACGGCTGCGAAGGACTGCTGCCCTGACTGTCGCCCTGTTTTGGACCCTCTTGTGATGATTTGTAAGGCGAGACGTTAGACGGTCTTCTGGTGGCGTGACAGACATTTTGGTTAAGTATAAGTGGGTCGCTCCCACGACTTTGTTTTGTTTCTTGGTTTTGATTCGGCCATTGCAATAGTCGAAGCCGGGGGGTTCGTATATTTGCGAGTGTATCATTTTTGATAACCCCTTGAAGTTTGAAGCAAGACTAGTGAGCTAAAAGATGCCTGGTTTTAGCAAATTTAGGAAATGGTTTTGTTGTAGTTGTAATAGGGATTCCCGATTGGCGGTCTCGTGTCCGATACCTCCGGTTGGAACTCCAACTTATGAGCTCTATTCAAAGCATGGTGTAGGTCCCATTACCTTTAATGAAGTATGGGTCTGTTATACAAGGAAAGATGGTGTTTTACGATGGCCCCAACATGGTAGTTTTGAATCAGATGTTTTAGATAACCTAGAAGTTGCGTTATTTAAGAAGAAAGCCCGGCCGGCGATGTTTGACTCTTTCCGCCTTTGGCGTAAGGAAGCCAAACAGCGAGAAATTAAGCAAGCTAAGAGAGATAGGAAGGAAAGGAATATATCGGTAATGCAAGCTGCTAGGCAGTTTAAGGAAGATGAAGAAGATCGTGCGATTGAAGTGTCAGATAGACAACATTGCATGGCCATTGGCAAATGTTACCCGGCTTTGCCACCTCCCCTTTCAAATGTCACTGTAGACCCTGAAAAGGATCCTTTGATGTCACATTTACTGAGATTACCACCCCCTTATGTGCAGGGTGCTACTGCACCTCCGTTACCTCCAGTTGTTGCACCCCTTGTTGTCGTTCAACCCCCTGTTGTTGTTCAGCCACCCGTTGCTTCACAGGTGGTTCTTCCTCCCCCGGCGCAGCCCCGTCCAGGGCCGCCAGCCTTGCCACTAGCCTTGCCTCAAACTCCTTTGCCTTACACTCCTTTATCTTCGACTTCTCTTATTTCTGTCCCTACGTCTCTGTCACCTCAAAACACTTTGTCTCCTGTCCTCATGTCAACTTCTTCTCCTTCTGCTCGGCAACGAATGACTGAGACTGTCACTAGTCTTTTGTCTCCTTTCTTTGGGTCACTGAATATGACCCCTGTTTCTGAACGTAAGCAGAGATGTAGTCAGCTCCCTGGTCCCGAAGAGCGGGCAGTGTTAGATCTCCTTGCTCGTAGATGGATTTCGAATACCTCCAAGTACAGTCCACAAGTGGTTATGGATATCTTCCTACAGTGGGAGACACCAAACCAAAGGTATGTTTTTGATGTCATGTGTACCTTCCTTCGTCAGGAGTGGGAAGATAATGAATTGGGTTCAATTCCACTGGAATTGCTTAATGTTCAGTCTGAATTTGCTAAAGGGACGATAGTGGGTTCCGATGTTGAGGAAGCGGTAGAGACACTACTCACTTTTAGGTATAGACTTCCACCTCAGTCATTGTTCGAACCTGACCCTTCTATTAGGAGAAAAGTGAAGCAGTATCCTATGAGAGAGGTTCCCCCTGTATGGAGAGAGGCAGTTGTGGCTGATGCCGCTCATGGTATTGCGGCTGCACCGGCTCATTTTCAGCGAGTGTGGGTGCATGTCCCTTGGAAGAGAGCTGAGGTCCTGGCTCTTAAGCAGACTTTGCCTGACCCCTGTAAAAATCCTGCTGGTTATTATAAGGAGTTGTCTCAGACAGTTGATGCGTGTGTTATGAATTTAGCTGACATAGATATGTTGGTGGGTAATGTAGTTCCTCAACCCTTGTGGGCGAAGATCCGTCACGAGGATCACGCGCCAGAGTTAGGAGATACGTGGGTTAATATTACTGCTGCAGATGGTCGGCAGGTAGGAGGTGCCAAACCTGAACCCTTAGTTGCAGAACTACCTGGTAGGATTATTAATTTAATGAAAACTATGATGCCTCCTCTGCGGGTGAATTGGGACAAGTAAGCAGCATGCAAACAAAAGAAAGATGAGAGTGTGTCTGATTTCTTCACTAGGTTTGAGGAAACATTCATTGATCATAGTGGTCAGGATATGAGTACAGAAGGTGGTCAGAGGTTGTTTGTAGATAAGTTTGTTTTTAATTTACTTCCTGAAATTTCTAATAAGTTTAAGGACTCTGAGAGTTCATGGCCTGTTTCTTCTTCGGCTCAGATATTGGCTACTGCACAATACTATGAGAATAGAGATAAAAATGAGAAGGATAAAGTACAGAAGAAGACTAGAAAATTAAAAACGAAAGTTCTTCTGCAGCAGGCTTATCCGCCTCGCCCTAATCAGCGTCAGTTTCAGCAACCTTCCCAGTTTCAGCAACCCCCACAGTTTCAGAAACTGTTGCAGAAGCCTGAGTCTTTTGCTTCGCGACTCCCGCTAGGCCCTAATCAGTGTGCTTATTGTAAAGAAGAAGGTCACTTCAAGAATAGTTGCCGGATCTTGCTACAGCGTGCGAATGGTATGTCTGGTCTGAGAGGTCGTGGTGGTTTCCAACAAGTACCTAGGGGTAGGGGACGTGGTACGTTTCCCCAGAATGAACGTTCCTTTTCCCCTCAGAATTCTATGAATTATTTTGACCAACAGAATGTTCCAACCGTCCAGTCCACTCAGTACTACACTGATGATTATTATGTTGGAAGTGAGAGTGCTGGTTTTAATGATAGTTAGGACAGCCATGGACAAAGGGAGGGAGTAGTGTCAGTTCCAGTAGACCAGAGTGGACCTTATGTTGAAGTGATTACATCAGGTGTGGCAGAACCTTTTCTTTTGGATACTGGTGCAGCAAAGAGTTCTATCATGCACTGTAAACTCCCCGGCGCCCCTTTGTCTGGCTTGACCAATGTTTCAGTAGGATTTTCTGGCGCCCCAGTTCGTAATCCGGTTTCTTGTCCTTTGCCCCTTTCTATTGGTCCCTGTGAATTGGAGGCTCCCCTTATTCTAACGATGGGCTGTGGCGAGAATCTGTTGGGTTTGGACTTGTTGAAAAGATTGCATGCGACATTACATTGTTCTCCTTCGGGAGTACATCTTACGGTGGGTAAGAAAGTGATTTCCCCGATGTATCTGTCTAAGGATCGCCTTCCACTGGAACTGCGTTCTCTCCCTGATACACTTTGGGCTACAGGTCCCAATGATGTTGGTCTCTTGCAGATTCCACCCTACGTTGTTACCCTTAAGTTGAATGCTAAATTACCTCGCATTCCCCAATACAAAATTTCCAGTGATGGCGAAAGAGCTCTTTTAGCGATTATCTATGATTTGGTTGAGAAAGGTGTGGTTGAAGAAACGAGAGGTAATGTGTGCAACAGTCCTGTTCTGCCTGTCCTTAAGCGTACTGACTCTTCTCAGCCACCTGTGTATCGGTTTGTGATCGACCTTCGAGAGGTCAATAAGATCGTTGTGCCACAGTTTCCTGTTGTCCCGGACATTACTGCTTTATTGACTATGATCCCTGCCTCAGCTGCTTGGTTTTCTGTTATTGATCTGAAGAACGCTTTCTTCAGTATTCCGATTGCTGAGGAAAGTAGGGATATTTTGGCTTCTCTTTAGGAGGCCGCAGTTTCCGGTTTAAGCGCGCTCCTCAAGGTTATTGTGAGAGTCCCTCCATTTACAGACAAGCTTTGAAAACTCAGCTTGATACTCTTGCATTGCCTTCTGGTGTTACTCTTATCCAGTATGTTGATGATCTGTTGGTTGCTGCTGATGATGAAGAGATTTGTAAAGAAGTTATTTTTTTTTTTGTTGCGACACCTGTCTGACCTTCATCATAAAGAGTCACCTTCGAAGTTGCAGTATTGCCGCCAAGAAGTGACCTACTTAAGTCATCTCTTGTCGAAGGAGGGAAGGCGATTGACCCCAGACCGTATTCAAGCGGTTGCCCAAATGATTGTGCCATGCACACAGAGAGAGGTGCGTGCCTTCTTAGGAATCACCTCGTATTGTAGACAGTGGATTCCGAATTTTTCTTTGCTAGCGAAACCTTTGTTGGCACTTACTCTTAAGGACTCTTCCTTGGTCTGACGAATGTCAGAAGAGTTTTTCCGAATTGCGTGATGCATTGTGTTCTACTCCAGTGTTGGGTACCCCCGACTACAGTAAACCTTTTACACTTTATGTACACGAGAGAGAAGGTTGTGCGTTGTCAGTGTTGATGCAACAATTTGGAGACAAGCAGCGCCCATTTGCGTATTTTTCAGCTACTTTAGATCCGGTAGCTAGGGCGTTGCCTAGTTGTCTAAGAGCTACAGCGGCAGCGGCTGTTTCTATCCGACAGTCTGCTGGTTTGGTATTGGATAATACATTGATTGTGATGCTCCCACATGCAGTGGATACCCTATTGAATAGAACGAAGACTCAACATCTTACCAGTGCGCGTTTGTCAGGTTATGAGTTGACGCTTTTGGGTAGCAATGTGCACATCAAGCGGTGCAACACATTGAATCCAGCTACATTGTTGCCGATTTTTGTAGAGACAGATGCTCAGGAACAGCATGACTGTTTTCTCCGGACAGAGGAGGAAACGAAGGGTAGAGTTGATCTGGAAGATACTCCTCTTTCGAATCCTGATGGTACCCTATGGGTAGATGGTTCGTGCTTTAAGCTTCCGAATGGGGAGACGACTGCAGCATATGCTGTCACAACTTTGCACACGGTTGTTGAAACAGCACGTATTGCACAGAATTCAGCGCAAGCAGCGGAGTTGATAGCATTGACTAGAGCGTGTGTGTTGTCAAAAGGAAAGAGATTGAATGTTTATACTGATAGCCAATACGCATTTGGCGTGGCTCACAGTTTTGGTCGCTTGTGGAAAGAGAGAGGATTTCTTACTTCCCATGGTACGAAAATTCAGCATTGACAATTAGTGAGTGAACTTCTTGAATCACTTACTTTGCCGACCCAAATTGCGATAGTGAAGTGTAGTGCGCATAAGAAGGTTACGGATGATGTGGGTCAAGGGAATGCGTTTGCAGATGAAGTAGCGAGAGAAACGGCGAAAGATGTGACGAGTCGGATGTATGTTGCAGGTCCTGCCAGATGGGTTGTGGAAGGAGGAATGTGTGAAGATACAACAGAAAGTGTGAAGATGATTCAGACAGAAGCTACTGAGAATGAATTGAGTATGTGGAGAGAGAGTACGGGAATGTTGGATTCAACAGGCTGTTGGGTTGAGTTGTCAGAGCACCAGCGATGGTTGTTGCCGGATGCATATGTGCTTCCGGTGGTTACTATAGCTCATGGGTTGGCTCACATTAGTTCAAAAGGGATATGTAAGTTGTTGGCTCCGGTATGGCAGAATGGTGGAATTCCTAAGTGTGCTGAGAATTTGGTTAAACACTGCATGATTTGCGTGATGCATAATCCTGGAAAGCGAACCCCAACTCCAGCGGGTCATTTTGCTCCTCCAACGTATCCGTTCGAGGTGCAAAAGATAGACTATATTCATATGGAAAGATGCAATAACTTGAAGTATGTCCTTGTGGTTGTTTGTGCCTTTTCCAGATGGATAGAGGCCTACCCCTAAAGGATAATACTGCCTTGTCTACAGCCAAGGTTTTGCTCAAAGAATTCTTTCCCAGATATGGCTTGCCGAGGATGGTATGGAGTGATAATGGAAGTGAATTCGTGGGTCAGATTATGAAGAAAGTATGTGTGGGTCTGGGTATTAAACAGAAATTTCACGCTGCGAATCACCCCCAGTCAGCAGGCCTGGTCGAGTGCTATAATGGCACTCTGAAGCTGAAGTTGGCCAAGGTGCAAGCGAGCTCTGGTCTTACATGGCCCGATGCCTTACCATTGGCACTTTTGTCCACGAGAACGACAGTACATTCTCGCGTGGGACTTAGCTCATACAAGATTGTTTTCGGACGCCCGGCGAATGTCTGGGGTGTGCCGAGGCCTAAGAAGTACAGTGATATCGAGTACCCTATGTTGGTTGACTACTTACATGATTTGACTGCTAAATTGCGTGTTCTTCACCAACAGGTCCTTGACACTTTGCCTTCAGTTTCTGTAGACGCAGGCCACATGATTCAACCTGGCGACTGGGTTCTAACCAAGAATTTCCAGAGGTCAAAGAACTTGGAACCAAGCTGGACCGGTCCATACCAAGTCCTGTTTTCAACTCGGACTGCCATTAAGGTGTTCGGCAAGAAAAACTGGGTACATGGTACCCATTGTAAGAAGATACCTTTGCCCTTACCGTACGATAAGTGGGTCTGGGAAGGTGTTGCCGATTCCGAGAGTGAAAGGGTTCAGAGATTTGTACCTTTTAGCGATGCACATCTGGAATGGACTCAGTCAGAACGTGCGGATGATAAAGTCTTGCAAGAAGCTGTGCCGCCGTGTTTGAGACTTGATACTACACACCCAGAGACACTCTTTCAGGATCAAACTGTGCCTGGTAAAGAACGCTACAACTTAAGGTCTAAAAAGGACAAATAAAATTTGAATTTTTTTGTGAATTACACTCTTTCAGACAAGAGACTATTTTTCTTTTTCTTTTTCTTACCACCATCCGGGTTCAGCTGCAGGGTCGTGGTATAAGAACTTAAGGGGTGGCCTGCGTATTGATGAAAGGTCTGCGGTTCTAGGGACGTCTAGGACGCCTGGACGCACACTTGAGTGAAGAAGGAAAATTGCTGCGAGCAGCACGTTAGAGGATGGAGTCTGTTGTAACTGAAAGAGATGTTGAGAGAATAGATCTTAAGACAAGATTTTGTACATTGATACATAGCTAATGTTTTATAATATTGTGCTTTTTGATGTTTTTAAGTATCACATTAGCTTGTGTGGGTTGGACTGTCTAAGCTACACAACAGACATCTGCACCCACCTCCTGTTAGACCCGGCCCTCGTAACATAGCTAGACCTGACCCCTGCACCTCACACCAGCCCCCAAACCCACGGCCTAGCTGATTCTTCCCACCAGAACTCACACGCACCCAACCCGGACTTCCCGTCCGTGGCCTTCCTCCTTTCGGCCACACCGGGCCCACGTGCCCACTTCATGCAACAAGATGGCCGCCCAGCCCCAGCGCGACCCTGGCCTAAAGGCGCCACTCCAACTGGAGAACATCGCGCTCCCCCTGGGACGAGAGAGGGAGGAGCAGTTTCTATCACACCTCTGCGCTTCCCTGGGAAGGTGGGTTTCGATCGACCTGCCGGCCTCCCCGAGGGCTGGCTCCACGCCTGCTGGGTGTCTGGGACTCCTCCCGACCCGGCCCTGGAGGGATCAAAGGACAATGGCAGGAAACCCCAACAAGCGACCCCCAGGTGACAAGACTCCTGCCTGCACAGACTCCGGACATCAAAGAAGAGTCGCCCTATAACAAGGGGTGCTCTGGGACTGTCCGGCAGATTCGCCTTGGAAACACCTGAGCCCTGCTGAGTGACTCGCGGCTCCCTGAAGATCGTAAGACCTCCGAACTTGTGCTTGAGCCCTGCTGAGTGACTCGCGGCTCCCTGAAGATCGTAAGACCTCCGAACTTGTGCTTGAGCCCTGCTTAGTGACTCGCGGCTCCCTGAAGATCGTAAGACCTCCGAACTTGTGCTTGAGCCCTGCTGAGTGACTCGCAGCTCCCACAGACTCTCGTGGTCCCGCCGGACCCCACGACGACAAGAGTATCCCCCAGCTCGAGGATTGTGAGCTGTGCGCCGGGTACGCTCCTGCATTTGATTCCTAACCCCAAAGACTGTCCCGCTACCTCCTAACCCCCCTCCAAGACCTTGTGAGCCCGCGCTCTACTTGTATATATTTTGCCTTGCTGATCATAAAGATCCTACCACTCGATCTGATAAAGATTTGCTCTTAAGAACTCCTCGTGTGGTGTCTCTCTGTCGTGTGGTGCCGAGTGTACGATCCTAGAAGCGAGGTTCCTCCCCTGAGGAGTCTCCCACCAGTGCCCGGCTACGATACTTCGAGGGTGGGTCTCAGGGCAGTCAGGGCCCCCTCCGGGCCCCTCTGAGGTCGCCTTCTAACACCTCCCAACCTATGCTTTCTTTCACTACTGTTTCTTTGCACCAGTTTTATACGTTGCCTGAACATGAACAGACAAGGTGATCAGAATTTGTCAACAACTCGTTTATACAGTTGTTGCATCAGCATCAGTTAGTAGTAAATACCACTAATTGTTGGGTTTGTGGTCTTATGCCTCATACGACAGATAAAGGTATGCCATATTTGGTTTTGCCTTTTTCTTTTAATGGGTCTGTGTGGGCTTTTCAGACCATGTTTATCTATGCAAATGAGGTACGCCCCTTACGTTCCCTTAAAGATAACTCGAGCAATAGTGCCTTAATAAGGGGAATAGTAGCTATGATCCGAGATATTGATGCATATAATGCTATCCCCAAGGATGAGGTGCAGGCTTACATTGGTTGGAACATGACTGGATATAGTACCAGTTTGACAGAGAAGGAGAGAAGAAAAAGGTCTCCCCCTATTTGGATTGTACCCCACCGAGGCCACTTTTGTTTTCAAGGTAATGGTCGGAATCCGAAAGCTCAGCTAGGTAAGAGTGTGTGTGCTCAAACCTATGTCTATTCATCTCGGACTTCTCCACCGTTTGTGCCAGCTAAAGGCACATATTTTTTTGTCATGACAGAGCCTACACATGGTTGCCACCTGATTTTTCAGGAACGTGTTATGTGGCGTTCTACTTCCCCATACATACACTACTGCTTCAGACTATCATAGAACGAGATATGATAGAGGTGTCTTCAATAAGGAAGATACCGCAGCACACGAAGTAGGAGATTTCTTCAAGGGCTTCTTGCCCTTTTGGGGTCCTATGATCAATAGTAGGCATATTTGACAGCTTGTCCGCGTTGTTGAAGCTACTATTAATAAGACAGCAGGTGCTCTTAGTAATGTTACAGCTGAGCTTCAAGCGGACCGCCTTATGACTTTGCAGAACCGTATGGTATTAGACATCATACTTGCAGATCGAGGAGGAGTATGTAAATTGATTGGATCCAGTTGCTGTGTTTACATACCAGATAATGCCCCTACAGTGTACCAAGCCATCTCTAGGTTGTATAAAATCTCTGAGTCTATCCATGAGACTGGTCATTGACGGGATGGTTTTGGGGACGCTGTCCAAATGGGGATGGAAGATTTTGACATTCCTTGGTATGGTTTTAACCATCCTTTTCTCTTGTTGTCTTTGCATCCAGTGTGGTCCCGCCATTTGTAGTCTTTGTGCTACTATGTGTGTTCGGAGATCTGTCCCAAGAGAAGTAGAGAATAATGAGATGATGCTTCAGCAACACCTTGATGACCTAATGAATATCGACATAGACCTAGATTCAGATTAGCATGAATCTTAGGTTATTGCCTACGTAATGGCAAAAGGAGGGTCTGAGGTTCTGTAATTCTCGAGTCTGACTCCATTTTGTTCTGTGCCACCATTTTGTGTTGCCCTCACGTAGGCCTGTGAAGGTAGCCTGGCGAATAGAGTGGCCTGGCCTTCTTAGTTCATGTATACATTAACTAGGTTTCTTTTTGACTCTGAAATGAACTGTAAGAAACTGACCTCTGCACCTGAAACTGACCCCGCAAATCCAATTTCCCTGATCGATCTTTGTCTGAGATTGCCAATCAATGTTCAGGACATCGTTAACTTTTAGTTTCCTTGCACATGCCTTATCTTGTTCAGCATCTGTTATTGTTTCTTTTTTTATGTTTCTTCATTACATGGGTTATGCTTTCAATTATAGGTTTGTCTGGCTTGTGGAGATTGAATTTGGGACATTCCTAATAATTAACTTTTGGGTTGGGATACTGTGAATTGAGTTTTTGTTATGTGACACTTTGTTTGAAAATGTACCTTATTGGCTAGAATTTTGTGCAGTGGGTGTACATTTATAATGTGAATATTGGGTATAAAAGGAGACGTCTCGCCTTAGTAAAATGAGCAGTCTCCTGAGAATGTACACCGTGATGTATTTCTAGGATCACTGTTACTAGCTCCAGCTAATAAACTTGGTCTCTGATGCCATCCAGAAGTATTCCGTGTCTCTGTATACCAAGACAGGTGAACTCGAAGATCTTAGGCGTGCCCCTGACGCCGCTGGGTTAAACCCCGGTTCTTCACCCTGGTGCCTCTGTGTACAACACACCAGCCTTCCCTGCCTCGCTCGTCGCGGCCTGGCAGGGTGCATGTATTCACCAGTGTCTCCTGAACTGCTGTTCTCATCTGCTTCCGGTAGCGCAGCGCTCTTTTTGGGCCTGTGGGAGCTGATGTTACAAGTCAGCGGATCGTTGAATGAACCCTGTAAATGTGCTTCACTGCCGGGAAGGCGAGCCCAGTGCCTCTCTTATTGCTTTGGTGAGCGAAAGATTAACAAATGGGAGAGGAGGGGGAAGTGCTGAGAACAGGCGCCCTCGGAATGCCTGTGCGCCGTGGCTAGTCTGCTTCACAGCCCTCGTGAAGACTTTTCTTATCTGCTTGTTAAATAAACAAGCAGGTAAGAAAAGTCTTCACAACAGCCGTGAAGAGGTCGTGATTAATGTTTTTTCCGTGCTTTTGGTTTGCTGGCTGTCACATGGGCTGAGTGAAAACAGATGCGCTTGTCACGATGGGCGGCATCACAAAACTGCAAGGGCATCAACAAAAGTGACAGCCAGCAAACCAAAAGCACGGAAAAAACATTAATCACGACCTAAGCCAATTGCAAACGGTCGCGACCCAGGGGCGTGGATTAAAGCACCCCTTCTTAGTGTTTACTATTGCCCTCGCAGGGCGAGGAGCGCATGCGCGCTCCAACGCCAGACGAACCCTAAAAATGTTGCCGCAGATTTGCGGATAAAAAAATGTAAAAACACAAAAACAAGTTTTTGGCCTAAAGGCAGGGAATCCCTAACCTGCCCCTTTATGTCTATTTTTATCATTTTTTTAAGGACTCTGGATGGAGTCCCGAGTCCTAGGATGGCTGCTGCCATATAGTTATAGATGTAGTGGCAGCCAATCAACTCTAAACTTGAGATCAGTCGGTTTCACAGATCATCCTTGGTTTGAAGTCTACAAGGGTTTTGAGGCTTAATTAAACAAAAACACATTGAAACACGATCCTAACTACACACACACACACTCTCACACTCACACACACTCTCACGGATTACTTACTCCTGGCATGAATCTGTTAACTGAGTGCGTTTTTCCTAGCACTGAGTCGGTGGCGGGACTATATCCAGCTTCCATTGTGGTCATAAAACTGTAGAGACAGCATGGAGATCTTCCTGGCACTGCATTTTAACTGTCCTTTGCCCAAATGCAACTTGGCCCAGTTCTATGGGTTTGAGTAGTGCTGGCATTAATTAAAGATAACAAATCACTACTAGCTCCATTTAATGCATAGTTTTTGGCTTCACCAATCTCTGGTTCTGTTTCAATGCAACACTGTAATGCCACGTTTAGCATCTCTTCTTGTTTATCTTGGCATATATAAACCTGTAGTAATTCAGATACTTGTTCAAGCTGGCTACCCTTTTGTCAGTTGTGTGTCAAAGAGAAGGTAGAGTATTATACCCTTCTCTGGTGACCTCATGTCATGAAGGTCCAATCTCTGCCCTTTCTTTGAAGACTCTGTTGAATTATGAACCTTGTTTGAAAGATGATGTCTGGTATGTGTTGTAAGAGCATCATCCTGCCATTTCTCACCTTGGCCTTGTCGTGCTTGTTTCTTCCCACAGCTTGGGTCTACGGAGATCCACGCCAGGTCATCTACCCCCGAAACTGCACCAGGATGTACTGTGGGATCGGAGAAAATGTGTAAGTAGTCTTGGCAATCACTGGTTGGAATCTCTTCTCATATCCTTCAAACCAACTCACCAGTCTCATTTAAAAAAAATAAAAAAATCACAATAGGCATGAATATACATATACACAGGGGCTTTCAGTGAGCTCGCTTCATTCATTGATTTGTTCTGTCCGGGACCTTTTGATCCTACGGAGTGAATGGCACAATGTTTCCAAGTGATAATGTGGTTTCTGTCCCTAAAGCAACACATTCATCCTTCTATCAATCAATCAATCAATCAAATTGGATTTGTAGAGCGCTGCTATCACCTGCGAGGGTATCCAGGCGCTAGGGGTTTCTGCTGCTGGGTGGAATCGTCTGAACAGCCAGGTGTTTAGATCCTTTCTGAATTCCTGCTGGGAGGGGAAGGTCCAAAGGGGGAGGAGGAGGCTGTTCCCGTCTTAGAGGCAAGGTAGGGGAAAGAGCTTTCACCGCTCTTGCTTCAGCAGAAGCGGTGGGGGGGTCTAGGAGAGGGAGGCAGAGTGCAGGTGTCTGGTGGAAGTTCAAACGGTGATTGATGTAGGTTGGTCTCTGATTTGCAGGGCCCTGTAGGCACGAGTCAGCATCTTGAATTGGCACCTTTTATGGACATGGAGCCAGTGGAGTTTCCTGAGGTGTGGGGTGATGTGGGTCCGTTTGGGGAGATGGAGGACGAGTCTGGCCGCTGAGTTCTGTATGGTCTGTCCTCTCTTCAGCACATGCAAGGTGATTCCTACGTAGAGTGTATTGCCGTAGTCCATGTGGCTGCTGATATGTTCCACGATCTGCGTGTTTACATGCCGATCGGCGCCTCCATTCATTTTTGTTCGGTGACATTTTACCATATTTGTACCGTGGAACATTGAAGGAAATGAAATTAATGAATACAAGAAGCCTGATAATGGCATTGTTTTGATGAATTGTGTCTCCATGTGAGAGTTTTCTGAAGGGTATACCAGTACCTACATATGAGTCATTTCACAAAGCTTAACACGTTTCAAAGAACTGGGCCACTACCCCTATATGATATGCAGTTGTATATTTAAAGGCCTTGAGAAAGTCTTAGAACAAGACGAAACACGTGTTGGATATAATGTGCAGGGAATATTTTATGAAAGAAATGAAATATCTTCACGGACAAGAATACAAAAATACAGATCTTTACCAAAATCGGATCGTGTTGAATCAATGTTTTGAATTCCTGTTATTGTATTTGGTCTAATGTGAAAAAGAAAAAGGGAAAATTATCCTTTACAGTTTCTATACATTTGATCTAAAATATATATAGATCTATTACATATACGAAGGTGTGCCATAGGAACCCTAAATTTGTTTATTAAGTTGATGCACGGAAAGTCCTTCTTTTCATGCTATTAGAGCCCCTTGGTGGTGGGCTCTTTTAGGGTAGAGCACCCAATGATATCACTTATACATGCTTTACAAAAACAATAATTTTAATGTCATATTGAATGTGCGGATATTTTCCTCAGGGAACACCACCACCTTTGCTTCATTCCTGGATTCACATTGCCTGTGAGTGGGATTCTGGCTCAAATCATTATTGCAACATTTAGTCAGCGAGATCTCACAGTAGTAGTTTATGGATTGTGGACATAGGATGATTGGCATCCACTAACAGTTGTTTCCAAAGTGGTGTCAACCAAGTGTCAGCTATCACCAAACTCTAGGGTTCAGTCTTATGTGTTATCTTGCAACATGGAAGGAGGCTGTCTGTATTCCTGTTGTCTGCTTTTGAGTGATTGCCCAGGTTTTAGGAGTGCTTTCTCGATCTGCGGAGGGATTGTACACTTGGAGGATTAGTGTGATGATAGTCATGCCCTCTGGGTCCCCATCATTTCAAGTGTAACTGGCTGGAAAGATGTTTTTCCTACTTGCTTGTTCTGGGCCTTACCATAACTAGATGGTTGGTAGTCACTCTCCATGTGCTCATGGTCTTTGTCTTCCGTGAGTGATTGTGTAGTGTGGAGGGGCTATCGCCAGGCCGTTTTGGTCCTAATGAGTGATTAGCTTGGTCTTTTTCTTCCATACTTAGTTGGATAAGCTGGCAGAATGCTCTATATGCTTTTTTTAAATTTCTAGTTTTCATGATTAATTGGTCGGAGGGAGCGGTCTTCACTCTCTTGGTTTTGTCTTCAGTAAATGATTGCCTAGGTTAGCGGGGTACTCACTGTGGTTTATGATCACCATGAGTGAATGGCTAGGTGAGGGAGAGGAGTGCAGTCTCAGCGGTATCTTAGCTAGCTGGTCCAAGAAGCCAGACCCCCTTTCTCTCTTTTTTCAGTCTTGTGTGGTTTCACTTTTATTTCTATACAGGGACAAGCCCTTTGTTCTCTACAATGACCTCCTGAAGTGTGTCCGGGGAACAAACATCATGGCTGCCACTATGAATGGGATGCAGTGTCCGACCACGCAGGTAGGCAGCAGACTGTGCCCTAGAGTGCCTCTCTTTTGTTTCCTCATATTCAGCACTGCAAAGACCATCAGAGTGCCCATGGAAGCCTCATATGTTTCAATTTCTCTCAAGTCCCACTCTTACTACTAATCTTTTTGGGTCATTTCAAGTTTGTGTTCCCTCAGACCAGCAGTTCTTAACCTTCTGACTACCGATGACCTCACTTAATCATTACTGAAACCTATGGAGCCACACTGAATAATTATTGGAATCTGGGACCCCCTACTGAATCATTATTGGAAGGTGGGACCCCGACTAAGCATTAATGGTTGATTTATGATTTGAACCGCAAAACAATACATAAACAAACATTCATCAGACAAATACACAAATGAGGGCATGTTTTATTTAATTCACAAGCTGATATAAACAAAAATTATTGGAAAGGTGGAGCTTTTTTAAATTCAATTCAGGCCACTCACTGTCCATATTGTATTGTGTTTAATGCGTTTACACTGCTTCCACAAATCAGTCTGAGAATGCCAACTTAAGTTTTAGCCTCCAATTTCAAATTCCTACACATTTACAGAAAGTGTTAAATTTTTTAATTTTACATTTTGCTTCTTTATTTCTATACTCTTTGTTAATCTGTTGATATTATTTAACTTTCTAACCAGTCGCAAACCCCTTGAGAAGGCTTTGCGTACCCCCAGGGGCCTCCAGACAACAGGTTAAGAATCACTGCCTTAGACCATAGCCGCAGCCACTCAGATCTGTGCTCCTTCAGTCCTTTTCTGGTCTTAACAGCACACAACACCACTTAAATTCAAGATGCAGAAACGTTTTCTTTAATGGAATGTAACATGACTGTATAGCAAGACAGGGAGTGAACAAAGAATTAGTTTAATGGAATACAAAGAGACCATGGATTATTCGACTTAACACCACAATACTGGGCCTGAATCAAGATGAAGAACTGTTCACATCTCTTCTGGAATGTTTATCTCAGACTTCGATAACCAGAACACCTGACAATTAGAAATGTGAATTGTGGGCAGCTCAAGGGTGTCCACTGTTTATTTACAACTCATGATCTTGCTGTCCAGACATCTAGACAATTCTAAACATGACAAATCCTTGACTTTAGTTTGTCTATTTTAGATCCCACAGCATAAACAGCCGTACATTTATGGCATAATCTCATGATGCCAACAGCCACTTATATATCCCACGATTGCCGGTGGTCACGTATAGATTCACCATCACTCCTATATACTGACATGCCAGCGGTTATGCCCCCTCCTTCCTCATTCCATCGCAGGTCTGTTTTCCTTTAAATCCTTAGGAGACCTGTATTCCTTGGGTTCATTACATGTTTGTGCTTACTTGGGTATCACACATGCCTGTGTTTCTATGGACCCTTCATGGGACTGAGTGCCCTGCGTTCCTCACAGAGCTGTTTATTTTTGGCATGTCACTAGTGTTTGGGTCAGTCACATGTCTATGTTCTAATGTGCCCATCCTAGGTATGTGTTCCATTGGGCGCTTCACCAGTATGTCACATCCTTGGACCTCTTTTTAGTCTTTGTTCTTTGGTTCCCCCACATGTCTGTGTTATATGGATCCCTTATAGGTCTATTTGTATTCTGTACCTCACTAGTCTCTGGCACTGTTCGGTCAAACCCTCCCACCCCACAGGTCAGCTTTCCCTTGGGACACTCATTGGATCTGTGTTATCTGTGTCCCCTGGGTCCCTCACAGGTTTGTCTTCCTTGGGCTCCTCACGCATCTGTTTTCCCGTGGGTCCCTCACAGGTCTGTTTTCTCTCGAGCCCCTCACTGGTCTCTACATTTTGCTCTTTCAGGTCTGTGTACCCTAGAGCTCTTCGTATGTCTGTTTTCCTTGTGCCTTTGGTTTCTCATCAATCTGTTCATCTTCAGCACCTCACAAGACTTGGGTTCCTTAAGCTGCTCAAAATAGGTCGATGTTGCCTGATGAACCTCACTGGATTGGTGTGGCTCTTGACTCCTAGACACAGTTTTATCTCACTAGGCTGTATGTCTTTCTGTCTTGCAGGTCTGTGTGAAGACTTGCCCCACAGCATTCTCCTGGGTTGTGGAGTTGGACCCCAACCCGCCCAGGGACGTGTTTAATCAGCAGTTTTGCCTGCCTAGTTTAAATCTCCAAAACACTTCTCTGGTAAGAGTAATGAAACTGAAACTACTTCCCTAATCTTAGCATCTTAGCACCACTCCCTGCATGGGAAGTGATTTTACATTAGTTGTTCTCTGTCATTGCTGTGCATTGTTGCATCATTCACTGTGCTTTACCATTGGCTGCACGGCGTCCATCGTTGGTTGCACGGTGTTCCCTCACTGGCGGCAAGTATCATTGGTAAAGAGAAAATTATGTATCAAGGTACCAGATGTGGGTCTTGGATGTGAGTGAGTGACTACAGGAGGGCTGTTAAAACAAGATGTTGTATAGCGAGCTCTTACAACGGGGCATTAGATCCATTGGAAATCCACTCAAAACTATACCATCATCCCACATGAAAAAACACAATGACCATGCAATCAAGTGAGGTGGCAATATAGCTGCTGTTCTAGTAAACAGATGACCCAATGATATTACTACATTTCTGCAAGCTTGCCCAGAAGCAGAGCATTGAGACCTGACCAGTGTGGAGATGTGGAGCCGCTGCCCATGACGAGGTCCGGGTATGACATCTGCTATGGTCTAAAACATAAGGTCTGTGAGAAGTTGGCCTGGCATATACTGGTCACTAGTTAAAGTGGAGGCAACAGTTCCTAAAAGGGAGGGACGGGTTCTCAACAGTCTGATTATGATTGTGAGAGAAAAGGTTTTTGTCTTTAAGGTAATCGAGTGAGCATAAAATGGGAGTATGCCTCCTTATAATTATTTGCCCTCACATACTCAAACGAGTGTCAAGCATCATCATAGGGCGGTGCTCCTCGTGGGGGTGGCGCTGCAGTCCCTCACGGGCCCTACAGAAGGGCTCTTTGTCGGAGTTCTTTTAAAGGAGGTGCCGTATTTGTGCATGTGGGTGTGTGGGACAAGGTGAAGTGAGTGAGTGATGATAAAATTACCTCGCGGTACCCTGACAAAATGTTTAATAAAGGGTCCTAGAGGCATGGGTTTGGAGACTCTCTGTTGAATTAATAAGAGGGGAGGGATAAATGTTTATCCAACCTGCTCACAAACCGTGAAGGAAGGGTGTTCGGAACCGTGAAGGAAGGGTGTTCGGAACCTAGCGCTCAGACGAGGTAACGCTGGCCAACCAGCGTTACCTGGTCTGAGCACTAGGTTCCGGACGCCTTGTTCAGGGAGATTTGTTACTCCCCGGCTGCCAGACGTTTCGCTGCTGCAGCCCTTCCTTCAATACAAGAGGGTTCAGCTTTTTTAGAACTTTGACAAGACGGTTCTTGGACGCAGTGACGTCCCTCCAACCATAGACTCTTGCTGACTTGGCAGTATAGGGCTTTCCCTGACTCCCAGTTCTTCTCTTATTTTTTCCCTTCTGTATACCCCGTCCTGAAGAAGTGCAAAAGGATCCATTAGGGACGTTAACAAGCGCGAAACATGTCGACCATTTATGACCCCTAACACTTTATCCCCCCTTCACGGTTAGTGAGCAGGTTGGATAAACATCTATCCTTCCCCTCTTATTAATTCAACAGAGAGTCTCCAAACCCATTTTTTAATTTGCCTCTAGGACCCTTTATTAAACATTTTGTCAGGGAACCGCGAGGTAATTTTCAGACTGTTGAGAACCCGACCCTCCCTTTTAGGAACTGTTGCATCCTTGTGTTTTCATTCACTAGGCACAGGACCTGCCTTCATTTTTTCTTAACCTGCTCCTTGTCCCTCTTCTTTTGTTAGTTAAACACTAGCCTTCAGGCTAAGTCTCAGAGGAATGTAAAGCAGCTTGTTTTACCGTATAATCTCTTGAATTACCAAATGAAAGGACACCACACAGGTATATATATAAAATATATATGTATTTATTTCTAGACACACTCTACTAATCTCTTTATGAGATTAGAAGTCAGGAACATATGCACAAATTAAGCACTTATATGGCTGGGGCCCTAGGGGCGTACCAGACCATATACTAAAAAAGAGGTTTAGGAATGTCGACTTGCTAGGCCTAGGGCCTTTAGAATCGCTGGGGCCTCACTAATCCACCCAAAGCAGGTAAGTAAAGGACCCACGGGAGACGCGTGCAGTGTGAGAACACAGCCGCGGGTTCCCTATTGATTTCAATGGAGCAAGTCACGGTTGGATTTTTAAAGTTTTAGGGTACTTCGGGAGAGTCTACAAGCAAGCCACTTACAAGGTAAGTACTTCAAAGGCCAACACCCACAGGAGCACCGGAGTGCACGAGTTACCTCACCCAGGGAAGTCGGGTGCATGGGTGTCTTTTGGTGTCGGGTCGCAGCGTCGTTTTCAGTGGAAGCCTAAGAAGATTTGCTGCTTGTGAAGACTGGAGAAGTGTCCGGTGGAATCCAAAGCTGGATTCAGAAGAAGGAAGACCGGAAAGCAGAAGGGACAGTGTTCACAGTCACTTGCCAGTGACCCGGGGCCAGGAAGATGGATGCCCATGGTAGTCGGGTGATTTCAGGTGATTCACAGGTGTCTTGACTCTTCAGCCACGAGGTCCAGGAGGTGTCGACGAAAACCAGGAGCTGGATTCGAAGTGTCCCAGGACGTCTGCAGCTTACTGAGGGGTCGGCAACTGGATTAGAGCCAACAAGCCTTGGCAACAGCAAGTCTTGTGGAATGAGAAGAAAGTCAGCGGTGCAGACCAGCAAGGTCTGAGGGACTCACCCAGCAAGGGTAAGTCAGGGCAGGCCTGGAGCAACCAGGGGAGCCCTTTGGTTTGATGAGGAAGTCTTCAGGGGACCCACAAGCCAGCCGGCAAGGGATCACGAAGACGCCTCATGAGGATTCACTTCACAGGAGCCCACGGTCACTCGGGATGAGGTAGGCCTCTGATTTTCAGTGAAAATCCTGCTGGAGGCTTGGACCACACGTGGTCCAATGCACAAGTTCATAGAACGTCGTGAAGGGGTTGCACTCGACAATAGTGCGCGGTACCTGGATATTGCTGTTCCTCGTCACTCGTGGTGTGCACTCGCCTCAGGTTTGCAGGGGACTCAAAATGGCCATCGAGAAGTCAGGAAATCCACTTCCGGGGCTGCAGAGACTTCGGACTCCGGCGGGAGCGGGAAAGTTTGTGACTGTTGATTCCAAATTTTGGTGCCTGACAAGCAGGGGAGTCACTCCTTGACTTCAAGGGAGATTCTTCAGTCTTCCAAAGGTAGTGGAACGTCGAAGGTCCAGGATTCTTCTTGTAGAGCGTTGTCCAGGGATATCTAGTTTGCAATGGCAAGGTTTCCCTATCTTATACTAAAGGAAAGGGAGGGACTAGCTCTATAACCACTCCTCTGGGAGGGTCAGGGGAGTGGGTGGTTATACCCACTTCCCGTCCAGTTTCATGCCAGAGCAGGGGCAGGTAGCCCCTGAACCGGTTTGAGCTGGCATATGCACGGAGGAGCCTACTGCTCCCCCAGTGCAGGACTTCAAAGCACTATAAGAGTGCACCCACCCAGCCCCAATACACTAAATCCTGTCTGGAAGGTGGTGACACCTCCCTGTGACAGGATGCCTATTGTTGGGCCTCCACCACTGCGAGTTTCAGTCGGCAGCAGGAGGGCAGCCCAGTGTCTGTGCTGGTGGCATCCATTTTGTGATGCCAGGCTCTTTCAGATTTCTACCGTGTTTCCACAGTAGGTACATGTCTATCCCTCTAGAAGGGTGGGATCATACTCCCACACCAGTTACTGGTGTGGGGGTATGATTCCAAGGCATTTAACACCAAACACGACATGTTTTGATGCAGCCATCCCAAAGTTAGCATTTACCGCTAGGTTATAATGCACTTAAGAGTATATGCTTTAACCGCATCCACAAACAGCCACAGAGAATAGACTCTGAGGGCTGCAGAGGGGCCCTGCTCAGGCAGGGGCACCCCCTCACATGGAAAACCAAGCACCCTGCCCTCAGGATTGATAGGGCCTGCCTTAGGGGTGACTGATAGGTTTATATGTGTGTGCAAGGTGAGATATAGGGAACCTATACCTCAGTGAGGAGTGCTAACACTACCTCACCCAGGCTGCAGTAGCAGGCCTGTAGTGTCATATTCAGTCTGCTTCCCAGGGGTGGCATAATACACGCTTCAGACCCTGGTAGGCCTGTGAAGTACCTATGCCCTTGGTACCTAAGGTACCATATACTAGGGGCTCATAAGGTACCACAGTCTCCAATCACTAGTGCATCTAATATGCACTCCAAGTTGTTTAGAGAGAGCAGAGAGGCTGGGGACCTGATTAGCAGGGACCCAGCCAGACTATAGCCAGAAAGCAGTGTAAACATCAGAACAAAAGTGGGGGCAACATAAGTGCAGATCCTACTCTCCTACAAGGTCTCAAACATCACCTCAGTTTAATGGTTGCACCTCTTTTTCAATTTTAACAATAGCAAAATCATGTGTCAATCTAATGATGTTCCTCCAGCCTTGTTAGGTCAATTATTTCTAGGTCTGAAACAGCATCCTTCAATCCCAATGTCTTTTTCCTCTAACTTCTCTAACACTGATTATATCCCTAAAAGGCCTCCACAGCCTCAGTTGTCAACACTGAATGATCGCAAGCTTGATTCTTCCCCCCCACTAAATCAATGTTAACACTTTCCCTCAACATCTACCCAACAATCCGTGCACTACTTTGTCCCACTAATTTTGGTTAGCATCCTCAGTTGTCACTCCAAGCTTTACCCATCTTGACTGTTTTATCCACCTACCAGTCAATGTTACCAATTGCCCTTGATGCAGCGCAAGATCAGGGGGAAGAAAAAGAGAGAGAAAGAAGGCAAATTTACAACTATCCCTTCTTGCGTCGCAGACCCGTTGTCACACTAACTCATTCACACACGGATTCATGGGTGGGGCCCATAACACCAACACTCACACGTCTCCACTCACGAGTCTGCACACAGGAGGGATGATAATTTTGCGCTGGACATGTGGGGGATACCTTATTACCTATAGGGAAGAAAAGTTATTTTACAGAATATACATCAGCATTCACCACCTATAGATTCCTAATCCTAAACATCAAGGCAACCCACCACTAGGTCGACGGACCAATTAGTTGGATTGGTTGATAGTGATTTAGAACCAGCTAAAACACATTTAAGACTCAGAATCCTTTACTCTTTTCATTGAAAAACCACAAACTCGTAATTTCCGTTAATCATATTTGTTTATCTAAATATTATTTGCAATTAATATCAACATTTATAGTCAATCAAAGTTTAGAATTATATTCAATTAATACAAATCGCAGGACATTTATATTTACCTATTCTTGCTATCTGGATTTTTCTCTAATTCATTTGGCTTCTGCATAACCGAATTTAGCCGTTAAATTGTCCAAATAAAGCAGGCCAAAGCTCAAAGTCTGAAAGTTCTTTGCTCAGCACGTTACAGTCCCAAAGATCTCCAAAGGACCAGAAATCGTGCAAGCATCTGTCATCGTCTGTGGGGTCCATAAAGGTGTGCAGTCATCGAAACCGCGGAATGCCTAGAATGCCCCTCCCTATTCTACTACTCTTTTTATAATAAATTTCAGGATAACATGAAACATTTTTAGGCTAAGAAAGAAGGTGGTTGGCTGGTTGGGAAACGTCCGATTTTTATTCTATGAGTTTCTCATGGATTTTGTTGGTTCATTTCCTCTGTCAGTGTTGCCCTTATGCAACATTGTTGAAGATTTGCTTGTATGTCCCAATTGTTCATTTAGACCAGTTTTTACTGACTGAAGTTTGGCAGTCTTCCATGTTCCTATCCTTGACCAGGAACACTGTGACTTGGGGTCGTCGGGAAGTTCACGGAGCCATCCGAGTCTGCGCAGTAGGCATCGCGCTCACAAGACGGTGGCCACTTCTGAACTCCATTTCGGACGCCATATTTTGGTAGGCCCAAATGTCAACTTAAGCGAAACAAACACAAAAGAATAATTAATACAAAGAAATGAAGATTCTAATGTTAAACCTTCACTAATCCCTTTATGTATTAGTATTTTCCTAGCCTTTAGCAACATTTAAAGCGAAAATACTCACCTTTAGGATCCAAACAGGAACGCAAACATCACATAAGCAACATAAATCATGCGATATCCTATTACCACGTGTACTACTAATAATATGCGTACATATTTTAGTTATTAGAGTTATTTTGCCTTGCAAATAGCAATAAATCCCACGTGTAATTGGTGTATTCAAATGGTTGGTTTAGTTTAACACAGCAAACCGTTAGTAAAATTATAATAAGTATGTTATAAAGTTAGTATTTTCATGCAAAATAGAGGTATACACAATTTTGTTTTACCTGCTCCATCACCCTCTGTCTCCTCAACACTTACCTTAAAATCCTTGTATGCCTTGACCCCACTACAGTTGGTCCATCATCCATGCCCTCCTTCAGTATCACAAATTACCCTGTTGCAGATGTCTCTTTCTCATACATTGCAGTCACTCCATTTTGCCACCTCAATGTTCCCCCTGCTTTTCCTCTTTTCACCACCACCAATAACCCTTGTCAATCCTGCTCAGTTCAGCCATTTTGCGACAGCACCTGCTCCTTCTACCTCTGCCCTTTCCGCCATTTTTCCTCCGCTTATATTGTAAACACCTCTTTCCTAACTTTTTGACCAAACGTACTTTAGAAGTCGCACCAATGACCTACTTTTCTGCTCAAATGTCAAGTCTTCTTCTAACACTGGTTACTATTCCTATTCAGAAACTCATCCCTGAGGTTTACATATCTCCACCCCCTTTTCTCATATTCTCGATACCTTTGCTGCAAAAATAGTATTGACTGCTTCTCCCAGGGATTGTCTCATCTGCCTTCGTGGTCTGATCTCAGATATGGTTCACTGCCTGGACACCAAACCTCTCTGAAGAATTTCCCCTGGGGAGTCTGTGGTATCTTCTTAAATGGAATTATTTTATGTCAAGGGAATGGTATTATGTGACCAGCCTTCCCTGTTCTGGGGCGGAATGTAATATTTTGAATTGGACAGTTAGGAGTAGCTTGAAGGCTGTGGTTGGGATGGTTCTGAGAAGTAATTGCATGGAATAAACTTGAAGATATCTTTTACTTGACTGCAGGTTTCATTTAGAAAGTGATACGCCCTTTCTTACAGAGAGATTTCCCCTAGGAGCAACTAGGACCCTTGAGCCAACCAAACACATTTTTACCTTGCTGATGATGGTCTTTGCAAACTCGTAAATAGCTATGATTCTCAAACACCGCTCCAGGCAATTTCAAAAGCAAACTCAAGGCAACTTTATCATCCCCTCCATCCAGGACTGCAACGCTGCCCATTCATTTAATTTCGTCCTTCCATGAAGAAGGAACATAGAATTTAATTCAAGAGCCCATTGAACTTTTAAAACATCTGATATCCAAGTTAACTGACTCTCTCGGGACTAGTGTTTTGCAGTTCAACATGGTGTGGAGATTTCAGACACAATTTGAACTCTAGCCTGGGTAGCCCTATTTTGACACAAACATGGCTCGTGAATTCCTAAAACAATATTCTGGACCTTCCTTACCACCTCTACTCCATTTTCCGATGCGATCCATAAAAACAGATGAGCTTTAAATCCATTGTTTCCAGTGTCTTTCACTTGAGCTTCATGTCTCAGAATGAATCTCATGTATCACTCCAAGCGAAAAAAGCCGTTTCATTGAAGAATTGGAGAATTCATCATGTCTCAACTAATAATCTCTGAGACCACTGTCATAGTTGGTCATTTCCATCTACATTAGGCCATGCAATGAGCTCTCTTTTTATCCTCATGACAGTGAACTCTTCCCACACTGTCAGAAACCCATGCACTTCAAAGGATGCATTTTGGATCTAATCATCTTTAACAATACACTTCTGACAGCCAGGAACCTCATCCAGTTTTCACTGGTCTGACCACGTTCTGATTCCTTTCACGTTGATCTATGTTCACCATAACATTTCAGGACAATGAAGAAAGGAGAGGACATGGTTTTATGACACAAAACAAATAAACATTAGTGTGCCTGCCAGCGAGGCTCACCAGAAACATCCCGACCCTTCAGATTAACAGCATGACATCATTGTCACTACAGATAAATATGAGTGCATGGAGGCTTTGACCAAAGAATTTTGTCCATTAAAGATCAATATGAAAAGACCAAATCATTTGCTCCCTGTGTTCTTAAAAAATCTTTGAGAATTCAAAATGCATTAAAAAACTTTAGAAAGAATGGCGACAGTACCCTTCTCCATCCAATCTGACAAGACCGAGAGCTGTCAGAAGAGACTAATGACCTGATTACGAGTGGGCTGATAAATTCCGAACCGTGTGTAAATCCCTGTTTACGCAAACGATAAATATTGTACCCTGTGGTATAGTTATTTATCATGTACGATAAATGACACCTAAACTCATAATTAGGGCCTAAAATCTTGCATAGTCAGAGCTACATCCTCACATATCAGATCTCTCCTGGACGCCTCCAAGAACCGTACAGAAGTCATATTTGAAGTTGTTAAACAGTCAGCCAAACGTCCAATTCCACAACCAAAATTCCATAACCCAGGTTTAGTAAGCAAGGTTAAACCTTCTATCCATCACTCTGACAAAATACCTGATTCTATCAAAAAGGTACTTGCCAAACAACTACTCCCTTACTGAACCAACTTGTTGAATTTCTCACTTAGGCAATAATTGTTCCCAACTGTTTAAAAAACAGTCAAGTTTCTCCCCCTTTAAAAAAAAAAGTCAGTTGATCCCAATATTCTGAATTGCTTCGTCCTGCCTCTACCCTTGCCTTCTTATGGAAGGTGATAGAAAGCGGTGCAGCCTTACGATCGTCTCTCCACACCCAGACAAACAACATTCCCTGCAGCCAACTCAGCGGGTAAGAGCTGAGAACCATCTTTTTGCTTTCCTGCAAAAAACAATCCCCCACCTCCTGAAGGGTCCTAAAAACTTTCCTCATCACTCCACTTAATGCCTCAAGCAATGAAACAGGAGGAAGACTTTGACCTTAGTCATCCATGGTTCACAGGGCCCCCATTAAACACGTTTGGACTCAAAAACCTTCAAGTTTGTTTGACTGAGTAGCTTTGAAAGATGGTGCGGTAGGGTTGGAGTATGGAACACTGCATACGTTATCCTATCAGAACACCTATTCACAGAAAGGGAAATAATGTGTATTTATGTGTTTTCCCAAAAGGGAACACGCAACCTGCATGTTAGTAGGTGAGCAGATATTTTTGTTTGGAACATGGTAGTTCTGGGCAATCTCCTAACTGCACCGTATTTCTACTTATAGCAAGGAGCAGTGGTTTAAAGTAGTCTCATCATTTTCAGTACTGAAACGCGGAGAAAACACATTGAGTGTATAAGTCTATAATGCATCTCCTGGTGGTCCCCTGCCCTCGTAAACCCTTCCGCCCCAACAGACCACGCATGGAACCTCAGCATCATTCTAGACTCCTCCTTCACCTTGACCCACCAGATCAACCCCAATGCCTCCACCTGCTTCAACTCCCTCTGCATACTCCGCAAGACCTTCAAGTGGATCCCCCCGAATGCAGAAAGACTGTCACCCACGCACTCATAACCAGCAGCTTGGACTACGGCAACGCCCTCTATCAACAAAACCCTGCTACACAAGCTCCCAACCATCCAGAACACCACAGCCAAACTCGTCCTCTGAACCCCACGACACAAGCACATGACCCAGCACCTACGAGACCTCAACTGGCTCCCCATCGAGACAAGAGTAACTTTCAAGCTACTCACCCACACATACATATCCCTCCACAACATCGGACCCAAATACCTCAACGAAAGAGTCTCCTTCCACGTACCCAAAAGGAACCTCCACTCCGCCGACCTCGCCCTGGCAGAGACCCCACGCATCCGCAGAACCAGAGCAGGTGGTAGAGCCTTCTCCTACGTCGCAGCAAAGACCTGGAACGAGCTCCCAGTCAGCATCAGACGCTCCCCCACCCTGCACACCTTCAGGAAGAACCTCATGACCTGTCTCATCAACTGATCCGGAGCGGGACCCCCCACCCCCCAGTGCCTTGAGACCCTCTTGGCTGAGTAGCACACTTTATAATCCCCTGATTGATTGATTGATTGTGACTAGGGATTTGATAAATAGCTTCAAAGACAAACCCTAACATGGAGGTGAGAGTACAAACTGTGAAAGAACACCTGGTGGGCTTGGAAACTACTGTAGCTATGGCATTGACTAACCCATGCAGTAACTAGATTGCTGTAGTATGCTTGTTTGGTGACTTAATTAATTGATGGTGTTTCTGTATTGCTGACACAGCATCTCTACAGCACCCACCACGATGTTTAATTGAATAAGTCATACATGTGTGAGTGATTTGGGGCAAATTATTGCTTTTATATCATATGAAAGAGCAACTCACCTGAAGATGGCCTGTGGCCGAAACATTGTAGTTTGGTCCAGTGGCAGATCCTGTTGCTCCATAGAAATATACCACTCCTTGTTTGGCTATAATTGTTTCTATGGAATGCTTTGGGGATTCAAAATATTGGAAACTTTTGTGTTCAAATATCTTTATTGGAATTTTGCAGTACTGCAGAAAATCAGAGTTACAGTAAGGAGAAAGTGAGATATTGACACATCCGGAATAACTTAAGCGGTCAGAGCATATGTCATATAACATAATACCAGAACAGGGTCTTCTCACGCTCGCACATTCAATTCTTTGAAAAATGACATTTGAATTCTATCTCTTTCTTTTTTTTGTACAGACAGTTTCTCAAATCCTCAGCAGAGAAATGTGCCCTCGTTTCACTGTGCCTTCCGCTACAAGTAAGTGTGCATTACACCTGCGAAGCCTTGGCCTTCGACCAATACATCTTGTTTATATGATGCTAATATTGATATAATATAATATTAGATAATACTGGTTTACAAACGTAAAGAAGTTGCCCGTATGGGATGGATGCACTCAGATAGGCCCAGGTGAGCCTGGTTACCTATTGGCTGGTCATAGACCATGCAACTATGGCAACCATGTCTAAATTTGTGATGCTGGAAATGTCAAAATATAAGATGGTCAAGTTGATTTTGTACATTTAGTGCAAATAGTTTTTGGTTGGAAAGAGTTTGAAAAGTAAATCCATTTTTTAATATTTTTTGCATTAGAAATGCACAAAATTGCATATCGAAACTTGATTCAGAAACACAAAATTTGGGATCCTTCCTATAGATAGAGTAGATCCACTGGGCATGATTCACAAGCCATTTGCACTCCTAAATCAGATTCATGAGCACAAATGGCAGTGTTTATAGTTGCTATTTATTCACAAAAGGTGACCAAAAACCTCTGCAAGTCCATTTACGCCTGTGTAATTGTAGGCCCTGCCTGTTTATAATTACACAGAGCATTTTGCACAGAAAAGGTGGGGAATGGGAAGATCAAGGCATGGTTTACCTTGAAAATTTACTCACTCCCATAAAAGTGTGAACTTGTAGACATTCACTAACTCCTCTGACACTTTTTCCCTCTGGAAATGGCTGAATGTTTACTTTTGCAAAGAACTGAAGTTCACCTACTTCTACGGTGGGGAAAAACAGAATAACCCCAGACTTGGTGGGGTTGAGGGAAGGTGTTTCACTAGTAAGACAAATGTTTACTACTTGGAAAAAAAGAAATAAATACAAAATAAACAGATCTTCCTTTTCACAGGGCTTAATGGTGCCCAGGGTCCCTGGGTACAAGTCCACACTGGGGAAATACTAGCTCAGAAAATTATCACATATCTTTGCCAGTCTTACTCCTGGAAACTTGCAACCAATGCAGAATTCTAGGGGAACTACTGCCACTGGTTGTGAGCTCGAAAAAGTAGTAAATCTACATCTGTCTTAGCAGTACTTATATAGGTGCAGATCCACTACCTTTTAGTGAACTTGGGGGCATATTACCAAGGACGGCGTTAAAAATTATCGCCGGTTTAGCGGCAAAAAACTGCCGCTAAAACGGCGATAATGGGCTTGATAATATGCCCTGGAGAATTCCAATAGAAGCCCAGGTTCACACCAGAACATGGACTTCTATTGGAATTCAGAAAGGCATATTATCAAGCCAATTATCGCCACGTTAGCGGCAGTTTTCTGCCGCTAAACCAGCGATAATTTTTAACGCCGTCCTTGATAATATGCCCCGCGGTCCTCTCTGCTTGGAGCATTCAGAATACAGATCATTGTTATCATAATGCATTGGAGGCCATCAGGGTCTTCATGATTGGCTTTGCAACGACGTCTTAGTGCTGTATTTTATTTTGGGCCATCACCTTCTCTTGAGGGCTTTGCTTTCATAGAGGGCACCTTTAGAGAGATGTGAGTGTTAACCATCTCTTTTACGGTGAGGTTGAGCCAGCTACGTAAAGAGCATTTGTTGACTGAGAAGTATTGTGGGTGCCAGGATATGGAGGTCTCCCTGAAGGGCTTTCTTATACAATTCCTTGGAGGGATGGGACTGTTGCTTGGTGGGTTTTGGTTGACATAGATGGGTTGATGGCATGTGTGGGTTTAATGATGATCAAAATGGCCATGTGAGTGACCATTACATCATGACTGGGACGAGGTTGGATGTGAGGGATAACGTGCTGGTGAAGACTAGAATGCACATGTTGCCTTTGGTATTGAAGCACAGATGGAAGGGTGAGGAACTCCATGGGTTTAATGGTAAAGGGGTTTTTGATAGTGCTCCAGCGCGGAGTGCAAAATCCCTCCCTACCGTCACGGACCAAACAATCTCACATACACACACTATCCATACATTCGCTGGTGGGGCCCATAACACCAACATTCACTCACCATCAGTCCGTGCGAGAGGCGATTATCCTTCCAAGCACTGGAAATGAGGGGGAAAAATACCACTTTTACCCTAATGAGCAACAAATCTACACAACCTTCTAACACTCATTAGGCCCTGGATTTCACCTTTGGTATTCCCCTCATAAACGGGACGGATCTGTTAGTTGTAGGTTTAAGTTAATTTCTAATACTCTAATTAACCTCTTCATTAACACATTTCAATGAATAAACAACCCAACTCATTTCTGTAGATGTTCAAATCCAAATTTATATTAATATTGCAAATTAAATCATTCATTTGATCAAGTTGCCATTCATATTTACCTATTCTGAATAAAGTCGTCCTCTATGTCAAATCTGGCAGTCTCGCAAATCTATGCCCATCAATTTTAGTGGGTTCAGTTCATCAGGAGTTTGGGCATTAATTCAGTCCGTCAAAGATTCAGTCTAACAGCTGTCCTGCAGTGTCACCGTCCTCTCCATCAGCATATCATCAGGAAATCGAAGGAGCGAACCACAACCTCTCTATTCTATGGGTTTTTATAATAATTTCAATAACAAAATGTAACAAAAATGAGTTTTAAACTGTTCTAATTGGCTGGTCAGGGGTCGTCCTACAAAGTTCTCATAAGGTTTAGTCCATGGTGTCATCCTACTAGCTGGTTCCGGTTCTTTAAGGAAGTCTTTTGTCTGTAGTGTTGGCACTATTCCCAGTGCGACCTTGATAAGTACAGCTTGCCTGGGGTCAGGATGAGGCCATTGTTGCTCATCTTAGCGCAGGCGCACTTCACCCAAGCCTTGTTCAGCGTTGGCAGTCGGGTTAGGCACCAAAAGCAGCCATCTTTCGATAGGCCAAAATGGACAACTTAAGCAAAGAAACACAAAAACGTAATTAATACATAAAAATGACTAATTAAATGTTATTCCCTCGCTAATACCCATATGTGTATTTATCTAGCAAAAGCAACACTAAATGCGATTTATACTTACTAAATAAAGCATGAATCACAATTACATCACAAAAGCAACATATGTCAGGCAATATTCTAATTGTTTATCATTAATATGCGTACGAAATTTAGTTCACATATTAATTTAAGCCATACAGATACAAATCCCACGTGTAATTCTTATATTAGTAGGTTGGTAAATAATTTTCACATCACTCCAATCCGTTAGTTCAACTATAATTAATTAATTAATCTAATTAATAAAATATCATGCAAAATGGGGTGGGTATACAATTTTTTGCATAACCCGCTCCAGCAATCCCCCCTTTGGTGATTTTTATCACCACACCACCCAAAATTTTGTTCTGTCTTACGGAATCTTCAAAATGTTTTCTTGCTCTTAATCATAATTCAGTTTCACCTACGTCTTCTCTTTTTACTGATTCATACATACTCTCCTTCCACTCCTCCAATTCTATTTCTTCAATTTCTCTTTCTTGTTTCTTATCTTTTCTTTTTGAATTTTCACTTTTTACTCTTTTCTTATTTTTCTTGTTTCTACAGCACATACAACATAATCTTATCACTAAAATTATGCAGATTACACATGTTAATGGAAACAATGTTTTACCTATAAGAGTACTACCTATTTTTACTAAGAAATTCTTAATAGCAGCTATTTTCTTTGCAATTCTTTCCCAAACAGCTTCAACCTCCAGTGGTGCAAGTTCATCATGCAATTCAGTAATATTCTTAATATAAGTTTTCAGATCTTTGCTTTCGTCAGGAATGTAAGTACAACAATGTTGAACTTTCAGCATTCCACAGACTCCACCCTCTTTTGCCAATAAACTATCAAGGGCAAGTCGATTTTGCATCACCATAGCATGCAAGGCAACCATTTCAGTGTTAACCAATAAAAATCCTCCAGCGGTGCTTGTTGACAAGCGATCCACTACTGTTGATAATTTTCTAATTTTGTTTGCATTCAGAGTTATTCCCACTGCTGGTATCAATGCCTGAAAAATGTCACCTACAATTTCTGCCCAAGATTCTCTCTTGGATCTAGCTAAATGATTACTTAAGCTATGTACACCATCTTCTCCTCTATCCATATGAAAGATTTTTGGAAAGACCAGGCCTACGTAACATGTGCCATACCAATGGTCTGGCAGACGATAATATGCCCTGTTCCCACAAATAAAATATAATCCAGGAAAAACTGGATCTCTTCCACCTTTGAATCCCCATCCACCCATGATTCAATATGTATCATGGCACTCACTATTACCTAGAAAATAATTATCATACACAGTTTGATTCCTTCGAATGCAACATTTCCCTTTCTGAGGACAATCTAAAGCTATAGTTGGACTAGCTTCTCCTTTCAAATGTTTTTCTTTCTCTATATCTCAGATTGTTTTCTCCACTTTCCCTTCTGCTGCTTTTCTTTGCATTTTCAATCTTCTTTCCTCAACCATATCTAGGAATGTCTTTTCCTCCTTCTTCAAACTGCATGTTAGATTGTTTCTAAAAATATACTCTAATGTTAGTTCCTTAGTTTCTAAAAAGAATTCACCTAATACCTTAGCAGGTTTTACTTTGTTTAATTTATTATAAGAAGGTACTTGCGCAAAAATGATATCTACATCTGAAAAATAATATTCTAATTTCCCTGTCTTATAAAACAAACTAGCTATTACACTACATGTTATTCCATACGTTGCCGGAAGTTGATGATATGTCACTCCCTCAGAAACAGATGCAGGTAACTGCATACATACGTAGCAGTCCCGTACATCCATTGTCTTTACATATTCATACAATAATTTTGAAAACACATAAATAGAAAAATCTGTTATTGACCTGTCTTTATGCAAATAATTTTTATCTATTCTAGTTGGAACTAACTTTGGAGTTTTCCCTATATTAGTTTTGTTCACACTATGTCCTTCTAATGTATCTATAGTGGCCTTAAAAGAAATGACAAGAGCAAGGATGCTCCATAAAAGCATTAATAATCCTGTACAACAACAACAACACATTTTACACCATCTTGTCATGAATGTACATCTACCTTCTGATGGATACATCTGCCAGTGGATTCCTCACCTTGTGAATATCCCCTGTGCCAGCAACATTCGGAAACTTTTGTAGCAGTCCACGCCGATGTGGTCGAAGGCGACGTCACAGAGACACGGCTCCGCTCGCGACTCCGCTGACGTCACTGGCTCCATAAGAAGACCCCATCGGCGTGATGACGTCAGTTCCCTTTTTTCCGCGCCGACGACGCCAACGGATTTCGGGAATCGTTACTGGTAGCTGTTCTGGTTACTTTGTATGTTTTCTGGATTTCTCTGTCTATCTTCTAAAAATGTCGACAAGGAAGTCTGGGTTTAAGCCTTGCCGAGAATGTGGCAAGCACATGTCCATCACCGACCCGCACGACGATTGCGTTTGGTGTTTGTCCTCGGACCATGATGTGGGAGGTTGTTCGAGTTGCAGGAAAATGAGCTCGAAGGCTCTTAAGGAGAGAGAAGCAAAGCTCTTTATCGCCCGGATGAAGAAGAAGGAGAAAAGAGGAAGAAGAAGATCCAGGTCGAGGTCGAGGTCGGCTTCCAAGTCGACTTTGGGACATGCTTCAAAGAGGAAGAAGCATAAGAAAAAGAGGAGGCATTCGTCGCATCATAAAGCTTCGACGTCAAAGTCGAAATCGCCAGCTCGACGTCAGAGAGAGTCAGTGTCTCCCTCTTCTGTCCCGACTTCGCCTCCGGTTCCATCTTCTCCGGTGCCTTCGCCCGCTCCGGCTGAATCCCCGGTGCCGGTGTCATCTCCAGCGCCGGTTCCATCTCCAGATCCTGCAAGTCCTCCGGCTCCGTCTCCGGCCCAGGATGAGGATCGTCAGGCTCCGGGTGAGTCTGTGACGCCGCTTGCTCCACCGTCGGCGCCGATAGGCCCGAGTCCGGTGCTACCTGACCAGTATCCTGCTTTCCCTACTCCAGGTCAGGACCCCTCGCATTATCTCAATGCAATGTATGGGGTGTTCTCACGGGCCATGTATACCTCTGGTGCACCTATGGGTCCGATGGGTCCGATGGCTTTCAATCTGGGAGTGCCGCAGGTTTACCCTCAAGCACCGTTTATGCCGTTCTTCCCAGCGACGCCGTCTTGGCTGCTGCCGGCGCCGACAACATCGACGCCGCTTCCCTCTTCGCCGGCGCCGACTCGACTTCGTTCGACGCCGGCTGCTCCAGCTGATCCGCGTTCGACGCCACTGCCGGCGCCGTCGGATTCGAACACGGCGCCGCCGACGCCGCAGGTGCGGATCCGTTCGAGAAGGGAGGCGCAGAGAGTGCTGGAGGGGAGACGCTTTCTGATGGAAGAGGCTGAAGAGGGGGAATTGGTCGAATCCGATGAGGTGTTCGATGAATTGAAGGAGGTAAGTGGTCTGGATTTGTCTCCGGAGTGGGAGATCACTCCACCATCAGACGAACCCTCTAAAGACGCAGCACCCTATCATGCAATAATTAGAAAGGCTGCGGAGTTGTTGGACCTTCAATTGCCATCCACCGAATTCAAGTCCAATATTTTAACTGAGGTGTTGCATTCTCCAACTGCGGTCTCAGAGCCTCTGTTGCCTTTCAACGAAGCAATTTTGTAACCTGTGCTGGATGTATGGCGCAAGCCTTTCTCAGCTCCTGCAGTCTCCAAGGTAGTCGCAAGAAGGTATAGGGTGGCTCCAGGGGATCCTGAATTTTTGTCTTCACACCCTTCACCTGAAAGCCTAGTAGTTCAGGCGGCTTGTTCTGGACGGTCGAAAGGGGCATTTCCTCAAGTCCCAGGGGACAGGGAGGCAAAAAAGGTGGACCAATCGGCCAAGAAGGTCTTTTCATCAGCCAGTATGGCATTAAAATCTTCAAATGCGACTTGTCTGTTGGGGCGCTATATCCATGCGGTTATGGACTCGGCTAAAAAGTTGGCGCCAAAACTGTCAGAGGAGGATAGAGGAGGCTTCAATGAAGTTCTATCGGATGCCCAGGCGGCTGCTCGCCAGGTTATTCAGAGTAGCCTGGATACAGCAGACTCAGTTGCCAGCGTCATGGGGTCTTCAGTTGCCACCAGGAGGGGTGCATGGCTTAAGTCCTCCGAATTCTCTTCTGATGTCCAGTCAACTTTATTGGACTTACCTTTTGATGGGTCTGGTCTGTTCGGGAAGAAGGCTGATGCTGCTCTCGAGCGCTTCAAAGAGAGTAAGGCTACGGCTAGGTCGTTGGGCCTTCAATCCCAGCCGAGAGGTACTTTCAAGAGGTACAGAGGATTTGGAAGGGCGAGTTTTCGTTCTTATAGACCAACCCAGCAGCAGCAGCAGCAGCAGCAACAGCAGCAAGGCTCCAAGGGATATAGAGGAAGACTTAGGGGTCGCTCACGTGGCCGGCAACTCTCCTCCTCCTCTTCCTCTTCCTCAGCCCCTCCCACCACCGCAAAGCAGCCCTAGATTCGACATTCCGGATCATGCTGGTCCTGTGGGGGGCCGGCTTACCCATTTTCTACAAGATTGGGATTCTGTAACTACAGATCTCTGGGTTCTGGATCTTGTAGAAAATGGGTACGCCCTTCCCTTTCGGGAATTCCCCCCAAACTACCCTCCTTGCCAAGGGGCTTGCTTGGAGGACCACCGTCTTCTCCTGCAGGAGGATGTCCTGAAGTTGTTTCAGAAAGGTGCGATAGAGGTGGTCCCAGAGCAGGAGAGGGGTCAGGGATGCTACTCCCGGTATTTTCTGATTCCGAAAAAGGACGGCAGATTGCGTCCGATATTAGACCTCAGAATCCTGAACTTTTACCTGAAACAGGAAAAGTTCAAGATGCTCACCCTTGCGCAGGTTCTTCAGGCGCTGAATCAGGAGGACTGGATGGTGTCGCTCGACTTGCAGGATGCGTATTTTCACATCCCCATTCTGAAGTCGCACAGGAAGTATCTCCGGTTTACGGTAGGGTCGCAACATTATCAGTTTGCGGTCCTCCCGTTTGGTCTTACTTCGGCACCACGAGTCTTCACAAAGGTGATGGCGGTGGTGGCAGCCCATCTCAGAAGGTCGGGGATTTCAGTTTTCCCTTATTTAGACGACTGGCTGATCAAGGCGGAGTCGCCAGGGAAGGTGCTGCGCCATCTGCAGGATACAACTCGGCTGTTGTACAAATTGGGTTTTTCGATCAATGTGCCCAAATCTCACCTGGTGCCCTCTCAGCGCAACCTGTTCATAGGTGCGGTACTGGACACTACTGTGTGTCGAGCATCCCTCCTCCTCAAAGGATTCTCGACATTCAGGAAATGATTCCTTTATTTTTCAATGGAGCGGTCGTTCCAGTTCTGAAGGTCCTTCGCCTGCTTGGTCTGTTCGCCCCCTGCATCCTGTTGGTCAACCATGCACGCTGGCACATGAGGGCACTCCAGTGGTGCCTCCGCAAGCAGTGGTATCAGCACAGGGGAGATCTCAGGGAGTCTGTGAGGATCTCCAGAGAAGCTGCAGCGGATCTGTCTTGGTGGAGCGTGGAGGGCAATCTGTCCCAAGGAAAGCCCTTTCATCTACCTCCATCTGTGACCACAGTGATAACGGATGCATCCACTCTAGGGTGGGGTGCTCATCTGGGGGATCTGGAGATCAAAGGTCTTTGGTCTCCGGAGGAAAGGTTGCTGCATATCAACCTTCTGGAATTACGGGCGATACGTTTGGCACTCAAGGCCTTCCTCCCTTCCCTTCGCGGTCAGTCTATTCAAGTCCTGACGGACAACACTACCGCGATGTGGTATATAAACAAACAGGGAGGAGTGGGGTCTCTTTGTCTCTGCAGAGAGGCCCTGCGTCTATGGTCCTGGGCTCAGGACCATCGGATTTGTCTGATGGCAAATCATCTGGCCGGGGTTCTGAACGTGCGTGCGGACAATCTCAGTCGGCAGTTCTCCGCCGACCACGAGTGGAGGCTTCATCCGGAGGTAGTTCGTCATGTCTTTCGGATGTGGGGAGCTCCTCGGGTGGACCTGTTCGCCACTCACGAGAATGCTCACTGCCCGTCATTCTGCAGTCTCCAGTATCCGATGCAGGGAGCTTTGGGGGATGCGTTTCAGTTGAGTTGGGGCTCACGACTCCTTTACGCGTTTCCTCCCATACCCTTGATTCCTCGGGTTCTGAGGAAGATTCGCCAAGACCGGGCCCAAGTCATATTGATCGCCCCGGATTGGCCAAGAAGGGTGTGGTATACAGATCTTCTCCACCTCTCCTCGTGCCCTCCGCTCCGTCTCCCTCTCAGGGCAGACCTCCTCTCGCAGTCGAAGGGGCAGGTTCTACACCCCCACCTCCAGAGCTTACACCTTCATGCCTGGAGATTGAACGGGGCAACCTGAATTCTTTTTCTCTCCCGCCAGATGTGGTGGACGTTATTTTATCGGCCAGGCGACACTCCACCAAATCCATATACTCCTATAGATGGTCTAAATTTGTTCTCTGGTGTGGAGAGAGGTCAATTGATCCCTTGTAAGGCTCGTTTGTCTAACATTCTGCAGTTTGCCCTTTCTCTTGCTCGGCAAGGCTTTGCTGTGGCTACAGTTAAAGGATATTTATCGGCTTTGTCGGCTTTCCTATGCCTGCCGGATCAGCCGTCCTTATTTAAATCACCTATTGTGCTTAGGTTTCTCAAGGGCCTCACAAATAAATTTCCTCCTACTCCCTTTATTGTACCTCAATGGGACTTAAACCTTGTACTGACTTATCTTATGGGTTCTCCCTTTGAGCCCTTACATAAGTGTCCCTTGAGACTGTTATCGTTTAAAACGGTTTTCCTCATTGCAATCACCTCGGCAAGGAGGGTGAGTGAGCTTCAAGCTCTTAGTTCAAAACCCCCATTCTTGACTGTGCATGCTGAACGAATGGTGCTCCGGACCAGGGCTGCATTTTTGCCTAAAGTGGTAACTCCCTTCCATCTGGGGCAATCCATTACCCTTCCTTCTTTTTATCCTCCCCCTCACCCTTCCAAAGAGGAGGAGAGGCTTCACCGTTTGGACCCTAAGAGGGCGGTGAGCTTTTACCTGGACAGGACGAAGGACATCAGAATTGATGATCAGCTCTTCGTGGGCTTTGCTGGCTGCAGGAAGGGCCGAGCGGTGCACAAGCGCTCCCTTTCCAGGTGGATTGTCTTGTGCATCAAGATTTGTTACTCTTTGGCCGGTAAGGAGCCTCCGGAGGGTTTAAGAGCTCATTCCACTAGAGCAAAGTCTTCCACCTCTGCTTTGTCTAGGGGGGTTCCTGTGGAGGATATTTGTAGGGCGGCAACTTGGGCCTCCCTTCACACCTTTGCAAAACATTATTGCTTAGATACTGAGGTGAGGAGGGACGGGCATTTTGCTCGTTCTGTTCTTCAGGATTTTATGGTGTAGAAGGTTGGACACCCTCCTCCGGGAGTGGGGACTGCTGTGGAATCTATTCACAAGGTGAGGAATCCACTGGCAGATGTATCCATCAGAAGAACAAGTTACTTACCTTCGGTAACGCTTTTTCTGGTGGATACAGTATCTGCCTGTGGATTCCTCACTGACCCACCCGCCTCCCCGTTGTCCATCCTTCTATACCAGTAATTCTATGGCTGTAATTCTATTGATGGTTTCAAATGTGTTTTTTACTGTCAAGGGCATTATGTTATTTCTAGTGCTTTGATGTTTATTCTCCACACTGTGTGTGTTGATATGCATATTGTGTACTGTGTATACTGTTTATGTACATATTGCTGTCAGTCCGTCCTTGTGCCTCGAAGGCACGGAAAAAAGGGGCGGAACTGACGTCATCACGCCGATGGGGTCTTCTTATGGAGCCGTTGACGTCAGCGGAGTCGCGAGCGGAGCCGTGTCTCTGTGACGTCGCCTTCGACCACATCGGCGTGGACTGCTACAAAAGTTTCCGAATGTTGCTGGCGCAGGGGATATTCACAAGGTGAGGAATCCACAGGCAGATACTGTATCCACCAGAAAAAGCGTTACCGAAGGTAAGTAACTTGTTCTTTACTACTTTCTATGTTAGCCATCTTTGTTAAAATGGACTGTGTCTTTTGACTTAGCCTCTTTTACTTTACAACTAGTTTTTCTAACCTAAGGTTCTAACACCTATTTGGTTCTACCAGTCTATATCTTTTGATTCAATATCTTGTTTTCTTCACCAATAGTTTCTTAATTTATTCATTTTGGCATCTCATCGTTCTTCACTCTCCTCTCGTCATCCAAATATGGATTTTCCTGAACTTCCGTTTCTTCTTCTCCAATGTCGGACAAGAGAACTCTCAGGATTTCCGATTCTATTTTATCCTCAACCACTTTCAGTACAGCCTCCTCTGGATTTCCTTGACTATCTGCCCCTTTTCAGGCAGAGCCACGTACGTCCATACTGGTGACTTATACTTCTGGTTAGGTTTCCTTGTTCTTCTACTCTCTTTGTCTTCAGTTAATTCGTCTTCTTTTGATTTCTCTTGACTTGTCACTTCATTCACCTGTTCAGCTCTCGGTGAATTCACTTGTGTCAGTCTGTATCTCAGTTTCCTTATTTTATTGGGCCAAACATCATCTCTTGCAACTCTTTTTACTTTACTTCCTTTGTCATTCTTTTCATTCCTCCAAGCTCTCTTTCTTAAAACTCGACCTTCAGGTATTTCATTTTCACTCTCTTCAGATTCTGTCTCAACTTACTTTGTCTTTTCAGCAACTTCTTCTTCCACCACTTGTTTTGTTTTCCCTACTTCTGTCCCTCCTCGGATCTCCTGATGGCTACTTGTCCCTTCACCTAACTGGATGTTACAGTTCCCTACACCTCCTCGGGGGTCTTCTGCAGAAATCTGTCCCTCTCTCTCTGTACCTGTCCCTTGTTCACTTAGATTTGTTACTTCAGGTGGAATTTCTCACAGTCTCTCATCTGGTACTTCCTTTTCACGAATTTCTTTTATTGTATCTTCAGTACTCTTTCCTCTTTCTTTCTGTGTTCTTTCTTAGAACCCTGCGCTTCTTGCTCATTTCCAGAATCGCTGGATTCAGAAATCTGCAATCTTCTTCTCAGAGAGCTACTTCTGGGGACTAAAGCTGAACTTTGTTCTGTTTCCCCCGTTTCAGAGTTTCCTCGTGTCTTTGACCATTCGTCTTCTGATTCAGTGCTTGATTCTGATTCATCAAAGTATTCTTTCCCTGTGCTGTCCACCGGATTTGGAATTCTCAATGTATGACTAGCATGGATCCAGTTCTTTAGTCCAGCACACTTCACAGCTGTGGTCATGGTCAAAATGATTTGTCGTGGTTTTCCCCACCTTGGAACCAGACAATTTCTTCTTCTGTGGACTTTTATCCTTACCCAGTCACCTGGGCTCAGATCATGGGCTTGCTTCTTTTCAAGTGTGGTGGCATCTGGTCCAACCTGATGAAACACAGAATGAACTGCGTCAGCCAGGCTTTTACAGTATTCCAACACCATGTCATCAGTTATTGTCATCAGCTTGCTGACTGGTATATACACATGTCTCATTGCACGTCCCATGATTATTTCATGAGGACTCAATCCTGTAGTTCGGTCTGGAATGGACCTTATTGTCATGAGTACTAGAGGCAAGACATCAGGCCATTTCCTGCCTGTGGCCAAACACATTTTCCCTATTCTATTTTTGATAGTACCATTCATCTGTTCAACCACACCAGAAGCCTCTGGTTGGTAGGCACAATGTAGTTTTTGTTGTACATTCAATGCTTCACAAATTAATCCTACAATCTCATTATGGGAATGTCCTCCTCAGTCTGACTCAATTGTTACTGGGAACCCGAACCTGGGGATGAATTCTCTCAGCAGTAGCTTGGCTACTGTCAACCCATCATTTCTTCTTGTTGGGAATGCTTCCACCCACCTGGAGAATAGGCAGACCACTACCACAACATACCTCAGTCTGTTACAGGGAGGCATCTCAATGAAATCTACTTGCATTCTGGTGAAAGGCCCTCCTTCTCGACCTATTGTTCCCAGACTCACTACTGTCTTCCTTCCAGGATTGTACTGCTGACATATTAAGCATCTCTGACAAAGACTTGTTGCTACAAGTCTGAATTTTGCATTGTACCAGGTCTGCTTTAATGACCTGATCATGGCATCTCTCCCAATATGTCCCTGGCCATGATACATCCGTGCCATGGTAGTCATCATGCTATCAGGCATAACTGGTCTTCCATCTCGATAGACCCACACATGATCCTTTTCCCTTGGGGCACATCCTGCTTTTACCCACTGCCTCATTTCCTCATCTCCTGCCTCATCCTGCAATTGATTTACCTCTTCCCAAGTTCCCACAATGTTAGTGAACATCAATGAGCAAGAAGACATTTCTCTTTCCGAATTCTGATTTCGTGCACAATACTGTGCCGTGTCGTTTGCATACCTATTCCCAGTGGCAATGTAATCACCACCTTGACTATGTGCAGCACATTTTACAACAACCAATTGTTTAGGCAGCTGTATCGCCTCAAGCAACTTTCCAACCACTTCTGCATTCTTAATAGGAGTCCCCCTTGAGGTCAGGAAACCTCTTTGTAGCCATAGCTGGCCAAAGTCGTGGACGACTCCAAAGCCATACTGGTTGTCAGCTATCACAGTCACTCTCACACTCTTCCCAATCTTGCAGGCTCTAGTCAAAGCCACAAGTTCTGCTACTTGGGCTGATTTCACTCCTTTCAGATATGATGCTTCAATTACTGCTGTGCATACTGCATACGCTGCACTTAGCACTCCTTTATCTGTTCTCAAATATGACCCCTGAACGAACATCACAAAATCACTTTCCGGCAAAGGTACATCTTTTATGTCTGGTCGTGGTTTGGTACAAAAATCAAGTACATCCAGACAATCATGATCAACTTCATCTCTTACCTCCACAATCTCAGCATCAGGCAGCAAAGTTGCAGGATTCACATTCACAAATCTCGCAGGACTCACATTAGTTGCACTCAATATGACCTTTTCATACTTAGTCAGCCGACTGTGTGTCATATACTGAGTACGACTCCTTGTCAAAAGAATTGCTACATCATGAGGTACAAACACTTTCAATGGATATCCCATCACAATTCCTTCACTCTGCTCCAAACTTCGACATGTTGAAGCCACCGCTTTCAAACATCCAGGTAAACCTACAGCTACTGGATCTAGCATTGATGAAAAATATGCAATTGGTCTTCTAATTTTTCCATGTTTCTGGGTCAACACAGAAAGTGCACATCCATTTCTCTCACTACAATACAACTCAAATTCTTTCTCATAGTCAGGCATACCTAATGCAGGGGCTTTACACAAACCATCTCTCAATTGTCTAAATGCTGCCAATTCTTCTTTGTTTAATTCAAGGGGGTCTTTTACATCACTTCTCGTTAATCGCACCAAAGGCTTTGCGATCAAGGAAAAGTTACCTATCCACTGACGACAGTACCCAACCATTCCCAAAAACATTCTCACTTCTCTTTGAGTCATGGGAGCTCTCATTCCTTTTATTATTCTAATTCTGTCTATGGTTATTTTGCTTAGTCCTTTCACAATGTTGTGTCCCAGATACTGTACTTCCTTCTTACAAAACTGTAGTTTTGCGGGTGACACTTTAAGTCCTCCATCTGCAAAATGATTCAACAAGGCTATTGTATCTACCTCACAGGCTCCACATGTTTTTGATGCTACCAAAAGGTTGTCAATATATTGGACCAATACAGAACTTTCGGGCATTTCTAGACTCTCCAAAGACTTCTTTAATAGCTGATTGAATATTGAGGGGTTCTCTGTATACCCCTGTGGGATTCGGCACCATGCCAAAATACGCTCACCAAACCGAAACGCAAAAATTTGCTGACTGTCATGGTGCAATGGGATGGAAAAGAAAGCATGACACAGATCAATTACTGTGTACCATTCAACATCATGGGGAATTTGATATAAAATCACTGATGGATTTGGTACAATGGGACAACATGATACCACAATTTTATTCACCTTTCTCAAATCTTGCACTATCCTAAATTTCCCATTAGGCTTTTTCAGTCCCATTATCGGTGAATTACATGGACTACTCATTATTTCTCTCAAGATTCCTTGCCTAATCATTTTCTCTATCACAGGAGTTACACCTTAAATTATTTCAGGTGTCAATCTGTACTGTGGAACATTTGGATATGTTACTCCTTCTTTTACAGTTATTTTAACTGGATCTACATTTCTCATTAGTCCTACATCTTCTCCAGTGAAATCCCAAACCTCTGCCTTTACACATTTTCTCAGTTCGTTTGGTAATTCATCAGGGTTGAATACAGCATATGTTTCAGTAACTTCACTTTCTCTGTTAGCTAGGGTCATCTTATACAATACATCATCATCTGGTGTTTCAAAAGCTATTCCATCCGGAGTACAAAATATAGTGCAATTCATTTTGCACAACAGGTCCCTACCTAATAAATTCACAGGACTGGAGTCACACACCACAAAGCGGTGCATTTCTGAAAATTTCCCTATGCTGACTTTCACTGCTTCTGTAAGATATGTCTTAATTTGTCTGTTGGACACACCAACTACTTGGATCGTTTCATCCGAGAGAGGAAGATTCTTAACATCAGCTGATCTAACAATTGATCGAGTAGCACCAGTATCCACTAGGAAAGTAATATTTTCATCATTAACCCTCCCATCTACAAAAGGTCCTGTCTGGTCTACTTCTAGAGTTGCTCCAAGTACGCACTCTTCTTCCTCCCTTCGGCACCGTCAATGGCTCTCTTCTGCATCACTCTCATCGCGTTGCAGCCAATACTGCGAGACAGCGCTAGCGCGTGGCAGCTTATTTACCTGTTCTTCATTGTAGAATCCCGATTCACTACTATACTTCTGTGTGTTTCTGCTCTGTGGAAAAGGCAGTTTTGGCACCTGATTCTGTGGGGAAACAACTTGCTGCTGTTGCTGCAGTTGACCACTCACCTCATGCTGCACCTGTGGGTTCAATGATGGATTTTCATTGTTAGTACTCGGGGGAAACATACACTCGGATTTCCAATGCCCTATCCTGCCACAATTATGACACAGAAATTTCTTTTTAGCTTCTTCAATGTTCCCTTTGTACTTCCCATTATTACATTTTGGCTTGGTCCCTGCTTGTTCCACCAGTTGTGCTTCCTGTCTCTCCGCTACCTTTACCTGTGCCCACATTGCCTTCTCCTTTAACTTCCGCTGTTTTGCTTCAATTTCATCACTGAAGTATTTAGCATGTCTCAATACTTCATCTATTTTCTTGTTTTGCCAATCTACCGTATGCTGTTTAATCATCTCACCAATTTCTGGTCGTAGACCATATACAAATCTGTATACAAAATGTCTCAAATCCTTTTCACTCAGATTCTCATCTCCGCTAAACTGCTTAAAAGCTTGTATTAGCCTCTCGAAATATGCATGTACTGACTCTTTACTTTCCTGGTGTGTTCGATCAATTTTTACCCAGTCTGTTTCTTTAGGGGGCACTTTATTTTTCAGAAATACCATAACCTGCTCATACTTCTTCATTACCTCGGGGTCTGGTGCTCCTGTTTTAGGATCCCTTGGATATTCCTTGGTTGGCCAATTTATCATCACCTTACACTCTGACCATGGATCTGCTGGTACAATTATGTCAAATAGACTTTTCAAATCAATCCATAGTACTTTAGACAATTTCACAAATCTGTCTACCTGTCTGTACCACTCGACGGGCTTTTCGCGTAGTCGAGGGAAGTCATTCGTAAAAAAGACAAAATATCCTGTCTCGTCCATGGGACATGTACATATCCTCCTCCTGGAATCTCTCTCCTAGGGCATTCTGTCACTACCTTCTCTTTTTCTCTTACAGGAAAGGCTGAAAATGTCTTATCTGAGGCATCATCGCGTTTTCTATCCCACCTGCTTCTCCATTTATCCACGTCTCCCCATTTTCTCAGCAAGATTATTATGTCCTTAATTTGACCTATTCGTCCTGTGGTGTTCATATTCTAAATGTCCATTTCAGTAAATTCTACTCGATAAGGTTTCTGTAAGGCTTTTACCTTTTCAATATCAATACCCATTTCATTTGCTACTTCTTCTAACCTTTTATGCAAGTTTTTCGCTCTCCAGGTCACACTTTTGCATAAAAATAATAATTCTTCATCCTGATAGGTTTTCAATTTTTCTGTCAGGATAGTCCCTACGATTAATTCTTCCAATACCATTCGTAACTTAGCCACATCAATTGATTGGGATTCCTTTTCTTTCCTCTGCAAGATTCTTAACCATTCACTTAGCTCTTCTGTTGATGGTCCTACTGGTTTTTCTACACTTCCGTGTCCAAAATCTTTTTGTGTTTCTGACACTGTTTCTATCATTGTCATACGTCTCTCTGCACAATTCTGATCTACAAATGGATTATTTGTAAAATTTGGTTCCATTACACTCATAGTCTGTCTCCATGGGTTGTCATTTTGACTCACTTTTGGTTGTTCTACAGGGTTATTATTTCTGTAAGGGACTGTCAAACAATGCTCACTGTCCTTCTGTTTTTCAAAAATAGGCATTACTGGACCTATCGTTACTGGAACAGTTACTGCTTCTAGATTCTTAGTCAATACTCTTATTTTCTCAGTTAATTCCAGGGTTGTTCTCGCTAATTCAACAGAATTTTCTCCATCTGTTCTTCCTTCCGATCTCTTTTCTACTTCCCTTGTACCACTGTTTTTACTCAAACTTAGGGATTCTGGTTCAGATTTTATGATTCGCATTGTTTCTCTCATTGGGGCACTTGGAGTTAACATTTCTGGTTCTGGTCGATACGGTGGTGGATTTTTATAGAACATATCATCAAGAACATCATCCTCAGACTAATTCGCTCCATACCCCTCTCGACTCCACATTATGCCTCTTCTCTGCACACTTTCGACCTTCATCCTCTCCTACAGTTCTTACAGGGAACACACCCTCAGTCATACTCGCATCTCGCCATCTTTTCATTCAATCGCTATGTGTTTCGTGTCCGTATGGTCTTCCAAACCAGTACCTATATCCTCTACCACTTCTTTGTCTCTGTCGTTCATTGATTTCGTCTTCCCATTCCGTCAAAGCCTTTCCCTCAAATTTCTTAAAACAGCCAAATTAAATGAACCATGTTCTGGAAAAGCTAATACTCCATCGTCCTTGGTGTATCTCACCCAGTTATCTAGCCAAATACAAGTATGATACCCATATTTTGCAATCATAAAGGATGCAGGGGTTTTCGGTGGAGGAAGTAACTGTCCTTCCCTAGTCTTAACTGGTTTGTCCTTCTTAAACCACTTCTTGATTCTCCCTAACCAGGTTTTCTTCTCCTTTTCTGGTGGGTCGTAATACATTTTCTTGTCTTTCACAACGCTAGTCCCTCTTGACAACTGTACCGCTAGTCTATCCAATCACAGCGCGACTTCACACTAACGCACCTATTCAGAGCGTCCACGTCACTGTCACAGTCCTCAAATCCTAGCGCGACTTACACTAACGCACCAATAAGGAGCGTCTACGTCACCCTGTTTCCTCCAATCCTAGCGCGGCGTACACTAATGCACCAATCCGGAGCGTTTCACAGTTCTGACCGACTGTCCAATCCCAGCGCGGTCGTTTTGACGTCAGCAGCCGCTGCGGCAGCTCCTGCTCCTGCTTCTGTCTACCCCTCCTTTACAAATCTGCTCAGTAAGTTTTTGTTTCAATTTCTACACTTCTGTTAGTAACAACATAGAAACATCTCCATTGTCCGCTTCGCTAACCAAAGAACAGCAAAAAGACCTTTCTCACGAGAATTCCGTCTTTCCCGAGAGCAGCGCTTACCTCTGCCCTACTACGGAATCATTACTTCAGTTGATAAAGTAGCACATCCCTCTACTTCACCCTTCTAACAAGCATTAGCTAATTGTTTCTCTAGTATTTAAGACACATAGTTGGAGACCCAATGCTCCTGAGAAATAAACCTAGAGTTTCGCAATGAACCCAAATGCCTTTGCATTCACACTCGATCACACAAGAAAATGTAGTACATTCGTACAGAATCCTGTCTTTGCCGAGAACAGCAAACAGTCTGTCCTGCTACAGAATTATGTCATGTGTTAACAAAACAGCGCGTACCTCTCCTTTGTCCTTCTAACAAGCTCAGAGAGTACCTATTACCTTTCCAGTGATAAGCGTTATCGGAATGCCAGTTGGATCCCTGGTACCTAAGATGAGAACTTCACAGGTAACCTTCGCTTTCATACACTCTTCTCTCACACAGAATATGTCTCTAATGGCAACACATGACGATGTCACCGAATCGAACCCAGACAATGCGCCGTGCAACTTCAATTGTCACATGTTTCCCCTGTGTACCTACAGGGCAACAACAATTCCGCCTTTCCCGAGAGCAGCGCTTACCTCTGCTCTACTACGGAACCGTTACAAACTTCCAACTTCCTACATCCCAGAAGCCGTGCATACAACATAGAACTCAAAGTAACTCAACTTAGAGTGTCAGTACATTGGGGGGCGCTAGAGGGCGCACAGCGGAATGGCTGCCTCTTGAGTCAGTTCCGCCGGACGGGGAAAATAAATGGCGTAATAGGCATGATCAAAGAGGCGCTGCTGCCTGAAACTGACACTGCGGGGGTCGGAAATCGGCCTCCACCCATGGTGAGTGCGAGGATCACCTGCGAGGACCGATAGCCCACGAATTGCGAACTTAAGCGCACTGCTGGGGACCTTCCAACGGCTGGCAAGATGGCGGCGCCCAGGAAGACGGAGGCGCGATGATGTCGAAAGCCGTTGCATTCCCGGGAGCGGACGGCCGACAGGGACTGCGATTCCAGCGCTGACTGCGGACCCCGCGGGCTGGATCGGAGCTGGTGACCTGGAGGATCCGGCGGGGTCTGAGCGGCGAGGTGACGGTGCTGGATACGGCCGGGAGTGAACGCCCCTCGCTGGGGCCGATGCTGGCGCCTGAGGATGAGATGAGGACGGCTCGGGAAGCCGCTACATACTGCCCGCCCGCCCGCTACGGGGGTGAATACAGGAGCTGCGACTGCGGCGTGGATGCCTAACTAAAGGCCACAGGCCCTGCACTGAGGTGGCTGACAAGGGATCCGCAAGGCTGATGAGGGTGCTGTCCTGCGGCCGCTGGCGCGATCGACCGGCGTTGCATGGAAATGCCTGAGGAGTGCGGTGCCGGCCTGGCGCGAGTAGGGTGACGGCCGCCCCTGCCTACACGTGGCGACCTGATCCATACCGTATCCCTGGACTGCGAAAAGGGCCGGGTGATCGGCTGCGACAGCGGGACGTGCCCGTCGCGCTGCACACGCACGGCCGGCTCACTCTGCTTGCTGACCGGGGGAGGAAGGCTGTACGTGCCTTAGCCATTAGCGAGGCTGGGCGACAGCGGAGGATTGTGCGTGGTGTGGGGCGCGGAGGTGGAGACGTACCCGCCCGAGGAGCGAGGGGGAAATCTGAGCCCGGTCTCCTGCTGAGCTGGAACCCATCACATCTGCGGGAGGGCCACTGATACCAGGTGAATCCGCGAGCCGGGTCCCCGTGTGGCAGACGGAGGCGGCCGGCGAGATGGGGAAACCGGACAAGACGCAGGCCAAGCTTTCATTTGAAAACAAGCGACAGACCAAAGGCACCGCGGCGCTGCCGGACACGGCCACGGGGGTTGGGGAGGCGGCACCCCAAGGCATGGAAGGAGCTCTGCGGGCAAAGCCTGCAAGACATCCATGGCAAACTGGACACCATCACGCTGCGTGTTGACAACATGGCGGCGAAGCTGGATGGGCATGGAGAGCGACTGACGGAGGCGGAGACCCGCATTGGGGCAGTGGAAGATGTATCGCAAGCGACGGCCCAAAAATGTGCAGAGGCCGAGAGACTGCTGGAGGCACTAAAAAACAAGACGGAGGATTTGGAAGCGCGCTCGCGACGCAACAACGTGAGAATCACGGGGATCCCGGAGTCCACCAACACTGGCCGTATGGAAACCTATGTCGAGGAGTTGATTCGCGGCGTTGTTGGCACGGAGCACCTCTCCCCGATGTTTCTGGTTGAACGAGCGCATCGGTCACTGGCCCCGAGGCCGAAACCTGGGGCGCCCCCGCGTCCTATAGTCGCCAGGGTCCTCAACTATAGGGACCGCGACGCCATCCTCAGGATTGCGCGGGAAAAAAAGCAGATCACACACCAGGGCAATACATTGGAATGTTATCCGGACTTCACGGTTGCTGTCCAGCAGGCACGGAAAGAGTTCAATCCAGTCAAAAAGAAGCTGCGCGACCTCGGTGTTGATTACGCCATGCTCTATCCAGCTAGGCTTCGTATAACGCATGGGGGCCGTGCGACGCTGTGTCATACACCTCGAGAGGCACACAAACTCGTCAAAAAAATCGGAGCCAGGCGTAAGGAGAAGCAGAGGAGTGACCAGACTGAGGACACTGACTAATGTGCTACGACGGAGAACGGCACGGAGGTCGTCGGCGGCGCCGCCCCACATGAGCCGCTTCTGCGGCCCTGACGAGGAGGCCTATGTGGGTTGAAATGGACGGTGGTGACGCCCCTGGCGTGTCGGAGGCCGCAAGTACGACTGCTACGAACAGGACTGCCTGTACCCACGCCCTGCTGCTGACTGTTAACACTAATGATAATCCAGCCCTGGTAGGACTCAGGTAGCCTTTGATTATGGGTGTTTGAGGAGGTACTGCTACAATCAGCTGGGGCTCACCTAGTGGTGGGCATGGACGCGATGTAATGCAATGGCGTCTGGTCCATGGGACCGGGAGAGAATTACCTGGCTGAGCAGCTGGATAAATTGGGCTCTGAGGGCTGGGGCGGGGGATCGGGCACAAATGATAGACCTGGGAGGGGCGGATAATGGTAGGTTGGGGGCTGGCTACTGTCCATTAAACAGCGTGCAAATGAGGCTGCGGAATGGTTGAAGTGGATAGATACTGTGGCTGACGTGGACACTGGGGTGGGATATGAAGATGCCTGCACAGCTATGGGGCCGCATAGGCTCCACATTATACTCTGTCCCCGTCCACATCCATTGAGTTGGATGGAGAGCTGTGCTCTAGGCGGTCCCCCTAAACGGGTGATCCCCGAATTCAGTTCATTTAATGTTGGTTCTTAATTGTGGGATGTGTCTTTGGCATGATTGGGGTGCTGAAGTGGGTGGGGGGTGGTGGGGGGCGGTTGGGAAGTTGATATGTTGGTCACTGTGCATGAGACGCATTGCTGAAATCCAAATGCCATTGAGGAGGAATACTGAGGCCCTTACACGCTTAGATGGCCACTGGGCCGCGCTCACTAATTGCGGGGGTGGCTGGTGCACTAATATTGGTACTGGAACATGGCTGAGAGTAGATTAGGGGCTGGGTGTCTCTGACTGCTAACATGGAATGTGCGTGGGCTCGGTAACCCCAAGAAAATTAGACAAACACTGGCATACCTAGACAGACTACGCATAGACATTGCACTCATACAGGAAACTCATTGTGCACCGACACGCCAAGTAGGTGTGGGACGGAGATGGGCTGAATCGGTACACCACTCCTCGCACTCATCATATGCACGGGGGTACTGGTGCTGGTTAAAAAAGGGCTGAAATATGCGATAGACAAGGTTGAGACGGACGATATGGGGCGATTTGTCATTCTCACGGGTCTCCTGCGGGGACAGAAATTGGCTGTGGTGAATGTATATGGGCCTAATGTGGATGACCCACAGTTCTACCACTCACTATGGGGCAAGTTGCGTGATCTGCAAACCCCTCACGTGATCTGGGGAGGAGACTTTAACATTGCGCTCTGTGATGACGTAGATCGGTCTGGAGCGACGACGGAACCACACAGACGTGCACTGCGTATTTTGCAGGACTTAATGGTGGATAGGGGGCTCACTGACATCTGGAGGAATCGGTATCCGGAGGGGAGGGAGGCCACACATATAGCGGCGGCACACGGCAGCTGGTCCCGCATAGATTACTGGCTGGTGTCCAGGGATATTGCCTTATGGACACGTGAAGTTAGGCACCTTCCTAGGACGCTATCGGACCACAGCCCGGTGCTCCTCTCCCTGGAACTCCCGAACTATACGCCACCTCCTTTCAGTTGGAGATTTAACGCTAAAGCGCTACTAGACCCTATATATGCCGAAGCTATTGGGCAGGCGGTACAGGAGTATTTTGCTCACAATGCGCCAACTACGGCCGACCCGGGTGTGCTATGGGAGGCGTTCAAAGCCACCATACGCGGCGTCTGTATAAGCACTAACGCGGGTATCCTTAAAGACATCCGACAACAGCTTCAGGTGCGGGAGGACAAGCTACGGGCCTTGGAGCAAGACTATGAGCACACGCAAAATGTTCAGATATTAGGGGAAATTAGAAAAACGCTGTCCGAGTTTCAGGGCTTCGCGGAAGACGAACTTAAGTATACAGCGAGACGCACGGTGGCGAGGGCCTATGGAGAGGGCGGCAGGCCGGGCAGGCTATTGGCGGCTAACATATGTGAGGGACGTGCCCCGCAGAACATACAGGTGATTCGGGGACAACAGCGGGAGAGGCTGTATGGTGAACAGGCAATCCTGGGCGAGTTTGTGGCTGCGTATGGAGCGCTGTATGCCTCCAGGCCAACAGCCAATACGGCGGAAATCGTAGACTACCTCGAGGATGTGGCGATAGCGTGGCTGTCGGACACACACCGTGAATACCTATCTCTACCGAAGAGGTCACGGAAGTGATTAAGTCGCTGCCGAACGGCAAGGCTCCGGGCCCCGATGGGTTCACCTGTGAATTCTATAAGGCCTTCGTGGACCAACTGGCCCCTCATCTGGTGGAGATGTATGGCAATGCACATGAGCAGCAGCACCTGCCGCCAACACTGCGGGAAGCATTACTACTCGCACTGCGCAAGCCGCAAAAGGATCCGGAGCTCTGTGACTCGTACAGGCCCCTGTCCCTTATCAATGTGGACAATAAGATCCTGGCCAAATTGCTTGCTGCCCGACTTAACCCTTTAATGCCTAACCTAATCCTGCCCGACCAATCTGGGTTCATACCGTCGCGCTCCACTGCGCACAATACTCGGACACTATTCGCGCTCTCGCACTATTTAACACCTGAGACAAAGGCGGTGGCGGTCTTTTTGGACGCGGCCAAAGCTTTTGACTCCTTGGAGTGTACCTATATGTATGCGGTGCTGCGGCGGATGGGCTTTCCGCCCATGTTCCTCCAATGGATACAATTATTATATGATGCACCAGTGGCACGGGTTCGGGTGAATAATTACATCTCAGACTCCATTGATATTCAAAGGGGGACAAGGCAAGGATGCCCTCTGTCCCCTCTCCTCTTTGAGCTGGCGTTGGAGCCCCTTGCGTGCAAAATCAGGCAGGGGCATCACTACTCAGCCCTGCAGTTCCAGCAGCGGCCGCTGCACATATCGTTGTATGCCGACGACATGTTGCTATATGTAAGGGACCCAAAGGACAACCTGAATCAGCTACTGAGGGAATACATCAAATTTGCGCGCCATTCTGGGGTCACTAATAATTGGGCCAAGTCCATGATTATTCCCTTGACGGACAGCACACAACCGCACCCCATGGACTACCCTCTGGAGTGGAAGATAGACCCGATAAAATACTTGGGCGTGTGGTATCACAGAGACCCGGAAATTGTGATCCGGGCGAATTATGGGAGGGCAATCGATGCACTGGAGGAGAAAGTGGGGAAATGGATCCAATTGCCGCTATCGTTGGCAGATCGCATTGCCATCGTCAAAATGGTGGTGCTGCCGAAACTACTTTACCTGTTCAGTAACATCCCCATCCACCCGCCAGCAGAGGTATTTCGACGTATTACCACGATGGTCCTCCGGCTTATCTGGGCGGGAAAGACGGCTAGGGTTGAGCTGCGGACACTTACGTTGCCGTACAGTCGGGGGGGGTTCGGAGTTCCCGATTTCTTCCTCTATTACCTCTGTGCGCAAGCGCAATATGCGCATTTCTGGTACCACAAAGTCCCGTTTCTCACTCACACTGCGATCGAAGAGGGGGACGCTCTGCCAATCCCACTCGACGCGATTCTCACTCATCGTAGGCCTCCTCTGCACAAGAAAGACATTAACACAATCGATACTACGAACAAAGCATGGCATACCATGGGAAGAAAAGCTAATAAACTGCCGCTGTATGCCCTGGCGCTCCGGCTCCGATGGCATCCGGAAATCTCGGTCACGCAGGAGGAAGTGGGATTGGAGCTGCTGCGTCAGGTGGGCATCGACACCCTAGGGGATTTGTACGAAGATGGGACTTTTAAAACACTAGATCGCTTGACTTTTATTAGTAATATGACTGCGTTGTTTCGATTTAATTATCACAGACTGCAAAACGCTGTGAAGCAGCTGTATCCAAATTACCCGGCGGAACCTCCGGCACTGACCGCGTTACAGTGGCTGATCACTACACCCGATACCAGGCACCTGATATCTACACTGTACACGAAACTTCAGATAGACATAGCGGCAAATACGAATGCCTCCATGGAGAAGTGGAATAGATGCTTTGATACTCCACTCACTGAGGACGAATGGACTACTGCCTGCACGCTGACTGGCATGCTGACGCCTAATGGCAATCTCCGCATCCTACATTTCAAATACCTACACCAGACATACTATACGCCCGTTAGGCTGCACCGCTATGGACTGCGGGAGGATTCCAGATGTGGGCGCTGTGGGGCTGAGGGGGCAGATTTAATTCATCTGGCATGGTCGTGCGGGGCAATTGGGGAGTACTGGGTGCAGGTGACACGGATGCTAGGTGCTATGGTGGGCGTTGAGGTGCGCTGCGAGGCCAGAACCTGTTTGCTGGGATTGCTGCCCGAGCTTAGGGCCCTAAAACGCAGATTTTGTGTGATAGCGCTGTTAATGGCCAAAAGAAGGGTCTCGCTCTACTGGAATGGCAGGCAGACCCCGAAGCCTAAGGAATGGCTGGCGGACTTAACGTACTGTAGAGATACCCTGAGAACCTATGAAGAAGAACTTCCTAGTGGGTCGAAACCAAGAGACTACTGGGCGTACCTAACCCAATATTTGCAATTGAATCAAGAGCATTAATTGTGGTTATTATATATGAAGGGGGGTGATGGGCGTGGGGGGGCCTCTGATCAGAAAGAGAACAGCAAAAATTGAAGGAAGAATGCTGTTGTACTGTGACCGAAATGTTCTGGTTATATTTGATTGTATATATTCACAAATGCTAATAAAAAAAAAAAAAAAAAAAAAATAGAGTGTCAGTACATAAATCAATACCAATCAATAACCAAAATCAATAAGCAATGTACAAGCAATAATCACTAAACCAAACAATAACAAACCATCATTCTGCTACCAGAAAAACTGATGCAGCGCGGAGTGCAAAATCCCTCCCTACCGTCACGGACCAAACGATCTCACATACACACACTATCCATACATTCGCTGGTGGGGCCCATAACACCAACATTCACTTACCATCAGTCCGTGCGAGAGGCGATTATCCGTCCAAGCGCTGGAAATGAGGGGGAAAAATACCACTTTTACCCTAATGAGCAACAAATCTACACAACCTTCTAACACTCATTAGGCCCTGGATTTCACCTTTGGTATTCCCCTCATAAACGGGACGGATCTGTTAGTTGTAGGTTTAAGTGAATTTCTAATACTCTAATTAACCTCTTCATTAACACATTTCAATGAATAAACAACCCAACTCATTTCTGAAGATTTTCAAATCCAAATTTATATTAATATTGCAAATTAAATCATTCATTTGATCAAGTTGCCATTCATATTTACCTATTCTGACTAAAGTTGTCCTCTATGTCAAATCTGGCAGTCTCGCAAATCTATACCCATCAATTTTAGTAGGTTCAGTTCATCAGGAGTTTGGGCATTAATTCAGTCCGTCAAAGATTCAGGCTAACAGCTGTCCTGCAGTGTCACCGTCCTCTCCGTCAGCATATCATCAGGAAATCGAAGGAGCAAACCACAACCTCTCTATTCTATGGGTTTTTATAATAATTTCAATAACAAAATGTAACAAAAATGAGTTTTAAACTGTTCTGATTGGCTGGTCAGTGGTCGTCCTACAAAGTTCTCATAAGGTTTAGTCCATGGTGTCATCATACTAGCTGGTTCCGGTTCTTTAAGGAAGTCTTTTGTCTGTAGTGTTGGCACTATTCCCAGTGCGACCTTGATAAGTACAGCTTGCCTGGGGTCAGGACGAGGCCATTGTTGCTCATCTTAGCGCAGGCGCACTTCACCCAAGCCTTGTTCAGCGTTGGCAGTCGGGTTAGGCACCAAAAGCAGCCATCTTTCGATAGGCCAAAATGGACAACTTAAGCAAAGAAACACATAAACGTACTTAATACATAAAAATGACTAATTAAATGTTATTCCCTCGCTAATACCCATATGTGTATGTATTTATCTAGCAAAAGCAACACTCAATGCGATTTATACTTACTAAATAAAGCACGAATCACAATTACATCACAAAAGCAACATATGTCATGCAATATTCTAATTGTTTATCATTAATATGCGTACGAAATTTAGTTCACGTATTAATGTAAGCCATGCAGATGCAAATCCCACGTGTAATTCTTATATTAGTAGGTTGGTAAATAATTTCCACATCACTCCACTCCGTTAGTTCAATTATAATTAATTAATTAATCTAATTAATAAAATATCATGCAAAATGGGGTGGGTATACACATTTTTGCATAACCCGCTCCAGCAATAGCACATGTGTAAAAAGACTTCTGGATAACCTAGAGGCCTCCACCAGTCACAAGTGCATGTATGCACACCTGTATGTGTGTCTGTGTGTTTGGTCAATGTTTTTCATGTGAGGTATCCTCACCTCAGCAGTCATAATCTCAATTTACCCTCTCATCCCAATTCACCTTGACTGTATGTTTTACATCAGTCGTTAAACATGTCATCCACCACACTCACCTTTTTAAAATCCATCACTCCCAGAAAACCTCTGCTGCTCCCTTCTTAAAATGTTTCCCTTTTAGATATGGCTTCATTGCGGAACTGTTCGATGCCTTGTGTGATGAACGCAGTTAGGATCTTTCAGAAGTACTCCTGAGAGCGGGACTTCGACTCCACCTACATGGTGTTTTTTCTTGAGGACAACATTTGATTGGACCGAAGCTGTGTGCTTCCACTGTAAAAGAGTGCTTGGAGTGCACTCTGTGCAGTGTGGTACAGCTTATGCTTACTAGGTCTTTGTTGGTTATAGTGATTATAGTGACAAGCCAGTGATCAAGGCTATACCTTGACCTGTTTATTATTGAAAGTCACAACAAATGGAATAGGCATATCTATTGTAAAAATCATATATAAAAAGCCAAGAGGTATTTAGGTTGGAACTGCTATTAAATTGTTTTAAAGCCTGTAGGATGGTATTTTCTATCATGGAATATCACTGTTCACAGTAGTAGACAAGGGTTTTAGTGTTGATTACACCTTCTGACAATTTCTGGGACAGAATATTTGCCCTATGATAATCCTGTTAGGCCCTTTAGGAGGGATTGAATCTTATTTTGGCAACTGTAATTTTGTTCGTATTTGTAATATTATGACAGTGAGTCTGATCGTTGCCTTATAGAAAAATGTATCCTCAATAGAGTAGTCCTGAGTTAGTTATGGTGACAAGCTAACGATAAAGGTTATTGATCTGAAAGGTTCATTGGGAAACGTTCTGTGAGATGCCATAGGTCTGATCTCTTTATTACATAAGTTATGATAAATACAGAATGTTTGACCTATTTATTGAGAATAACTTTGCTTTTGTTTTACAGAGTTTTATATAGCGCAAACTTGACCCGAATCGGGTATTAGAGCGCTTCACATAGCATCAGTTGCATTACACGAGGACACATGAATTTTTTGTAAGGCACTGGTAGATTAAGTGATTTGCTCAGAATCACAGGAAGTTCGTCATTCCCGAGACTCGAACCCAGTTCCTCATATCCGAGGTCGACCGCCCTAGCCGTTAAGCCAACTCCTCTCCCCAATGAAATTAAATATGTATTATTATTACACTGTGGTAAAGACTGTAGGCAGGTATTTTATTACATGGGATCTCACAGATTACAGTAGTATACAAGGGTTAGACTTGAAACAATAGGACACACTTAAACTCAGCACTTCCAAAAGGAGGCAAGTATATATATATATATATATTACTGCACCTTTAAATTACACACGTAGAAAAGGACCCCCGCAAACTCAAAATGAGGCAAGTGAACTGATCTTGGTGCTTTTAAAATGAAGCTTGTGTATTTATTTGTACCACACTTTTAAAAGGAAGACAATATATATATAGATATTTGGTCATCCACCTTCCCAGATGTCAAATGAAAGAAGTTAGATACAAAGAGCATGTATACACAGCAGAAAAGCATATGAAATATGTACACAGAGCAATGAAACGTATACCATATATACACAAAGTAAGTAATAGAAATACATCACCGAAAGATTGTCTTGAAACATTCTGGCCAGCCCGACTGGGGAGCCCTTTACAGTCAGTCAGAAGTCTTGATCGGGACCACCAAAGTTCCCTGTGGCAACACGTCTGTTCCACAGCGAGCTCCTGTCTGAGAGCCAAGATTCCCTTTCTTTAATACCTTTTACTCAACCCAAAGAGAGATTTCTAGAAACCTCTCCCCTTCCCTCTGTTGCAAAAACAAGGCTGGCCGTACCGGTCTGCGCCAAGTCACTCACAGAAGCTGGCCAGGCCCCAATGTTTGCTTCGAAGCAGAGCTGTACATTCCGCACATTTCTCTGGCAAAAACAATCTCAACCCTGTGAACAGTACAAAGAGTGTATCCCACATGATATGTTCTAGCTTACTCTCGATGGTGAAGAGCAAAAAAAGATGGAGAGCAAAAACATCCCATCCCCACCCTGCAACTGCTTGAGAGCACAGAAAATGGAGTCCGTCATAGAAGAGGGGGCCGATGGTCAATGTATCTCTTCCCATAGAATCATGCCTTCTGAAAAACCCTTGGGGTTGCATTTTTGCAATGTTGTACACCTTGTTATGTCCTTTGGAGAGTGGTTGCATATTGATTTGCCAGATGTAATTTGTTAAACATTTTTCATTTTATATCTGTATACCTGATGTTTGCCAGTTTATGTGCAAGACAATAGGCTTTGGTTGGTTATGGTGACAAGCCAATTATGAAAGATAGAACATTGAATGGTCCATTGGGAAACGTCATGTTAGATGCCTTCGGTCTGCTCTGTTTACCAAGTTACAGAAAAAGCAGTAGGCTAAGTTATTTGTTGTGAAAAACATGTCTTAAGGCAAATAAACCTCTAATGGTGGATTGGTACTGCTCTGTGTTAAAAGCTGTAGCAAGGTATTCTATTACTTAGAATCTCAAACTAGGCTGTTTTCCCATAAAAGATATGCTTGTCTTGTGCTTGGAGCCTTTTAGAAAACATAGCCCTTCTCTCTCTCCATATGGCCTTACAAGAACGCTTTGTTCCAGCAATGCCCTGCTGGTAAAAATACCAGAGAGGGGCGAAATCCAAGACAGTGGATAATCATTTTGAGTGGTAGTGCCAAAAATGTGGAATAATCTTCCAAATTTGTTGAATTTAGATTACTTACTTGTTTGATCAGTCACTGACTGCAAATTCTGTGTCTGTGTTTATGGCTCTTATTAATGCTAAGGTAGGATTCCTCTTGTTTTGATGGTTTACAGTAGGTTGTTCCTAACACCAAGGTCTCGTGATGTTTGAGTGATTATTATTTTATTACTCTTATTATGAACAATAATAATGATGATGATAATAATAATAAATAATACATAGAGGCGATTGGGTCACCTGTCTTCTGCCTTTGTTCTATCCGACTGTCACTTACACTCTGCTTCCATCTTTGACTACATACAGCAATGGATTTGCCCACTCCAGCCATTGGCTCTATTGCCCTGTGAATGATAGCATGTTGCCTGATCGCATGTGCACATCCGCCTGAAGATGAGTGTGCTTCAGTTCTGTGGTTGGTGGGCCCAAGCCTTTAATTTTCACTTTTCTGCATGTATAGATCTGTCTTAATTTCTTTCTTTCTTCATTTTTACTTTGTTTTTTACAGTGTACTGCAACTCCTCAGAGCAGTTCAGTTGCTGTTCATTTAATCTTCAGTACTCCACAGTCTGTGTGGTCACTGCTTCTAAATTAAGAGGCAATCTTGGAATGGTATTGTCCATAGAGCATTCTTGATTTACTGGTCCAAAATGGCCAACACATTGCTTCTATACGTGGTGGATCTATTGGAACTTTGAAACAACAATACACTTGTGCAGAAGCATTGCAAAGTGCCTGCACAATGCAATGTTTAATTTTATTTTTTATCTCAAGCATTTTGTCTGCCGTTTAGCCATTGGCATTATTATTTTTTTCAACTTTGTAGCTTTTCAATGATCTTTCATATGTTACTTAAGTGTATGCATGATTCATTCTGGATGGGTGAAGGTGTGTATGCAAAAATGAGTGGATGGATGCATGACCGTAATAGAGCAGGTAGTGCAAAATTTTGTATACCTCCGCTATTTTGCATGAAAGTATTAACTGAATAATCTACTTATTATAATACTAATAGCGTGCCGTGATATATTACAATTAACCAACCTGCATATACAAATTACACATGGGAACTTGCTATTTGCATGGCAAAATAACTCTAATAACTAAAATACGTACGCATATTAACAGTAGTATATGTGATAATTAGATATTGCATGCTTTATGTTGCTTTGTGACGTTTGCACCTTCGTGGAGGACCATAAAGGTGAATATACTGCTTTAAATGTCGCCATATGCTAGAAAAATACTAATACATAAGGGGATTAGTGAGGGTATAACATTAGCAGTATCATTTCTTTGTATTAATTATTCTTTTGTGTTTGTTTCGCTTAAGTTGACATCTTGGCCTAACAAAAGATGGCGGCAGAGTGCAGATTCAGAAGTGGCCTCCATCTCGTGATGTGCGAAGCCTAGTGCGCAGAATCGGATGGTACCGTGGATTCCCTAACAACCTTTGTACACGCCGTTCCTGTCAAGGATAGGTTATTGGTGGCCTGCCAAAGACCCCAGAAGACCAGAACTATTATAAATGATCAATGAATGTTTTAGAAACATTGCAACATTCAGAATTTGGTCATAGCCGGAGAACTCATCAGCAAAATCCCTGTGAACCCGGACGATACAGAATCGGACGATTTCTCCTGACCAATCACCTCTTTTCTCCGCCCAAAAATGTTTCATGTTATCCCGAAATTTATTATAAAATGAGTAGTAGAATAGGGAGGAGTTACCCCCGCTTTTCTTTCCAGATGACGAATGCTGGCACAACTTTTTGTCCATTGATGATCCTTGGGACTATAACGTGCTGAGCAAAGGACTTTGGACTTTGGACAATTTAACTACAAAATTCGGTTATGCGGAAGCCAATGAAATAGAGAAAACCCAGATAGCCAGAATAGGTAAATACGATGTACTGCGATTTGATTAATTGACATAGAAATCCTAAATTTGAAGAAACAAATGCTAATTTAATGAAATTTTAGATAAACAAATATTGATTAACAGAAATTATGAGTTTGTGGTTCTTCAATAAAAGGAATAGAAGATTCTGTGTCTTAAATGTGTTTTAGCCGGTTCTAAATCACCATCAACCAATTCAACTATTTGGTCCGATCGACCAAGTGGGCGGAGTGCCTTGATGTTTAGGATTATGAATCTATAGGTGACGAATGTTAATGTATATGATGTAAGATAGCTTTCTTTCCCTATAGGTTATAAGGTACTCCCATCCACATGTCCGGCGCATCATTCCCCCTCCTGTGTGCAGACCTGTAAAAGAGAAACATATGAGTGTTGGTGTTATGGGCCCCACCAATGAATGCGTGTGTGAATGAGTTAGTGTGACGGCAGGTCTGCGACGCAGGGAGGATAGTTGTGCTCTCACTTTTTCCCCGAGTTGTTGTTTGCGCTGGATCAAGTGCTTGAATGAATGACAGCGTGCATGTTAAATGACTTATTTAGTGCCTAAACTCACCAGTGAGTGAAGGCACAGCTTGTGTTATAAGCCAGACGTATTGGTATTGCCCATCCGTGTTTAGTTTTTCCTGCACCTACTTGGTATCTTGTCTTTAATTCTGCTATAGCTGAGCACAGATCTTTCTCTTTCCCCTTCTAATATGTATTCACAGGCAGTTGGTTCACTTTTCCCCTTCCTTACTTTCTTTTTGTTGTTTTTCCTCATTTATTAGTTGTAAGTTTATAGCATGTCAGCAAATGTCAATCCTTCCATTCCCTTTTCTCTCCATACTGGTCCAAAAGGTATTTACGCATCAGTAATGTGACTACAAATTCTGCTCCTTGTTGCTGTTTTCTGACCCTCTGCACCATCAGTGGAAGTAACGAAAAGGCTACCACGATTGGCACTTGATTTGTTTTCTACTTAAATCATACAGTCCAGGTTTTGTTTTACTTAAATCTAGTCTACATTTTTCTACTCCCCATTTTCATAATTGATGTTACTGTTGGGTATGTTTTAACATTTGCAACACAGATCGAGGTTGATGTGTGGTGTGGCAAAGTAATGTACATCAGTGCCATGATGGTGTCGTGGTCATGGGTTTGATGCAGTGGAAATATTGCCATGGAGTGATGCACCGCTGCATACTGGAGCCTGTAGGAACAGACATGTCTAGAGTATGTGTTCCAGGTGTGGTAAGCTAGGTCTGTGGTATGAAGGCTGCATCTAGATTGCATGTGGCGATGGTGTCCGTGGCGAACGTGTTCCGCCGCGAACGTGTTCCGCTCTGTGAACTGTGCATTGCAGAAGTGCTTACCAGTATCTCACTTCTGTCTTCCTTATACTGGTCATTACAATCCCTCCCCACCCCCACTAGACTGCTGAGCTTTCGGTGCTGGCTTGTGTAGTTCAGTTGGCTGGTAAGGGTGCCACCTGCTGGGATGGCTCCCAGCGAGTGGGTGAGACTTGCGCTTTCAGCATTTGTACTTTGAGGGCCAGTCTCCAACAAGGGGCCACCTCGTGTATATATGGACGATCTTGGGGACGATCTTTCTCCCAATTTCTAGTGCAGTTGTGCTCTGGGCTGTGTGAGGGGGGGTCAGTTGCCATGCCAGCTGGAAGGGAGGCTCTGTCTACTTTTGGAGGACCACTAAAGTTGTATCTTGCTGAAGAAGAACCCTCTTTTTGGTTTCAGTCTTCAACAGGTGTTTACCGAATGTTACCATCGTCTTCCCCGCGTATTTTAATGAGCCCAACAATACGCAGAGCGATATCACTGCTGCTGCTAAGTAAGTGGGGCTTCAGAGGGGGGTGTAGAGGTGTTATAATATGTTTATATAGCATTGGCGAGAGTTACATATCTTGGGCTGATACCAGGTGCAGCAAGTCTGGCAGCATCACTATCATTCACACACCTGGTGGCCTCTGTCAAGCACTGGATGCTCTTACCACCTCATGCACACTGCAGCCTCTCACATCAGCACCAGTGGCCTCTGCCTGCTCCCTCCCACTCAGTCCTGGCCTGCCTCATGTTTAGCGAACACCTGGGCTCACTTAGGCTGCTTTCGAGTCATGTGCCGGGGTGACCAGAGCCCTCTAACTCTTTCCTTCTGATGTCTTTCTTTACTCTCTTCTAGTGACATTGTGAAGTCGCTAGACTTCCAGAACATCAGCAAGAAAATCTTTGAGGACTTCGCCAAGTCTTGGTACTGGATTGTCATGTGAGTGCTTGTGCAGTGATTTGAACAACCTTTTGTATTGGACGCACTGCAGACTGATGCATCTCGGGGTGCTTGAGTAGTTGTTACTATTGCTGAACTCAGTTTAAAGATTTGGTTATACTCAGAGGATCTGAATATGCAATCAGCACGTCTCTGGGTGGACACACAGCTTAGTGTACTATCTTAGGCCCATAAGGTGCGGTTATGGTTGTAAAGAGAAGCTCCACGGTGAAGCAAGTGGGGTTTTGAAATATTTATTGTCGCATCATTCACTGGATGGCCCCTTAAATTTGTTTAGTAGAGGAACTGAAACCAAGAGAGGATCAGAGTAGGTGGATGGTAGCTGAAAAGTCAGCGTGATGGCCCGAGAACTACTGTTGGTCTAGATCTGAGTTCCTGTATTTACAGACGGTGGGAGGCAGGAGTCATTTTTAGCTCTTCGAACTCCCATATGTTGGTTTGTACTTGTACGTGGCACCACCAGCTTCTTTCTTCAGGCACCTCTTTCAACATCCTCTAGATTTGTGCAGGACAGGGTGCCTGTGTCCAGGGGTGGCTTAAGGCTCCCATGTCTCAGCTCTGCCAGTGCTCAACACATCCTTTCTTCTGTTGTTGTTTCTTTTGTCATTCTGGGGAATTAGTCTGTAATACTCATCAGACAAAAGTATTGTGTGCTTGAGTGGGTGGCATTTATTTCCACTGGTTGGAAATGCCTGTGCTGTTGGGATGATTTGGAACTACAGGAAGTTAAACAGTGGGACCCATTGTTGCCCCCTCTCTACAGACGGCTCTTTAAACACAAAAAACCTGTTCTAATGGATGGTATGATTGTTCCAGAGTCGGCGTAGCCCGTTCCTCCAGTGATGAACGGTGGGAGGTCCATTTGCTGGGGATGTTCCACCTGCTGAAGGTTCTCACCAGACACATCCTGTTTATTATAATGGGCTAGTTTCTGCTTGAGAGACCCCACTCACCCACCACTGGATGAATCTGTATTACCCCCAGCCTAATAGAGGCTGTCTCCCCCATAGTCTTTAAAGAGGCAAAACCATGGAAGCTGCAGGGTAGGGAACTGACCTTGAAGCACAGTTAGTGCTGTGTAGTAGACAAAATATAGATTTTTGGGATAGATGATACTTAAGGATTGTTTAGTTTGTTCCGAAAGGGCCCTGCTGTGCTCTTGCTCTGGGCTCCTTCTATGGTCATGTTTGACTCCAATAAGTCCCTTTATAGGCCATGCTAGGTGGTCAAGGTAAGAGGTCTGTTAGGCATTTGATGCTAGTTCTCTGCTCTCAAATGTTGGGTAGAGTACCTCCAGCACTCAGCCAGATGTCTCACTTTCCTCTCTTCCTCAGCTGTCTGGTGATTGCAACGGTCCTCAGTCTTCTCTTCCTCCTCCTGCTGCTGCAGTTCATCACTGGGATCCTCATCTGGGTTCTAATCATTGGCGTCATTGGGGTCATCGGATATGGTAAGACAGTATAAGGGCATGCCTGTCCTGAGTGTGGTGTGATATAGTTGGTGTGATGGAGCTTGTTAAGGCTTTGAGAATAGGCGGCCATGATTTTTGGAAGGCTAAACTCCATTGTCTTCTAACAAAGCAGGTGGGCTGCTATGAGGGGTACAGTTTGTGTCAGTCTCATCTTCTCTACCACATCACGATTAAAGACCTCTAGGGTGATGTATTAGTAGACCAGATGATGAAAGGGGGGCTAGGCAAAAATACTGTTGGGTGGGTGGAATAGAGTAAAAATAGTAAATGTGAAGAATGACAAAGTCAACATACCATAAACTTAAATAGACAGAATGTCACTGTAAACATGCATGGGTTGGATGTCATCATAGAAATGCATAGAAAGGTTACCACTGTAAACATGCATAGAAATAAGGAACATTTAAACATAAATTCATAGAAAGCCACTATAAACATTTATAGGTAGAATATCACCATAAATGTGCAAGCAAACAAGCCCTAAACAAGCAAAGGTAGCAAAAATATGCACTGTATGAATGTTTGTGGTAAGAATGGCTCCAACAACATGGTTGACAAGAATCCAATCATGAAACTAGGGATTAGAATTGAAATGCAGGTCTTTAACAGGCATGTCCAAACACCCGCCCATGCATCCAATCGATCTATATGTAAGGTAAGTGTGTCACTGCCTTCTGGTATTTCACTCCTTGTGCCATTATGGTTGAAAACAAGATTGTATACCCCAAGCAAGCAGTAAAGGGGGTACAAACTCAGCAAGGCCAGCAGTAGGTTAATGTTTTCACTGGCACATTACTGTGGTGCAACTGCAGGTTGGAGATTGGGTTTTGATGGTCAAGGTGGGTGTTAGGAAGGACCCAGGAATTGATTTTGGGTACTGTCTTGGCTCTTGAAAAGATAATTGCTGTTAATGTCTGAAGAGTGCTAATTCAATCAACTTGGCAAGCAGGAGTGGTGTTACCCAAATCAACATGAATTCTTAAGATGGAGCTATCTCAGATCCAAAATCCAATGAAATACTGTGCCACGGACCTGAAGATACAGGACATGGTAGAAATAATCTTACAGCTGCTTGAGGATCAACTTTATTCTACTTCTAATTTCATTCCTACCATCCATATAGTTTCACAATTTCTAAAATCTGTATTCGGATTCTAATTAGGCAGGACACTAAGGCAAAGTAATTGCTGCAGTGATAGATCACAAATCCAACGTGCATTTCAAATTAATAACCTGTCATGCTCTTTAGAACATTTTCAATATTTTTAACAACTGAAGATTGCATAGTACGTAGATCATAATTGGTACATGTGCTAATAATGTCTCTTGAAATGTCAACACTGCCGTTCTATCCACCATCTGACTGATGATTCAGTCAAGACCATGCATCTCCTTCCATATTCTGATGGTCCACCTTAAAGTGGCGTGTGAAGTAGAAACTTGGAAAGAAAAGATTCCTGTAAAAATAGGGACATGGAGACAGGAGGCGGCCTTTACAACGCAATGCCTTTACCACGCATCATTTACCATGCAATGCCGTTACACAAATTGGTAAGTATATATGTGTGTGTGTATATATAGATATATATATTTCAGCTTCTCAATCACCAGCCCAATGCACACATGTACGGGTGCCTGCCACTGCGGGGGTGCTCCTGCATCAATATTCTGCTCCAAACTCCACTTGGTAATCGTACCCTAAAGGAAGACAGCATTCTCGGGGCGAGTTCTGTAAATTTATTTATAACGGACTCAGGACTCACAGACGCATTTCGGCAACGGCCTTTCTCGATATATATATATATATATTCACTGAAAAAAACCATAGGTTTCAGGGATGTTATAGTTAGAAATTAGCATTTAAAAAACCTTCGAAATTCATTGAAAAAACCACAGGTTTCAGGGACGTTATAGTTAGTTGGACATTTCACTCGTACAAAACTTGAAAAATTCGGCCGTTATAGTTAGTTTGCACCTAACTATAACTCGCACCCCCGCAATGCACTGCTGATGACGTTGCATATTACATCATTCATGACATGGTCATCACTGATGACATCTCAAATGACATCACTGATGACTTCATCCACGTGATAATCTGGTGCATCTCCTCATACCCTAATATAACCTTTGATACACCCACTCTAAAATACAGACTAACATTTTTGAAACCATAGACACACCAATACCAGTTAGTACATACCCACTCACTAATTCCAAGGTCTACACACACATCCACTCATTTACCCATACAGTCAACCATCAATACGGCATTATCATATGCACTCACATATCTATACAGACACTCACACACCGCCACTCATCCATAGTGTTACTCACACACCTAGTCACTCATGCAAACTAACAATCACACTCCCATTTACTCACCTATACAGTTATACACACACCACCTCACTTATTCAAACATATACTAACACATAGTTACACTCTTATACAATAACTAATAAAAGCACACACTAATCCATATAACCACTCTCACAATCACTCACTTTCACATATAGTTATTTATACACTCCAACACTCACATATACCGCCTTTCACATATGCAGTTACTCACACATGTACCACTAAGGCATCCATTCTCTCACCAACACACCCATACAAACACTCACCCACCCATTCAGCCCTTCACAGATACACTCTTCAACCCATTCACCCAGAGAATCATCCACTCACACATCTATGCACAGAGTCACACCCCCCACCCACCCACACAGACACTCAGGCACCCATATAGATACTCCGACAACCAATCAATAGCCCATATAGATCCTCATTTAGCTACTCACCAACCCATGCAACCACTTACACACCAACTGACAAACTAAACTGTGTGAATGTCTGTATCAGTCACTAACCCATGCATTCAGTAAGACACATTTAATCACTCACTTATACAGTCAGTCACACACCTACTAAATCCTTCCTCCAGACACGTATACACCCACTCATTCTTCAATACACCTTGGCATATATATAAAACATATTTAAACTTTAAAGGAAACACACAGTCACTGGATGATGTCATCAGTGATGTCACTGACCATGTCATGAATGATGTCATATGTGACGTCATCAGCAGTGCATTGCGGGGGTGCGAGTTATAGTTAGCTGAACTAACTATAACGGCCGAATTTCTCTAGGTTTTGTAGGAGTGAAATGTCCAACTAACTATAACGTCCCTGAAACCTGTGTTTTTTTCAGTGAATTTCTAAGGTTTTTTTAAATGCTAATTTCTGACTATGCCTACAAAGGTAGATCATGTGAAGAAAGAAAAGCACAGAAAGAAGCAAGACAAATGCAGAAAGAGGCAACAGAAGTCCAGAAAGACAAAGAAAAGTGCAGGAAGAAGCAAGAGATGTGCAGAAAAAACCAACAGAGGAGCAGAAAGTCCTCCTGTGCCCCCAACGTTTTGCTGACTGGTACTGGTGTTAACTGACTGACTAACCAGGACTAGAGCCAGTGCTATGCTAAAAGACACTTAGAATACAGTGAAAACACCTACATACACTAGGGAACACTATGCGTTGGGGTACCCCTGTGATTAGCATGACCTCCTCTGTATTTGCCATGAGTTAGTGCCTGAGTCATTGAATAAGTACATGGGTACTGACTAGATGATTAAAGTACTGCAAGGAGAGAGCATGGTGAATTTATAAGTGCTTGGGTTTTGGCGGAGTGATTGGATAAGTACATGGTGCTGGCTGGGTGATTGGGGGAGTGCATGGTTATTGACAAGGAGATGGCTGGACTGCATCAGTAGTGCTCAGGGGATTGTAGCAGTGCATGTGTTAGTGCCTGGGTTATTGCATGAGTACATGGGTAGTGACTGGATGATTAGAGTGCTGCAAGGACATTGCATGGTGATTTTATAAGTGCTTGGGTTTTGGCGGCGTGATTGGATAAGGACATGGTGCTGGCTGGGCGATTGGAGGAGTGCATAGGTAGTGACAGGGATTTCTGTAGTGCATGGGTACTACCTGGGTAATTGTCGGAGTGAATCAGTAGTGTGTAGGTGGTTTGAGGTCTGCATGGGAAGTGCTCAGGGGATTGTAGCAGTGCATGTGTTAGTGCCTGGGCCATTGCATGGGTACATGGTGCTGGCTGGGTGATTGGAGGAGTGCATGGGTAGTGACAGGGCGATAGCTGGACTGCATGGGCAGTGCTCAGGGGATTGTAGCAGTGCATGAGTTAGTGCCTGGGTCGTTGCATGAGTGCATGGGTAGTGACAGGATGATGAGAGTGCTGCAAAGAGAGTGTATGGTGAATTTCTAAGTGCTTGGGTTTTGGCAGAGTGATTGGATAAGTACATGGGTACTGACTGGATGATGAGAGTACTGCAAGGAGAGAGCATGGTGAATTTATAAGAGCTTGGATTTTGGCAGAGTAATTCGATAAGTACATGGTGCTGACTGGGTGATTGGAGAAGTGCATAGGCAGTGACAGGGAGATGGCTGGACTGCATGGGTAGTGCTCTGGGGATTGTAGCAGTGCATGTGTTAGTGCATGGGTCATTGCACGAGTGCATGGGTACTGACAGGATGATTAGAGTGCTGCAAAGAGAGTGTATGGTGAATTTCTAAATGCTTGGGTTTTGGCAGAGTGATTGGATAAGTACATGGGTACTGACTGGATGATGAGAGTACTACAAGGAGCGAGCATGGTGAATTTATAAGTGCTTGGATTTTGGCAGAGTAATTGGATAAGTACATGGTGCTGACTGGGTGATTGGAGGAGTGCATAGGCAGTGACAGGGAGATGGCTGGACTGCATGGGTAGTGCTCTGGGGATTGTAGCAGTGCATGTGTTAGTGCCCGGGTCATTGCATGAGTGCATGGGTAGTGACAGGATGATTAGAGTGCTGCAAAGAGAGTGTATGGTGAATTTCTAAGTGCTTGGGTTTTGGCGGAGTGACTGGATAAGTACATGGGTACTGACTGGATGATGAGAGTACTGCAAGGTGAGAGCATGGTGAATTTATAAGTGCTTGGATTTTGGCAGAGTAATTGGATAAGAACATGGTGCTGACTGGGTGATTGGAGGAGTGCATAGGCAGTGACAGGGAGATGGCTGGGCTGCATGGGTAGTGCTCTGGAGATTGTAGCAGTGCATGTGTTAGTACCTAGGTCATTACATGAGTACATGGGTACTGACTGGATGATTAGAGTGCTGCAAGGAGAGTGCATGGTGAATTTATAAGTGCTTGGGTTTTGGCAGAGTGTAGGAGAGTAGGATCTGCACTTATGTTGCCCCCACTTTTTTTCTGATGTATACACTGGTTTCTGGCTATAGTCTGGCTGGGTCCCTGCTAATCAGGGCCCCAGTCTCTCTCTTCTCTCTAAACGACTTGGTGTGCATATTAGATGCACTAGTGATTGGATACTGTGGTACCTTATGAGCCCCTAGTATATGGTACCTAGGGCATTGGTACTTCACAGGCCTACCACGGGCTGAAGCATGTATTATGCCACCCCTGGGAAGCAGACTCAATCTGACACCACAGGCCTGCTACTGCAGCCTGTGTGGGGCAGTGTTAGCACTCCTCACAGAGGTATAGGTTCCTATATCTCACCATACACACACATATAAACCTATCAGCCACCCCTATGGCAGGCCCTATCAATCCTGAGGGCAGGGTGCTTGGTTTACGATGTGAGGGTGTGCCTCTGCCTGAGCAGGGCCCCTCTGCAGCTGGCAGGGTCTATTCCCTGTGGCTGTTTGTGGATGCGGTTAAACCATATACTCTTAAGTGCATTATAACCTTGCGGTAAATGCTAACTTTGGAATGACTGCATCAAAACATGTCGTGTTTGGTGTCAAACAACTTGGAATCAGAAGACTTTCCTATCGACTCAAAGGGCTCTCCTGGTTGCTCCGAGCCTGCCCTCACTTATCCTTGCTGGGTGAGTCCCTCAGACCTCGCTGGTCTGCACCATCGACTTTCTTCAGTCTACACAAGACTTGCAGTTGCCAAGGCTTGTTTGCTCCAATCCGGTTGGCGATACCGCCATCAGCTGCAGACGTCGTGGGACACTCCAAATCCATCCGCTGGTCAGCATCGATCTCTCCTGGACCTCGTGAGCGAAGAGTCAAAACACCATCGACGACCTGAAATCACCCGACATCCGTGGTCATCCATCTTCTTGGCACCGGTCACTGGCAAGTGACTTTGAACACTGTCCCTTCAATTTTCAGGTCCTCTCCATCTTGAATCCAGGCTTGGATTCCACCGGACACTTCTTCAGTCGACGCAAGCAGCAAGTCTTCTTTAGTGTCCATAGAAAACAGCGACGCGACCCGACACCAAAAGACACCTATGCACCCGGCTTCCCTGGGTAAGGTAACTCGTGCACTCCGGTGCCCAAGTGTGTGTTGGCCCTCGACGTACTTACCTTGTAAGTGGCTTGCTTGTAGTCTTCCTGGAAGTACCGTAGAACTTTAAAAATCTAAGCGCGACTTGCACCATTATAACCACTAGGGAACCCGCGGCGGTGTTCACACACTGCACGCGTCTCCTGTGGGCCTGTTACTTACCTGCTAACACTGCAGTAGTGAAGCCCCAGCGATTCCCCAGGCCCTAGGCCTTGTTATTTTGCAAGTCAACATCCTTATACCACTTTCTTAGTATATGGTCCGGTACGCCCCTAGGGCTCCTGCCATATGTGTGCTTAATGTATTGTGAAACGTTGACATTTGAATGTGTACCTGGTTTCTAATCTCATAAAGAGATTAGTAGAGTGTGTCTAGAAATAAATACATATATATTTGATATATATACCTGTGTGGTGTCCTTTCATTTGGTAATTCAAGAGATTATAAGGTAAAACAAGCTGCTTTACATTCCTCAGAGACTTAGCCTGAAGGCTGCTCTCCACAGCTACCACTAGGATAGCTTTCTTTAAAAGGTTGTCTTAAACCTATCTACCATAAGAGTCGAATTGGACTGGTGCAAGGTGGCCACTATAACTAGTGACCAGCATATGCCAGGCCAACTTCTCACATTGGTGGGCAGCGTGTGGGATTCCAGCTTGCCATTGTTTTACCAGAAAATCTCAATTTGAATTACTAACTGAAAACCACTTAAGGTACTCAAGGTACATATAAAGTCAAGCTTAGTATCAATAAATTCTACTGAACTTAGAGCTGTTTGTGAAGGGATAAGCACACCCTTGCTACAGCTCAAGTTAGGTTCAGTAGGCCACAAACTAGTGTAGGTAGTACAACACTGCACAACACTAGAATGTCCTTAAAAGGTGGAGCCAGTGGGTCCACCCAGCCTAAGTACAAGGACATGACCTACTATGACTTGAAGGCCACGTGTGTTGCAAGACACCTGAAGCAAGGACAGAGTCCCTCCACACAACACCTGATAGATCTGTTAGGAGCAGATGATCTTAGACTGACTCTAGAAGCTGGTGGATCTGGATCAGGGGGTGGGTCAGCAATAGTCTCTGGGTCTGATGATGAAAATCAGGATGACCTGGAGTCTGTGATTGAAGGGCCAGACCCAGAAAGGTCTGAACAGGACAGAGGAATCCTCCCTAAGAGGGCTGATAGAGTGGAAGAGAGGCCTAGATCCCCTTAAAGGGAATCTGACCATTCATATCACTCTAACAGAGAATCTGTCCATCAGAGGAACTCATACTCACATAGAGAGACCTCCTCTGAAAGAAGGTACAAGATGCTCCAGTATGAGGAAGCTAGGCTTGCCCTCAGAACCAAGCAATTGGCCTTAGATAGACCATAGGAACCTGTCCAAGGTTGTTCCTCCCTACCAGAGTGGGTATGATATCCACAAATGGATAACTGCTATGGAGAGGGCCTGTAAAGTACAACAGGTCCCCCAGAAACAGTGGGCAGCAATCTTGTGGCTCTCCTTTTCAGATAAAGGCAGAGATAAGCTCCTCACTGTTAGAGAAGAGGATGCTGATGACTATGAAGCCCTGAAGAGTGCATTAATAGATGGGTTTGGCTTAACCACTGAACAGTACAGGTTCAAGTTCAGAGATACCCAGAAAGCACAGAATCAGGATTGGACTGACTTTTTTGATTGTGCAACCAAGGCTCTAGAAGGTTGGCTGGTTGTTAGTAGAGTTACTGATTTTAAGGGATTGTATAATCTTATAATGAGAGAACAGACCCTTAATAATTGCCAAAACCAATTTTTGCATCAGTACCTGGTGGACTCTGATCTGACCTCTCCCCAAGAATTGGGAAAGAAGGCAGACAAATGGGTCAGAACCAGGGTGAGGCAGAAAACCCAGAACCAAGGGGGTGACACCAAGAAGCAAGATCCTAAAGGCTCAGATAAAGGTGGGGATCAGAAGTCTTTACAAGGGCCCCAAAAATCTGCAACTGGTGGGGATTCACAGTCTACAAAGGGAAAAGGCCAAAAGAAGCCCTGGTGCAAATTCTGTAAACAGAAAGGACACTGGACTTCTGACTGTACCAAGTCCAAAGACCAAACCACCACCACTCCAACCCTTAAGGCAGCTGTTCCCCCTAGTACAGTCATTGGTGGAGGTGGTAACCAGAATAAGGGTGTAGTAGGGTTGACACTGGCTTCTGATGTGGACTCTGGCCTAGTCAGAGTACCAACACAGGCACTGCTAGTTTGTGAGGGAGACCTTGATATGTCCTTCCTAGTGAGCCCCAGTAATCTGGGCAAGTACAAACAGCAGCCTATCATTAATGGCAAACAGGCTTTGGCATTCAGGGACACAGGTGATAGTGTCACCATGGTGGCAGAGGATCTAGTGGACCCTGCACACATCATCCTGGGTGAAATGTACCAGGTGACCAATGCAAGCAATGTCAGGACCAACCATAGTCTGGCAGTTGTGAACTTCTCCTGGGGAGGGGTAACTGGCCTCAAAAAGGTAGTAGTCAGTGCAGACCTCCCTGTCGAATGTCTGTTGGGCAATGATATGGAGACTTCAGCCTGGTCTGAAGTAGAATTATGGACTCATGCTGAGATGTTGGGCATACCTACAGAGGTGTTTGCTGTGACCAGGTCACACGCCAAAATGCATAAAGCTGAACCAGCTCTGGATCCTGAAACTATGGACCAGATGCTACCCAAGAGGAGGAGCAGTACGGTAAAGGCTGTGCCTTTCCCTCTGTCTCAGATCTCAGATTCCCCTCCTGAGGGAGGAGAAGCAGATCCTGAAGAAGCAACTGCCCCAGAGGGACTTGAGCCTGATCAGGTTAAGTTCTTGGGGGCAGGGGGGCCTTCCAGGGAAGATCTGAGTGAGGAGCAACAGTGCTGCCCCTCTCTTGAACCCCTCAGACAGCAAGCTGCTGCTGAGGCTGCTGGGAGTGCTAGTGGGTCCCATAAAGTTTATTGGGATGAGGGGCTCCTATATTCTGAGGCTAGAGATCCTACCCCTGGAGCCACCAGGAGGTTGGTAATATCTCAGAAGTTTAGGGGGTTCCTCTTGACCCTAGCACATGATATCCCATTGGCAGGACACTTGGGCCAAAACAAGACCTGGGACAGGCTTGTCCCTCATTTTCATTGGCCACACATGTCTGAGGACACCAAGGAGTTTTGTCGCTCCTGTGTCACTTGCCAAGCCAGTGGCAATTCAGGTGGCACAACAAAGGCCCCCCTGATACCACTACCTGTGGTGGGGGTTCCCTTTGAAGGGTAGAGATTGACATTGTTGGTCCCCTTGACCCTCCAACTGCATCTGGGCACAGATTTATACTGGTGGTAGTGGATCATGCCACTAGGTATCCAGAAGCTATACCCCTAAGGACTACCACAGCCCCTGTGGTAGCAAGAGCCCTCATTGGAGTTTTCTCCAGAGTGGGTTTCCCTAGGTCATATCTGACAGATACAAACTTTATGTCAGGATATCTAAAAGCAATGTGGAAGGAGTGTGGTGTCAATTACAAATTCACTACTCCCTATCAACCACAATGCAATGGGTTAGTTGAGAGATTCAACAAAACCCTAAAGGGAATGATTAAAGGCCTCCCAGAGAAGCTTAGGGGAAAATGGGACCTTTTACTTCCCTGCCTTCTGTTTGCATACAGGGAGGTCCCACAGAAGGGGGTTGGCTACAGCCCTTTTGAACTTCTGTTTGGGTACCCTGTAAGAGGACCCTTATGTCTGGTGAAGGAGGGATGGGAGTTACCTCTCAAACCTCCCAAACAGGATGTGATGGACTATGTACTTGGTCTCCGCTCCCGGATGGCAGAGTACATGAAGAAGGCAACTAAAAACCTTGAGGCTAGCCAAGAATTACAAAAAGCTTGGCATGACCAAAAGGCTGTCCTGACTGTTTATCAGGCAGGCCAGAAAGTGTGGGTGTTGGAGCCTGTGGCCCCGGCAGCTCTCCAGGACAAATGGAATGGCCCCCATACAATTGTTGAGAAAAAGGGAGAAGTCACCTACTTGGTGGATCTTGGAACTCCCAGGAGCCCCCTTAGGGTGCTCCATGTCAACAGACATATGTGTCCATATGTGGACAGGGCTGACATGGGCTTGCTCATGGCAACTGATGAGGAACATGAGGATGAGAGTGACCCTCTCCCTGACCTGCTCTCACAGAACCCTGATGATGGGTCAGTTGATGGTGTTGCTTTGGCAAGCAGCCTCACTAAGCACCAGCAAACTGAATGTAGACAAGTGCTACAACAGTTTAGACATATGTTTAGCCTGACCCCAAGTCAGACTTCCTGGTGCACCCATGAGGTGGACACTGGAGACAGTCTGCCTGTAAAGAATAAAATCTACAGGCAACCTGACCATGTCAGGGATTGTATCAGGACTGAAGTCCAGAAAATGTGGGAACTAGGTGTTATTGAGCCCTCAGATAGCCCTTGGGCTAGCCCAGTGGTTCTTGTGCCAAAACCTCATACCCAGGGTGGTAAGAAAGAAATGAGGTTTGTTATGTTGACTACAGGGGCCTCAATGCAGTCACCAGGACTGATGCCTATCTAATTCCCAGGGCAGATGAACTTATAGGCACTTTGGCCTCAGCCAAGTATCTTAGTACATTTGACCTAACAGCTGGCTACTGGCAAATCAAGTTAGCTGATGATGCCAAGGCCAAAACAGCATTTTCAACCCCTGGTGGGCACTATCACTTTGCGGTAATGCCCTTTGGTTTGAAAAATGCACCTGCCACTTTTCAGAGGTTGGTGAATAAAGTTCTGACTGGTATGGAAACTTATTGCTCAGTTTATGTTAATGATATTGCTGTCTTTAGTTCCACCTGGCAGGAACACCTGGTCACCCTCAGAAATGTTTTGGAGGCCCTGCAAAAATCAGGCCTCACTATCAAGGCCACTAAGTGCCAGATAGGGCAGAGTCAGTTTGTGTACCTGGGCCACCTTGTGGGTGGAGGCCAGGTTCAACCATTGCAGAGCAAAATCCAAACCATAATGGAATGGGTAGCTCCAACAACCCAGACACAGGTCAGAGCCTTTTTAGGCCTAACTGGGTACTATAGGATGTTTGTTAAGGGATATGGATCTATAGTGACCCCCTTTAATGATCTGACCTCTAAGAAAATGCCAAAAAAGGTTCAGTGGACAGCTAGCTGTCAAAAGGCATTTGATGACCTCAAGCAGGCAATGTGCACTGCCCCCATCTTACAGAGTCCAGATTACCAAAAGAAGTCCATTGTTCAAACAGATGCTTCAGAGCTGGGTGTGGGAGCTGTACTGTCTCAACTTAATGATGAAGACCAGCCAGTAGCTTTCATAAGCAGAAGGCTGACCCCTACAGAGAAACGTTGGTCAGCTATAGAGAGGGAGGCCTTTGCTGTTGTGTGGGCACTGAAGAAGCTGAGGCCATACTTGTTTGGCACTCACTTCATAGTTCAGACTGACCACAAGCCCCTCCTATGGCTCAAACAGATGAAAGGTGAAAATCCTAAACTGCTCAGGTGGTCCATTTCCCTACAGGGGATGGACTATACAGTGGAACATAGACCTGGGACCCAACATGCCAATGCAGATGGACTCTCAAGGTATTTCCACTTAGAACATGAAGACTCAACTGGTCAAGGTTAGTTTAACGTCCCTGCGTTGGGGGGGGGGGGGGTTGTGTAGGAGAGTAGGATCTGCACTTATGTTGCCTCCACTTTTTTTCTGATGTATACACTGGTTTCTGGCTATAGTCTGGCTGGGTCCCTGCTAATCAGGGCCCCAGTCTCTCTCTTCTCTCTAAACGACTTGGTGTGCATATTAGATGCACTAGTGATTGGATACTGTGGTACCTTATGAGCCCCTAGTATATGGTACCTTAGGTACCTAGGGCATTGGTACTTCACAGGCCTACCAAGGGCTGAAGCATGTACTATGCCACCCCTGGGAAGCAGACTCAATCTGACACCACAGGCCTGCTACTGCAGCCTGTGTGGGGTAGTGTTAGCACTCCTCACAGAGGTATAGGTTCCTATATCTAACCATACACACACATATAAACCTATCAGCCACCCCTATGGCAGGCCCTATCAATCCTGAGGGCAGGGTGCTTGGTTTACTATGTGAGGGGGTGCCTCTGCCTGAGCAGGGCCCCTCTGCAGCTGGCAGGGTCTATTCCCTGTGGCTGTTTGTGGATGCGGTTAAACCATATACTCTTAAGTGCATTATAACCTTGCGGTAAATGCTAACTTTGGAATGACTGCATCAAAACATGTCGTGTTTGGTGTCAAACAACTTGGAATCATACTCCCACATCAGTAACTGGTGTGGGAGTATGATCCCACCCTTCTAGAGGGGATGACATGTACCCACTGTACTAAACAACAGAAATCCTATAGAGCCCTGGCATCACAAAATGGATGCCACCAGCACAGACACTGGGCTGCCCTCCTGCTGCTGACTGAAACTCGCAGTGGAGGAGGCCCAACAAAAGGCATCCTGTCACAGGGAGGTGTCACCACCTTCCAGACAGGATTTAGTGTATTGGAGCTGTGTGGGTGCACTCCTAGAGTGCTTTGAAGTCCTGCACTGGGGGAGCAGTAGGCGCCTCTGTGCATATGCCAGCTCAAACCGGTTCAGGGGCTACCTGCCCCTGCTCTGGCGTGAAACTGGACAAAGGGAAGTGGGTGTAACCACCCCCTCCCCTGACCCTCCTAGAGGAGTGGTCATAGAGCTAGTCCCTCCCCTATCTTGACTATAAGATAGCAAGCATTGCCTTTACAAATCAGAATACCCTGGACGACGTTCTACAAAGAAGAATTCTGGCCCTTCAATGTTCCACTACCTTTGGAAGACAGAAGAATCTCCCTTGGAGTCAAGGAGTGACTCCCCTGCTTGGCAGGCACCAAAAACCTTAATCAACAGTTGCAAACTTTCCCGCTCCCGCCAGAGTTCGAAGTCCCTGCTGCCCCGGAAGTGGATTTCCTGACTTCTTGACGGCCATTGTGAGTCCCCAGCGAGTGGACCCCACGAGTGATGAGGAACAGCAATACCCGGGGACAGTGCACTATTGTCGAGTGCAAACCCTAAATAACGTTTTACGAACTTGTGCATTGGACCATTTGTGGCCCAAGCCTCCAGCAGGTCTTGCATCAAAAATCAGCAGCCTACCCCGTCCCGAGTGAACGTGGGCTCCTGTGAAGCATTTCCTGAGGAGGCGTCTTCGCAATCACTTGCCCGTTGGCTAGTGGGTCCCCCGAAGACTTTCTTATTGACTCAAAGGGCTCTCCTGATTGCTCCAGGCCTGCCCTCACTTACTCTTGCTGGGTGAGTTCCTCAGACCTTGCTGGTCTGCACCATCGACTTTCTTCAGTCTATTTGAGCCTTGCAGTTGCCAAGGCTTGTTTGCTTCAATCCAGTTGCCGACACCGCCATCAGCTGCAGACGTTGTGGGACGCTCCAAATCCAGCTGCTGGTCATCATCGATCTCTCCTGGATCTCGTGAGCGAAGAGTCAAAACACCATCGACGACCTGAAATCACCCAACATCCGTGGTCATCCATCTTCCTGGCCACCGGTCACTGGCAAATGACTTTGAACACTGTCCCTTCAATTTTCAGGTCCTCTCCATCTTGAATCCAGGCTTGGATTCCACCGGACACTTCTTCAGTCGACGCAAGCAGCAAGTCTTCTTTGGTCTCCATAGAAAACAGCGACGCGACGCGACCCGACACCAAAAGACACCTATGCACCCGGCTTCCCTGGGTAAGGTAACTCGTGCACTCCGGTGCCCAAGTGTGTGTTGGCCCTCGAAGTACTTACCTTGTAAGTGGCTTGCTTGTAGTCTTCCTCGAAGTACCCTAAAAATCTAACCGCGACTTGCACCATTATAACCACTAGGGAACCCGCGGCTGGGTTCACACACTGCACGCGTCTCCCGTGGACCTGTTACTTACCTGCTAACACTGCAGTAGTGAAGCCCCAGCGATTCCCCAGGCCCTAGGCCTTGTTATTTTGCAAGTCGACATCCTTATACCGATAGATAGAAGCTTCATTCGATACAAAATATATCATCAATCCTAATACAATTCATGGAAGTAATTTGATATAGAACTAACAATAACAATTCATTTACAAATTAAAATTAAAAGATAAAATCCATTTTATATAAAAACTAAAAATAAAAGTAATGGGGAAAAACCCCTAAAATGTAAGTATCATAAAAGTAATATACATCAGTATAGTGCAAAACAGTTCGTATAGGCCTAATCCATATTTTTTAGTGTCAAAAACTTTGAGCGTAGCACCCATGCGAATCCCAGGTATTTCGCCACCCCGCAGACCACAGTGAGGGAGGTAGTGTCTGTCCTGAGAACACGTAAAACAGACAGATAATTTCTTGAGCCCAGCAATATACAAACAGGTCTTAACCACTTGCTTCTGATGTGTCTGTAAATTGGGCAAGCAAACATAAAGTGGGCAATGGACTCGGTACGAGCTCCACATCCTGGGCATGACACTGCTGCTGTTAATAATGCCAATCGATCGATCCCCCTCCAGCTCGCTATTAAATTATTAATAGGAAGGGTTCCGATTCTCAGTTTCATATATAGGGACCTATCTCTAGGAGTTTGGATAAAATCAAGATATGCTTCCAACTTCCGAATAGGCTTGTGTTCCATGAACCGCTCAGTGAGAGTTCCCCTGTCCGCATTGGTCTCTTGAACCCCCTCCACCCAATTCCAATAAGCTTTTTTTATAACCTGTTTGGGAGGCGGGGTCTGGCTAACCCATGCCTCCCCTAGACCTATGTCAGATAATAGACGCCTCAAATTGGAGATCCATTTTACCCTCTGGCCTATGTCCGCTTGGATGATATCACTAAAGGCTGCTGCATAAAAGGACAGCTCTGGGGTCGATCTGATAGGAGCCCAAAAAAGTAGAGGGCGGAGGCGTGCAATATCTTTGATTGAACGTCTGCCCAGATCTAAATACAGGGGCTTTAGTGGAGTAGAGATTGGAAGGGAAACCAGACCTCTAAAAAACTTGTTCTCCGATCTCACTTAGGTCAGTGGTGTTCTCAAAACCCCAGAGTTCGGCCCCATACAGGGCAGAGGGGAGTGCTTTACCTTCATAAACCACAATGGCCGGTGATATTGGTTTGCTTGCAGAGAGTTGTTGTTCTCTTAAGATCAGCCGGATACTCGCTGGTGGTTTAGAAGCATTTTTGTCAAGTGGGAACTCCACTTCATATCACTCGTGACCCGTATACCCAAATAGTCAAAAGACTCAACTAGGTCTAATGGTTTTCCTTCAAGGGTGATGTTATTTCTAAACCGCTTCGAGGGGGATATAGTCGACAATTTTGTTTTAGCAGTATTAATGATTAGGCCTCGCCCAGAACAAAACAGGCCAAATCTATCTAACAGCCTCTGGAGACCACTTGGGCTTTTTGACAGCAGGAGGGTATCGTCGGCGTACAGGAGGGTCGGGATTTTTTCACCCGCCAGGACTGGTGCGTCGGCCGGAAACTCCCTCAAATGGTCTACCACCCCATTCACAAAGAGGGAGAACAAGGTCGGCGCCAATACACAGCCCTGGCGTACCCCCCTATTCACCTCGATCCTCTCTGTTAGCTGTCCCTGAGTCCCCCACCTAATCCTGGCATAGTTGCCCTCATGGAGGCGTCTTATAAAATCCAGAACCATGGGGGGCTATCCAACTCACGCAACACCTGCCAAAGCCTGGGGCGGGGGACCAGGTCAAAAGCAGTCTTCAGATCAATGAAGGCCAAATACAAACTGCCTTTCCCTATGACCACGGTCTTCCAATAGATCATAAAGAATCTAAAGACCTGATCCATCGTACCCACTCGCCCCCTAAAACCAGCCTGGAAGTGCGACAAAATATCACCTTCCTCCATCCACAGCCTTAACCTCATAAGGAGCACCCTGCCAACCACCTTTTGTATCACATCTATTAGACTGATCGGCCTGTAGTTGGCAGGGTCCTCCCTATCCCCCTTTTTATCGATCACAACCACCTCCGCCCCCTTCCAGGATTCAGGGACTGCATGGCCTCTAACTATAAGGTTCATCAGCCGTAAAATAAACTGTGCCCAAGATTTTTGGTCATACAAAAGGAGATCGCCAGGTATGCCATCCTGACCCGCTGCTTTGCCGGGGGCTATATTTCCTATTGCCCGGGCTACTTCCTGTAGGTCAAAAAGTTCTACCGATAAGGAATCTCCCAGTGTATAGGGGAGATGTTCATCTTCTATATATGAAACATTCACCGTACCAGAGTATAGGTCATGGAAATGATCATACCATTGTTGCCCCGTAATATGGTTGGGTACCGGCTCAGATCCTTTACGAGTCCCCTTATTGATTATCTCCCAGAATAGCATTGGATCTTTCTGTCGTGAAGCTGACTTAAGCTCCTGCCAGTGGGCCTCTTCCCACTCGCGCTTTGCTGCCACTTGGGATCTAGCATAGTCCTTCCTAGCCATTCTAATTAAGCCCACATCTTTCCCTCTAAGGGCTATAGATAGAGCCTACCACTTATCTCTGCATGCAACCGAATACCAAGGATTCTTGGGTGATATTCGGTTTCCCTTCCCTGTTTTACTGACCTTGATGGTAAAAAACTGTCCCAGCCTTATAATTAGATTTTGGTAAAAATCAGGAAAACAGGAGTCATGAGTTATTTCTAAATTGTCACCTATCGAGTCGAGCTCCTTGATCTTGTGGTTTAACAATTCAGTTATGCTGAAAAGCTTGTCATCCTGATTTGCAACCTTGCGCCATTTAAGCCGACGGTTACAATTAGAGGGCTCATACTCTTTCGTTACCAATCTAAGGGGCTCCTTCGCTTTAGAATCATTGAGTCCCCATTTATTTTTTATTTGCATACAGAGTGGATTATGATCGCTATCCAGAGTGTCTTTTATTAGCATATCTATGAGATCACCCCATGGACGGGCGCTAATCAGGATATAATCTATGCGTGATGGTGAACTGATTCTATTAAAAGTATTAGCCCCATGCTGATCTGAGGGTGTCCGGCCATTTACTGCTCTTAGGTCATATTCGAGCGTTAAGGCGTTCATTTGAATAGCCCTTTGGGACCACTTCTTGATGGGAGCTATATTAAGAGTTGGAATATCCCATTTGTTATCTGCCTCATTCGTGCCCAGCGGGTCCTCACTACTCAGTGGTTCGAAGGTGCAGTTAAAATCTCCCGCTACAATAATATTAGCAAGAGGATAAAGAAGTGATAACTCTCGATCTAGAGCAGCAAGGGTTAAGGATACTTGGGCCCCAGGAGACCCTCGAGCATAGATATTAAAAAGCTCCATTTTTTTATTCGTGGTTGAACCCTTAATCGATAAATGTAATAAGTCTGCTGAATCAAGATTACCCTTGGCAATTGACCAATTCAGAGAAATATTAATCCATATGAGAATGCCCCTGATGGACGGCCTTTCCCTGACCAGGAAGCTGGAACAAAAAATGTAGTATACCCAGATTTGTATAGGGGAACCGTGCTCCAGGTCTCCTGGAACATGCAGACATCGTACTTCTCGATGAGTTCATTCCACTCAGGAAGAGCTAGTTTGGTCTGAAGGCCTGCTATGTTCCACGAGAGAACATGGGTCACCCTTGAGGTGTGTCTATTAGTCCCCTTCTCTTTAGCCTCGACTACCCCGTCTATCGGCTCAACAGTTCGTATAGCCATCTCCATTCTATTCACATCTAGGCTTTTTGAATGGGAACCCAAAACACCCCAACTGACATCTGACCCTATATTGAACTTTGTTTGCTGGGTACCCTTTTCAAGTCAGTCTATGGCATTAAGCCCGGACTCAATTCCCACCTTGCCCTGTTCGATCAACTCCACCGAGCTTGGCAATGTCCATACAGGGGAGGATCTGTTCTGGATTGCAGAGTGCCCTGGGGCAGAGGTGCGATATTCCAAAGCCAATAAATTCTCAGCTAATTCAACAGTAGTCACTTTCATCTCTATACAGTCAGTCTGGGAATTTGCCATTGTGATCCTCCTTACTGCCAGCATATCGTCCCGTATAATTGACCTGCACCCCCTCACGTGTCTTAGCCAATGAATAGTTTTATTGCAGAGGGACTCACTACTTTCGTGAGTACAATTATGTTTAGATTTGGGGATCTTGGTCAAGTAAATTGTTGGTAAGTTGGTCCCTTCACGAACAGCACTTCTTTGCAAATTTGATCTGATAAGATCTCTATTATAGAAAAGTGGCCTATTGGAAATTACGTGATTTCTATTTTGATCCGAAGGTCTATGTACTTTAAGGGATTCAGCGTATGATCCAATAAATCAAGGTAGAGTGGCCATGACAGCAATAGAAGACCACTGGGATTGAGTTTCCGGGACTAGGCTCGAACTCACCACCTCCCCCGAATATGTCTAGATGGTACTCCTAATGCTGACATAGTAGGAGTAGTTAAGGGGAGAGGGACAGGAGTAGATCGTTGCTGCTCAGTTCTACGTGATAGATCGTTCACTAATGCTTTGAGAGATGTTACCTCAGTTTGGAGGAAATCGACCTTCTGTAACAACCATTCAACTGAAATAGCGCATTTACAACCCGTTTTTGGCTCTATAACAGAGGCTACAAAAGGTGAATCATTATCTAATAATGGTAGCATACTATCATCAGTATGATCTAAGATAGCAAACCTGTTAGAACATACGAGATGTTTGCTGCCTTCACAGTGATGCAGTGCCTTTGGAGTGGTCGGACTAGAACTTAGATTTGGAATAGCAGCATGGTCCCTCAAAGTGATATTCTCAGCAGTGGGAAGCAGAGATGTACCAGTATGGGGGCTTTGAATTTGTTTAGTAAACATTGTTGGAATCACTCTTTTTTTCCCCCTACATACTAGAGCCTCCTCTAAGGGGTTTATGTGGGCATCAGAATTATTAATATTGTTGGCTCCCAAGACCTCTTCGCATTCTTCGACTATTGCTTCTATTCTTGTAAGCAGACAATTGCTAGCGGCGGAGCCTACTTTCTTTGCTTTTTTCCCTTTCTTATTGGGAAGCAATGATACTTAGCCCCCTCCTTCCAGTGATTTCCTTTTCCCCATTGGTCACAATTATATGAACAGATACAACACTTTGAAATAAGTAAACTGCTCAATTTACACGGTCACCATGGGACCCAGATTAGCTCCGTGTCCGCCTATCAATGCTGATTTTCAAATACAGTACCTTTAGTCCCCAGTGGACCGCTGCCCAAAACGAAAGAGGGATGGCCCTGCCCTGCCTCCTCCTGGTGATGATGGGCAAGGACGGGCCCGCCCTTGGCCCGGGGCGCTGCCCGCGCACGTCCCGCACTGCGGGGCACCAGCAGTGTTTAAGAGCAGCCCCGGCGCTGCCTGATGACTCCGATAACAGGCGCCTGGGCTGAGCACGGGGCTGCTGGGAGATGAAGTCCCTTCGCTGGCCGTTCCCCTCACGGCGGACTGACAGGTAAGTGTTGGTCTTGCTGTGGCTGTGGCAGAAGCAAAAAGAAGATTTAGCGCGTACCTCGCTGCGGGGCACCAGCAGCGTTTAAGAGCAGCCCCGTTGCTGCCTGATGACTCCGATAGCAGGCGCCTGGGCTGAGCACGGGGCTGCTGGGAGATGAAGTCCCTTCGCTGGCCGTTCCCCTCACGGCGGACTGACAGGTAAGTGTTGGTCTTGCTGTGGCTGTGGCAGAAGCAAAAAGAAGATTTAGCGCGTCCCGCGCTGCGGGGCACCAGCAGCGTTTAAGAGCAGCCCAGGCGCTGCCTGATGAGTCCGATAGAAGGCACCTGGGCTGAGCACGGGGCTGCTGGGAGATGAAGTCCCTTCGCTGGCCGTTCCCCTCACGGCAGACTGACAGGTAAGTGTTGGCCTTGCTGTGGCAGTGGCAGAAGCAAAAAGATTTAGCGCGTCCCGCGCTGCGGGGCACCAGCAGCGTTTAAGAGCAGCCCCGGCGCAGCCTGATGACTCCGATAGCAGGCGCCTGGGCTGAGCACGGGGCTGCTGGGAGATGAAGTCCCTTCGCTGGCCGTTCCCCTCACGGCGGACTGACAGGTAAGTGTTGGTCTTGCTGTGGCTGTTCCTCTGCGACTGCGAAGGTCCTCCGAACTCCGCCCTGCCTGAACACTATACAACTTTCTTAGTATATGGTCTGGTACACCCCTAGGGCTCCAGCCATATTTGTGCTCAATTTATTGTGAAACGTTGACATTTGAATGTGTACCTGGTTTCTAATCTCATAAAGAGATTAGTAGAGTGTGTCTAGAAATACATACATATATATTTGATATATATACCTGTGTGGTGTCCTTTCATTTGGTAATTCAAGAGATTATAAGGTAAAAGAAGCTGCTTTACATTCCTCTGAGACTTAGCCTGAAGGCTGGTCTCCACAGCTACCACTAGGATAACTTTCTTTAAAAGTTTGTCTTTAACCTATCTACCATAAGAGTCGAATTGGACTGGTGCAAGGTGGCCACTATAACTAGTGACCAGCATATGCCAGGCCAACTTCTCACACAGAGTGATTGGATAAGTACACACATGTCACATCAGGCACTGCCCCCTCCCTTCACCACTGTTCAAACGCGCCCCTTGGTGGTACCTGGTGGGCTAGTTGATCCCCAGGGACCCTCAGGATTCAAGGGGACTTAATCCCCCAACTTAACTTACTGTGCAAACGCGCCCCCTGGTGCATTGTAAATTGGGGGATTAAATCCCCTTGAGTCCTGAGGGTCCCTGGGGGCCAACTAGCCCACCAGCTACCTCCAGAAAGTGCCACAGAGCTGCGTTGCAGAGTGGTGTAAAATGGGGCGTGGCCTCGGACCACCACCCCAGGACTCAAGTGGAATTAATCCCCAACTTACAAGGCGCCGGGGGTGCGTTTGCTGAGTGCTGCAGTTAGAGGGCGTGGCCTCCGCCGCAATGCCGGCTATTTTATTTTACTTTACAAGGGGGGCTGTGTGGCCCCCCTCTTTTATATTAATTGGGGCCCTGGCGACCCCATCCCCCAGGGCCTGCTCTTTTTTGTTTTTAAATGGGAAGGGGGCGGCGCGGCCCCCCTCCCGAGGCCATTTTCGGCCCGGGGACCCCATCACATTTTGATTTTTAAAAAAAATTATATTTAAAGGAGGGGGGCTGCGTGGCCCCCCTCCTTAGGCCTCCAGTGGCCCCGGGGACCCAATCCCCCGGGGCCGGTCCTTTCCGCTGGGGACCGTGAGGGGAGCCCCACTGCCCCCACGGTCCCGCCGGCTCCACACCTCCTGCGGGAGCCGGCATTGCTTTTCCACAAGGGGAGCTGCTAACATGCAGCTCCCCTTGTGGAAAAGGAAATCTGCTCTTGCTTACAAAATCCAAACCAGTGTTTGCTATGACAGGGCAGGAGCCGCATGGCTTCGGCCCAGTCATAGCAAACAGTAGTGTCCTGGGGATGGGTACCCCGGGACACTGCAGGAGCCGGCCCTGGGCGGTGGCGGTCCCCATGGTCATCGAGGGCTCCAGGAGGGGGGCCGCGCGGCCCCCCCTCCCAACGTGTTTGAAGCCCGGGGGAGGTGGAGGTCCAGCGCAAATGCAGGCGATTTGTCTTAAAAAATGCTTTTTTTGGCCCTGGGGGTCCTTGTGGGACCCCCTGAGCAGGCCTAGGGAGCAGGCCTAGTGAGTCAGGGTGTTTCTACCCTGCCCCCTTTTCTTGTTTTTTCACTGTGTTTCACTGTTTTCTTGTGACTCGGTTCTACCGAGTCACAAGATGGCTGCCAACACTTCCTGTTGGCAGCCAATCACAGTGGTCGGGAGGGTTCGCGAATCCACCGTGGCCATAGATGTCAAAACTTTTTCCTTTTTAAATTTCTCAGCAACTACTGAACGGATTTACACCATTTTCACAAAAAGGACTCTTTTAAAAATTAAAAAAAAGAAAAATATCGATATCTGAGCACCGAGGAGGGTTCGCGAACCCTCCCGGGCACTAGCTTCAATCTGATTGGCTGCCAACACTCCAACCAGGAAGTGTTGGCAGCCATCTTGTGACTCGGTAACCGAGTCACAAGAAAAGAATGGAAAAAAGGTTGAAAAAGAAGAAAAGGGGGCAGGGTAGAAACACCCCCCCACAGGGACCCACAGGGCCAAAAAAAAGCATGTTTTTTTTAAAAAAACAGCAGAATTCGCGTTGGGGTTGCAAATCCTGCATTGGAAAAAAAAAAAAAAGCGCAGGATCATTTTAATGAGGCCCTCGGGTGGAGCAATGTCAAAAACAAATAGCGAGGGCCCGCAGGGGCCCCCGCACCCCCGGGGACCGGCACCACCCCGGGGCTATGGTAATTATGTGCGGGGGGTATTATGGTATAGGATGGTAATGATGCGTTCAGGGTTTAGCGGTGGGCAAAGGTATAGGGTGGTAAAGGTGTTTTGAGGGTTTAGGGGTGAGTAAGGGCACTGATAGGCAAGGTTGTTTTTAGGGTTTAGATGTGGGTAAGGGAATAGGATGTTACGGGTGTGTTTAGGGATGGGTAAGGGCACAGGATGTCGAGGGTGTTTTTAGGGTTTAGGGGTGGGTAAGGGTATAGGGTGGTAAGGATGTTTTTAGAGTTTAGGGGATGGTAAGGGTATTGGTGGTAAGGGTGTTTTTAGGGTTTAGGGATGGATAAGGACGTAAGGTGGTAATGGTGTTTTTTAAGTTTAGGGTTGGGTAAGGACAAAGGGTGGTATGGGGGTTTTTACGGTTTAGGGGTGGGTAATGGCGTAGGGTGGTAAGTGTATTTTTAGGGTTTAGGGGCCAGTAAGGGCATAGTTTAGAAGTATGTTTAAGGGTTTAGGGGTGCATAGGGGTATAAGGTGCTAAGATTGCAAAACAAATGGGGTTTGGGTTGTAACCTCCGCAAAGAAATAAAATATTAGTTGTAATAGTATATATATATATTTTAAAGTGGTGGGCTACCATTTTATAAAATATTTTACTTTATAATAATTTGAAAAAGGGGGGTTGAGGAGTCTTCCCAATAAAAAATATTTTAAGAAATATTAATATATATGTGTGTGTGTGTATATAAAAATAAATATATATATATATATAGTTATAAATAACATATTTTTCATTTATAAATAATATATATTTACATATATATTTACAATTAGGGGCATCGCTTACCTTATAAATACTTACAACCCATGGAGACTAGTATGAGAACTCATGATTAGTATGAGAACGCATGATTCTTTCTTCTAAAGTTAGAGGTGGGACATCTGGGATGATAGGGGTAGAACTATTATATAAGACTCGAATGGGCACAGGTGCCTGGAAACATGTCCCAACTGCTTCCGCTTAATCTGCTTAAGAGCAGTTTGTCACCCGATCTTGCTTCCCTGCACTTTGTTTTCTTTTAGATCTGTTGGTTCCCTGTTTCCCCTAACATTCTTGTGCATTCTTTCCTGATTCCTTTGCCTCGCTCCTCTATACCCTTCTTGTGTTCAGCATTACCTTCATTCAGCCTTGAGCTGAAGGAACTATGACCAGTGTGCAGAGTATCCCATCTCTGGAATCCACGCTTCCTCTCCTCTGACTTCACCTCTGGGTCTTTAGCCTAGTAGTCCTAGGAGGGCTAGTCATGGTTATTCCCAGTTGAGCAAGAAGTAAGCAAATATCAGCGGATTCTTGTTTCGTATGTTAAATAAATAAATAATAAAACAAATCCAGAATTTGTAAAGCGCGGCAGATCACCCATGAGAGTCTGAAGGTGCTGAATTTTAGGCATGGGGAAATTAAGTGATTTGCCTAGAATCACTGGATGTTGACATCAAAACTCGAACCTGATTCCCACTGGCTCCGTGGTCATCAGCACAGGCCAATATGCCGTATCCTCTGCTAGATATTACCAAGAGTCTGGTATTATTGTTTATCAAGATTACAGGGCAGTTATTTCTTAGAGGCTCTTGTTGCTGGCAAGTTGGACCAGTGTCACTACTGTCTTATCCATCTCAAGGTTTCTGATCAAATCTGATCGAACATGAGGACAACTGTCAGCTCTCTCCTTTGGAGATGTTATATAAACCCTAATCTTGACAGTTCTCTAGATTCAGACTTCTCCATCACATTTTTCGCTGCCCCTAGCCATCTTACTAGCGTTGTTCTTCCTCTGCTCTCAGATCTCCTTCTCAAGAGCAGAGAGACTTTGTGATTCTACTACCTGCCATATCCTTCTCTTCTGTACCTCCAAGGGCTCCTCACTCTGTGCAGCCTCCTTGACCAACTTTAATACCTCAACCTCCACCTACCGAGGCTCCAGTATCTCAAGTTAAGCTTCTTAGCACACCTAGAAGATCTTAAACTCCAAGGAAATGCTCCAGTAATCTTCACCCTGGGAGACTTCACCATTCAAGGTCCTCAAGGTATTGCTGTACTTCTCACCGGTGTTTAAGATCAGATTGTTCAAGTTCAAGGTCTTCATGGGTTCCTTCTCTATCTAAAGTGAGACAATATTATGCAACTCTCTCCGACTCGCCTCCACTGAGGGTTTTCAAAATAGATGAGATAACAACTTTCAAGAAAGTTATGGTAAGGGATATTACAAAACTCAATAAACCAATCCCAACTACTCCGATGAAGGCTTCAGTTAACTTCAAAACCCTTCATCATCTTTCCACTGCAAGACCTTCGCTCCCTTTGGTCCGGGTCTGTTCCTAACAGCGGCCATGGGAAAGCGCATGCCAGAGCACTTGCTGAATAAATTTAAGCCTCCAGAAAAAGATCTATTGTCTTGTAAGCAGATCCGCCTTTAGATTCCAGTGAGAAAATACTATCTCAACTCTCCAGCCTCAATGGGGCCTCCTGAAAAGGCGAGTAAGAAAATGAATTGGAGTTTGGAGAAAGTTCTGTGGCACGTCTGCAACTGCCATGAAGATGGTGAGTGCTGTTGCCCTGTTTAGGCTTCAAGACAGATCCCTGAAGGAGACTCTCTATCACACTCTTAAGATAAACTCCCTCGTGAGGACAGACAGGTCATTTAAGAGGTGTTGCACTCGAGATGATGGTATCCAATCAAATAAGTAGTGTTGCTGATTTGGCTGCCCAGGGATAGAATCAGGGTCTGACTTGATGTCCCTCAGCATGGCTACCGCTTAACAGCTTGAAACCAGAGGAAAAACAGAATCCCAAACCTTCCATTGTCTGCACCAAGTCTCTTTAGAGCCCTTTTGGGCAATAAGATGAGGTGCATGAAGGAGCAGTTGGAGACATTCAAAGCTGGAAAACATACAGGAAACACCAATAAAAACCCTATGGTCGGTGTTACCTACGATAGAGGGTTTAAGCCCCTCAATATTCCTAGCTGTCTTTAAAGTCTGCAAAAAGGAGAGGCGGCCATCTAGCCCCAGCTACATCAGGAAAACCTATCAAGTAGTGTCTCCCCACTGATGGAGAAACTTCAGCAATCATGTGGAAGAAAAAAACTGAAGAAAGATGTGTGCTGAATATTGTGTAAAAAAATGGTTAATCTGAGGTTTCATTATTCTCCTCCCTCAGAAAATATCTCAATACCGACAATAGTTACTACAACTGGAGATGAAACCTTCTGATCAAAAAGGCACTGGAAATGGCGCGTCACTCCAGAAAACATATGCAAATTTACTCGTGTTACATTTTGGTTTAAAAACATAACATAACATGTGTATTTGTAAAGCACACATTCACCCAAGGGTATCTTCCTGCTGAATAACAGATGTTTATTGTTACCCAACTCAATGGTACTCATTTTATTGACCTCAGAAAGATGTAATGCTGAGTGGGCCCACCAGGACCAAAGCAAGAATATTGACGCATTCTTGACAAGTGATCAATGCACAGAGAGGTTTTGCATGTTAGCCTTGCATCAAAAGTACCCACTACTCCACCATTGGACTGGATGAGTGCCATAGAGCAAGCAGTGGGGTGCATATGTTGACATCACCATCATACAGAAACATCACAAATGTCTAAGATTTCTCATGGGCTATGTTCACTACCTTAGGAAAATTTGCCTTTTCTGCATCACTCGTCACCCCAGATTTTTCTGGACACTTTTTTTGCTGGTTTTAGAACTTTGTGCACCTCACCCCATGCTAACCATAAGTAAAGTTCCTTTGCTTCCCCGTTAAACATAGCTACATTTGACTTATTCCTGATTGGCAAATTTCCTTTCCAGGCAGACCCAAGATCAGACATAAGCGGTGAATTGTCCACATTGTATCACTTGATCGAGGAAGTACATCAGGGGATTAATTACTCTACCCTACCTCTTTTCAATGATGCCCTGTGTAAGAAATCCACCTTTTTTGCCTGGTCACCCCCATATTGTTAAACTTTTTCTTGCCACTATTTTTGCTGGTTTTAGAACTCTGTGCATTTTAACTCTGTTAACTAGGGGTAAAATGCTCCCCCTTTAAACATGGTTAAATAGGCTTATTCCTGAGAACATTTACCTTGCCTCAAATGCTTTAGTATATGGTGTAGAAAATGCACCCAGAGCCTGATTGTTGAATGCCGCATTGTGGATGGCAGCGCCTATTGTGCCATCTACTATAGTGGCAGCACAAAATGGCTTCAGGTCTATCTTGAATAGCCTGACTGCTGCAGTGTAAAACCTTCAGTGCAACCAGTCACAATAACCCTTCTTGACAGGTTAAGTCCTCCCTTTTAAATATTAATATGTCACCCCTAAGTAGGCCTTATAGCCCACAAAGCAGGATGCATGGTATTTAAAAGTAGGACAGGTAGGAAATTAATATTACGCAGGTTTAGTGTGCCTGAAAACGTTCGCCATCTAGCACGTGACATTTTGGACCGGCACTGAGGCACACAGGAGCTACATACAACAAGCATTGGCATAGCCAATAGGTCTCGCCTTTGGGACCTTATAAGTGTTTAGCCATGCAACAGTTGCATAACTAAATACTTATAAGGTCCCAAAAGCGAGACCTATTGGCTATGCAAGTGAAAGTGATCTCAATCGTGAGCACGATCAAACATCAAAGCGGCCGCGAAAGTAATCGCGGTAAAGCGCGGCGCGCGCACCCACGCACATGCACTGTAGCTCTAGGCTGGCCTGGTAGCACTTTTTGGAGCCCTCTCAATAAGTCTCGCCAGACCAGCGCATGCGCTGGGTCAGGCGAGACCTAAAAAGTGCACAGGGTTAGCCCTGGGAACCTTTACCCATTGGTTAGGGAGTGCCCAAGAGTCCTTTCATGGGTAAAGCTGAGGCCAGGCATCAATGTGGCACCACAAGGCGCCTCATCAGAATACTTTCTTTACCTATAGAAGAACAGACAAAGGCTGGACCCGACAGGATCCCTGAAAGACTGGATTACTCTCTGTTGTACCTAGGGCACGAAGTGTATTCTTATGCATCAGTTGACTGTTTTCTTGGGTCATTCCAGGGACACAACTCCAACTTCAAGAGTCCTTTTTTTTTAAATGCCAAGCTCACCAGTGCCAAATTGACCTAGATTGAACTTTGCTATTGGCCTCTGCCTGAAACCCTGAGTGTCTCCAAGTGCTGTCCTCTGAGGTCCAGAGAGGCTTTAGAAATGTAACCCTGTGGTTGATGGGGCAGCAGAAGAAAGTTGGGAAACTTTGCGACCAGAGCTCTATTGGAGTAGGCCTGAAATTGCGGTCCCAGTCTACCACGACCATTGACTATCATTGGCACTTTGTGGTTTTTGGTGCTATTTCTACTTAAGATTTAAACATTGATATCTCGGGTTACCCTTATTGGATTTTATTATTGTTGTGTCATTTTGTGTATTATACTTGACTCTAATTTTCAAGTTCAGTTTTGGATATTTATTGCTTGGTGCTTTGACTAAATTACTGCTGAAATACTGTAAACATTGCCCTAAGTTAAGCCTGTCTGCTCTGTACTATAGTTACCAGGGGTTGAGCTCAGGTTCATTTAATGACTTTAAGACTTGACCCTGACAATAGTTGTAAATATTTTTGTGTTTGGCGATCAACCAACCCAAATATTAACCCAATTTCCTACAAGTACCAATACATGATATTTCCTTTCGGGCTCAAATCCGTTTCACAAACGTGTTCATAGTACCTGGTGGGAGTCTTGGGAAGATGTACATTTTTGTGTACCCCTACGTACATGATTCTCTCTAAATTCATTGACAGCTCAGGAGGCCCAGCATCAGGCCAGCATAGCAATCTCTGTTCTTCAGTGGTTAGGTGTCAGAGTAAATCACTCCAAGTCTATGTCATTCTATTACCAAGGAGCGGTTTTAGGCACACAATCAGCAATAGTGTATCTTTTTAAGGAGAGGCTTTGTTCTATCTGATGTCTAAAAATCTTCCAAAGAGTAGACATCTGACGGTCTGACGATACTCCTCCATATTTCTGGTATCCAGTGCCTCATTGCCAATCAGCCAGTCTCCTAACTTGGTGGAGATATTTAGCATGAGGAAGAATGGAATGTATTCTCCTCCCCCTAGGACTGGAAGCACAGGCAGCCTTTTAATCTAGAAGAGATTTCATTTGGAACTATCTCCTGATGCACAAGGACCCAATAAATCTTAAACAAAAGAGGAATTATAAGGACCAGGACCAACAAACCCTATGTAGCCATGGAAGCGTGGAGACTGGAACTGCTTACAAGGTGACCATGTCCAAAGATTCCACTGAACCGGTCATTGGGTTTGCATTATTTAGTTCTTCTTTTACAGTCATTCCTTAAAGGCCAAGCTATGTGCAAGCAGCCTCTTTTTTACCATAATTGTATTCTAAATATGCTGGCTTTAGAATTTCACTCACCATAGAGAGTACTTCTTAGATGGAGGCAAGAACCGGAGTTGCACAAGATGGGTTCTGTCTGTGTTGTCTCCCACAAAAGCATAAACGTAGTAGGGTACTTAACCACCTGGAAGGTGGCTGCAAAAAAGGTAGTTGTGTATCGAGGACACTTGTGTAGTGAGGGATCGAAGCAGAGCTATTGTGTGGCTGGGGATTGCCTGGTGTGTGAAGAGTAAAATATTGTGGCTGAACAGTGGGCTTTAAATATTTTCACTTGTCTCCATTCCAACAGGTATTTACTACTGCTATATGGAGTACGCCACACTTAACAAGCAAGGGGCATCCATGCCAACTTTCGAGTTTATGACAGACGTTGAAGCATACCTTAAAGTCAAAGAGACCTGGCTGGCCTTCTGTGAGTCTGAAAAATCTCAATGACTCTTTGTGAGAGCCTCACTAATCTATATTGTTGTCAAATTGCCTTGTTTGTGCTGTATGTGCTATAAGTAGTGTTATACCACCCATGTAGACTATATGGAATGAATTGCTCATGTGTGAGGAGCTACAGGGCATGTCCTCTAGGAATTTCATGACATGATGTGAGCTGCAGGAATTTAGGTCATGTGAGAAACATAGGAGAGTCGTGCTCAGGTGTAAGATGGAGAAATGCCTTTATCTGGTTTGAGCTGTGGGAATGTCATGTTCTGGTGGGAGATGTAGGAATTCACTGATATGGTGTGAGCTGCAGGAACTTACAATCTGGTATAAGTTTGCCATGATGTGAGGTACAGGAATTTACCATCAGGTGAGAGGTTAAAGAGTGTGTACGCAGCAGAAATGTGACATCAGGTGTGAGTTGGACAAGTGCCATGATCTGGTGTGAGATGCAGTTATGCCCTAATTGGATTCCTTTAAAATGGCAGGAGAGTGGTGTGAAGGTTTGTGATACAACCCTCCGTACTGTGGGGGGGGGGGGGAGGGGGCTGATGTGAGGTCTGGAAGTATTGTTATGTTTAAGGATCAGAATAGGCAGATGTAAAGATGTTCCAACTCTTACTTTTTTAGATGAGAAACCCCAAAATTAAAAACAATTCTGAGTCCTCTAGTTATTGTGCCTTTTCTAGTAGGTTTAGATGGGTGTGGAACTTGTAAGGACCATCCAATATCAATGGTGATATCCAGATGACCACTCTTAGGATCTTAGTTATTGTACTGACACTATGTCTTAGCTGAGCAATTGATGTGGATGGGCATCATAGGAGGCATAGGGCAGATGCAAGTTCCCTGATGGCCATAGTTCTCATTTAATGAGAATTGGCCAGCTGAGAGTTTTTGATGTCTGTAGTTATCATACTGGAAACAGGGCATATGGAAGTCGCCTGATGGCAATAGTTATATTTGGGGAACAGGCCAGATGTGAGTCGTCTGATGGCTACAGTGCTCATGCTGCAGTAGGCCAAAAAGCCATGGGTTGTGAACAGTGAAAAGGACAAGTGAAATATCACTGATGACTGTTAGTTTCATGCTGAAGTTAAATATCTGACCACCATATTTTTGGGAATGGGGATAGGACAGGTGAGAGATTAGCTCTGCAGTCATCATGAGATTGGAAAAGAAATTAGCCAGATGTTGGTGACACAAATACCATAGTTTTTGGAATGGGAGTAGCCCAGATTGGTTTTGTAAGGGATTCACTTTAAGAATACATCTGAGGTTCATTCCCTGTCAACCATGTGCTTTAGGTTGTCAAGAAGTCAGCTCCCATAAAGTTAGAAACGTAGAATAGGGCAGATGCTGGAGCCCCGAATGCCATGTGTTGAAATGGCAATGTGCCGGAGGGGAGTCCTGTGGTGGCCATACAATCTACAAGGGAAATAGGTTAGAGCTGAGCTCGATTTGAAGCAGGAATAGCCAGGTGTGAGTTCTCCATGAACCATCACAGGATTTAGTAGACGAATACCCCAGAGCCTTGTCTCTCTCGCCAAAGTTGAGCTTCTTCATGTCTGTTTCTTGCAAACAGTGATTATTTTGGCTGTGATTGAAGTCATCCTCCTCCTGCAGCTGCTCTTCCTCAGCACGAGAATCCTCATTGCCATCGCCTTAATCAAGGAAGCCAGCAAGTAAGTGGTGATGGACTGCCCTGAAGTTGCACAGCTCTCTTCTTTCCTTCTCTCTAGGTGTGTTGTGTTCCCATGCCTGGTACTGAAGTCTGCCACGGGGCCAATGTACCATCATATGTGCCTTTCTCTTTGTCCATTGGGTCGCATCACCCTAAACCAAATAAAGCCTGCATGGTCAATCTTTATGGTTCGAAGTCAAAGGTTTGTGTGGGAAGTATCGACCTTCCAAACAGTTGCCTAAATATTGAAAATATTGAAAAGGTATATAGGAAAGTATAGATTCACTATTCTTAACTCCACTTAACCATACCGTACTTTTAATATATATCTGTTGTCAAGGTGAATATAAATGTAGGTGAGTCTAGTAGACTTATGCATAACATTATATACTTATCTTGTCGATATTTTGGTCCTCGATATTACTTCTACGATATATCTGCACATTGCTACTTCCCACACAGTATTCTGGTAGTAAACTGTCTTGTACTTGTTGCTTTGCCTTACGCTTCAGGCTTTTCTTATGTATACAGACCTGGTTAATAGCTGAAATCAATGGCTTTCTAATAAAGAGTCAAAAACTTGAACACTCCCTCCTGATCACTCTTCCAGAAGTAAAGGCCTTCTTTGACCCAGCTAATAACATGTAGCTCTGTCCACTCTTCTGCCCCCAGGGATCACTGGAGGTTGAAGAGGCTTGGAATTTAAGTTCTTGTTATTGTAAATATCTGAATACAAGTCCTGCTTTCAGCCCTGTCCCAGGCTTGACCCCCCCCCCCCCCCCCCCCAAGCGCCGTGTGGCCTCCTGCTGTTGTAAAAAAGAGTTCACATTATCTGCAAAACAATGGATAAGGGTACACACTAATCCAGTCCATTGAGTGTGGCTCATCCACCACAAGCGGTGAGCGTGTAGTCTTGCAGCTTGGTATCCTAAACCAGTGTGTGCGCTGTATTAGGTCTCAGGTTTGGCAAATATTTTTTTTTTCATTTCTTCTGGCTGTTGTGGAGGCTCTCTTTCTAATGCAAAATATTTCTAAGTTGGTCGTGGATAAATAAGTCATCCATCTTCCTGGTTTGTGCAGCAAGGGCATCAACCTTACCTCTAATGCTGCTTCTCTATCTTGTTTTAATGTCACAGCTCTTTGTTAGCTTGGTCTCTCTTCTTATTGCTTTACTCATCTTTGTCTATGTTTACTTGGGCTTCACACTGCACTCTTGGATTGTCCCAAGCCTGGACTAGTCGCTGATTTCCTCTCTCTGTATTCTTGTTCACATGCAGTGCGGTGACTTCCTGTCAGCCCACGTTCCTTCTTCATTCTGCATCTACTGATATCAGAAGGTTTAGATGGTTTCCAATTCATTGCTGCTCCTCTTAGCCAACAGAAGTACTAATGTATGAATCTACATGCTGCTTTTCGACTCTTAAATCATGGCATCAGGTCTACGAGACATGCCTTCATGGTGGTTGTTTGCTTTTTAGTTACCTTTATGAGTATTGTGGTAATTTTTTCCATACTCCATTATGACCTGGCATGACCATTGTATATGCCCAAACACTGCCTTTTCATTTCCCCTGGTCGGCATATAGCTGAAGGCAGTGAGTACATCTTCGAGGTAAGATGCGTCCTATGTAGTATATTAAAATAATTGAGCTCAAATCTGGCATTCCAGGATACTTTTGAGGTATAATTTAATATCCGTGCCCAATCCTAAACCTCTGCTTCTTTATCGAGGTATCTCTACCATTGTCTTCTCATTTCATTCAGCACGCTTTTATATAAATTCACTAGTTTTGTGCACATCTGCGTCACTGCTCATTTATATGTGTAAAAAGTCTGAGTTTTATATCACATCTATCAGAATGTTCTATATTTCCATAAACATGTAGTGCAGTTTGACTGGTAAATCAACAAAGTAACATAGGACCCTAGGCAGGATCACCATCATGGACGGTGCTTTTCTGCCCTTATCCGTGTGTGGTAGGGTCTTTCCCCGAATACAAGCTGTCCTCCCTTCCTTTGTTGACCTCAATGATCTCCCACTCCTTCTGTTATATCTGCACCCACAGAAATCAAGACATGTTAGGCTCCCATATTAATGGGCGGTTAAATATGGAGGTGATCTCAATGTCAGACTTGGGGTTTATTGGAAATATACTCTTCTTAGGCCAATGTGCTTTGAAGTCTAAAACACCTCCATATTCTTCTAGGTCATTAATAGATGGAATTAATCCTGTCTATACATTAATGCTAATGATCTCCTGCATGATTACCAGCCTGGCTTTAGATCACGTTTCGGCACGGAGTCAGCTAACTTACACATTGTAGAAGATACCTCCCAAACTACAGATGAAGATGACCCCACCTCCTGATATTGCTGGACCTCTCAGCTGCCTTTGACACAGTCACTCATCCCACCATCATACAGCCTGGAGTCTAAAATGGATTCACTGGCAATATCCTTCCCTGGTTCTCCTCCTCCCTTTCCGACCAACACAAGTTTGTTCACAAGGGCCCCTCCAGGTCCCTAAAGATCCCCGACACCTCAGCAGCGGCTTCTCTGCTAAGGTGGAGGAGCGCCACACCACAGGAAAAATAAAATGGTAATAACACTATGTTGTTGGCATTTTATGCTTCCATGCTGGTGACAGCAGCATTGTGATTGGCTAGGGGAGTCTGGGAGCTTGGAAACACTTTTGCTCCACTCACAGATATCTGTATAATGATTCACCAATATGCTGATGATGCAGAACTCTACATGAAAGTCACCTCTTCTTCAGATATCCAACACCTCAAACACTCCCTACACCTCATTCAGACCTGGATGTCCAGCACCTACCTAAAGTTCAACCCAAACAAGACAGCATTCCGATTATTTGCCAATAGCAACAAACAAGAAGCAGTAAAAACGTGGCTCCATTACACGAACCTTGACGACTTTGAACTCTAACTTTGACTTAACTCCAGGCCATTTGAATTTTCCCTGGACACCAACCATAGACCTCAAGGAACAGATTGGCAAATAAACAAAGATGGCCTGGTACCAGCTCTCTTCTAAAGAAAGTCAAACCATATCTTCCATAAAGCGACATGAGAACTGCTGTTAAAGCCTTGTACTCTGGTGATGGTACTGCCCTTCTCCATGTCCTCCAAAACTCCACACTTACAGCCCTTAATGGCATTCTACACACAGCAGCACGTCTCATGCCGGGCCTGAAGAAATATGGTCATGTCACCCCCATCCTGATGGAACTCCATTGACTTGCTTTGCCAGCCCGCACCATCTTCAAAACCAGCTGCGTTTTTTACAAAGCCATCACAACCAGCATCACTGCTCATCTTGCAGACAAGGTCACCATCTCAGCTGCAGGCCAACCTTCTGCATTATTATTCCCTCACAAAAATGACACAATGAGTTAGTCAGGTCAGTGTTTCAAATGCTAGTTCCTTGCAACGTTTCAAGTCAGTTAATAGGGATAACTAGGGCCTGGTAATTTAGGGTTTCTGGGAGTTTGGGGGAGCTGAAACACAATGTTGTAAAGGACCAAGTGCTGGATTAGTATTTCAGAAGGGTGACCCTGCCCACTCCTGTTGAAGATCTAGCTTTTCAATTAAACAACCTACCATTGTCAGGACTAGGCGCACACACACATGCTCAGCGCCAGGACAACCTCACAGGTGATAGTGCATTTTACAAATACACATAACATAACATTGTTTCGCCATTTATGTATGTTCCACTGCATTTAAGTGCCTTCTGCAAGAATGAACCCACAAGGCCATTCCCTGGAGATGCCAAACTTCAGGGGCCCATATCTCAAAATTGGTGATCATGGTAGAGAAGTTCATTAGTTGGCACACCAACGGTACTTGGGAAGAACCACTGGAGAGAGAGATTGAGACTAACACTGACGGGGGGGAAACCAGACCCACCCAAAGTACAACTTTTCTGTAAAATTTCAAATGCTCTTCTAGTCAACAGGAAGTGATTTTTCTTACCCCGCCCTCTTCTTCCCTTGCTTTGCAGGCAGGTGGGTAGAGGTCTTTTGAGACACATGGCACGAGGTAAGTTTCACTAGATACTAGGTGACAGTGCTATTGGTGCAGTTCTGAACACAAAATCTACTCCTGCTTCCACGGACGGAATGATTCCTCAGTCACACTCACATACACACATCACACGCTGGTGGGGCCCATAACACCAAACACTCATTCCACATCAATCCTATCCGTGCCTACAGAGGGATCTTCAAATATCCCGAACTACAATTTCCTTTCCAATTGGATGGAGGAAACCACATCTATTAAGTTACCCTAACCATTCCTCCATCCGGAGGTCGATCGGATCATTTAGTTGAGTTGAATTTGATAGATAACACTTCAATTTTTATATTAATCAAATAAACATTACAAGAAAATAACCACCGACACAGTTCTTCAAACAAAGAATTTTCTTTATCTAATTAAATTGCAGGTTAAAATCCTAACAAATGCAATATTATCTTTTGTCATAATTACCTATTCTGGCTAATTGTCGTTCTCTAAGTCAGAAACTGGTCCTCAGAAATTCATCAGAGATTCTACCGTCCCGTCCTCTGCTGTCAGCGTGGAGTGCCGCATAGAGTAACATCGATCAGGGTGCGTTTCAAGCTCGTTGGGTGGTAACCTAATTTCCCTCTCTAGACTACTAATATTTACACCACAATTTACATATACATGTTGCATTTTCTTAATTTCCAGGCCGCTTATTGGCTGAATTTAGCCCGTCCCAATGTTTTAAGCAACATTTTCAAAATTTCACATACGGATGATGTATAAACTAGGCGCATGGGAAAGTCGTTCCCAGGTCAAAAAAGTATCAGTCTATTGTGAATAGGTGGCTTTTGGTTCCCAGATGGCAACATTTCTTCCATGTTCAGGGACATTGGCATCTCGCCCAGAGTAGTCTTTATAGACCTGGTTCAGAGATTCAAGGAGAGGACACTACGTAGTCAGTGCAGGCGCCTTCCTCCATTGCTCAGTGCATGAAGTCATGTACTTTAGTGAGGATTCAGTCGGCAGCCATCTTTTAGTAGGCCGAAATAGTCAACTTAAGTAAAGAGACACAAGAAACGTAATTAATACATAGAAATGACTAAAACAGTGTTATTCCCTTACTAATACCCTTATGTGTATGCATTTATCTAGCCATATGCGACATTTAAAGCCGTTAATGCTGGTTTATTTAAGCGCAAATCACATTAACACTGCTTAAGCTAAACATGTAAATTTAATATGCGGACAAACTTAATTCATTTATTATTTTTAGCCATGTTAATGCATTCCCACGTATATTCTCTTGATTAATAAGGTTGGTTAGTTCATCACAGCACACTGTTTAATCATTTAAAATTAATTATTTAGTCGTTTTAATATAAACTTATATAAATGGATTGGGTATACAAAATTTTTTATTTTACCCGCTCCATCAATCCCCCCTTTGGTGATTTTATCACCACCAAAACACCCCACAAAATTTCAACTTATCTCCCCTTTTTGCAGAAATTTGAAATGTCTTTTTGCTTAATTAAAATTCTGTTTCCCTTTCATCTTCGCTCTTGGTTTTATCATACATACTTTCATTCCACTCTTCCATTTCTATTTAATTGAGATCTTTTTCTGGTTTCTTTTCCCTCTTTTTGTAAATTTCTCTTTTAACCTTATTTTTATTTCTTCTATATCTACAACATATACATCCTAATCTAAGTAGTAATAATACGAAAATCACACAGGTTAATGGAAATAATATTTTCCCTATTATAGTACTACCTAATTTACCTAAGAAAGCTTTAATAGCAGCCATTTTATTACTAATTCTAGTCCAGATACTTTCAGCCTCCAGTGGTTTTATTTCATCATGCAATTCTGTAATATTCTTGATATAGACTTTTCGATCTCTGCTTTCGTCAGGAATGTAAGTGCAACAATGTTGAACTTTCAGCATTCCACAGACTCCACCCTCTTTTGCCAATAAAATGTCAAGGGAAAGCCGATTTTGCATAATCATAGCACGCATGGCAACCAATTCAGTGTTTACCAATAGAAATCCTCCAGCTGTGCTCGTTGACAAACGATCCACTATAGTGGACAGCTTCCGGATATTATTTGCATTCAAAGATATTCCCACTGCTGGTATCAAGGCTCCAAAAATATCACCTACAATTTCTAACCAAGTTTCTCTTCTGCTACGCATTAGTAGGTTATTTGGTCCACTATTTTCTACTCTATCCATGTGAACGATTTTTGGAAAGACCAGGCCTACATAACATGTGCCATACCAAGGGTCAGGCAGCCTGTAATAAGCCTTGTTCCCACAAATATAAAACAATCCAGGAAAAACTGGGTCTTCTCCACCTCTAAATCCCCATCCGGATGCAATGAAGTATGTATCATGACACTCACTTGTCCCTATGTATATATAATCATATTGAGATCTTTCTCTCATGATGCATAATTTGCCTTTCTGTGGTGAATCTATAGCTATTGTTGGTCTAACATCACCTTTCGTTTCCTTGTTCCCATCTATTGCCCAAATGTTTTCCCCTTCTTTATGTCCTTCTGCATTCTTGTGTATTTTCAACCTCCTCTCCTCAACCATATCTAAGAATGTTTTCTCTTCTGGTTTCAAACTGCAAGTTAAATTGTTCTTAAAAATATATTCTAGAGTTAGTCCTTTAGTTTCTATAAAAAATTCTCCTAATACATTGGCATCTTTAGCTGGATTTAATTCTTTATTCATGGGCAATCGTCCAAGAATATTATCTATGTTAGACATATTATACTCTAATTTTCCTACTTGATAAAATATACTAGTTAAGACGCTACATGTTATTCCATAAGTTGCTGGGAGGTGATGATAAGTCACCCCTTCTGAAACGGATGCAGGTAATTTCATGCAGACGTAGCAATCCCTTACTTCCATCGTTTTAACATATTCATACAACAATTTCGAAAACATATTACTAGAGAAATCATTTATAGACCTATCTTGATGCACATGCTCTGTGCTTGTTCTAACCGGTATTACCTTTTGTGAGTTTTTCACTATAGTGGAGAAGTGTGGCTCAATGATTAGAGCGGCAGACCCTGATGCAGAGGTCTAGCCCGGGACCAGGGTTCAATTCCCCACCTCGGTGGGTCTTGGGCTCAAAAATTCCACGGACCTGATAATTCTCGCCTCGGTGCCTATTCCAATCATGGAGTCCCACTCTGCAACTCTGGGCAATAGCTTGCTTAATCTCCACAACGGCCCCCACAACGCTAAGGATGCCTGACCTCCACCTTGGGGGTGCCCAGGAGTTGATGCCTCACAGGGAAAGCCAGGATGGGTTCCACAGCGGTATTCGTACAAGCGCCTGGAGACCCTTGCGGGTGAGTAGTGCGCTATACAAGTATCAAATTTACATTTACATTACATTTACTATATTAGTCATATTCTCAGAATGTCCTGCTAGTGTATCTAAAGTTACTTTGAAAGAGATCAAAAGAGCGAGTACGCTCCAAAGAAGCATTAATAGTCGTGTACAACAGCAACATGTCTTGCACCATCTTCTCATGAAGGTACATCTACTCTTATTATCATCTATGTTAGCCATCTTGTTAGATCTGACCGTGTCTTTTGACTTAGCCTTTTCTACTCCACCTCTTATAGCTTTCCTACAAGAGCTAAAACTTATCAGGTTGTCCAAATACTTCGATTTTCTTATTCAATCCTGTGTATTCCTACAAGGATCGCCTGAAATTACTCAGCTTGGCCTTTCGTCGTTTTTCACTTCTTTCTCATCATCCACATGCAGGATTTCCTGATCTTCCGCTTCTTCTCCAATGTCGGATAAGATAACTCTCAGGATTTCCCCAGTTTCTTCTTCTTTTATCAATTTCAGCCAAGTCTCTTCTGGATTTCCTTGACTATCTGCCTCTTCTCCTTGTTCAGGCAGTGCCACGTACGTCCATTCAGGTGACTTATACTTCTGGTTTGGTTTTCTTGCTCGTTTATTTACTTCTGACACTTTTGTTTCTCCCTCTTTCTCTGGATGCTGACTGGTTACTTCATTCACTTGTTCAGCCTCTGAGGGTTTAGCTCGTGTCAATCTGTATCTTAGTTTCTTAATTTTATTTGGCCAAATTTCTCCTTTGGCGTTCCTTCTTGCTTTGCCGTCTTTGCCGTTTCTTTCCTCGATCCAAGTTCTCTTTCTCAGAACTCGACCGTCTGGTATCTCTGTTTCACTGTCTTCAGATTCTGTTTCATTTGGTTTTTCTTTTTCAGAAGTCTCCTTTTCCACCTCTTGGGTTGGCCCTACTTCTGTCCCTCCTTGGGTCTCCGGCACGCAATCCTCTTGCTGACTATTTGTCCCTTCACCTAGCTGGGTGTTGCAGAGCCCTACACCTTCTCGGGGATTTTCCGCAATCTGTCCTTCTCTTTCTGCAACTGTCCCTTCTTCCTCTTCCAGTATTTTCTCAGGTGGAATTTCTTCTACTCTTTCATCTGGTGTGAAAGTTACTTCTGACTGGATGTTCCTTTCTTTTCTTTTCTTTTTTCTGTGTTCACCACTAGCGTTTTGCTCATCCCTAGAATCTGAAGTGTCTGAAATTTGCAATCTTTTCCTCAGAATTTCTTCTCTGGGGGTCTGAACTAGTCTTGGCTCATTCTCCCCCCTTTCAGGATTTTCTTTTGTTTTTATATTCTCATTGCTTGACTCATCACTTGATTCTGATTCGTCAAAGTATTCTTTTCCAATGCCGTCTGCTGGATTTGGAACTCTCAGAGTGTGACTGGCATGTATCCAGTTTTTCAGTCCTGCACACTTCACTGCAGTTGTTGTGGTCAAGATGACCTGTCTTGGCCTTCCCCACCTTGGAACCAGGCAATTTCTTCTTCTGTGTACTTTTATCCTCACCCAGTCCCCTGGGCTCAAATCATGGGCTGGTTTCTTTTCAAGTGTGGTGGCATCCGCTCCAACCTGGTGAAACACAGAATGAACTGCGTCAGCCAGGCCTTTACAGTAATCCAAAATCATGTCATCAGTTATAGTCATCAGCTTGTTGACTGGCACAAACACGTGTCTCATGGCGCGCCCCATGATGATCTCGTGTGGACTCAAACCTGTGGTTCTATCTGGAGTAGACCTAATGGTCATCAAAACCAGAGGCAAGACATCAGGCCATTTCAAACCTGTGGCTAAACACATTTTTCCTATTCTATTTTTGATAGTACCATTCATTTGCTCAACCACACCAGAAGCCTCCGGTCGGTAGGCACAATGCAGTTTCTGTTGTACACCCAATGCTTTACAAATTAGTTTCATGATCTCATTGTAGAAATGTCCTCCTCTGCCTGATTCTATGGTTATTGGGAACCCGTACCTTGGGATGAATTCCCTTAACAATAGCTTGGCCACTGTGATTCCATCATTTCTTCTGGTTGGGTATGCCTCCACCCATCTAGAGAACAGTCAAACTACCACTAAAACATACCTCAGTTTGTTATAAGGAGGCATTTCAATTAAATCTACTTGCATTCTGGTGAAAGGTCCTCCCTCCCGGCCTATGGTACCCAGACTCACCACTGTTTTTCTTCCAGGATTGTACTGCTGACATGTCAAACATCTCTGACAGAGACTCTCTGCAATCAGCCTGAATTTTGGATTATACCAGGTCTGCTTAAAGGCCCTTATCATGGCATCCCTTCCCATATGTCCTTGGCCATGATACATCCGTGCCATGGTTGACATCATGCTATCAGGCATTACTGGTCTTCTGTCCCGATAGACCAACACATGATCCTTTTCCCTGGGTGCACATCCTGCTTTTACCCACTGCCTCATTTCTTCATCCACTGCCTCATCCTGCAACTGCCTCACTTCATCCCATGTTCCCACAACGTTAGTAAACATTATGGAGCAAAAAGACATTTCCTTTTCCTTTGACCGATTAATGGAATACTTGTTTCGGGCACAGTACTGAGCCATGTTCAATCTCTATATTGCCCCTCTTATCTTTTCTCTTCAACAAATGGAGGTCGCCGTATTTAATTATGCGGATGACCTCCAGCTGGTCTTTAACCTCTCCTCTTCCCCCTCTTCTGTCCTTAATTTTCAATCTGTCATGCTCCACATCCGGGACTGGATGAACCACAATCACCTTAAACTCAACCCCGACAAGACCGAGCTGGTGTTGACGGGTGGTTCATCCAGCCCCTGGTCCCCTCTCTTCTGGCCCCCTTCTCTTGGCCCCTCTCTGGAACCCTCTACCTCTGTTAAAACCCTCGGCATAAAACTCAACTCTCAACTCACCCTTCACTCCCAGGTTAGCTCTGTGGTATCTTCCTCTTTCCTTTCACTGCGCACTATACGCAGGGTGTCCCGTTTCTTCACCTTCTCATCTCTCAAACTCATCACCTTAGCCATGGTGGTGTCCCGCCTGGACTACGGCAACGCCCTATATGCAGGTATCCCTGCATATAGTTTACGGCGTTTGCAGCAGATACAAAACCAGGCGGCCCGCCTGGTCTTCAATCTTCCCAAATTTCACCGTTCCTCCCCCCTCTTGAAATCCCTGCACTGGCTCCCTGTGCGAGCCCGAATCCAATTCAAGCTCGCCTCCATCACCTTCTTGGCCCGACTGGACCTGGCTCCAGCATTTATCTCCTCAGAGATCACCCCCTATGTACCCACTAGGGAACTCCGCTCGTCCTCCCAGTCCCTCCTCACTATCCCACGCTACCGGACAAAGAAGTGGGGAGGTTCGAAATTTGCTACCCTTGCCCCGATCCTCTGGAACTCCCTTCCCCTGGATCTGCGATCCATCACCCTGTACCCGCTATTTCGCAAACTTCTCAAAGCCCATTTGTTCACAAAATCCCCAGCAGTCTCCCCCGTTTTTTTAGCCCTGGATCTGGTTAGCAGTAGCGCCAAGAAACCGCAGGTGTACGAGCGCTTTACAAGTATTTTAAAACTCAAACTCAAACTCAACTCATGTCATTGGCAAAGCGGTTTCCGGTAGTGATGTAATCACTAGCTTGTCCATGAACAGCACATTTTACCACAGCCAACTCTTTGGGCATTTGTATTGCCTCAAGCAATTTTCCAACCACTTCTGCATTCCTTATGGGAGTTCCACTTGAGGTCAGGAAACCTCTTTGCAGCCATAGTTGGCCGAAATCGTGGACAACTCCAAAGCTATCAGTCATCACAGTTACTCTCGCATTCCTCCCAATCTTGCATGCCTTGGTTAATGCCACTATTTCTGCTACTTGAGCGGATCTAACTCCTTTCAAGGGCGATGCCTCTATAACTGCTGAAACTGTGCATACTGCATAGGCTGCGCTCAACACTCCTTCATCCGTTCTCAAACAGGACCTATCCACAAAAAACACATGATCACTCTCTGGCAGTGGTAGATCTCTTATATCAGGACGAGGTTTTGTGCAGTAATCAAGTACATCCAGACAATCATGATCAACTTCCTCTCTTATCTCCACTCTCTCTGCATCAGGCAAAAGCGTAGCTGGATTCACATTCGCACATCTTTCCAGACTCACATTGTTTGCACCTAGAATGACTTTTTCATACTTAGTCAGCCGACTATGTGACATGAACTGTGTTCGACTCCTTGTTAAAAGGATCGCCACACTATGGGGTACAAACACTCTTACTGGATACCCCATCACGATTCCCTCACTCTGCTCTAGGCTTCGGCATGTAGCCGCTACGGCTTTCAGACATCCTGGCAGACCTATCGCCACTGGATCTAACATTGACGAGAAATATGCCACTGGTCTCCTTTGTCTTCCATGTTTCTGTATCAACACTGAAAGTGCGCATCCATTTCGCTCACTACAGTATAGCTCAAACTCCTTTTCATAGTCTGGCATACCCAGTGCAGGGGCTTCACAAAGACTGTTCTTCAACTGTTTAAAGGCTGCCAATTCTTCTTTGTTCAGTTCAAGGGGGTCTTTTACCTCACTTTTTGTCAATTTCACCAATGGTTTGGCAATCAGGGAAAAATTACTTATCCACTGACGACAATAACCAACCATCCCTAGGAACATCCTCACCTCTCTTTGGGTCATAGGGGCTCTCATTCCTCTAATGATTCGGATTCTGTCTATGGTCACTTTTCTCAGGCCTTTCTCAATATTATGACCCAAGTATGTCACTTCCTTCTTACAGTATTGCAAATTTGTTGGAGATACCTTAAGCCCTCCATCTGCCAAATGATTTACCAAAGCTATGGTGTCTGTTTCACAAGCCTCACGTGTCTTTGACGCCACCAGTAGGTCGTTAATATACTGGACTAAAACTGAACTCTCAGGCATCGTAAGATTTTCCAGAGATTTCTTTAACAACTGATTGAAAATGGAGGGGCTCTCTGTGTACCCCTGTGGGATTCGGCACCATGCCAAAATACGGTTTCCAAACCGAAATGCAAAAAGTGGCTGGCTGTCATGATGCAACGGAATGGAAAAGAAAGCATGACACAAATCAATTACTGTGTACCGTTCTGCATCGTGTGGGATCTGATACAAAATCACTGAGGGATTTGGAACAATTGGACAACATGAGACAACGATCTTGTTAATCTTTCTCAAATCTTGCACAATCCTGAATTTCCCACTTGGCTTTTTCAGTCCCATAATAGGCGAATTACATGGACTGCTCATTATCTCCCTCAACACTCCTTTTTGGATCATCTTCTCAATCAAAGGGGTTACCCCTGCTATTATTTCTGGGGTCAGTCTGTATTGTGGAATGTTTGGGTAAACAGCTCCCTCCTTTACAGCAAGTCTCACTGGGTCTACATTTCTCATCAGGCCTACATCTTCCCCAGTGAAGTCCCAGACCGCTGCTTTCACTGTCTGTTTCAATTCTGGGGGTAATTCATCTGGATTGAATACTGCATAGGTTCCAGCGACTTCCCACTCTCGGTTAGCTATGGTCATTTTGTACAGAACATCTTCATCTGGTGTTTCAAAGGCTATTCCGTCTGGTGTACAGAATATGGTGCAATTCATCTTGCACAACAAATCCCTTCCTAATAGATTCACGGGACTGGTATCACACACCACGAATCTATGCATGTCTGAAAATTTCCCTATTCTGACCTTTACAGGGTCAGTAAGATACGTTTTAATCTGGGTGTAAGACACGCCAACTACTTGGATTGTTTCATCCGAAAGAGGAAGATTTCTAACATCGGCTGATCTGACAGTAGATTGTGTAGCTCCAGTGTCTACTAGAAAAGTAATGTTTTCATCATTAACTTTCCCATCTACAAATGGTCCTGTCTGATCTATTTCTAGAGATGCGCCAAGTACGCACTCTGCTTCCTCTTTTCGGCACCGTCAATAAATTTCCTCTGGCTCACTTTTGTCATTTTGCATCCAATATTGTGACACAGCGCTCGCGCGTTGCGGTTTGTTTACCTGTTCTTCATTGTAGAATCCCGTTTCTTTACTATATCTCTGTGTACTTCGGCTCTGTGGTAAGGGTGGTTTTGGCACCTGATTCTGTAGATTAACAGCTTTCTGCTGCTGCGGCGATGGGCCACTCCCCTCACACTGCACCTGTGGATTTAATGACGGATTTTCATCATTAGCAAGAGGTGGATTTTTACACTCGGATTTCCAGTGCCCTAATCTGCTGCAATTGTGACAGGGAAACTTTTTCTTGGCTTCTTCTATATTACCCTTTCCCTTTCCTGGACCAAACTTTGTTTTAATGCCTGGATTATTAGCTTGTTCTATCAGCTGATCTTCCTGTCTCTCTGCAACCTTCACTTGAGCCCACATTGCCTTTTCTTTTAGTTTTCGCTGTTTTGCTTCAATCTCATCACTAAAGTATTTAGCATGCCTCAGAATCTCATCTATTTTCTTGCTCTGCCAGTCCACGGTGTGCTGCTTGATCATGTCCCCAATCTCGGGACGCAGACCATACACAAATCTGTACACAAAACGACTCGGGTCCTTTTCTCCCAGACTGTCATCCCCACTAAACTGTTTGAAAGCCAGAATTAGCCTCTCATAGTATGCGTGGACTGACTCTTTCGCTTCCTGATGTGTTCGATCTATTTTAACCCAATCTGTTTCTTTTGGAGGCACTTTGTTCTTCAGGAAGGCCATAACCTGTTCGTATTTCTTCATGACCTCCGGATCTGGGGCTCCTGTTTTGGGATCTCTCGGGTATTCTTTAGTGGGCCAGTCTATGACTATCTTACATTCTGCCCACAAGTCTGCTGGCACTATTAAATTAAACAGACTATTCAAATCAATCCACAGCACTTTTGATAATTTCACAAATCTGTCTACCTGTCTGTACCACTCGACCGGCTTTTCCCGTAATCTAGGGAAGTCATTTGTAAATGACAAAATGTCCTGTCTGGTCCATGGGACATGCACATATCCCCCTCCTGGGATCTCTCTCATAGGGAACTCCATCACCACCTTCTCCTTTTCTCTCACAGGAAATGCTGGAAATGTTCTGTCTGAGGTGTCATCCCGCTTCCTATACCACCTGCTCTTCCATTTGTCCACATCTCCCCATTTCCTCAATACCGTGATTATGTCCCTAATCTGCCCTATCCGCCCTGCCGCGTTCAGATTCTCTATGTCCTTTTCTGTAAAATCCACTCGGTAGGGCTTTTGTAAAGCCTTTACCTTGTCCATGTCAATTCCCATTTCACTCGCTATTTCTGCTAGTCTGTTATGTAAATTCTTTGCTCTCCAAGTGACACTTTTACAGAGGAACAGCAGTTCCTCATCTTGGTAATTTTTCAGTTTTTCTATGGGGATGGTCCCTACAATCAGTTCTTCTAACATCATCCTTAATTTTGCTACATCAATGGTATGAGATTCTTTTTCTTTGTCCTGCAAACCTTTTAGCCAGTCATTCAATTCTTCAGTAGTTATGCTCACTGACTTCTCTGCATTTCCTGGTTCTGTCAATCTCTGTGGTTCTAATATTGATCCTTCTTCCATTCTGCTTCTCTCGACAGTATCAGGACAATAAAATGGGTTCTTTGACCCATGTAGTTCACTTTTACCCATAGCATGTCCCCAGGAACTTTCTTTCGTTTTCATCAAGGGCTGTTCTGCCTGTCTTTGGTTCACATACGGGACTGTTAGTCCATGCTCACTGTCTTTCTGTTTCTCAAAAATAGGCATAACGGGACCTATGGTTACAGGGACTGTAACTGCATCTAGATTTTTCGTCAATTCTCTTATTTTCTCTGTCAGTTCTAATGTGGTTTTTGCTAGTTCTCTAGAGTTTTCACTCTCATCCTTATTTCCCTTTTCTTTAAGTGAATTTCTTCTTTTTACTTCTGGGGTCACAACTTCTGTTTTAATGATTCTCAGAGTCTCCCTCACTGGTGTGCCTGAGGTTGGCATTTCTGGTTCCTGCCGGTACGGAGGTGGGCTTTTGTAAAACATATCATCTAGGACATCATCGTCGGTCTCGTTAGCCCCATACCTCCGGGTTTCTACAGGATTTCTTTTTTCTAGGCATTTCCTTCCTCCACTTTCTCCTTCTGTTCTAACAGGAAATAATCCTTCAGTCATACTAGCATCCCACCACCTTCTCATTCGATCACTATGAGTTTCACGATCATTTGGCCGTCCAAACATGTACCGATATCTAGTTCCATTTCTCTGCTTTTCTCGCTCATGCATCTCATCTTCCCACTCTGTCAATGCCTCGAACTGTGTAGGCCTAGGTCGCGGATCTAAGCTCATCATCCTCTCCCGTAAGTTCCTTAATATTGCCAAATTAAAAGACACATCCTCTGGAAATGCTAGGACTCCGTCTTCCTTTGTATACTTTGCCCAATTGTCTAACCAGATACAAGTATGGTACCCATATTTCGCAACCATGAAGGATGCGGGGGTCTTTGCCGGAGGGAGTAACTGTCCCTCCCTAGTCACAATCTCCTTGTCTTTCACGAACAAATTTCTTATTTTACTGAACACAGATGTTTTCTTTTTCTCAGGTGAATGATAATACATCTTTCTGTCTTTTATGAACCCTTTAGTCCTTTCTACCACTGTACGATCTCTAATCCAATAGTAGCGCGACTCTTACTCATGCACCAATCCTGGCGCGTCTACGTCACTGTCACAATCTCCAATCCTTACGCGACTCACACTAACGCACCAATCCTGGGGCGTCTATGTCGCTGTCACAACTTCCAATCCCTGTGCGACTCACACTAACGCACCAATCCTGGAGCGTCTACGTCACTGACTAGCTGTCCAATCCCAGCGCGGTCCTTCTGACGTCTACAGTCGCTGCAGCAGTTTCTGCTCCTGACTCCTGTGCTCAGTCTACCCCTCCTTTACAAAACTACTCGGTAGACTTTGTTTCGATTTTACAATACTTGTTAGTTACAACATACAAACATCTCCATTGTCTGCTCCACTAACCACAGAATAGTAAAAGATCTTTCCCACGAGAATTCTGTTTTTCAGAGAGTAGCGCTTACCTCTGTCCTACTACAGAAATATAACATATGTTAACAAAGCAGCGCTTACCTCTACTTTGTCCTTCTAACAAGCTCAGAGAACACCTGCTACCTTTTCAGTAAAAAGCGTTATCGGCATACCAATTGGTTTCCTGGTACTTTAGACCAAAATTTCAAAATTTGCTATCATATGCACTTCTCTCACACAGAAATTGTCTCTAATGGCAACACACAGCGATGTCACCGAATCGAACCCAGACAATGCGACGCGCAACTTCAATTTTTACGCGTTTTCCCGTGTACCTACGGGCAACCACAATCCCGTCTTTCCCAAGAACAGCGCTTACCTCTGTCCTACTACGGAACTGTCACCGACTTCTTACATCCCAGAAGCCGTACAAACAACATGGAACTCAATACGACTTCAACATATAGTGTTAATACATACATTAATACCAATCAATAATCAAAAAGCTATATATACATGCCAAATCATCAAACCAAAACAATAAAAACCATCTCTAGCTACCAAGAATACTGGTGCAGTTCTGAACACAAAATCTCCTCCTGCTTCCACGGACGGAATGATTCCTCAGTCACACTAACATACACACATCACACGCTGATGGGGCCCATAACACCAAACACTCATTCCACATCAATCCTATCCGTGCCTACAGAGGGATCTTCAAATATCCCGAACTACAATTTCCTTTCCAATTGGATGGAGGAAACCACATCTATTAAGTTACCCTAACCATTCCTCCATCCGGAGGTCGATAGGATCATTTAGTTGAGTTGAATTTGATAGATAACACTTCAATTTTTATATTAATCAAATAAACATTACAAGAAAATAACCACCCGACACAGTTCTTCAAACAAAGAATTTTCTTTATCTAATTAAATTGCAGGTTAAAATCCTAACAAATGCAATATTATCTTTTGTCATAATTACCTATTCTGGCTAATTGTCGTTCTCTAAGTCAGAAACTGGTCCTTAGAAATTCATCAGAGATTCTACCGTCCCGTCCTCTGCTGTCAGCGTGGAGTGCCGCATAGAGTAACATCGATCAGGGTGCGTCTCAAGCGCGTTGGGTGGTAACCTAATTTCCCTCTCTAGACTACTAATATTTATACCAAAATTTACATATACATGTTGCATTTTCTTAATTTCCAGGCCGCTTATTGGCTGAATTTAGCCCCGTCCCAATGTTTTAAGCAACATTTTCAAAATTTCACATACGGATGATGTATAAACTAGGCGCATGGAAAGTCGTTCCCAGGTCAAAAAAGTATCAGTCTATTGTGAATAGGTGGCTTTTGGTTCCCAGATGGCAACATTTCTTCCATGTTCAGGGACATTGGCATCTCGCCCAGAGTAGTCTTCATAGACCTGGCTCAGAGGTTCAAGGAGAGGACACTACGTAGTCAGTGCAGGCACCTTCCTCCATTGCTCAGTGCATGAAGTCATGTACTTTAGTGAGGATTCAGTCGGCAGCCATCTTTTAGTAGGCCGAAATAGTCAACTTAAGTAAAGAGACACAAGAAACGTAATTAATACATAGAAATGACTAAAACAGTGTTATTCCCTTACTAATACCCTTATGTGTATGCATTTATCTAGCCATATGCGACATTTAAAGCCATTAATGCTGGTTTATTTAAGTGCAAATCACATTAGCACTGCTTAAGCTAAACATGTAAATTTAATATGCGTACAAACTTAATTCATTTATTATTTTTAGCCATGCTAATGCATTCCCACGTATATTCTCTTGATTAATAAGGTTGGTTAGTTCATCACAGCACACTGTTTAATCATTTAAAATTAATTATTTAGTTGTTTTAATATAAACTTATATAAATGGATTGGGTATACAATTTTTTTTATTTTACCCGCTCCATCACTATCACTGCAGTAAACTACGTTAGGACATCAACAGAGGTAGACACTAGAGATCACCAGGCTGCAAAAAGTGCTGTTTCTATGTGAAGTATAACAGACAGTGGTTCTGAGTCAATCAATCAAACCGGATTTGTAGAGTGCGGCTAAGCACCTCGAGTGGGAAAGCGAATAATATTCAAATATTACTCATTGTTTAGAACAAGGAATTGATTAAAAAATGCACAGTAATATCAGCCATAATAATTTTTTATATATTATCAAAAGAAGAAGTTATAAAAACAAGGGCACAGTGCTCAAGTCATCATGTAGTGGGTGAAAGTGACAGAATTATCTTGGTGTGTATAATCAAATAAGGCAATGATATATACATAATTTCTGTTGCTCTTATGTTCCTTCAGAAAGAGGGAAAAGTCAATTGCGAAAAAGGTGTTTATGGTGTTTCGACCCATCGTGAATTATAGGATCATCATCAGGACAAAACCGATGCAGAGCAAAGCTGTTTTTATGCACTTGTGTTTTTGGCACAGTTGTTGAGGAAGGAACAATCGCTTGCCACTTCATGATTCCAAGTTAGTCTCTACTTGACGGTAAGTGGGTTTTATTGTCCCATGGCAACGTCTGTATCATAAAAAACTGGCAGAGAAATTGATCCGGTTAGTTAAGATGCCTGTGAGGGTTTGCCAAATTACCAGCCATGGCCAATTGTTAATGAAATTAAGCCTTTCAAAGATCTCAAGCGTTTTGTAAAATTAAACGGACCTCAAGAGAGGGATGAAAGTAAAAGATACACCCCCTCCATCAAGTAGCGAGAATGAAACTCCCAGGAGCAACACCGCAACCGCCAGTGCACACTTTCTCAAAGGCTCATGCAACAGTCCAGTTGTGCCTCACTAAGACGTGTGTTTTTCCGCTTGTCTGTGGTGGTGAATTTAGGTGTTTAGCTTTTTCGTTCACATCAATGGGATAATTGACATCTAGTCACTTTCTTCTTCTTTTCTTCCTTCTTTGTAAGCTATTGTTTGATCTATACTAAGAAGGCGACTCTAACCCAAATCATGATTGTAAATTCTCACTGAAATCTTGTTTTTGATACATCAATAATATTTTTTTATTTTTTTCTGGGGTTGAAGGTTCAGAATAGACAGTGAAGAGCAGTTGGAAAATGCTCACCATAATAGCAAACAAATCAAGCTATTTTAGGTTGAATATAAGTTTTGTCTTGGAGGTCATGTGAGCGTGGACATATGAATAATGGATTGGGGGAAAAGTGAGTGATGTTTAAAGAAATAAACTATGTTTTAAAGCCAAAACAGGGAAATTTTGTGATCAAATGATTAGTTGCCAATTCTGGGGCATTTTTATGTCTGGCGTTTGAGTAGACCTTTTTATTTTGCTAAAATTATACACATAATGTACTTATAGAGGCTTTCATACAGCCCTCTTCCCTCATTGGTGTGTCACTGTCATTCACATTTTTCTTCTGCCCACTGCAGCATGGGGCAAGGAGTCAGCTCACTCCAGCCATTGACTAACTTCCCTTTGAGTGACTGCATTCTGCTCTTTCACAAGGACATCTGCACAAAAACCTTTAGTGCTGGGGGGTTACTGAGGCAATGTTTGACTTTTAGCAATTTTTTAAAATTTATATTGGCGAGTTTATTGTTGCAGTTCCTGCAACAAAAAAGTTTTATAAAAACCAATACAAAACAAAACAAGCATTGACAAAGCCAAATACTGTCAGCTAGTGCCACCTCTATCGCCTTTGCTAATGCTTGTTTAACATGTTCTAGGGTCGTACGATACGTGTGGTGGATCGAGGTGGTGCTGCTGAACTTGTAGTCATGTTAAAAATGTGTTTGATTTCCTGTGGACGGTGTCATCAGGTCCAGATGCCCGCACACATCCATGCTTCGCTTGAATGATCATATCTGCCGCTGATAGCGGGTGTTGTTCGTCTGATGCCCTCTGCGGCTCACATATGTCCTGATGGTCCCAGATGCCCTCTGTGGCTCACATATGTCCTGATGCACCCAGATGCCCTCTATTGCGCATCGATGTCCAATGTCCCTATTGGTCAACAGACCAGTCTCTTTGATGCTGTACTTTGATCTGCAGATGTCCCCTCTAGGTCAAGATGTGCTGATGCCTTGGTGAATCCTTACCTCAGTGAAGCCCTGGTGCCATGTCCCACTCTGTGCTGTCCTTGGGAAGGGGTCGTAAGGCTCTAAAAGGGATTTGTGAGAAAAGAAAAAAAGAAATAGTCTCTGATTACAGACTTAATCGGTGAGGATTCCCCTGAAATGATTGGTGGAGACACTAATACAGGCAAATGCATTTGCAGTTTTGCAAACGTTGACAGCCCTGCTGGTCAGGAGTACTGAAGTACTCCGATTTTTGAGACCCCAGAGGTGCCAGGGGTAGCACCCTATGACTTCGAGTACTTCCTGTTGTGGTATTTGAAAATTCCACTCTCATGGTAATATAACAAAGAACTTGGCAAAGAAGCTGAAATATGAAAAGACATCTTTATTAAACTGTCATGAGTGAGACTACGTCGCACAGAAGCCTTAGCAACTGAATGAGGCAGTCTGCAGAACAAAAACCAGTCTTCTCTTTTACACAGAATATTACGCTCTGTGCAACACCGCCCTTCTCTTGCATTTGGTCATTCACATATTTTACTTCAAAGAACAAGCAGAGTCATGATTACAATCCCACATTTCAGTTCAGCCAGCCCGCAATTATTTACCCAGCGAGGCTCAGATCCCTCATCAGATATCAGCAGACCCCAATAAACACGGGCAGCTCCTGTTTGCAAAACAGGCCATAAAGCAGGAACAGTCAGGTGTGAAATAGATTAGCCGGAGGCCTGTGTGGGATGAAAAGGCTTTATGGTGTGTCAAACCCTGATGCTAATCACAGGTGGCCGTAGGACGGGCAGCTCGTGGGACCGGACTGACCTGGGGCGGTGGAGCCAATTCGCACAGGTCACAGAGAAGTCAAAGGAAGGCGCATGTGTTCTAGAGGCCTTTATTTGTTCTTAAAGTGTAGCCTATGTGAGGGCAACTATAAGATGGCCACCGCTCCAAGATGGAACCCACGGAGCCAATGCATAACATCGTATACATAGTATATTTATCAATGAATTGTTATGCAAAGTGCTTTTACATACCGTATTGGCCATTTGCGGTTCGCTAATACCGGAATAGACAGGGGTAGGGCCCTGCCTCCTACGCGGTCCCAAATTTCAAAGTACCACAGACCCTCCTTTTGCCCTTACATAGGCAATAACTATACTCATATCAATCCGAATCCAGGTCTACAGACATGAAGTCATGGAGATGTTGCTGTAGCATCATCCTATTACTTAGCGACTCTCACGGGACACGTCTCCTTACACATGTAGTAGCACAAAGGCCACATATGGCAGGACAAAATAAGGAATACCTCTGACTGTAGTAGGCGGCATAAGATCACACACCCAATAATTAGTGATGGTCATTACTAACTAGTGTTGATGCAGAAGCTGTACAAAAGAATTGCTTACGAATTCTGATCTTCTAACCTGCTCATGTTCAGGAAAAGGGTGAAAAGAGTGCAAAGAAACAGTAGTGGGAAAAGACATAGGTTGGGAAGCGGGTGCAGAAGTCCATTGGGTAGAGAAAAACAATCCCACCCATAAATGACAACGTCCTGTTTAAAAAAGATACTAGAAAACACGTTATTAAGAACATATAGACAACGGGAGAAAGTAGTGACCACTATTACAAATGAAATAGTAATTTTTCACAACCGTAAGCAGAAAGCAAATCCTAAAACTATCTAGTAACATTTTTAGGGCTCCTATGCAATTCAGTGATTTGTTTTGTATGTTCAGGTGAAACAGTGGTGACCCTCATCAATGCTCTGAGGTGAAAAAGGGGGTACTCTTTCCACAGAAAATGGACTTCATTCTGTTTTTACTAAACAGAATAGTACTTTAAAACAATGCCAGCAAAACAATCTGTCTCCTTAACACCTACTCTATACAATCACACGGAAACCTCTTGTGAAACCACCTATGCCCAGAGTCCATTCAAAAAGCCTCTCTGGCAGGCTTCTATTGTCCATCAAATCTTCTTCTGTTGTTTTTTTTTTTGCATGGGCCTCTTCATTCACGCCTTACATGAGAAAAGTACTGCTTAGTTGGAGTGCCCTCCTGGCAAACACCCACAGCTCACTCGAGAGTCTCAATGTCTCAAGGCAGTGCGCCAGTATCTTTCCTTTGCGGCAGGCACTACAGGTAGTGTGCTCTCCATTGATCAAGGGCATAGGTCATCTCGTGCAGACCCGGGACCATTCTCAGGCTCCAACACTCATCATTCAGTGTCAGAGGACGCTCGGGCTGTTCTTTCATGGGCCCTAGAATTAGTGCCTTTTGTCAATCTTGGATCCGCCGGTGCACTGCACTTCCATTGGAGCAAAGGAAAAAGAGGGGGGTGTGTGGCCAAAAACTCAGGCCAAGGGGCTCAAGGGACTGCACACTGTCAGAGGTTACCAGCACTTGACAGGCGCTCTTGTGCACTGAAATTCTGGTTCTGTGGCAAAACCAGCTCCTCCTTCTTTTCTGATGTTGAACGCCTTCTGATGAAGCAAGTGCGATGCTTTAAACAGTTCATTGTATAACAAGGGGACTGCAAACAGGTGGCCTGCGGTCTTTCAAAGGAGTGGCCACACGCCATGGGACAATTTTGGTCTAGAATACACTGTCATTCTCAAAAAGCAATACAAATATAAAGGCAGTAGGTAAAACAGCGTCTCTAATCTTTTCAATTGGGTTTCCGTGTGAGAGCCTCCATCATCTAAGGGTAGATAACTACACGAGAATTCTATCTACATGGATGTCTTCACATATGGTGGCATTGTGTAATGGGGCAAACAAATTTTTTTTCTCAATGATTACATCTAGGTGTTCCTAAATTCCTTATCTAGAACATCTCAATAGAGAAACCACATGGGCATGTAGAAAACTTTCACATCAGGTGCAATATGCAATACACAGGCTAATAGTCAAATATGCAAACAAAAGACAAGAACTAGAGGGTCCTGATATTTGCATGATTAGAACACATCTGATCCCACCAAAAATTAAAGCAGCAGGAACAAAAGGGTAAAAACCACATTAAAAATAGACATTTGAAATTCGTCATGTTCAAAAAGTAAACGTAAGATATCTCCTTTTGAGATGGAAAACTTGTCTTACTATAATATTGAGTCAGTTAACCAGTCTATCGCTACTCTGACAGTCAGGCTGGAAAACATTGAAGCAGGCCTAAGGAAAATTTTTGAAAACCAGTCTGGTCATACAAAAGGGAATTATACATAATATGGGGGTCCCTGGTACATCACTGTAGTCTGGAAGTGTGTACCTGAACAATACACCTACAATAATAAATGGGCTGACTGGTGAAAGGAATACGGAAAAGGGAATTGGAACTAGGACACAACTAAAATCCCCAATAACTAAGCATAATGTGACATTGGTCAGGGGAGAAGCAACAAAAGAAAAAAAAAATCTATAGGAAGAACAAAAATGATTTGGATGATAGTCAGGCATGTGACACAACATCAAGAGTACGGATGATACACAAAAGGCCAAAGTTACACAAATTTTAACTCTACCGCTGGTGACTACACCATATACGGTAACCCTAGATAATGTTCCAATTCCTTCTTCAGGGAAAAATATGAAAACCTGTTTTTTCTTTTAAGGAGCAAGAGCCATATGCTACTTAGGAAACAGAACATCATTAACTAATGTAATATAGAAATTAGGCCACCTTGAGTCACAGGTCTATAATTTCATCCTTAGGTCCAATCAAGGATACATAAATGTAAGGCTGCCTGTTCCTTTAAGGGAAGGGGCAGTAACGTGACTAACTACAGGTGACACACTTTGATCCTGTATATCTCTTTTATTTCCCTTCAATACAATTATAGCCAAATAGACATGCACTGGTAAAGTGTTGTCTCTCATGTTCACAGCATGAAATATCATTAGCTGTGGAATTTAGTAACCAGAACAAGTTCAACCAACTGTTGCGTAGCGATGGGCATCGTCATGACCATCCCCTCACAACACAGGTAAACTTGTAATAGTATCAAAAGCAGCAACAAAAACAACGAAAACATGCAAAAAAAAATAAAAAACGCACAAAACGTCAAGCCATCAGATATACTTGCTGTATATCAAGCACAAATTTCAATAGCATATGTGAGTAAGCGGTGACACACAAACACCACGTCATGTACTTTATGCACTGTAGAACTGCAGCCCAAAACCCAATATTTGGGCCTGTTTAATTTGTCAGGTTTAAAATCCTTACCCTCCTTTTGACAGCAGATCACCAGGCAATGGAAATCTGCTGTCAAATATAACTTTACTGTTTCTCTTCTAACGTACAGGACCAGCAAGAACAATTCATGATAGGACCAAATACACAAAAATAAATTTCCATTACTTAACTGTTACCCTCTTGTCAGTCCTTGCAACATCAAGCCACCGTAGTTTTACCTTTCTGAAAGTAAAAATCGTTACATGACACTCCATATTAATTTGGCACCTACAATTTCCACTGTGAAAAAGAAGTCTTAATTGGCAATGCGTTCTCACGTAGGCATATAGCCTTAAAAAATTTTTTTTAGAAAAAGGCTGCATCTTGTTTTCTGTCTAAGACTTAATGCAACACTTCGTTTTCTGTTAAATAACACAAATGTATCAGTTCTGCAAAGCATTTAACATGATGTTTGGGCTTTCAAAGAACACCCCTTTTCTATATTTTCCCTTTGGAATTAAGTTCTTTAGTTTTAGTGATGTTGTTATGGAGGTACCAGAAACCCCAGCTTTAGAGGCCCGTGTAGCAAGGTCATTCTGCATTCCACAGAGGCAAGGCCCTAATTTAAAAGGTCATAAATGTCAACGTGGCAGCCTACTCCATTGTTTACACTAAAGATAGCATCTCAGCAGCGTGACCGAGCCAGCCTCTGCAGCTCTCCCAGCCCCCAGCTTCTGCCACTCTGAATTTGTCAAAGCCAGAAGCCCTTCCTAATTCCTCCTAACTTGCAATAATTCACTCTATTTTGAAAAATAATTTCTCCTTTTTAGGCGCTAAAAAAATTATCCCTATTCCCAGATTATTAAACTACATGTACTGTGAATAATTCACAAAACTTAATAACACACATACCAGTTTTTAGAATAAATGCTTGTTGCAATCCTATGCAATGGTACACATTTCATCAACTTTAAATTAATGAACTTCTCAGTAGGCCCAGCTGAAGTTAGAACCTTCAACCCTGATATTAAAACAAGCCGTTGTACTGGCATATTAACTCATTGATTCATAAGAAGGCACAACCTGTAAATATATATCAAACCTAAATGTATGTATTTACTGAAGCCTGAGACACTTTAAAAAGTACTCTGAATGAAAGAAAATGCAGTTTAAACAGCGCTTTTACCCAAATTCGACTTTGATATTTTAGGCATTAAAAAATGAGTATCCTACAATTTTCTTGCATAATATGCATTACCAGAATGTCCATTACATAACCCATGAGTCAGGCATTGGAAATAATAACTTATACTTTATAAAAATGAGCTTGTTTGCGCCTGCGCCAAGGGAAAATTGTACACACGAATGCTTGCCATTTTAGTGATGCAACACAACTCAAATCAAATTTTAATGCTAGGAGGTCATAGTATGAGTATTAAGCTTTATAAATATCAAAAAACGATTTTGAAAAGCACTTATTTTTTTAAATAATTTTTCCATGATTACTAATTTTCTTTAACCCCTTCGGTGCTCATGACGGAACGGTTCCGTCATGAGCCACGGTTGAGCTGTGCTCATGACGGAACCGTTCCGTCATGACCACGCCCGCGCAAGAAACCGTCAGCACAGCGGCGGAATTTGCGCAGCATGGAAGGGGTTAAAAAAAAAAAAAAAATCCCAATTATTCGTTTTTGTGATAATTCCATGTATAAAAAACAAGCTGCATCCCTTGCCTATCATTTTGGACACATTTAACTCACAAGCCTAAGCGCATAAGCCCAATTTGAAACGCGTCACATTTTTGCGCCACTTTCATTTAAAAGGACGGTTGTGCAAAATTCCACCCGTGTTTAACTGGGAAGGTGCTGGCTGGATGAACATTCTCTCAAATATCCTGCAGCTGAAAAGTTTGCCTGTGAACATCTAAGACAATGCATCTAAGGAAAATGCTGTAAATTTAGTTACTTTTGCAAAAATAGATAATTTCGTTTTTGGGGCCTTATTTATATCTATTGAATGTGTTTCTAATTATATCCTTTAAGCATTTAACGGCAATTTTGTATATGTGCACAATTGCTCATTCTATAAATTAAAGAGCAACATATAGCTATTTTAGCACATCACACCGTTCATTTCTGCATTTTTTCCTAAGTTTCTACTTGATATTAATTAACCAACATTTTACTTAACAGACTGAAAACATCAGAAGACCCACAAACACATATTGAGCTCATTTCAGACATAAACAGAAAGGGGTCAAACACACAATACAGCGCGCTTTAGCCATTTTTCATAAATAGCGCCGTCGCAATTTACTTACAGAAGTTGCACTAATGAGAAAACCACATAGACATTTAAACACACAGTTGACTTACAAATCAATACGCATGACAGAAAGAAAGAACAGCTCACAGACTATACTTGAACCAAACCATTTGCAAATACTAGTTGTAAGTCATATTTACAAGAAACGCTTCTCAATAGTGTTCCAAAAGGCTGCATAAACAGCCCAACAGACTGATGTATCTCCAAGAAGTAGTGAATACGCTCAATTCACTAGCTTGGGCTAGCAGAACACCAAACAAAATCGTTCTGCATATCTTCATTCATAAAACTGCGCAGAACAAAGGATCCTTGTTTTGTATTATGTCATATTTTAATTCCCTGGGGATACAAAATCACCAAGGAAGAAATATGTTTTCAAATCTAACCGATTTTAACTATGGTACCTTCCAAAAAAAAAAAAAAAACATTTTTTTTATGTGAGCTTACAAACAGGCATGCCAAAAACACTGCGGAAACCAAATGGAGAAATATCTCCTCATTACCTGCCTACACAAATTGCAATTCGCATATTCATACCTATACACCAAAGTTCCAAAGCTACATTTCCAAATTTGCTAAGATCAGGCATCTTATAGCTCACTAATCTAGCTTCAAACTTCAAGGGGTTATCTCTACCAATACACTCGCAAATATACGAGACCCTTGACTATGGTAATTGCAATGACCAAATCAAAAACCAAGAAACCAACCCCTCGGCTTTGGTAATTGCGATAACCAAATTAAAGACCCAAAGAACCAAAGGACTGGGAGCGACCCATTTATACTTAATTCTTATTTTTACTAATCAAAATGTTACCCAAATTCTAACTGCCAAGTTCTACATGACTAAACGGTCTTTTATAATACTCACGCCAAAAGGGTTCTCATGCAGGAGTGACATCATGTGTAGGATCAAAATCAGGAAGATCAGAAATATACTGGGCTGCATAAAAGAATCTCCAGAATCCCTGTGCACAGATTACCTTCTTGGTAGAGTCCTGTTCTGTCCTCCTCAGTAGATTTCAGTCTCCTGACAAGATCACTCCCACAAGAAGTCACTTCGCTGATGAGCCACTCTGTTGGGGCGCCAACTGAAGTACTCTGATTTTTGAGACCCCAGAGGTGCCAGGGGTAGCACCCTATGACTTCGAGTACTTCCTGTTGTGGTATTTGAAAATTCCACTCTCATGGTAATATAACAAAGAACTTGGCAAAGAAGCTGAAATATGAAAAGACATCTTTATTAAACTCAAATGAGTGAGACTACGTCGCACAGAAGCCTTAGCAACTGAATGAGGCAGTCTGCAGAACAAAAACCAGTCTTCTCTTTTATACAGAATATTACGCTCTGGGCAACACCGCCCTTCTCTTGCATTTGGTCATTCACATATTTTACTTCAAAGAACAAGCAGAGTCATGATTACAATCCCACATTTCACTTCAGCCAGCCCGCAATTATTTACCCAGCGAGGCTCAGATCCCTCTTCAGATATCAGCAGACCCCAATAAACACGGGCAGCTCCTGTTTGCAAAACAGGCCATAAAGCAGGAACAGTCAGGTGTGAAAGAGATTAGCCTGAGGCCTGTGTGGGATGAAAAGGCTTTATGGTGTGTCAAACCCTGATGCTAATCACAGGTGGCCGTAGGACGGGCAGCTCGTGGGACCGGACTGACCTGGGGCGGTGGAGCCAATTCGCACAGGTCACAGAGAAGTCAAAGGAAGGCGCATGTGTTCTAGAGGCCTGTATTTGTTCTTAAAGTGTAGCCTATGTGAGGGCAACTATAAGATGGCCACCGCTCCAAGATGGAACCCACGGAGCCAATGCATAACATCGTATACATAGTATATTTATCAATGAAATGTTATGCAAAGTACTTTTACATACCGTATTGGCCATTTGCGGTTCGCTAATACCGGAATAGACAGGGGTAGCGCCCTGCCTCCTACGCGGTCCCAAATTTCAAAGTACCACAGTACCCTACCGATCCTTCTCAGGGATACCTCCTACTACCTGCTCCTCTGAGGCCCTGATACTTCAGGTAGCTCTGATACTCTCTGCGGCTCACAGCTGCACCGGTAGTCCCTTGGGGTGTATTACTCCTCACAGTTGCCCTAATACTAGCCGCACATGCATGAATGGATTGGCACTCCCTGCTACTCACTGTTATCCTGACATTTCTGCTACTGCACAATTCTGTTACTCTCTGCGCTGCACAGATGCCGATACTCTCAGCTACTCGCCGACACCATGATACTCTCTCAGGCTCACTGATAAATTGATATTCCTGCTACTTACCTATTTCCTGTTACTCTCTGCTGCTTCTAGATATCCTGATACTCTCTGATGCTCACAGAAGTCCTGATACTCTCTTATGCTTACAGATATGTCATTCTCCTCTGCTGATAAAAGCATTGATACATTCTGATACTCACAGATGTCTTCATTCCCTCTTCTTCTGACAGATGCCCTAGTACCCACCAATGTCCTGTTACTCTCTGCTGCTCACAGATGCCCTGATAATCTTTGTTGCTGACAGATGCACGGATACTCTCTGTTGCTTAGAGATGCCCTGATATTCTGTTTTTCACAGATGTCTTGATACTCTCTGATCACAAATGCCCTGATATCCTCTGATGTTCAGATACCCTGATACTCTCTGATGTTCACAGATATCGTGTTATTCTCTGCTTCTCACCAATGCCCCGATACTGTCTGCTGCTCACAGATGCTTTGATATCTGATGCTCACACACGCCATAATGTTTTCTGATTCTCACCAATGCCCTGATGCTTACAGATACCCTAATACTGTCTTCTGCTCACAGACACCTTGCTGGTTTTTACTGTACGACAGGTGTCCTGATAGTCACTGCTGCTGTCCTAGCACCTTCTACTGCTCAAAGATATGATGGCACTCCCTGCATGGCGTACCCACTGAGGAAGTATTCCTCGATGTACTTTGTTTCTCACAAATGCCTTGATGCTCTCTGCTGCTCACAGATGTCTGGTTCTCACCCCTGTACATTTCTTCTCTCCCGCAGGGCGATTGGCCACATTATGTTCTCCCTCCTGTATCAGCTGTTCACCTTCATCCTGCTGGTTATCTGCGTGGCCTACTGGGGCATCACCGCGCTGTATCCTTTACCCAATCAGGACTGGGAAATCGGGGGTTCAGGAGAGGAACCGGCTGGATCTAGAATGGTTGTCTTGATGCAGAAGAAGGAACTTTGTGCCATTGACATTATGCTAATTTTCTATCTGAAGTATAGTATTGTCCTGGTTCACTTTTTTGATAGCAGAGCATTATAGCTTCGCCCCCGCGCCATTCCACATATGAACATTTTCATCTACCCGTAGATGCCTCCTCAGCGTACTCAGGTTCAATCTCCTTGGCTTTGCACTGGACCCAGATATCCACCGTGTGCGCCTTGTGTGTGCAGTGTGTGATGGTGCACAGTTGTGCAGAGAGAATGGCCCTTTCTCCAACGCCTACTTCCCAAGTTCGTGATGCCTTGCTCTCTCACTCTTCCTCTGTGATCGACAGGGGTTAGGCAGTCACTCCTACGAGACGCTGGCGGTGTGCACCTTCCCACACGTTTATTTTTAATCAAAGTTATTGTCTCTTTACGGAACAATTGATATTGTCTGTTTGTGCGATTACAGAGTCAATGTAGGGAACTTGTACCAAACCTGGGTATTTCAGTCCCGTCCATGACCTCCCTATGTGTAAACTCCGCTCTGTTCAGCACTGCACCTAGGCTCAGGCACGCTAGATTTAATATTTCAAACAACAGTTTAAGCACTATTGGTCATCAGAATCTTACCGGTCTAGTCATCTTTTGACGCAAGATTATGTGTATGTTGCAAGTGGGGTTTTGGTAGCTCCTTTCCATGAAATGTACTGAATAAGAATTTTAAATCAGGTTTTAAATTGTAAATCACGTCTACAACAATTGTACTTAAAAAAAGTGTTATATTTTAGATACTAGAGGAAAGGTTTGTCCTTCACTTTGGCACTTGATATCTGTACTTCGTACTTCTGCACAAATCCTGTATACATATCTAGTTGGTTTATAAGAGTGGCACCATGACAACATATGATTAAAACGGCTGTCCTTTAAAAATGGTTTATTCAAATCACATTTAGTAGAGCTTGAGCACCAGGCCTTTCCTGCTCCAGGGTTGAAAAATGCCAACTACCAAGAGTTAAACAGGCATTAGCAAATCCAATTGGTCTAGGTTACTTTGCCAACTAAAGAATTTCAAAAAGATTTTGCTGTGAAAAAACAAAAACAATTCCTCTCTGTGTACAATACATATATGAAATAAATAATTTAGTGTGTGAGGATTCAGTATATTTCTGACTTGTGAAATAGTCCCTCATGTGTTGTAATTGAAGCACTCCATACGAAGCGGAACAACCTACCAGACAGCCAGTAGCATGAGGTCAGAGGGTAATGCTAGTTTATGCATATATTACAGTCTTTTTTACCAATAGGTCTAGCCGGCAGCTGCTGGAATCAAGCAGAACATTGATTTTCCTAGTGAGCCACTGTGTGAGGTGAGTCATTTAAAACAACACCACTTTGTCTTGATTGTCTTTTTATGGTGCTTTTCTCATATGTTGTCTTTAGCACAGTTGACCTCAAAACCAACCTGGTGGCCATGTCCAGGTGAGGATTAATTGCAAAAAGAACAGTTGATGGACGGAATGCTGAACAGTGTCAAACATTCACCCCAGTACAGAGATCTGGCCCTAAATCCATCGTTTTTTGCTCACTATGCCATTCCAGTTTGGACCCAGCCATATTCAAACCAAGTGAGGATCAAGGGCACTGCATCCTCCCGGTCCTCCTCCTACTTGCTGACATTATCTCGTCTCTAGGTTTTTTGAGGACCACCTGATGGCAATCGCATTGAAACACAAGTGCCCAGAACTGTGGAGATACACAAGTTGGTAAGCACACAGGATGCTAACAAGTTCATCCCTTGCTAGTCCAGCTCTCCCCACCATAATCTTACGCTACATCTGTTGCAGGTGCTACCCAACAGTTCCCGTCTGACCCAAAAGCCTTCTGGGCTACAGAGGGCTGACTCTGAGAAGCCTAGATGGCTGCTGTGGTAGCTCCTCCTTCCTGGTAAGCTTGTAAATTAGCAGAGGGCAGCAGAGAAGGGCTGCATGGTATCGGTTTACTAGAGCGAGAGGTCTGGGTCTACAGAGGAAGAGGTGCATGCCAGATACGGACAGTTAAACCATTTTCATGTGTGCTTGCCACTCACTAGCCTTTGAGCCAATGACAGTGATTCTTCTCCAGTTTGGCTCCCATATCTTTCACTCACCTTTTTGACTTGGCACCTCATTGAGATCTTGGTGAACGGGTTACTCCATCACAACGGTGACAGATCTCCTGTCCGCCAAAATACAAATCCCATAGGATATACTGGGGTTTATATTTTGGCAAACGCGATAACTCTCACCTTTATGATGGAGTAACCCATCCGCCAAGATCTAAATCAGGCCCTTCATTTGTTGTTGTTGTCTGCTGGGAGCTGTTCCTGTTATTTTCTGCGTTCTCTGTGAAAGCACATTTACTAATGATGTTAAGCAGATAAACAAGGCAGAAAGGGTGGCGGGAAGAGATTACTCATTGTTGCAAAAATGATAGTTACTTAGCACAAACCTTAAGGGCGTTGAACAAATTTCTTGAGGTAGCACAGCCTGTTTGACAGTAGCATCCAATCTGTAGTGCTTGTTCTGAGTTCAGCTTTGCTTCCATCTTAACTCAGTGACTTCAGTTATCTAGCTACATCTGGCAGCCCCTTGTACCGGGTGACCCCGACAAACAGCAGCCTACCAGGCTGCAACAATAGCAACTGGACGGAGTCTTGTGACCCTATGGTAACTAACTCTCTTGAGTGCTAGGAGAGCGGCTTAAAGCCAACTGCTTCTATGGCTTGTACTTTAAACAGTTTGTCGGACCATACTGGGCGATTTTGCCAAGTCCATATAAAAAAGTTCCTCCAGCCTTGGTTTAACCCGAACAGTTTATGAAAATAAACGGCGTTTAGAAGTCTTACTGCAGAAATATTTACAAATGAAATGCAACAAGTCACTCCATCCAGTGTGAAGAGCCATTGTCTTCGACAGACATCTCTACTTGATATCTGTAAGGCTGCCACATGGGCATCTCTATACACTGTCGCCAGGTTCCGATTGTGGATCTGGATGCAGTGGCAGATACACGTGGTACTTTAAGACTCACATCTCTGGTGTAGTAGGGCTGCCATGCAAACTGAAAATGTCAGAAGCTTCGTAGAAGCTGCAAGTGTAGGTATCGGCAACTCACCTGCATGGAATAGGTATAATTAAATAAATAATGCCTATCCATCGACTTCCCCCCTGCCGCACCCTGCCTCACCCCGCTTACCTGACCCTGCCGCCGCTGCTGTTTCCTCTGTTCCTTGTCCATTGATGTCGCACTGCATCTGACTGCGGACTGTCCTCAGAGGAACACTTCTTTGATAAACTGAAGAAACAATAAAGAAACAGTTAAAACTCTCACATCTTAAGGTTCCAGTGGCACATCCTCATATCCCAGTAACCTTGTGGTCACTCTAGGCTGTGATTTTTAGGTCATAAGCCTGTGCTTGCTCGTAGTGCACGGAATACTTAAAATGGCAGAAGTGAAATACAATACCGAGCTGATCTATGGGGAACTGCAGGTGCTTGATTATCTCTAAAGTTTCCTGGTCTGGATAGTGCCTTATTATCCAACCACTCATCCTCAACGAGCTCTACTTTCTATGATATATATATATATATTCACTGAAAAAACCATAGGTTTCAGGCACGTTATTGTTAGGAATTAGCATTTAAAAAACCTTAGAAATTCACTGAAAAAACCATAGGTTTCAGGGGCGTTATAGTTAGCTGGACTTTTCACTCGTACAAAACCATTGAAATTCTCCCGTTCTAGTTAGTTCAGCTAACTGTAACTCGCGCGCCCGCAATGCACTGCTGATGACATCACATATTACATCACTCATGACATGGTCAGTGACATCACTGATGACATCTCAAATGACATCACTGATGACATCACTCATGACATCATCCAGTGAATGTGTGTTTTTCTGAAAATTACATATGTTTTATATATGTATATCTCAAGGTTGTGGGAAGAATAAATGGGTATATAAGTGTCTAAATGGATGATTTGTTCTTGGAAAATTGATTGTATAACTGACTGATTAAGTGTATCTTAGTGAATACATGGCTTAGTGAGTAATGTTTAAATATGTAAATAGCTGTATCAGTCTCTCACTTTGTGTATAAGTGGCTGCATGGGTTGGTGAGTAGCTACATGAGTGTCTATATAGGTTATTAGTTGGTTTTTTGAGTATCAGTATGAGTGTCTGAGTGTCTGTATGGTTCGGTGGGGGGTATTACGTAGTGCATAGGTGCATGAATGAGTGACTCACTGTTTGTATGTGTTGAAGACAGCATGTGTGCAGGACTGTATGGGTGGATGAGCGTGTGCATGGGTGTGTTAGTGAGTGAATGACTGTCTCAATAGTGTCTTTATGAGTAACTACATATGTTTTAAACTCGTATATGTGACTATTGGTGTATATAAGTGAGTATATGTGAGAGTGAGAGATTGGTAGAGTTCCTGTATGAATAAGTATGTGTTTCTATAAGTGATTGTTTAAAAGACTAAGTATGTGTAAGTTTCTGTAGAAGTAAGTGTGGTGGTGTGTGTATAACTGTATATGCAAGTAAATGGATGCTTGATTCTTTATTAGCATGAGTGACTATGTGTGTGAGTAACTCTATGGATGAGTGGTGTTGTGTAACAGGATGTATAGGTGTATGAGTACATATGATGAGTGAGTACATGTATGAGTGACTGTATAGGACTGTTGGTGAATGAGTGGATGTGTATGTGGATCTTAGAATTACTGAATAGGTTGTTGTAACTGGTATTGGTATGTCCATTGTTTTGAAATTTTTAGTTTCTATTTTTGAATGTGTGCATCAAAGGTTATATTAGGGGGAGAGTAGGTCTGCCACTCTATCACGAGGATGATGTCATTAGTGATGTCATCAGTGATGTAATTTGAGATGTCATCAGTGATGTCATGAGTGATGTCATTGACCATGTCATGAGTGATGTAATATATGACGTCATCAGCAGTGCATTGCGGGCGCGCGAGTTATAGTTAGCTGAACTAACTATAACGGGGGAATTTCAATGGTTTGTACGAGTGAAAAGTCCAGCTAACTATAACGTGCCTGAAACCTATGTTTTTTTCAGTGAATTTCAAAGGTTTTTTAAATGCTAATTTCTAACTATGCCTACAGAGATAGGACATGTGAAGAAAGAAGAAAAAACGCACAGAAAGAAAAAAAGAAATGCAGAAAGAAGCAACAGAAATCCTCAAAGACGAAGAAAAGTGCAGGAAGAAGGATAACGTGCAGAAAGAACAAACAGAAGAGCAGAAAGAAGCCTTGTTGCAAAATCATCCTGTACCCTCAACTTTTTCAGATGGATACTGGTGGTAACTGAGTCTGACTAACCAGTCCTAGAGCCACTATGCGTTGGGGTCCCCCTGTGATCAGCATGACCTCCTCCGTAAGCCCCTAGTATATAATAGGGCAGGGAATTAAAACTACCTCTTAAAACGCGCCACAGGGCGTGTTTGCACACGTCACCTCAGGCCCCGTCCCCTTCCTTCCCCACTGTGTAAACACGCCCTGTGGCCGTTTTAAGTTGGGAGATTAAGTCTCCTTGAATCCTGAGGGTCCCTAGGGTCCAACTAGACCACTAGATACCTCCAGTAAGCGCCACAGAGCTGCGTTGCAGAGAGATGTAAAAAGGGGCACGGGCTAGACCACCTCTCTGCAACGCAGCGCAGTGGCGCTTACTGGAAGCACCCGGTGGGCTAGTTGGCCCCCAGGGTCCATCAGGATTGAAGAGGAATTATTTCCCCAACTTAAAACGCGCCACAGGGCTTGTTTGCACACGTTAACTCAGGCCCCGTCCCCTCCCTTCACCACTGTGTAAACACGCCCTGTGGCCGTTTTTAGTTGGGAGATTAAGTTCATTTGAATCCTGAGGGTCCCTAGGGTCCAACTAGCCCACTAGGTACCTCCATTAAGCGCCACAGAGCTGCGTTGCAGAGAGGTGTGAAAAGTGGCACGGCCTGGACCACCTCTCTGCAACGCAGCTCAGTGGCGCTTACTGGAAGCACCTGGTGGGCTAGTTAGCCCCCAGGGGCCTGCAGGATTGAAGGAGAATTATTTCCCCAACTTAAAACGCGCCATAGGGTGTGTTTGCACACGTCACCTCAGGACCCGTCCCCTCCCTTCCCCACTGTGTAAACACGCCCTGTGGCTGTTTTTTAAGTTGGGAGATTAAGTCCCCTTGAATCCTGAGGGTCCCTTGGGGAAAAATAGCCCACTATGTACGTCCAGTAAGCGCAATTGCAGAGAGGTGTAAAAAGGGGCACGGCCTGCACCACCTCTCTGCAACGCAGAGCAGTGGCGCTTACTGGAAGCACCTGGTGGGCTATTTGGCCCCTAGGGTCCCTCAGGATTTAAAGGGAATTATTTCCCTAACTTAAAACGCGCCACAGGGCGTGTTTGCACACGTCACCTCAGGCCCCGTCCCCTCCCTTCACCACTGTGTAAACGCGCCCTGTGGCCGTTCTAAGTTGAGAGATTCAATCCCCTTGAATCCTAAGGGTCCCTAGGGTCAAACTAGCCCACTAGGTACCTCCAGTAAGCGCCACAGAGCTGCGTTGCATAGAGGTGTAAAAAGGGGCATGGCCTCAGAACACCTGTCTGCAACGCAGCTCCCTGGCGCATACTGGAGATACCTGTTGGGCTGGTTGGCCCTCAGGAACCCTCAGTATTGAAGGGGAATTAATTCCCCAACTTACAACTGGCCAGGGGGCGCGTTTGCAGAGTGCTGCAAGGAGGGGGCTTGACTTCCGGCGCAATGCCGGTCTTTTATTTTTTTTCTTTTTTTATGAAGGAGGGCTGTGTGGCCCACCTTCTTTTTCTAATTTATTGGCCCTGGGGACCCCATCCCCCAGATCCTGCACCCTAATTTTTTTTGTTGAAAAAAATAAATGTGGCCCTCCCAAGGCCTTAATCAGCCCCGGGGACCCCAACCCCCGGGTCATGGCCTTTTTTTTTTTTTTTAATCTTTAGGAGGGGGGCTGCATTGCCCCCCTCCTCAGGCCACTTATGGCCCCGGGGACCCCATCCCCCAGGGCCGGCATTTGTTTTTTATAATTTTTAAAATATATATATTTATAGAAACACCTAGGACATGCTGGACAAACCGTATGTACCTATCACCATGACGATTTGCGTGATATTCATAAAAAGGCGACTATGCATACAATGAATCCACGTGGAATGTACTTACACCGCTAGTGAAGCTCTGACGTGTCTGACGCCTTACCGTGCCTAATCCCGGCGCCCCCGCCGGTGGGTACTCTCCAAGTAGACACCCTTGTCGTTTATTTCTACAAACATGGGTAGCTATTGACGGGCACATTTAATACACACGCACACCAAGCCATTCAAAGGGGATTCGACAAAAATTCGACCAAACTATGCGAAACCCCCCTCATGGTTAATAAAACACACATCCACCGCCAGATGTGTAATACTTTTTATTTTACTCTCTGGTAAGGAGACAAACCTCACTTGAGAGTCACAGCGTGCTCCTAGCTGAGCCCAATGCTGTGTTACACCCACCAGTGTCCGCCGAGTGCCACACACCTCTGTGTTGTATTCCACCAGCTAGTGCGTATGCTATGACACTCTCTAGCCCATGTGCAATGTAACACCACCCCTTGAATGTGTCATGCCACACTTGCCTTCGCACGGGTTATATTGCCCCATCTAACGTGCCTTCCTCGATGCCTATGTTATAACGCACAGCGCTATGCCATACATATTACAATCTGGGATCCATATCTTTGTCACAGTGCATATGCAACGTTACACTCCCCAGCACATATTTTATATTACAACTTCAGAGACTAGTTAGGTTACACAACACTGCCCTGTGCATATTACACTCCAAGGCGCATATCGCATAGCACGCGGTAGTGCCTGTGCTATCTCGCGCTCTCCATTGAATGTGTCATTGCGCACAATGTATTGCATATTATATTTCACGCCCAGGTTCATCTTATATCACACTTTTTGGTGCATAGTTTATACCATATACTATATCTAGTTTTCATTTTCAATCGTGCTCTCAGGACTATGTTCTATATAACACTGCGTCCACCTACCCTTTTCACCAGCATTACATTTTGTGATGGGGAGTGGAGGGTCAGGGGGTGTTTCTGCCAAGTGAGCCCGGAGTCACAGTCACAAACGTCCTCTTCTTCCTGAATAAAAGTGAGATTATGCTGCATACTTGTTCATATTTTAAGTAGTTCGCACAGACACACATTTTAAAAACAATAAAGTTCCTAATACCCACCTTCTCTGAACAGTTAGCTTGCTGCCCCATCCACCTCCTCCCTATCCTCTGTTGTCTGAATCCATGGACTAGCCTCCTCCTCCCTCCTGCCATGCATGGTCTGAAGTGCTGCCACTGCCCTCCATTTAGCATGTTGTACCAGTCCACTCCTCCTGCCCTCCATTGCCCAATTCTATGGCCCATCATTGACCTCCTGCTTAGCCTCTGTGCTTAGCTTGCTGCCCCTATTCTCCTTCCCCCTGCCCTCCGATGTCTTTGTGCATGCCCCTGCTCCATCCTTTTTGCCCACCATGTTCCATGGACCTGCCACTCCTATCTACTCTGAGTGTTCTGATGAGCTGCCACTCCCCTCCCACCTGCCTAGCATTGTCAGATGAATGTAACCTGTCCCTGCCACCTCCACCCTGCCTGTCGACATGCCATGCCCCTATCCCCTTCCTCCTGTCCTCCATAGTCCATTTTACTGCCACACCCTTCTGCCCTCCCTGGTCTGTTGTGCTGCAACTGCTCCTCCTGCCTGCCCCAGGTGGTCTGTAGTGAGGCCCCTTCCCCTGAACTCTCTTGTCTGTGCCCAGGTACTGACCCTCCCTTCTATCCTCCATGGTCCTTTGTGCATGCCCATGCACCCTCCTTCTTGCCCATCATAGCCATTGTGCTGCCACTAACCCTCCCGCTTGCCATGCATGGTCATCTGTGCTGCCATGGCCCCTCCCACCTTCCATGTGTGGTCAGCTAGCTGCCCCTGACCCCCCTCCCACCTTCCCTCCATGGTCTGTGTGTATGCCATCATAGTCTCACTGTTGCTCTCCATGGTGTGTCTTGTTTCTATTGCCCATCCTGCCTGACCTCCATGGTCATCTTGCTGCTCCTGCCCTCTTGCCCCCTGCCCTCTGTTTCCATGTGCAGACGCCTATTCCCTCCCTCCTGGCTTGTCTGTTCCATTGTAATGCCCCTGATCCGTCCCTCCTGCCCTTTATGGTCTGTTATGCTGCAGCTTTCTCTCCTGTCTGTCCATTATGGTCAGCTACAAATCCAATTGGTCGCACACTGCTCGTCCTATCAGCGTGTTACCCCAAAGCATTATGGTCCATGAAGTCAGCATCAGCGAGTGCGCCTCTGCCAGAGTATTAAGCAAATTAATGTCGCGTTGGCCATCCCTGGGCACGTGTTTCGAGGTTATTACCTCTCGTCAGCAGGGAATAGGCATGTGTGTAGGGTTGCTGCGTAGGCTGCCAAAAATTGTTCTCAGGTCTAGTACCGCTCGTGGCACTCAGGTGCGTAACCATGAGCTCGTCAGCCCCACCGGCTCAAGAGAGCCTGAATATTAACACAAATCCAATTGGTCGCACACTGCTCGTCCTATCAGCGTGTTACCCCAAAGCATTATGGTCCATGAAGTCAGCATCAGCGAGTGCGCCTCTGCCAGAGTAATAAGCAAATTAAAGTCGCGTTGGCCATCCCTGGACACGTGTTTCGAGGTTATTACCTCTCGTCAGCAGGGAATAGGCATGTGTGTAGGGTTGCTGCGTAGGCTGCCAAAAATTGTTCTCAGGTCCAGTACTGCTCGTGGCACTCAGGTGCATAACCATGAGCTCGTCAGCCCCACCGGCTCAAGAGAGCCTGAATATTAACACAAATCCAATTGGTCGCACATTGCTCGTCCTATCAGTGTGTTACCCCAAAGCATTATGGTCCATGAAGTCAGCATCAGCGAGTGCGCCTCTGCCAGAGTATTAAGCAAATTAAAGTCGTGTTGGCCATCCCTGGACACGTGTTTCGAGGTTATTACCTCTCGTCAGCAGGGAATAGGCATGTGTGTAGGGTTGCTGCGTAGGCTGCCAAAAATTGTTCTCAGGTCCAGTATCACTCAAGGCACTCAGGTGCGTAACCATGAGCTCGTCAGCCCCACCGGCTCAAGAGAGCCTGAATATTAACACAAATCCAATTGGTCGCACACTGCTCGTCCTATCAGCGTGTTACCCCAAAGCATTATGGTTCATGAAGTCAGCATCAGCGAGTGCGCCTCTGCCAGAGTATTAAGCAAATGAAAGTCGCGTTGGCCATCCCTGGACACGTGTTTCGAGGTTATTACCTCTCGTCAGCAGGGAATAGGCATGTGTGTAGGGTTGCTGCGTAGGCTGCCAAAAATTGTTCTCAGGTCCAGTACCGCTCGTGGCACTCAGGTGCGTAACCATGAGCTCGTCAGCCCCACCGGCTCAAGAGAGCCTGAATATTAACACAAATCCAATTGGTCGCACACTGCTCGTCCTATCAGCGTGTTACCCCAAAGCATTGCTGAAGTGCTGATTGGCTGTCAGCACTTCATCCAAGAAGTGTTGGCAGCCATCTTGGGACCAATATACATGATAGCACCTCATTAAAAAGCATTGCAGTTAACAGAAGGTTTTAAGACTTTAGTGACATCATAAATCATTTGTTGATGGTACCATACTCATTTTAGGAATTGCGGTGTGTTCTAAGGTGATTTTACCATGTGAAAAAGCCTTCTGCTGTGATATCATGAATCATTTTTGAGAGAAAACTATTTTCTCATGCTTTTCCCACAGAGGTTTGGAAGGTGATCTATAAGCTAACTAAGAGCATATTTTCTGTAAATTCACATTATCTTTCTCAGTCATGTGAGAATGAAGTCTGACATTCTCAGTAAAACATGTACATCCAACAAGGGCAGAGACTGTCAGTTGATTCCTTTGTGTTCTACTGCAGCTTCCCAGAGTGTTCTAAAGAACAACTAGAGCGCTAACAGTCCTACTTATGACAAACGAATGGCACACCTGAAGCCATCTTGGTTGGAATAAAGTGGTAATTCTTAAACACAATGAGGGGATTCATTTTGCCATAGAAATTATGATTAGTGCTGCAGAAAGAAAAATTAGAGCACATTTTGACTTCACAAATCCTCTTCTATGTCATAAAAAAATTCTGATATGCAGACTGAAACATGCACTTTGAATACCCGCAGCAGACTTCCCTGGTGAGCAGTAGCTTTACTACAGTGATCTAATGAGCAACTGAGTGCTAACATTCAGAATTTATGGCAAATGTGTGACACATCTGAATGCCTTCTTGATGGAACCAAAATAAAAAACTGAAAGTATTCCCACTGAGGAGACTGCAGTAAATGAGGAAATTAGGAAACATCATAACAAATAAATCTCCCAAGATGGCCACCAGAGACAAAAGAGCCCAAATGTAGCCCAAATATCACCCAGATGTCGCCCAAGTATAGCCTAATGACAGAATGTCCCAGAGTGTTCTTAAGAACAACTAGAGCGCTTACTGTGTTACTTATGACAAAAGTATGGCACACCTGAAGCCATCTTGATTGAAATAAACTGGTAACACTTAAAACAATTAATTTAAAAAGGAACACAATGAGGGGGTTCATTTTGCCATAGAAATTATGATTAATGCTGAAGAAAGAAAAATTAGGGCACATTTTGAGTGACTTCTCAAATCCTCTCCTATTTCATTAATAAATTCTGATATGCAGACTGAAACATGCACTTTTAATACAAGCAGCAGACTTCCGTGGTGAGCAGTAGCTTTACTACAGTGATCTAATGAGCAACTAGAGTGCTAACATTCAGAATTTATGGCAAATGTGTGACATATCTGAATACCTTCTTGATGGAATCAAAGTAAAAAACTGAAAGCATTTCCTACTGAGTAGACTGCAGTAAATGAGGAAATTAGGAAACTTCATAACAAATAAATCTCCCAAGATGGCCACCAGACACAAAAGAGCCTAAATGCAGCACAAATATCACCCAGTTGTAGCCCACATGTAGCCCAATGACAGAAGTGTGCAAAACACTTATTTTTTGTGTATTTGCAGTTTTATATAGTGCAGACTTGTCAGGTATTGGAATGCTTTACATGAGCATTGGTTACATCACACAAGATCAAATTCATTTTGGTTGTAGACATGGGGAGATTAAGTGATTTGACCACAATCACAGAATGTTGAGCTGAAGCAGAAACTCCAACCTGGTTCCCCAGTTTCAAAGTCTGCAGCTCTGGAAGTAACACCACATCCTCTCGCCAAGGTGCAACATTTAATCAAGTGGTCAACTGGATAAAAAACATAAAGATTACAAATAATTTAAAAGTTCTTTGTCGCTATTTGAAAACTCAGAAAATATGTCCTCATTTTAGTTTTTTAGAGCACTAACCATAATTTTGATGCAATAAGACCCTCTCATATATGTAATTTCTAAAGGAAAGACTCTAGGTATTACAGTTTTGATTACATCAAGATGACGTCAGGCGTTCCACACTTTTGTAATAAATATAGAATGTTAGCAATCTAGGGGCACATGCATCAACAATGCCATTTGCGATTCCTTATTAGCGAAAAATAAGGAATCGCTAATAAGGAATAGCAAAAGGCTATGCATGTAGGAATCGCTATTCAAATAACGATTCCTTAACTTTGCTAAATTGCTACTAGCAAATTGCGAGTAGCAATTAAGGAATGCCATCCCAATCATTCCTATGGGCCTCCAGGCCCATAGGAATGAATTGGAGATTGCATGAGCAAATAGCGAGTACCAGTAGGTTCTCGCAAATTGCTCATGCAATTTCAAGGGTGCAAGGGTGTCAAAATGACACCCTATTGCACCCCTGAAATTGATATGTGCACATATGTTGCACACACACATGCTCTAAGGGCATGTGTGTGCACAACATGAAACTTTGAAAAATGCACAAAAGTGCATTTTTCAAACTTTTAGCAAATTCCCATGCAGTTCATCTTCATGGTAATTTGCTCCCCCTATTAGCGAATTTGCTAATTTTTTAACTTTCATGCATTGCATTTAAGGAATCCCAAATTGAGATTCCTTAAATTAAGGAATCTCAATTTGGGATTCCTTAAATGCTATCGCTATTTAAGGAATCGCTATTTAAGGATTCCTTAAATAGCGATTTTTGCTTTTGGGTTGATGCATTGGGATTGGGTATTTTTAACTCAATACCGGGAGCTATTAGCGAATCGGTATTTTACCGACTGGATTTTGGCTTGATGCATGAGGCTGCTAGTTGTTCATTGGGATACTGTTGAGAGGCAGAGGCCAGGGACATGGACTCTGAAAATTAAAGGCAGGTAGGAGAGTGCAGAGGCAACAATTTGACCACACTGGGAAGGCAGGAAGGGCAGTGGCAGCACAACAGACTATGGAGGGCAGTGGAAAGGGGGGCAGGGGCAACAAACCAACAATACAGGACTGGCAAGAGAGGCTGTGGCAATATAATAGACCATTGTGGGCAGAAGGAAGAGGCAGTGGTAGTACAACCATACATGCCAACAGACCCATTTCAGCCAGGAAACGTCCAATGTTTTTAAGCTCAAATGGGCTTTATTTCATCTGTCTCCTGTCTACAATCTCCTCTTTTTCAATGTAACTCAAAGGGGAAAATCAATACCCCAGTTTTTTTTCAAAATCTCCCTCTTACCAAGTTCAAAATGTTCGCAAGTATGGTACATTGAATCATGGTAGGCAAGAGGTATTGGGGTAGGGACATGGACTTGGATAACAGAGGACAGGAGGGACATGGAGAGGTGCACCAAACTGACCCTACAGGGCAGGCATCAGGGTTTGTAGCAGAACAATACACCACACAGCGCATGCGGGACGGGAGTGCAGCACAACAATCCATAGAAAGCAATAGGGAGGGGACAGGACCATGCACATGGACAACAGAGAACAGATGGGAAAGAGGCAATGGTAGCTAGCTGACCATAATGGACAGACAGGAGAGAAAGCTGCAGCATAACAGACCATAAAGGGCAGGAGGGACGGATCAGGGGCATTACAATGGAACAGACAAGCCAGGAGGGAGGGAATAGGGGGTCTGCACATGGAAACAGATGGCTGGGGGCAAGGTGGCAGGGCAGGAGCAGCAAGATGACCATGGAGGTCAGGCAGGATGGGCACTAGAAACAAGACACACCATGGAGAGCAACAATGAGACTATGGTGACATACACACAGACCATGAAGGGAAGGTGGGAGGGGGTCAGGGGCAGCTAGCTGACCACACAGGGAAGGTGGGAGGGCCCATGGCAGCAGAGAAGACCATGCATGGCAAGCGGGAGGGTTAGTGGCAGCACAATGGCTATGATGGGCAAGAAGGAGGGTGCAGGGGCATGCACAAAGGACCATGGAGGATAGAAGGGAGGGTCAGGACCTGGGCACAGACAAGAGAGTTCAGGGGAAGGGGCCTCACAACCGACCGCGCGGGGCAGGCAGGAGGAGCAGTTGCAGCACAACAGATCAGGGAGGGCAGAAGGGTGTGGCAGTAAAATGGACCATGAAGGACAGGAGGAAGGGGATAGGGGCATGGCATGTGGACAGGCAGGGTGGAGGTGGCAGGGACAGGTTACAGTCATCTGACAATGCTAGGCAGGTGGGAGGGGAGTGGCAGCTCAACAGAACACTCAGAGTAGATAGGAGTGGCAGGTCCATGGAACATAGTGGGCAAAAAGGATGGTGCAGGGGCATGCACAAAGACATCGGAGGGCAGGGGGAAGGAGAATAGGGGCAGCAAGCTAAGCATAGAGGCTAAGCAGGAGGTCAATGATGGGCTATAGAATTGGGCAATGGAGGGCAAGAGGAGTGGATTGGTACATCATGCTAAATGGAGGGCAGTGGCAGCACATCAGACCATGCATGGAAGGAGGGAGGAGGCTAGTCCATGGATTCAGACAACAGAGGATAGGGAGGAGGTGGATGGGGCAGCAAGCTAACTGTTGAGAGAAGGTGGGTATTAGGAACTTTATTGTTTTTAAAATGTGTGTCTGTGCAAACTACTTAAAATATGAACAAGTATGCAGCATAGTCTCACTTTTATTCAGGAAGAAGAGGACGTTTGTGACTGTGACTCTGGGCTCACTTGGCAGAAACACCCCCTGACCCTCCACCCCCATCGCAAAATGTAATGCCCGTGAAAAGGGTAGGTGGACGCAGTGTTATACAGAACATAGTCCTGAGAGCACGATTGAAAATGAAAACTAGATGTAGTATATGGTATAAACTATGCACCAAAAAGTGTGATATAAGATGAACCAGGGCGTGAAATATAATATGCAATACATTGTGCGCAATGACAGATTCATTGGAGAGCGTGAGATAGCACAGGCACTAGCGTGTGCTATGCGATATGCGCCTTGGAGTGTAAAATGCACAGGGCAGTGTTGTGTAACATAACTAGTCTCTAAAGTTGTAATATAAAATATGTGCTGGGGAGTGTAACGTTGCATATGCACTGGGACAAAGATATGGATCCCAGATTGTAATATGTATGGCATAGCGCTGTGCGTTATAACATACACATCGAGGAAGGCACGTTAGATGGGGCAATATAACCCGTGCGAAGGCAAGTGTGGCATGACATATTCACGGGGTGGTGTTACAGTGCACATGGGCTAGAGAGTGTCATAGCATACGCACTAGCTGGTGGAATACAACACAGAGGTGTGAGGCAATCGGCGGGCACTGGTGGGTGTAACACAGCTGTGACCCTCAAGTGAGGTTTGTCTCCTTTCCAGAGAGTAAAATAAAAAGTATTACACATCCGGCGGTGGATGTGTTTTTTATTAACCGTGAGGGGGGTTTCTTGCATAGTTTGGTCGAATTTTTGTCGAATCCCCTTTGAATGGCTTGGTGTGCGTGCATATTAAATGTGCCCTTCAATAGCTACCCATGTTTGTATAAATAAACGACAAGGGTGTCTACTTGGAGAGTACCCACCGGCGGGGGCGCCGGGATTAGGCACGGTAGGGCGTCAGACACATCAGAGCTTCACTAGCGGTGTAAATACATTCCATGTGGATTCATTCAATGCATAGTCGCCTTTTAATGAATATCACGCAAATCGTCATGGTGATAGGTACATACGGTTTGTCCAGCATGTCCTAGGTGTTTCTATAAATATATATATTTTTAAAATAATAAAAAACAAAGGCCGGCCCCGGGGATTGGGTTCCCCGGAGCCATAAGTGGCCTGAGGAGGGGGGCAACGCAGCCCCCTCCTAAAGAATTTAAATAAAAACAAGGCCATGACCCGGGGGTTGGGGTCCCCGGGGCCGATTAAGGCCTTGGGAGGGCCAAATTCATTTTTTTCAACAAAAAAAATTAGGGTGCAGGCCCTGGGGGATGGGGTCCCCAGGGCCAGTAAATTAGAAAAAGAAGGGGGGCCACACAGCCCTCCTTCTTAAAAAAATAAAATAAATAAAAGACCGGCATTGCACTGGAGGCCACGCCCCCTCCTTGCAGCACTCTGCAAACGCGCCCCCTGGCCAGTTGTAAGTTGGGGAATTAATTCCCCTTCAATACTGAGGGTCCCTGAGGGCCAACTAGCCCAACAGGTATCTCCAGTGTGCGCCAGGGAGCTGCGTTGCAGACAGGTGTTCTGAAGCCACGCCCCTATTTACACCTCTATGCACCGCAGCTCTGTGGCGCTTACTGGAGGTACCTAGTGTGCTAGTTTGACCCTAGGGACCCTTAGGATTCAAGGGGACTTAATCTCTCAACTTAGAACGGCCACAGGGCGCGTTTACACAGTGGTGAAGGGAGGGGACGGGGCCTGAGGTGACGTGTGCAAACACGCTCTGTGGCGCGTTTTAAGTTGGGGAAATAATTCCCTTTCAATCCTGAGGGACCCTGGGGGCCAACTAGCTCACCAGGTGCTTCCAGTAAGTGCCACTGCTCTGCGTTGCAGAGAGGTGGTGCAGGCCGTGCCCCTTTTTACACCTCTCTGCAATGGCGCTTACTGGACGTACCTAGTGGGCTATTTTGCCCCTAGGGATCCTCAGGATTCAAGGGGACTTAATTTCCCAACTTAAAAACGGCCACAGGGCATGTTTACACAGTGGTGAAGGGAGGGGACGGGGCCTGAGTTAACGTGTGCATACAAGCCCTGTGGCGCGTTTTAGGTTGGGGAAATAATTCCTCTTCAATCCTGAGGGCCCCTGGGGGCTAACTAGCCCACTAGGTGCTTCCAGTAAGCGCCACTGAGCTGCGTTGCAGAGAGGTGGTCCAGGCCGTGCCACTTTTTACACCTCTCTGCAACGCAGCTCTGTGGAGCATACTGGAGGTTCCTAGTGGGCTAGTTGGACCCTAGGGACCCTCAGGATTCAAATGAACTTAATCTCCCAACTAAAAACGGCCACAGGGCGTGTTTACACAGTGGTGAAGGGATTGGACGGGGCCAGAGTTAACGTGTGCAAACAAGCCCTGTGGCGCGTTTTAAGTTGGGGAAATAACTCCCCTTCAATCCTGAGGGACCCTGGGGGCCAACTAGCCCACCAGGTGCTTCCAGTAAGCATCACTCCGCTGCGTTGCAGAGTGGTGGTCTAGGCCGTGCTCCTTTTTACATCTCTCTGCAACGCAGCTCTGTGGCGCTTACTGGAGGTACCTAGTGGTCTAGTTGGACCCTAGGGACCCTCATGATTCAAGGGGACTTAATCTACCAACTTAAAACGGCCACAGGGCGTGTTTACACAGTGGGGAAGTGAGGGAACGGGGCCTGAGGTGACGTGTCCAAACACGCCCTTTGGCGCATTTTAAGAGGTAGTTTTAATCCCCTGCCCTATTATATACTAGGGGCTTACAGAGAAGGTCATGCTGATCACAGGGGGACCCCAACGCATAGTGTTCCCTAGTGTATGTAGGTGTTTTCACTGTATTCTGAGTGTCTTTTAACAAATCACTGGCTCTAGGACTGGTTAGTCAGACTCAGTTACCACCAGTATCCGTCTGAAAAAGTTGAGGGTACAGGATGATTTTGCAACAAGGCTTCTTTCTGCTCTTCTGTTTGTTCTTTCTGCACGTTATCCTTCTTTCTGCACTTTTCTTCGTCTTTGAGGACTCCTGTTGCTTCTTTCTGCATTTCTTTTTTTTCTTTCTGTGCGTTTTTCTTCTTTCTTCACATGTCCTATCTCTGTAGGCATAGTTAGAAATTAGCATTTAAAAAACCTTAGAAATTCACTGAAAAAACCATAGGTTTCAGGGGCGTTGTAGTTAGCTGGACTTTTCACTCGTACAAAACCATTGAAATTCCCCCGTTATAGTTAGTTCAGCTAACTATAACTCGCGCCCGCAATGCACTGCTGATGACGTCACTTATTACATCACTCATGACATGGTCAGTGACATCACTCATGATATCACTGATGACATCTCAAATGACATCACTAATGACATCACTGATGACATCATCGTTGTGATAGAGTGGCAGACCTCCTCTTCCCCTAATATAACCTTTGATACACACATTCAAAAATAGAAACTACAATGTTCAAAACAATGGACATACCAATACCAGTTACAACAACCTATTCAGTAATTCTAAGATCCACATACACATCCACTCATTCACCAACAGTCCTATACAGTCACTCATACATGTACTCACTCATATGTACTCACACACCTATACATCCTGTTACACAACGCCACTCATCCATAGAGTTACTCACACACATAGTCACTCATGCTAATAAAGAATCAAACATCCATTTACATACATATACAGTTATACACACACCACCACACTTACTTCTACAGAAACTTACACATACTTAGTCTTTTAAACAATCACTTATAGAAACACATACTTATTCATACAGGAACTCTACCAATCTCTCACTCTCACATATACTCACTTATATACACCAATAGTCACATATACGAGTTTAAAACATATGTAGTTACTCATAAAGACACTATTGAGACAGTCATTCACTCACTAACACACCCATGAACACGCTCATCCACCCATACAGTCCTGCACACATGCTGTCTTCAACACATACAAACAGTGAGTCACTCATTCATGCACCTATGCACTACGTAATACGTAATACCCCCCACCGAACCATACAGACACTCAGACACTCATACTGATACTCAAAAAACCAACTAATAACCTATATAGACACTCATGTAGCTACTCACCAACCCATGCAGCCACTTATACACAAAGTGAGAGACTGATACAGCTATTTACATATTTAAACATTACTCACTAAGCCATGTATTCACTAAGATACACTTAATCAGTCAGTTATACAATCAATTTTTCAAAAACAAATCATCCATTTAGACACTTATATACCCATTTATTCTTCCATCGACCTTGAGATATACATATATAAAACATATGTAATTTTCAGAAAAACACACATTCACTGGATGATGTCATCAGTGATGTCATTTGAGATGTCATCAGTGATGTCATGAGTGATGTCACTGACCATGTCATGAGTGATGTAATATGTGACGTCATCAGCAGTGCATTGCGGGCGCGCGAGTTATAGTTAGCTGAACTAGCTATAACGGGGGATTTCAATGGTTTTGTACGAGTGAAAAGTCCAGCTAACTATAACGCCCCTGAAACCTATGTTTTTTTCAGTGAATATATATATATATATATATATATATTCACTGAAAAAAAACATAGGTTTCAGAGAAGTTATAGTTAGAAATTAGCATTTAAAAAACCTTAGAAATTCACAGAAAAAACCATTCTGCTAACTATAACTCACGCGCCCGCAATGCACTGCTGATGATGTCACATATTGCATCATTCATGACATGGTCAGTGACATCATTGATGACATCACTGATGACATCTCAAATGACATCACTGATGACATCACTGATGACATCAACCACTGAATGTGGTTTAGTTTGAAATTTAAATATGTATTATATATATACCAATCTGTATTGAAGATTGAGTGGATATATAACTGTCTGGATGGAGGATTTAGTAGCTGTCTGACTGTCTTTTTAAGTGAGTAATTAAAAGTGTCTCACTTAATACATGGATTAGTAACTAAACTATGTGAATGTGTGCAGCACTGTCTCTGTTGTTGTATAACATGCTGCCTCAGTTGGTCACTAACCACATGAGTGTGTATATTAGTTATTGATTAGTTGGGTGAGTATTTGTATAGGACACTGAGTTTGTGTGTGGTTGGATGGGGTGTGTGTAACTCTATGCATAGATGTGTGAATGGTTGATTGACTAGGTGTATGGGTTTAAGAGTGCATGTGGAAACAGTTGTTTGGGTGACTGAGTGTATTTATTTGTGTGTTGGTGAGCGAATATATGTTTTAGTTGTACATCTTCAACAAAGTAAAAAAATAAAAGGCATTGTATGTGACAGTTGGTGTATATAAATAAGTTTGTGTAAGAGTCAGTGATTGTGAGAGTAAATATATGAATGAGTGTATAATTGTAATGGTGCTTTTTTAACATATTAACAATGAGTTACTATGTGTTTGAATAAATGAGGTGTCGTTGGATAATTGTGTAAGTGAGTAAATTTAAGTGCGATACATTTTTTTCATGAGTGAGTAGGATGACTGCATAACCGACTAAGATGACTGCTGATGTGTCAATGTCTATATATGTGTATAAGTGCATTTGATAGTGTTCTATTAATTAATGACTGCATGTATAGATGATTCTGTTGTTGAATGGGTAGTTGTGTGTGTAGACTTAGGAATCAGTGAGTGGGTATGTAGTAACTGGTATTGTTGTGTCAATGGTTTCAAATATGGTACTCTGTATTTTACAGTGAGTGATGAAAGGTTATACTAGTGATGTGGTGTATCGGATTGTCAAGTGGATGATGTCATCAGTGTTGTCATTTGAGATGTCATCAGTGATGTCACTGACCATGTCATGAATGATGCAATATGTGACATCATCAGCAGTGCATTGCGGGCGCGTGAGTTACAGTTAGCAGAACTAACTATAACGGAGGAATTTCTATGGTTTTGTACGAGTGAAATGGGCAGCTATCTATAACACCCCTGAAACCTATGGTTTTTTCTGTGAATTTCTAAGGTTTTTAAATGCTAATTTCTGACTATAACGTCTCTGAAACCTATGTTTTTTTTCAGTGAATTTCAAAGGTTTTTTAAATGCTAACTTTTAAGTGTGATAGTAGTTATATCTATTTTTTGTACTGATTTTCTACAGTTTTTTAACTTTATTTATAAATATTTTATTCATTAAATAACATTATTATTTTTCTGAAAATTGCAAAAAAACATTTTTTAATTAAAACTGAAATATTGATTAATTTTCTTGTTTTCATTTTTTATTTTAATATATTTATATAATTTTCTTTAAAAAAAAATCCAATTTTTTTCGCAGTCGCGCACTCAAAGTGTACACATCATGGTGGGTGCGCGCATTCTAGCCACCATTTTAGAAAAGTCATGAAGGATCCGTGTATGGTGTGCGACGGCTGCGTGTTTTTCAGTTACATCATATACATTTAATATCACGTGATATGCGCTATTGGTATGCGACCAGTCTGCGACTCCTGCTCCCGTGCATTCGCGACACATGCGCATTACGGTACGAGATGTTTGCACGCTTTCGGGTCCCGCGTGACATCATATACGTGCTGGGGCGCGCTGGGTGCGTGACTCCCGCAAAAAAAATGTATGTTCCAAAATGATATGTATGTGTCTTTAACATACATATTAAGGCAAGAGATTATGTAAGATATTCATCAAAATAATATATTTGTACTTATAAGAAACTTATATTATTTTTTAATATATTTTCGCGAAGTCGGGTGCATGCGTCGTGAGTGCAGAAAACCAGTGCAGCAGAGCTGCTGTAGAGCCAGAGAACCAGGTCAGCAGAGCTGCTCTAGAGCCTAAGAACTAGGTCAGCAGAGCTGCTCTAGAGTCAGAGAACCAGGTCAGCAGAGCTGCTGTAGAGCCAGAGAAACCAGGTCAGCAGAGCTGCTTTAGAGGGAGAGAACTAGGTCAGCAGAGCTGCTTTAGAGCCAGAGAACCAGGCCAGCAGAGCTGCTCTAGAGCCAGAGAACCAGGTTAGCAGAGCTGCTTTAGAGCCAGAGAACCAGGTCAGCAGAGCTACTCTAGAGCCAGAGAACCAAATCAGCAGAGCTGCTTTAGAGCCATAGAACCAGGTCAGCAGAGCTGCTTTAGAGCCAGAGAACCAGGTCAGTAGAGCTGGTCTAGACCCTAAGAACCAGGTCAACAGAGCTGCTCTAGAGCCAGAGAACCAGGTCAGCAGAGCTGCTGCAGAGCCAGAGAAACCAGGTCAGTAGAGCTGCTTTAGAGGGAGAGAACCAGGTCAGCAGAGCTTCTATAGAGCCAGTGAACCATGTCAGCAGAACTGCTTCAGAGCCATAGAACTGGGTCAACATAGCTGCTTTAGAGCCAGAGAACCAGGTCAGCAGAGCTGTTGTAGAGCCAGAGAACCAGGTCAGCAGACCTCCTGTAGAGCCAGAGAAACCAGGTCAGCAGAGCTGCTTTAGAGGGAGAGAACCAGGTCAGCAGAGCTGCTTTAGAGTCAGAGAACCAGGCCAGCAGAGCTGCTTTAGAGGGAGAGAACCAGGTCAGCAGAGCTGCTTTAGAGCCAGAGAACCAGGTCAGCAGAGCTACTCTAGAGCCAGAGAACCAAATCAGCAGAGCTGCTTTAGAGCCATAGAACCAGGTCAGCAGAGCTGCTTTAGAGCCAGAGAACCAGGTCAGTAGAGCTGGTCTAGACCCTAAGAACCAGGTCAACAGAGCTGCTCTAGAGCCAGAGAACCAGGTCAGCAGAGCTGCTGCAGAGCCAGAGAAACCAGGTCAGTAGAGCTGCTTTAGAGGGAGAGAACCAGGTCAGCAGAGCTTCTATAGAGCCAGTGAACCATGTCAGCAGAACTGCTTCAGAGCCATAGAACTGGGTCAACATAGCTGCTTTAGAGCCAGAGAACCAGGTCAGCAGAGCTGCTGCAGAGCCAGAGAAACCAGGTCAGTAGAGCTGCTTTAGAGGGAGAGAACCAGGTCAGCAGAGCTGCTTTAGAGCCAGAGAACCAGGTCAGCAGAGCTACTCTAGAGCCAGAGAACCAAATCAGCAGAGGTGCTTTAGAGCCATAGAACCAGGTCAGCAGAGCTGCTTTAGAGCCAGAGAACCAGGTCAGTAGAGCTGGTCTAGAGCCTAAGAACCAGGTCAACAGAGCTGCTCTAGAGCCAGAGAACCAGGTCAGCAGAGCTGCTGCAGAGCCAGAGAAACCAGGTCAGTAGAGCTGCTTTAGAGGGAGATAACCAGGTCAGCAGAGCTTCTTTAGAGCCAGAGAACCAGGTCTGCAGAGCTGTTGTAGAGCCAGAGAACCAGGTCAGCAGACCTGCTGTAGAGCCAGAGAAACCAGGTCAGCAGAGCTGCTTTAGAGAGAGAGAACCAGGTCAGCAGAGCTGCTTTAGAGCCAGAGAACCAGGTCAGCAGAGCTGCTCTAGCTGACACTGACTAACTGACACTGACTGACTGACACTGACTGATTGACACTGACTGACACTGATTGACACTGACTGACACTGACTGACTGACACTGATTGACTGACACTGACTGACTGACACTGATTGACTGACACTGACTGACACTGATTGATTGACACTGACAGACTGACTGACACTGACTGACTGACGTTGACTGACATTGACTGACACTGACTGACTACTCTCTACTACTCTACTACTGACTCTCTACTACTCTACTACTCTCTCTCTACTACTCACTCTCTACTACTCACTCTCTACTACTCACTCTCTACTACTCTCTACTACTCACTCTCTACTACTCTACTACTCTCTCCTACTCACTCTCTACTACTCACTCTCAACTACTCACTCTCTACTACTCACTCTCTACTACTCACTCTCTACTACTCTACTACTCACTCTCTACTACTCACTCGCTACTACTCTCTACTACTCACTCTCTACTACTCACTCTCTACTACTCACGCTCTACTACTCTCTACTACTCACTCTCTACTACTCTCTACTATTCACTCTCTACTACTCACTCTCTACTACTCACTCTACTACTTTCTACTACTCTCTACCACTCACTCTCTACTACTCTACTACTCACTCTCTACTACTCTCTACTACTCACTCGCTACTACTCTCTACTACTCACTCTATACTACACTCTCTACTACTCTCTCTCTACTACTCACTCTCTACTATTCACTCTCTACTACTCACTCTCTACAACTCTCTACTACTCACTCTACTACTCTCTGCTGCTCTCTAGCACTCACTCTCTACTACTCTACTACTCTCTCTCTACTACTCACTCTCTACTACTCTCTCTCTACTACTCTCTACTACTCTCTACTACTCACTCTCTACTACTCCCTCTACTACTCTCTACTACTCACTCTCTACCACTCACTCTCTACTACTCGCTCTCTACTACTCACTCTCCACTACTCACTCTCTACTACTCGCTCTCTACTACTCTCTACTACTCACTCTTTACTACTCACTCTCTACTACTCTCTACTACTCTCTCTGCTACTCACTCTCTACTATTCACTCTCTACTACTCTACTACTCTCTACTACTCGCTCTACTACTCACTTTCTACTACTCACTCTACAACTCTCTCCTACTCTCTACCACTAACTCTCTGCTACTCTACTACTCTCTCTCTCTACTACTCTCTCCCTACTTCTCACTCTCTACTACTCACTCTACTACTCTATACTACTCACTCTGTACTACTCTCTACTACTCACTCTGTACTACTCACTCTCTACTACTCACTCTCTACTACTCTCTACTGCTCACTCTCCACTACTGATTCTCTACTACTCGCTCTCAACTACTCTCTACTACTCACTCTACTACTCACTCTCTACTACTCTACTACTCTCTCTACTTCTCACTCTCTACTACTCTCTCTACTACTCACTCTCTACTACTCACTCTCTACTACACACTCTCTACTACTTGCTCTCTGCTACTCGCTCTCTACTACTCTCTAGTACTCACTCTAATACTCACTCTCTACTACTCTCTACTACTCACTCTCTACTACTCCACTACTCTCTACTACTCACTCTCTACTACTCTACTACTCCCTACTACTCTCTCTCTACTACTCACTCTCTACTACTCACTCTCAACTACTCTCTCTACCACTCTCTACTACTCACTCTCTATCTCTACTACTCACTCTCTACTACTCTCTCTCTACTACTCTCTACTACTCACTTTGCTACTCACTCTCGACTACTCTCTACTACTCACTCTCTACTACTCACTCTCTACTACTCTCTACTACTCACTCTCTACTACTCACTCTCTACTACTCACTCTACTACTCACTCTCTACTACTCTCAACTACTCACTCTCTAATACTCACTCTCTACTACTCACTCTCTACTACTCACTCTACTACTCTCTACTACTCACTCTCTGATACTTTCTCTACTACTCTCTACTTCTCTCTACTACTCACTCTCTACTCTCTATTACTCGCTCTCTACTCTCTACCTCTCTCTCTACTACTCTCTACCTCTCTACCTCTACTTCTCTACCTCTACACCTCTACCTATACACCTCTACCTCTCTACCTCTCTGTACATGCACAGATATGCACATATATATATGCATATATATGCATATGCATTTATATATATGTATGTGTATATATATATATACATAATCCATCAAAGCATCCAAGCATTTAGGGGCGCACTCTCAACAGACTGTACCATCCGGCATTCCCACATTGACAATATCCTGCAATGCCGCTCTGATACCTGTCGCCGACCTGACGCGTTTCGAGGCTTCCTGCTTCTTTCTCGAAGGTCATCTGCAATTTGAAAAACACAGGTGGTTCTCATTTCAATATTTATTCACGCTCCGCGCTCAGTGCGCGCAATGCAAGTTGGACTTCGTAGTCCTGAGAACAAACATTTTGCCTATAGTAGGTCCTGTGATAGTTTCAATTATTAAAGCATTTTCTTTACCCTAAGTGGGCTCCGGAGCAGCAGGCAGGAATGATTCGTCACAGTCTGTTGTGCCGCAAAGGGGGGTCTCGGACAGTTCCGACCCACGGCCTTCCTTTATCTCTGGAATGTTGCTGCCCCCCACGGTAGGATTGACCGTGTAGTAATAATCCATCAAAGCATCCAAGCATTTAGGGGCGCACTCTCAACAGACTGTACCATCCGGCATTCCCACATTGACAATATCCTGCAATGCCGCTCTGATACCTGTCGCCGACCTGACGAGTTTCGAGGCTTCCTGCCTCTTTCTCGAAGGTCATCTGCAATTTGAAAAACACAGGTGGTTCTCATTTCAATATTTATTCACGCTCCGCGCTCAGTGCGCGCAATGCAAGTTGGACTTCGTAGTCCTGAGAACAAACATTTTGCCTATAGTAGGTCCTGTGATAGTTTCAATTATTAAAGCAAATATTGAAATGAGAACCACCTGTGCTTTTCAAATTGCAGATGACCTTCGAGAAAGAAGCAGAAAGCCTCGAAACGCGTCAGGTCGGCGACAGGTATCAGAGCGGCATTGCAGGATATTGTCAATGTGGGAATGCCGGATGGTACACTCTGTTGAGAGTGCGCCCCTAAATGCTTGGATGCTTTGATGGATTATTACTACACGGTCAATCCTACCGTGGGGGGCAGCAACATTCCAGAGATAAAGGAAGGCCGTGGGTCGGAACTGTCCGAGACCCCCCTTTGCGGCACAACAGACTGTGACGAATCATTCCTGCCTGCTGCTCCGGAGCCCACTTAGGGTAAAGAAAATGCTTTAATAATTGAAACTATCACAGGACCTACTATAGGCAAAATGTTTGTTCTCAGGACTACGAAGTCCAACTTGCATTGCGCGCACTGAGCGCGGAGCGTGAATAAATATTGAAATGAGAACCACCTGTGTTTTTCAAATTGCAGATGACCTTCGAGAAAGAGGCAGGAAGCCTCGAAACGCGTCAGGTCGGCGACAGGTATCAGAGCGGCATTGCAGGATATTGTCAATGTGGGAATGCCGGATGGTACAGTGTGTTGAGAGTGCGCCCCTAAATGCTTGGATGCTTTGATGGATTATTACTACACGGTCAATCCTACCGTGTGGGGCAGCAACATTCCAGAGATAAAGGAAGGCCGTGGGTCGGAACTGTCCGAGACCCCCCTTTGCGGCACAACAGACTGTGACGAATCATTCCTGCCTGCTGCTCCGGAGCCCACTTAGGGTAAAGAAAATGCTTTAATAATTGAAACTATCACAGGACCTACTATAGGCAAAATGTTTGTTCTCAGGACTACGAAGTCCAACTTGCATTGCGCGCACTGAGCGCGGAGCGTGAATAAATATTGAAATGAGAACCACCTGTGTTTTTCAAATTGCAGATGACCTTCGAGAAAGAGGCAGGAAGCCTCGAAACTCGTCAGGTCGGCGACAGGTATCAGAGCGGCATTGCAGGATATTGTCAATGTGGGAATGCCGGATGGTACAGTCTGTTGAGAGTGCGCCCCTAAATGCTTGGATGCTTTGATGGATTATTACTACACGGTCAATCCTACCGTGGGGGGCAGCAACATTCCAGAGATAAAGGAAGGCCGTGGGTCGGAACTGTCCGAGACCCCCCTTTGCGGCACAACAGACTGTGACGAATCATTCCTGCCTGCTGCTCCGGAGCCCACTTAGGGTAAAGAAAATGCTTTAATAATTGAAACTATCACAGGACCTACTATAGGCAAAATGTTTGTTCTCAGGACTACGAAGTCCAACTTGCATTGCGCGCACTGAGTGCGGAGCGTGAATAAATATTGAAATGAGAACCACCTGTGTTTTTCAAATTGCAGATGACCTTCGAGAAAGAGGCAGGAAGCCTCGAAACGCGTCAGGTCGGCGACAGGTATCAGAGCGGCATTGCAGGATATTGTCAATGTGGGAATGCCGGATGGTACAGTCTGTTGAGAGTGCGCCCCTAAATGCTTGGATGCTTTGATGGATTATTAATACACGGTCAATCCTACCGTGGGGGGCAGCAACATTCCAGAGATAAAGGAAGGCCGTGGGTCGGAGCTGTCCGAGACCCCCCTTTGCGGCACAACAGACTGTGACGAATCATTCCTGCCTGCTGCTCCGGAGCCCACTTAGGGTAAAGAAAATGCTTTAATAATTGAAACTATCACAGGACCTACTATAGGCAAAATGTTTGTTCTTAGGACTACGAAGTCCAACTTGCATTGCGCGCACTGAGCGCGGAGCGTGAATAAATATTGAAATGAGAACCACCTGTGTTTTTCAAATTGCAGATGACCTTCGAGAAAGAGGCAGGAAGCCTCGAAACGCGTCAGGTCGGCGACAGGTATCAGAGCGGCATTGCAGGATATTGTCAATGTGGGAATGCCGGATGGTACAGTCTGTTGAGAGTGTGCCCCTAAATGCTTGGATGCTTTGATGGATTATTACTACACGGTCAATCCTACCGTGGGGGGCAGCAACATTCCAGAGATAAAGGAAGGCCGTGGGTCGGAACTGTCCGAGACCCCCCTTTGCAGCACAACAGACTGTGACGAATCATTCCTGCCTGCTGCTCCGGAGCCCACTTAGGGTAAAGAAAATGCTTTAATAATTGAAACTATCACAGGACCTACTATAGGCAAAATGTTTGTTCTCAGGACTACGAAGTCCAACTTGCATTGCGCGCACTGAGCGCGGAGCGTGAATAAATATTGAAATGAGAACCACCTGTGTTTTTCAAATTGCAGATGACCTTCGAGAAAGAGGCAGGAAGCCTCGAAACGAGTCAGGTCGGCGACAGGTATCAGAGCGGCATTGCAGGATATTGTCAATGTGGGAATGCCGGATGGTACAGTCTGTTGAGAGTGCGCCCCTAAATGCTTGGATGCTTTGATGGATTATTACTACACGGTCAATCCTACCGTGGGGGGCAGCAACATTCCAGAGATAAAGGAAGGCTGTGGGTCGGAACTGTCCGAGACCCCCCTTTGCGGCACAACAGACTGTGACGAATCATTCCTGCCTGCTGCTCCGGAGCCCACTTAGGGTAAAGAAAATGCTTTAATAATTGAAACTATCACAGGACCTACTATAGGCAAAATGTTTGTTCTCAGGACTACGAAGTCCAACTTGCATTGCGCGCACTGAGCGCGGAGCGTGAATAAATATTGAAATGAGAACCACCTGTGTTTTTCAAATTGCAGATGACCTTCGAGAAAGAGGCAGGAAGCCTCGAAACGCGTCAGGTCGGCGACAGGTATCAGAGCAGCATTGCAGGATATTGTCAATGTGGGGATGCCGGATGGTACAGTCTGTTGAGAGTGCGCCCCTAAATGCTTGGCTGCTTTGATGGATTATTACTACACGGTCAATCCTACCGTGGGGGGCAGCAACATTCCAGAGATAAAGGAAGGCCGTGGGTCGGAACTGTCCGAGACCCCCCTTTGCGGCACAACAGACTGTGACGAATCATTCCTGCCTGCTGCTCCGGAGCCCACTTAGGGTAAAGAAAATGCTTTAATAATTGAAACTATCACAGGACCTACTATAGGCAAAATGTTTGTTCTCACGACTACGAAGTCCAACTTGCATTGCGCGCACTGAGCGCGGAGCGTGAATAAATATTGAAATGAGAACCACCTGTGTTTTTCAAATTGCAGATGACCTTCGAGAAAGAGGCAGGAAGCCTCGAAACGCGTCAGGTCGGCGACAGGTATCAGAGCGGCATTGCAGGATATTGTCAATGTGGGAATGCCGGATGGTACAGTCTGTTGAGAGTGCGCCCCTAAATGCTTGGATGCTTTGATGGAATATATATATACATATATAAACATATAAATATAATCTGCATATCTATATACATATAAATCCATGCAAACATATACATATACATATATGCATACATATGCATGGTATGTATATGAAAGTTTGAAAAACTCTAATACTAGCAAAGCTAAAAAGCCACCTAATTACAAACAGAATTGCTTTAACTTAAACGAGGGCGAGACCTATTGCATTTTCAATGCTTGTTTACTTTGGTTCCATCAAGAAGGTATTCAGATATTTCACACATTTTCCATAAATTCTGAATGGTAGAACTCTAGTTGCTCATTAGATCACTGTAGTAAAGCTACTGCTCACCAGGGAAGTCTGCTGCTGGTATTGAAAGTGCATATATCAGTCTGCATGGCAGAATTTTTTAATGAAATAAAAGAGGATTTGAGAAGTCACTCAAAATGTGCCCTAATTTTTCTTTTTTCCTCACTAATCATAATTTCTATGGCAAAATGAACCTCCTCATTTTGTTCCTTTTAAATTAAACTACTCACTCTCTACTGCTCACTCGCTACTACTTTCTACTACTCACTTTCTACTACTCTCTAGTACTCTACTACTCTCTACTACTACTCTCTACTACTCTCTACTACTCTCTACCACTCACTCTCTACTTCTCTACTACTCACTCTCTACAACTCTCTACTAGTCTCTCTCTACTACTCCCTCTCTACTACTCACTCTCTACTACTCACTCTCAACTACTCACTCTACTACTCTCTCTACTACTCATTCTCTACTACTCTCCACTACTCACTCTACTACTCAAAACCACTCATTCTCTACTACTCTCTCTCTCTACTACTCACTCTCTACTACTCACCCTACTACTCTCTACTACTCTCTCTGCTACTCACTCTCTACTACTCTCTACTACTCACTCTCTACTACTCACTCTCTACTACTCTACTACTACACACTCTCTACTACTTGCTCTCTACTACTCACTCTACTACTCACTCTCTACTACTCTCTACTACTCCCTCTCTACTACTCCACTACTCTCTACTAATCACTCTCTACTACTCACTCTGTACTACTCTCTACTACTCACTCTCTACTACTCTCTACTACTCACTCTCTACTACTCACTCGCTACTACTCTCTACTACTCACTCTCTACTACTCACTCTCTACTACTCACGCTCTACTACTCTCTACTACTCACTCTCTACTACTCTCTACTATTCACTCTCTACTACTCACTCTCTACTACTCACTCTACTACTTTCTACTACTCTCTACCACTCACTCTCTACTACTCACTCGCTACTACTCTCTACTACTCACTCTCTACTACACTCTCTACTACTCTCTCTCTACTACTCACTCTCTACAACTCACTCTCTACTACTCTCTACTACTCACTCTACTACTCTCTAGCACTCACTCTCTACTACTCTACTACTCTCTCTACTTTTCACTCTCTACTACTCGCTCTACTACTCGCTCTCTACTACTCTCTACTTCTCACTCTCTACTACTCACTCTCTACTACTCTCTGCTACTCACTCTCTACTTCTCACTCTCTACTACTCTCTCTACTACTCACTCTCTACTACTCACTCTCTACTACACACTCTCTACTACTCACTCTCTACTACTCACTCTCTACTACTCACTCTCTACTACTCACTCTCTACTACTCACTCTACTACTCTCTACTACTCACTCTCTACTACTCTCTCTCTACTACTCTCTCTCTACTATTCACTCTCTACTACTCACTCTCTACTACTCTCTACTACTCACTCTACTACTCTCTGCTGCTCTCTAGCACTCACTCGCTACTACTCTACTACTCTCTCTCTACTACTCACTCTCTACTACTCTCTAGTACTCTACTACTACTCTCTACTACTCACTCTCTACTACTCTCTACTACTCTCTACCACTCACTCTCTACTTCTCTACTACTCACGCTCTACAACTCTCTACTAGTCTCTCTCTACTACTCCCTCTCTACTACTCACTCTCTACTACTCACTCTCAACTACTCACTCTCAACTACTCTCTCTACTACTCATTCTCTACTACTCTCCACTACTCACTCTACTACTCAAAACCACTCACTCTCTACTACTCTCTCTCTCTACTACTCAATCTCTACTACTCACCCTACTACTCTCTACTACTCTCTCTGCTACTCACTCTCTACTACTCTCTACTACTCACTCTCTACTACTCACTCTCTACTACTCTACTACTACACACTCTCTACTACTTGCTCTCTACTACTCACTCTACTACTCACTCTCTACTACTCTCTACTACTCCCTCTCTACTACTCCACTACTCTCTACTAATCACTCTCTACTACTCACTCTGTACTACTCTCTACTACTCACTCTCTACTACTCTCTACTACTCACTCTCTACTACTCACTCGCTACTACTCTCTACTACTCACTCTCTACTACTCACTCTCTACTACTCACGCTCTACTACTCTCTACTACTCACTCTCTACTACTCTCTACTATTCACTCTCTACTACTCACTCTCTACTACTCACTCTACTACTTTCTACTACTCTCTACCACTCACTCTCTACTACTCACTCGCTACTACTCTCTACTACTCACTCTCTACTACACTCTCTACTACTCTCTCTCTACTACTCACTCTCTACAACTCACTCTCTACAACTCTCTACTACTCACTCTACTACTCTCTAGCACTCACTCTCTACTACTCTACTACTCTCTCTACTTTTCACTCTCTACTACTCGCTCTACTACTCGCTCTCTACTACTCTCTACTTCTCACTCTCTACTACTCACTCTCTACTACTCTCTGCTACTCACTCTCTACTTCTCACTCTCTACTACTCTCTCTACTACTCACTCTCTACTACTCACTCTCTACTACACACTCTCTACTACTCACTCTACTACTCTCTACTACTCACTCTCTACTACTCTCTCTCTACTACTCTCTCTCTACTATTCTCTCTCTACTACTCACTCTCTACTACTCTCTAGTACTCTACTACTACTCTCTACTACTCACTCTCTACTACTCTCTACTACTCTCTACCACTCACTCTCTACTTCTCTACTACTCACGCTCTACAACTCTCTACTAGTCTCTCTCTACTACTCCCTCTCTACTACTCACTCTCTACTACTCACTCTCAACTACTCACTCTCAACTACTCTCTCTACTACTCATTCTCTACTACTCTCCACTACTCACTCTACTACTCAAAACCACTCACTCTCTACTACTCTCTCTCTCTACTACTCAATCTCTACTACTCACCCTACTACTCTCTACTACTCTCTCTGCTACTCACTCTCTACTACTCTCTACTACTCACTCTCTACTACTCACTCTCTACTACTCTACTACTACACACTCTCTACTACTTGCTCTCTACTACTCACTCTACTACTCACTCTACTACTCACTCTCTACTACTCTCTACTACTCCCTCTCTACTACTCCACTACTCTCTACTAATCACTCTCTACTACTCACTCTGTACTACTCTCTACTACTCACTCTCTACTACTCTCTACTACTCACTCTCTACTACTCACTCTCTACTACTCACTCTCAACTACTCACTCTCTACTACTCTACTACTCACTCTCTACTACTCACTCGCTACTACTCTCTACTACTCACTCCCTACTACTCACTCTCTACTACTCACGCTCTACTACTCTCTACTACTCACTCTCTACTACTCTCTACTATTCACTCTCTACTACTCACTCTCTACTACTCACTCTACTACTTTCTACTACTCTCTACCACTCACTCTCTACTACTCTACTACTCACTCTCTACTACTCTCTACTACTCACTCGCTACTACTCTCTACTACTCACTCTCTACTACACTCTCTACTACTCTCTCTCTACTACTCACTCTCTACAACTCACTCTCTACTACTCTCTACTACTCACTCTACTACTCTCTGCTGCTCTCTAGCACTCACACTCTACTACTCTACTACTCTCTCTCTACTACTCACTCTTTACTACTCTCTCTCTACTACTCTCTACTACTCTCTACTACTCACTCTCTACTACTCACTCTACTACTCTCTACTACTCACTCTCTACTACTCACTCTCTACTACTCACTCTCTACTACTCACTCTCTACTACTCACTCTCTACTACTCGCTCTCTACTACTCGCTCTCTACTACTCGCTCTCTACTACTCACTCTCCACTACTCACTCTCCACTACTCACTCTCTACTACTCGCTCTCTACTACTCTCTACTTCTCACTCTCTACTACTCACTCTCTACTACTCTCTACTACTCTCTCTGCTACTCACTCTCTACTACTCACTCTCTACTACTCTACTACTCTCTACTACTCGCTCTACTACTCACTCTCTACTATTCTCTACTACTCACTCTGTACTACTCACTCTGTACTACTCACTCTCTACTACTCTCTACTGCTCACTCTCCACTACTGATTCTCTACTACTCGCTCTCAACTACTCTCTACTACTCACTCTACTACTCACTCTCTACTACTCTACTACTCTCTCTACTTCTCACTCTCTACTACTCTCTCTACTACTCACTCTCTACTACTCACCATCTACTACACACTCTCTACTACTCACTCTCTACTACTCACTCTACTACTCTCTACTACTCACTCTCTACTACTCTCTCTCTACTACTCACTCTCTACTACTCTCTCTACTATTCACACTCTACTACTCACTCTCTACTACTCGCTCTCTACTACTCACTCTCCACTACTCACTCTCTACTACTCGCTCTCTACTACTCTCTACTACTCACTCTCTACTACTCACTCTCTACTACTCTCTACTACTCTCTCTGCTACTCACTCTCTACTACTCACTCTCTACTACTCTACGACTCTATACTACTCGCTCTACTACTCACTCTCTACTATTCTCTACTACTCACTCTACTACTCTCTCCTACTCTCTACCACTCACTCTCTACTACTCTACTACTCACTCTCTACTACTCTCTCTCTACTACTCACTCTCTACTACTCACTCTACTACTCTATACTACTCACTCTGTACTACTCTCTACTACTCACTCTGTACTACTCACTCTGTACTACTCACTCTCTACTACTCTCTACTGCTCACTCTCCACTACTGATTCTCTACTACTCGCTCTCAACTACTCTCTACTACTCACTCTACTACTCACTCTCTACTACTCTACTACTCTCTCTACTTTTCACTCTCTACTACTCTCTCTACTATTCACTCTCTACTACTCACTCTCTACTACACACTCTCTACTACACACTCTCTACTACTTGCTCTCTGCTACTCGCTCTCTACTACTCTCTAGTACTCACTCTAATACTCACTCTCTACTACTCTCTACTACTCTCTACTACTCACTCTCTACTACTCCACTACTCTCTACTACTCACTCTCTACTACTCCACTACTCTCTACTACTCTCTCTCTACTACTCTCTCTCTACTACTCTCTCTCTACTACTCTCTCTCTACTACTCTCTCTACCACTCTCTACTACTCACTCTCTACTACTCTACTACTCACTCTCTACTACTCTCTCTCTACAACTCTCTACTACTCACTCTGCTACTCACTCTCTACTACTCTCTACTACTCACTCTCTACTACTCACTCTCTACTACTCTCTACTACTCACTCTACTACTCTCTACTACTTTCTACTACTCACTCTACTACTCACTCTCTATTACTCTCAACTACTCACTCTCTAATACTCACTCTCTACTACTCACTCTCTACTACTCTCTACCACTCACTCTCTACTACTCACTCTCTACTACTCACTCTCTACTACTCTCTACTACTCTCTCTGCTACTCACTCTCTACTTCTCTCTACTACTCACTCTCTACTACTCACTCTCTACTACTCTACTACTCTCTACTACTCTCTCTCTACTACACACTCTCTACTACTTGCTCTCTACTACTCACTCTACTACTCACTCTCTACTACTCCACTACTCTCTACTACTCTCTCTCTACTACTCACTCTCTACTACTCTCTCTACCACTCTCTACTACTCACTCTCTACTACTCTCTACTACTCACTCTCTACTACTCTCTCTCTACAACTCTCTACTACTCACTCTGCTACTCACTCTCTACTACTCTCTACTACTCACTCTCTACTACTCACTCTCTACTACTCTCTACTACTCACTCTCTACTACTCTCTACTACTTTCTCCTACTCACTCTACTACTCACTCTCTACTACTCTCAACTACTCACTCTCTAATACTCACTCTCTACTACTCACTCTACTACTCTCTACCACTCACTCTCTACTACTCTCTCTACTACTCACTCTCTACTACTCACTCTACTACTCTCTACTACTCTCTCTGCTATTCACTCTCTACTTCTCTCTACTACTCACTCTCTACTACTCACTCTCTACTACACACTCTCTACTACTCACTCTACTACTCACTCTACTACTCACTCTACTACTCACTCTACTACTCTCTACTACTCTCTCTACTACGCACTCTCTACTACTCTCTACTACTCTCTCTCTACTACTCTCTCTCTACTACACACTCTCTACTACTCACTCTACTACTCACTCTACTACTCACTCTACTACTCACTCTCTACTACTCCCTACTACTCACTCTAATACTCACTCTCTCCTACTCTCTACTACTCACTCTCTACTACTCCACTACTCTCTACTAATCACTCTCTACTACTCACTCTGTACTACTCTACTACTCACTCTCTACTACTCTCTACTACTCACTCTCTACTACTCACTCTCTACTACTCTCTCTCTACTACTCTATACTACTCACTCTCTACTACTCTCTATTACTCACTATCTTCTACTCTCCCTACTACTCACTCTACTACTCATTCTCTACTACACATTCTCTACTACTCTCTCTCTGCTACTCAGTCTCCACTACTCACTCTCTACTACTCACTCTCTACTACTCACTCTCTACTACTCTCTACTACTCACTTTCTACTACTCTCTACTACTCCCTCTACTACTCACTCTCTACTACTCTCTACTTCTCACTCTCTAATACTCTCTACTACTCACTCTCTACTACTCACTCTACTACTCTCTCCTACTCACTCTCTGCTACTCTCTCTACTACTCTTGCTCTACTCTCTATTACTCATCCTCTACTCTCTACCTCTCTACCTTTCTCTACCTCTCTCTCTACTACTACTCTACCTCTCTACCTCTACCTCTCTACCTCTTTCTACCTCTCTCTACACGCATACATATGCATATATATGCAGATGCATTTATATATGTATGTGTATATATATATATATATATATACATAGATATATAAACATATATATAATCTGCATATCTATATAAATACAAATATAAATGCATGCATACATATACATATATGCATGTTATGTACATAAAATTTTGAAAAACACTAATAAAAGCAAAGCTAAAAAGCCACCTAATTACAAACAGAATTGCTTTAACTTAAACGAGGGTGAGACCTATTGCATTTTCAATGCTTGTTTACTTTGGTTCCATCAAGAAGGCATTCAGATGTGACACATTTGCCATAAATTCTGAATGGTAGCGCTCTAGTTCCTCATTAGATCACTGTAGCAAAGCTACTGCTCACCAGGGAAGTCTGCTGCTGGTATTCAAAGTGCATGTTTCAGTCTGCATGTCAGAACTTTTTAATGAAATAGAAGAGGATTTGAGAAGTCAAAATGTTCCCTAAGTTTTCTTTCTGCAGCACTAATCATAATTTCTATGGCAAAATGAACCCCCTCATTTTTTTCCTTTGCAAATTAAATGTTTTAAATGTTACCACTTTATTCCAATCAAGATGGCTTCAGGTGTGCCATACCTTTGTCATAAGTAAGACTGTTAGCGCTCTAGTTGTTCTTTAAAACACTCTGGGATTTCTGTCATTGGGCTATATTTGGGCTACATCTCGGTGATATTTGTGCTACATTTGGGCTCTTTTGTCTCTGGTGGCCATCTTGGGAGACTTGTTATGAAGTTTCCTAATTTCCTCATTTACTGCAGTCTCCTCAGTAGGCATACTGTCAGTTTTTTACTTTGATTCCATGAAGAAGGCATTCAGATGTGTCACACATTTGCCATAAATTCGGAATGTTAGCACTCTAGTTGCTCATTAGATCACTGTAGTAAAGCTACTGCTCACCAGGGAAGTCTGCTGCTGATATTGAAAGTGCATGTTTTAGTCTGCATGTCAGAATTCTTTAATGAAATAGAAGAGGATTTAAGAAGTCACTCAAAATGTGCCCTAATTTTTCTTTCTGCAGCACTAATCATACATTCTATGGCAAAATGAACCCTCTCATTTTGTTCCTTTTTAAATTAAATGTTTTAAATGTTACCACTTTACTCCAATCAAGATGGCTTCAGGTGTGCCATACCTTTGTCATAAGTAAGACTGTTAGCGCTCTAGCTGTTCTTTGGAACACTCTGGGAAGCTGCAGTAGAACACAAAGGAATCAACTGACAGTCTCTGCCCTTGTTGGATGTACATGTTTTACTGAGAATGTCAGACTTCATTCTCACATGACTGAGAAAGATAATGTGAATTTACAGAAAATATGCTCTCAGTTTAGCTTATAGATCACCTTCCAAACCTCTGTGGGAAAAGCATGTGAAAATAGTTTTCTCTCAAAGATGATTCATGATATCCCAGCAGAAGGCTTTTTCACATGGTAAAATCACCTTAGACCATACCACAATTCCTAAAATGAGTATGGTACCATCAACAAATGATTTATAATGTAACTAAAGTCTTAAAACCTTCTATTAACCGCAATGCTTTTTAATGAAGTGCTATCATGTATATTGGTCCCAAGATGGCTGCCAACACTTCTTGGATGAAGTGCTGACAGCCAATCAGATCTCACAATGAGATGTGTGGTTAGGCTCCGCCCAGATATGTATATGATTTTACTTTTGATTTTCTCAGGAACTACTGAACGGATTTACACCATATATGCAAAAGGCACATGCCTGACCTGAGGACTACGTCTTTGCCAAATTTCAAGTAATTCTGTTCAGCCGTTCGGGCTGTACCTTCGACTAAAGGTCCTATGGGAAAATGCATGGGGAACAAGTGTTTTGGGACCCCCCTTTTTTCTCAGCCCCCGCTTGACGAATCACCCCGAGACTTTCAGGGTAGGAGCTGAGCGGAGCACCCCATTACTTTTGAAAATTTCACAAACATAAGTCAACCGGCGCCAAAGTTATTCAAAATAAAAACATTTCAGATTTCCTATGGGAACTTGGTCCTAACTATAACTATCTACTGGCGACCGCCAGTAGATTATATATATATTTATATATATATATATATATATATATATATATATTATCTACTGGCGGTCGCCAGTAGATAGTTATAGTTAGGACCAAGTTCTGTTGTGTACATGTATTGACATCTTGTGGACACCGTAGTGTCATATGCTATTGCGTGTCCCTGCGAGGACACCGTATCGTTGCCTCTCACCAGCTGTGACCTCACCAGCTGTCAGTTGGTGACAGTTGACAGCTGGTGATCCTGGGCAGCGGCTGCAATCTTGCGCTCCACGTTCGGAGCTGTGTTGGCTAAGAATAAAGAACGTACTACTCAACTATACCGCTACACTTAAGATGTCAATACATGTACACAACAGAACTTGGTCCTAACTATAACTATCTACTGGCGACCGCCAGTAGATAATATATATATATATATATTACCTACTGGCGGTCGCCAGTAGGTAGTTATAGTTAGGACCACGTTTCCATAGGAAATCCGCAACATTCTATTTTGAATAACTTTGGCGCCGGTTGACGAATCCTCGCGAATTTTTCAAAATAGGTGGGGCGCTACGCTCCGCTCCTACCCTGAAAGTCTCGGGGGGATTCGTCAAGCGGGGGCTGAGATAAAAGGGGGGTCCCAAAACGCGTTTTTCCCATGCATTTTTCCATAGGACCTTTAGACACAGCTACAGCCCGAACGGCTGAACAGAATTACTTGAAATTTGGCAGAGAGGTAGTCCTCAAGTCAAGGAAGTGCCTTTTGTAGGTTTGGTGTAAATCTGTTCAGTAGATTCTGAGAAAATAGCCTTTAAATCAATATATATATCTGAGCCAGCGTACGGTGCGCTTACGGTGCGCTTACCGTACGCGTACGGTGGCGTGCGCGAGCGCGATTCTGATTGGTTGTTAGATCTTAGTAAACATTCAAATCGGTCGAAACCAGGAAGCGGCGGCCGCCATTTCGTGTGTTTCACTCAGAAAAAAAAGAGTGATATCTTGAAAAGGGGGCAAGGGAGAGAGTTACATACCCCCTAACATTTGTAAGGGGGTCAAAGAAGGACAGAAAAGTACAAAGAAAACATTTATTGATTTTAAAAAAAATCGCGGGGTACGCGTACGGTAAGCTCACCGTACGCGTACGGTAAAAAAAATAAAAAAAAAGAAATGAAATGCAGATTTAAGTGTTTAGATATTAGGGGGCTCTAAAAAGAGCCGTTGTGTTTATGAAGTGATTTTTTATTGGTACCTACAAGTAAGTACCGATGCAGAGTCTAAGGTTCAAGAGGAAGACTCTGTTCCCTTCATCATTGAAGGGCACACCATCTCCTCTATAAATGTCTTGCATGTCGTAACGCAAGTTGTTGTGGTAAATGGAACCCATACCATAGTCACGGAGGAAAGCAGAAACAGATTTGTTGACGTGCTTTCTTGCTTTGTCAATCTGCGGACAGAAATGATTGGACCAGTTCCATTTTTGCCTTTGGCATATGTTAGAAAACACAAAGGCAGTTTTAGGGAAAAGTGAAAACAGTTGTGCAAAGGTGTCCTTCATAAGCATTTCCAGACCTACCCCAGTCAAAGTGCCTAGGTCATTGCCACCACAGTGCACTATTATGAGGTCAGGGTGTTGGATTTGCATGAAGGATTTCACCAATGGCATCAATTGGTGCCACTTTAACCCTCTCTGACCAATCCATTTAATGTCTACATTTGGCAAAGCAAGGTCTCTCACCATATCTGTTTTCTCTGCATACTTTTCACTCCAGAAGACATAGCTGTGCCCTACAATCCACACTGTGAACATCTTCAAAGGAGAACTGGATGCACTCAGGAGGTGTAATTCAGTAGAATGGTAAAAAGAAATGAAAGACAGTTTGGAAATGGAGGCATACATATTTTTTTATATAAAAAAAAGAACTGATTGGCTGTTTCATACCATTCTAGAATAAAAACTAGGCTGTATGTGTAAATTAATAGAAGCATGTTTTGTATTGGTACAGAAAAATGTGTTACCAAAGAACAGTACTATGGATTTGCTGTTAGGTTTGAAAAGTCAAGCACTCTTGCTCTGTGGAATTGAAACATTGTTTGGTGAACTTCTGACCTAACTCAACAAAGCAGTGTCCCATGAGCTGTTGCTATGGTAGCAGGCAGAAGTCAAGTTGGGGGAAGGGTACTAGGCAGAAGTCAAGTTGGGGGAAGGGTACTTTTGGAAAAGGGTTGGTTTTCAACCAATAGAAATGTGTGATTACATTTGAAAAAAAGGGGGAAGCACTGAGATTTGAAATTAACATGTATATGTGTGGAAAAAGAGAGGGAAAGTTTGCCATTATCTGGTTCTGCTGAGAGGAGAGAGGTGTAAAGAACAGAGATCCTGGCTCTGATAATCTGCTGTTTGAGTGCCACATTTCTTTCACAGCTAACTAATTTTAAAGGTGAGTTTAGAGTTTGAGAGGGGATGTATATGGTAAATTAAGAAATGAATAATAGAAATGGAATTCCTTTTGTTGAAGTTGTGTTTATCATTTTCTGTTTTGGGAGAAATTTAAATGTGAGGAACATGTAAAATAATATGGACTATGTTTTCACGATAAATTAAGGTGTACTGGTAAAAATAAGGAATACTTTAAGGGTTTGAGGTTGCACTCAGTAATGCAAATACATACAGCATTAGTAAGGCTGGTTGCCCTTGCTGGAGTGTAGGCAGTCACCCAGGTTACACATGGTTCTGGTCTGAAAAAGCAGTTTGGACATGTGCTTTTTTAAGAATCTGAAAAGTGGATTCAAAATGTGTCAGTCTGTAAAAGTGTTTATCACTTGCCAAAAAAAAGAGTAGTAAGTGTGCTTTCAAATTGGCAAAGAAATTTCGTTTTGTGACTAATATGAAAACATGACTCTGTGTGCAAAAAGGAATTACAGGCAGAGATTTATTGCGTATTGCTCTGGTGATTTCACAGTTGCATTAGATGGAAAGGGGGAGCCATTTTTTGGTGCAGAAGCAGACTCTTAGCACACACCCAGCTGCTTACCCTGTGGAATCATGCACAGTATTCACAAGCGAGTGGGGTTTGAGGTTTCAGTCAGTAATGCAAATACATTCAGCATCACTAAGGCTGGTTGCCCTTGCTGGAGTGTAGTCAGTCACCCAGGTTACACATGGTGCTGGTCTGAAAAAGCAGTTTGGACATGTGCTTTTTTAAGAATCTGAAAAGTGGATTCAAAATGTGTCAGTCTGTAAAAGTGTTTATCACTTGCCAAAAAAAAGAGTAGTAAGTGTGCTTTCAAATTGGCAAAGAAATTTCGTTTTGTGACTAATATGAAAACATGACTCTGTGTGCAAAAAGGAATTACAGGCAGAGATTTATTGTGTATTGCTCTGGTGATTTCACAGTTGCATTAGATGGAAAGGGGGAGCCATTTTTTGGTGCAGAAGCAGACTCTTAGCACACACCCAGCTGCTTACCCTGTGGAATCATGCACAGTATTCACAAGCGAGTGGGGTTTGAGGTTTCAGTCAGTAATGCAAATACATTCAGCATCACTGAGGCTGGTTGCCCTTGCTGGAGTGTAGTCAGTCACCCAGGTTACACATGGTGCTGGTCTGAAAAAGCAGTTTGGACATGTGCTTTTTTAAGAATCTGAAAAGTGGATTCAAAATGTGTCAGTCTGTAAAAGTGTTTATTACTTGCCAAAAAAAGAGTAGTAAGTGTGCTTTCAAATTGGCAAAGAAATTTCGTTTTGTGACTAATGTGAAAACATAACTCTGTGTGTAAATAGGAATTACAGGCAGAGATTTATTGCGTATTGCTCTGGTGATTTTACATTTGTATTAGATGGAAAGGGGAAGCCATTTTTTGGTGCAGAAGCAGACTCTTAGCACACACCCAGCTGCTTACCCTGTGGAATCATGCACAGTATTCACAAGCGAGTGGGGTTTGAGGTTTCAGTCAGTAATGCAAATACATTCAGCATCACTAAGGCTGGTTGCCCTTGCTGGAGTGTAGTCAGTCACCCAGGTTACACATGGTGCTGGTCTGAAAAAGAAGTTTGGACATGTGCTTTTTTAAGAATCTGAAAAGTGGATTCAAAATGTGTCAGTCTGTAAAAGTGTTTATTACTTGCCAAAAAAAAGAGTAGTAAGTGTGCTTTCAAATTGGCAAAGAAATTTCGTTTTGTGACTAATGTGAAAACATGACTCTGTGTGTAAATAGGAATTACAGGCAGAGATTTATTGCGTATTGCTCTGGTGATTTTACATTTGTATTAGATGGAAAGGGGGAGCCATTTTTTGGTGCAGAAGCAGACTCTTAGCACACACCCAGCTGCTTACCCTGTGGAATCATGCACAGTATTCACAAGCGAGTGGGGTTTGAGGTTTCAGTCAGTAATGCAAATACATTCAGCATCACTAAGGCTGGTTGCCCTTGCTGGAGTGTAGTCAGTCACCCAGGTTACACATGGTGCTGGTCTGAAAAAGCAGTTTGGACATGTGCTTTTTTAAGAATCTGAAAAGTGGATTCAAAATGTGTCAGTCTGTAAAAGTGTTTATCACTTGCCAAAAAAAAGAGTAGTAAGTGTGCTTTCAAATTGGCAAAGAAATTTCGTTTTGTGACTAATATGAAAACATGACTCTGTGTGCAAAAAGGAATTACAGGCAGAGATTTATTGCGTATTGCTCTGGTGATTTCACAGTTGCATTAGATGGAAAGGGGGAGCCATTTTTTGGTGCAGAAGCAGACTCTTAGCACACACACAGCTGCTTACCCTGTGGAATCATGCACAGTATTCACAAGCGAGTGGGGTTTGAGGTTTCAGTCAGTAATGCAAATACATTCAGCATCACTAAGGCTGGTTGCCCTTGCTGGAGTGTAGTCAGTCACCCAGGTTACACATGGTGCTGGTCTGAAAAAGCAGTTTGGACATGTGCTTTTTTAAGAATCTGAAAAGTGGATTCAAAATGTGTCAGTCTGTAAAAGTGTTTATCACTTGCCAAAAAAAAGAGTAGTAAGTGTGCTTTCAAATTGGCAAAGAAATTTCGTTTTGTGTCTAATATGAAAACATGACTCTGTGTGCAAAAAGGAATTACAGGCAGAGATTTATTGCGTATTGCTCTGGTGATTTCACAGTTGCATTAGATGGAAAGGGGGAGCCATTTTTTGGTGCAGAAGCAGACTCTTAGCACACACCCAGCTGCTTACCCTGTGGAATCATGCACAGTATTCACAAGCGAGTGGGGTTTGAGGTTTCAGTCAGTAATGCAAATACATTCAGCATCACTAAGGCTGGTTGCCCTTGCTGGAGTGTAGTCAGTCACCCAGGTTACACATGATGCTGGTCTGAAAAAGCAGTTTGGACATGTGCTTTTTTAAGAATCTGAAAAGTGGATTCAAAATGTGTCAGTCTGTAAAAGTGTTTATCACTTGCCAAAAAAAAGAGTAGTAAGTGTGCTTTCAAATTGGCAAAGAAATTTCGTTTTGTGACTAATATGAAAACATGACTCTGTGTGCAAAAAGGAATTACAGGCAGAGATTTATTGCGTATTGCTCTGGTGATTTCACAGTTGCATTAGATGGAAAGGGGGAGCCATTTTTTGGTGCAGAAGCAGACTCTTAGCACACACCCAGCTGCTTACCCTGTGGAATCATGCACAGTATTCACAAGCGAGTGGGGTTTGAGGTTTCAGTCAGTAATGCAAATACATTCAGCATCACTAAGGCTGGTTGCCCTTGCTGGAGTGTAGTCAGTCACCCAGGTTACACATGGTGCTGGTCTGAAAAAGCAGTTTGGACATGTGCTTTTTTAAGAATCTGAAAAGTGGATTCAAAATGTGTCAGTCTGTAAAAGTGTTTATCACTTGCCAAAAAAAAGAGTAGTAAGTGTGCTTTCAAATTGGCAAAGAAATTTCGTTTTGTGTCTAATATGAAAACATGACTCTGTGTGCAAAAAGGAATTACAGGCAGAGATTTATTGCGTATTGCTCTGGTGATTTCACAGTTGCATTAGATGGAAAGGGGGAGCCATTTTTTGGTGCAGAAGCAGACTCTTAGCACACACCCAGCTGCTTACCCTGTGGAATCATGCACAGTATTCACAAGCGAGTGGGGTTTGAGGTTTCAGTCAGTAATGCAAATACATTCAGCATCACTAAGGCTGGTTGCCCTTGCTGGAGTGTCGTCAGTCACCCAGGTTACACATGGTGCTGGTCTGAAAAAGCAGTTTGGACATGTGCTTTTTTAAGAATCTGAAAAGTGGATTCAAAATGTGTCAGTCTGTAAAAGTGTTTATCACTTGCCAAAAAAAAGAGTAGTAAGTGTGCTTTCAAATTGGCAAAGAAATTTCGTTTTGTGACTAATATGAAAACATGACTCTGTGTGCAAAAAGGAATTACAGGCAGAGATTTATTGTGTATTGCTCTGGTGATTTCACAGTTGCATTAGATGAAAAGGGGGAGACATTTTTTGGTGCAGAAGCAGACTCTTAGCACACACCCAGCTGCTTACCCTGTGGAATCATGCACAGTATTCACAAGCGAGTGGGGTTTGAGGTTTCAGTCAGTAATGCAAATACATTCAGCATCACTAAGGCTGGTTGCCCTTGCTGGAGTGTAGTCAGTCACCCAGGTTACACATGGTGCTGGTCTGAAAAAGAAGTTTGGACATGTGCTTTTTTAAGAATCTGAAAAGTGGATTCAAAATGTGTCAGTCTGTAAAAGTGTTTATTACTTGCCAAAAAAAAGAGTAGTAAGTGTGCTTTCAAATTGGCAAAGAAATTTCGTTTTGTGACTAATGTGAAAACATGACTCTGTGTGCAAAAAGGAATTACAGGCAGAGATTTATTGCGTATTGCTCTGGTGATTTCACAGTTGAATTAGATGGAAAGGGGGAGCCATTTTTTGGTGCAGAAGCAGACTCTTAGCACACACACAGCTGCTTACCCTGTGGAATCATGCACAGTATTCACAAGCGAGTGGGGTTTGAGGTTTCAGTCAGTAATGCAAATACATTCAGCATCACTAAGGCTGGTTGCCCTTGCTGGAGTGTAGTCAGTCACCCAGGTTACACATGGTGCTGGTCTGAAAAAGCAGTTTGGACATGTGCTTTTTTAAGAATCTGAAAAGTGGATTCAAAATGTGTCAGTCTGTAAAAGTGTTTATCACTTGCCAAAAAAAAGAGTAGTAAGTGTGCTTTCAAATTGGCAAAGAAATTTCGTTTTGTGTCTAATATGAAAACATGACTCTGTGTGCAAAAAGGAATTACAGGCAGAGATTTATTGCGTATTGCTCTGGTGATTTCACAGTTGCATTAGATGGAAAGGGGGAGCCATTTTTTGGTGCAGAAGCAGACTCTTAGCACACACCCAGCTGCTTACCCTGTGGAATCATGCACAGTATTCACAAGCGAGTGGGGTTTGAGGTTTCAGTCAGTAATGCAAATACATTCAGCATCACTAAGGCTGGTTGCCCTTGCTGGAGTGTCGTCAGTCACCCAGGTTACACATGGTGCTGGTCTGAAAAAGCCGTTTGGACATGTGCTTTTTTAAGAATCTGAAAAGTGGATTCAAAATGTGTCAGTCTGTAAAAGTGTTTATCACTTGCCAAAAAAAAGAGTAGTAAGTGTGCTTTCAAATTGGCAAAGAAATTTCGTTTTGTGACTAATATGAAAACATGACTCTGTGTGCAAAAAGGAATTACAGGCAGAGATTTATTGCGTATTGCTCTGGTGATTTCACAGTTGCATTAGATGGAAAGGGGGAGCCATTTTTTGGTGCAGAAGCAGACTCTTAGCACACACCCAGCTGCTTACCCTGTGGAATCATGCACAGTATTCACAAGCGAGTGGGGTTTGAGGTTTCAGTCAGTAATGCAAATACATTCAGCATCACTAAGGCTGGTTGCCCTTGCTGGAGTGTAGTCAGTCACCCAGGTTACACATGATGCTGGTCTGAAAAAGCAGTTTGGACATGTGCTTTTTTAAGAATCTGAAAAGTGGATTCAAAATGTGTCAGTCTGTAAAAGTGTTTATCACTTGCCAAAAAAAAGAGTAGTAAGTGTGCTTTCAAATTGGCAAAGAAATTTCGTTTTGTGACTAATATGAAAACATGACTCTGTGTGCAAAAAGGAATTACAGGCAGAGATTTATTGTGTATTGCTCTGGTGATTTCACAGTTGCATTAGATGAAAAGGGGGAGACATTTTTTGGTGCAGAAGCAGACTCTTAGCACACACCCAGCTGCTTACCCTGTGGAATCATGCACAGTATTCACAAGCGAGTGGGGTTTGAGGTTTCAGTCAGTAATGCAAATACATTCAGCATCACTAAGGCTGGTTGCCCTTGCTGGAGTGTAGTCAGTCACCCAGGTTACACATGGTGCTGGTCTGAAAAAGAAGTTTGGACATGTGCTTTTTTAAGAATCTGAAAAGTGGATTCAAAATGTGTCAGTCTGTAAAAGTGTTTATTACTTGCCAAAAAAAAGAGTAGTAAGTGTGCTTTCAAATTGGCAAAGAAATTTCGTTTTGTGACTAATGTGAAAACATGACTCTGTGTGTAAATAGGAATTACAGGCAGAGATTTATTGCGTATTGCTCTGGTGATTTTACATTTGTATTAGATGGAAAGGGGGAGCCATTTTTTGGTGCAGAAGCAGACTCTTAGCACACACCCAGCTGCTTACCCTGTGGAATCATGCACAGTATTCACAAGCGAGTGGGGTTTGAGGTTTCAGTCAGTAATGCAAATACATTCAGCATCACTAAGGCTGGTTGCCCTTGCTGGAGTGTAGTCAGTCACCCAGGTTACACATGGTGCTGGTCTGAAAAAGCAGTTTGGACATGTGCTTTTTTAAGAATCTGAAAAGTGGATTCAAAATGTGTCAGTCTGTAAAAGTGTTTATCACTTGCCAAAAAAAAGAGTAGTAAGTGTGCTTTCAAATTGGCAAAGAAATTTCGTTTTGTGACTAATATGAAAACATGACTCTGTGTGCAAAAAGGAATTACAGGCAGAGATTTATTGCGTATTGCTCTGGTGATTTCACAGTTGCATTAGATGGAAAGGGGGAGCCATTTTTTGGTGCAGAAGCAGACTCTTAGCACACACACAGCTGCTTACCCTGTGGAATCATGCACAGTATTCACAAGCGAGTGGGGTTTGAGGTTTCAGTCAGTAATGCAAATACATTCAGCATCACTAAGGCTGGTTGCCCTTGCTGGAGTGTAGTCAGTCACCCAGGTTACACATGGTGCTGGTCTGAAAAAGCAGTTTGGACATGTGCTTTTTTAAGAATCTGAAAAGTGGATTCAAAATGTGTCAGTCTGTAAAAGTGTTTATCACTTGCCAAAAAAAAGAGTAGTAAGTGTGCTTTCAAATTGGCAAAGAAATTTCGTTTTGTGTCTAATATGAAAACATGACTCTGTGTGCAAAAAGGAATTACAGGCAGAGATTTATTGCGTATTGCTCTGGTGATTTCACAGTTGCATTAGATGGAAAGGGGGAGCCATTTTTTGGTGCAGAAGCAGACTCTTAGCACACACCCAGCTGCTTACCCTGTGGAATCATGCACAGTATTCACAAGCGAGTGGGGTTTGAGGTTTCAGTCAGTAATGCAAATACATTCAGCATCACTAAGGCTGGTTGCCCTTGCTGGAGTGTAGTCAGTCACCCAGGTTACACATGATGCTGGTCTGAAAAAGCAGTTTGGACATGTGCTTTTTTAAGAATCTGAAAAGTGGATTCAAAATGTGTCAGTCTGTAAAAGTGTTTATCACTTGCCAAAAAAAAGAGTAGTAAGTGTGCTTTCAAATTGGCAAAGAAATTTCGTTTTGTGACTAATATGAAAACATGACTCTGTGTGCAAAAAGGAATTACAGGCAGAGATTTATTGCGTATTGCTCTGGTGATTTCACAGTTGCATTAGATGGAAAGGGGGAGCCATTTTTTGGTGCAGAAGCAGACTCTTAGCACACACCCAGCTGCTTACCCTGTGGAATCATGCACAGTATTCACAAGCGAGTGGGGTTTGAGGTTTCAGTCAGTAATGCAAATACATTCAGCATCACTAAGGCTGGTTGCCCTTGCTGGAGTGTAGTCAGTCACCCAGGTTACACATGGTGCTGGTCTGAAAAAGCAGTTTGGACATGTGCTTTTTTAAGAATCTGAAAAGTGGATTCAAAATGTGTCAGTCTGTAAAAGTGTTTATCACTTGCCAAAAAAAAGAGTAGTAAGTGTGCTTTCAAATTGGCAAAGAAATTTCGTTTTGTGTCTAATATGAAAACATGACTCTGTGTGCAAAAAGGAATTACAGGCAGAGATTTATTGCGTATTGCTCTGGTGATTTCACAGTTGCATTAGATGGAAAGGGGGAGCCATTTTTTGGTGCAGAAGCAGACTCTTAGCACACACCCAGCTGCTTACCCTGTGGAATCATGCACAGTATTCACAAGCGAGTGGGGTTTGAGGTTTCAGTCAGTAATGCAAATACATTCAGCATCACTAAGGCTGGTTGCCCTTGCTGGAGTGTCGTCAGTCACCCAGGTTACACATGGTGCTGGTCTGAAAAAGCAGTTTGGACATGTGCTTTTTTAAGAATCTGAAAAGTGGATTCAAAATGTGTCAGTCTGTAAAAGTGTTTATCACTTGCCAAAAAAAAGAGTAGTAAGTGTGCTTTCAAATTGGCAAAGAAATTTCGTTTTGTGACTAATATGAAAACATGACTCTGTGTGCAAAAAGGAATTACAGGCAGAGATTTATTGTGTATTGCTCTGGTGATTTCACAGTTGCATTAGATGAAAAGGGGGAGACATTTTTTGGTGCAGAAGCAGACTCTTAGCACACACCCAGCTGCTTACCCTGTGGAATCATGCACAGTATTCACAAGCGAGTGGGGTTTGAGGTTTCAGTCAGTAATGCAAATACATTCAGCATCACTAAGGCTGGTTGCCCTTGCTGGAGTGTAGTCAGTCACCCAGGTTACACATGGTGCTGGTCTGAAAAAGAAGTTTGGACATGTGCTTTTTTAAGAATCTGAAAAGTGGATTCAAAATGTGTCAGTCTGTAAAAGTGTTTATTACTTGCCAAAAAAAAGAGTAGTAAGTGTGCTTTCAAATTGGCAAAGAAATTTCGTTTTGTGACTAATGTGAAAACATGACTCTGTGTGTAAATAGGAATTACAGGCAGAGATTTATTGCGTATTGCTCTGGTGATTTTACATTTGTATTAGATGGAAAGGGGGAGCCATTTTTTGGTGCAGAAGCAGACTCTTAGCACACACCCAGCTGCTTACCCTGTGGAATCATGCACAGTATTCACAAGCGAGTGGGGTTTGAGGTTTCAGTCAGTAATGCAAATACATTCAGCATCACTAAGGCTGGTTGCCCTTGCTGGAGTGTAGTCAGTCACCCAGGTTACACATGGTGCTGGTCTGAAAAAGCAGTTTGGACATGTGCTTTTTTAAGAATCTGAAAAGTGGATTTAAAATGTGTCAGTCTGTAAAAGTGTTTATCACTTGCCAAAAAAAAGAGTAGTAAGTGTGCTTTCAAATTGGCAAAGAAATTTCGTTTTGTGACTAATATGAAAACATGACTCTGTGTGCAAAAAGGAATTACAGGCAGAGATTTATTGCGTATTGCTCTGGTGATTTCACAGTTGCATTAGATGGAAAGGGGGAGCCATTTTTTGGTGCAGAAGCAGACTCTTAGCACACACACAGCTGCTTACCCTGTGGAATCATGCACAGTATTCACAAGCGAGTGGGGTTTGAGGTTTCAGTCAGTAATGCAAATACATTCAGCATCACTAAGGCTGGTTGCCCTTGCTGGAGTGTAGTCAGTCACCCAGGTTACACATGGTGCTGGTCTGAAAAAGCAGTTTGGACATGTGCTTTTTTTAGAATCTGAAAAGTGGATTCAAAATGTGTCAGTCTGTAAAAGTGTTTATCACTTGCCAAAAAAAAGAGTAGTAAGTGTGCTTTCAAATTGGCAAAGAAATTTCGTTTTGTGACTAATATGAAAACATTACTCTGTGTGCAAAAAGGAATTACAGGCAGAGATTTATTGCGTATTGCTTTGGTGATTTCACAGTTGCATTAGATGGAAAGGGGGAGCCATTTTTTGGTGCAGAAGCAGACTCTTAGCACACACCCAGCTGCTTACCCTGTGGAATCATGCACAGTATTCACAAGCGAGTGGGGTTTGAGGTTTCAGTCAGTAATGCAAATACATTCAGCATCACTAAGGCTGGTTGCCCTTGCTGGAGTGTAGTCAGTCACCCAGGTTACACATGGTGCTGGTCTGAAAAAGCAGTTTGGACATGTGCTTTTTTAAGAATCTGAAAAGTGGATTCAAAATGTGTCAGTCTGTAAAAGTGTTTATCACTTGCCAAAAAAAAGAGTAGTAAGTGTGCTTTCAAATTGGCAAAGAAATTTCGTTTTGTGACTAATATGAAAACATGACTCTGTGTGCAAAAAGGAATTACAGGCAGAGATTTATTGCGTATTGCTCTGGTGATTTCACAGTTGCATTAGATGGAAAGGGGGAGCCATTTTTTGGTGCAGAAGCAGACTCTTAGCACACACCCAGCTGCTTACCCTGTGGAATCATGCACAGTATTCACAAGCGAGTGGGGTTTGAGGTTTCATTCAGTAATGCAAATACATTCAGCATCACTAAGGCTGGTTGCCCTTGCTGGAGTGTAGTCAGTCACCCAGGTTACACATGGTGCTGGTCTGAAAAAGCAGTTTGGACATGTGCTTTTTTAAGAATCTGAAAAGTGGATTCAAAATGTGTCAGTCTGTAAAAGTGTTTATCACTTGCCAAAAAAAAGAGTAGTAAGTGTGCTTTCAAATTGGCAAAGAAATTTCGTTTTGTGACTAATATGAAAACATGACTCTGTGTGCAAAGAGGAATTACAGGCAGAGATTTATTGCGTATTGCTCTGGTGATTTCACAGTTGCATTAGACGGAAAGGGGGAGCCATTTTTTGGTGCAGAAGCACACTCTTAGCACACACCCAGCTGCTTACCCTGTGGAATCATGCACAGTATTCACAAGTGAGTGGGGTTTGAGGTTTCAGTCAGTAATGCAAAAACATTCAGCATCACTAAGGCTGGTTGCCCTTGCTGGAGTGTAGTCAGTCACCCAGGTTACACATGGTGCTGGTCTGAAAAAGCAGTTTGGACATGTGCTTTTTTAAGAATCTGAAAAGTGGATTCATAATGTGTCAGTCTGTAAAAGTACTTTTCACTTGCCTAAAAAGTAGTAGAAAGTATGCTTTGCAATTGGCAAAGAAATTTCGTTTTCTGTCTAATTTCAAAGCATGACTTTGTGTGCACACAGGAATTATTTTTAGATATTTAATTTGTGAAGGTGTTATTGTGATTTTCATTTATAGGAAAGGGGTTTATAGTATTTTAAGATTTCTAAAGAACATAAAAAATGTAGTAATATATTTAAATAAAATAAAGGAATTTTTTTTTAGTTTTTTTCAGGTATTGCTGAAGAGCAGTGAACAAAATTTAAGATGCCTACAAAATCCAGAGTAAAGAAAGACCACAAAAAAAACCTATATTTGAAGACAACTGGAGGACCTAAGTTAGTTGGAGATGCTCATGTTGGGAAAAAGAAAAAATCTTCTGGTAAGCAGACAAAAGATTTTTTAAAGAACATATTCAAAAAAAGGAAAAATGTACAAAATGTCTGTACTGGAAAGAATGTTTTCACTAGAAAAGGAAAGGAAAAAATTGAGAATTTAGTTAATGCAAATATACCTTCTGCAACTAAAAAGATTAACTTAAACAGAAAAACAGCGTTTAAAGTGATACGTAGAAAAATGTTTCAGAGAAGAGTTATGTCCAATTCGATAAAGGATGTGAAGAAATATAAGCAAAAGGCTAAATTTTACAAGAGAAAAAAAGAAATTGAAGCCATTGCAGCAAAGGCATTAGAATTAAAAAGGAAACTATTCATTTTAATTTTGAATAGGATGCGTACATTAGATAAAATGGTTAATGTACTGAAATCACAAAGCAAAAGGAAAAGAGTAGTGAACAGAACAAACTTTTGTAAAGTGTTTTTAGGAAAATGGATGCATAGTTCAAGTAGTGAACCTTTTTTTAATGAAGAGAGCTATTTTCAAAGTAATAGTTTGCTGCATGCAGTTGACACCAGAGGTGGTGCTTACGAAGTGAAAAATGGTTGCATAATGGAGAAGGAGATAATGGTTCCAAGAGATGAGGTACAAGTGATGGCGGATGAGGCTATGGGGAGACGTCCTAAAGCCCCAGTGCACACTTGGAATTGTAGTAGTATTTGCACTGTGCGTCAGGAATCTATTGATAAATTTCGTGAGTTTCTAAGAGAATATAGTAAAAAAAAGTGTAAAACAGAAGATTAAGGTGCTTCAAAGTCTAGATCCATGCAGAGTGAGAGAGAATACTGGTTTGCAGGGTTATTCTCTGGATTGTCTATCTAGAAAAGTGTGTAATAGTGTTTTCCATCATTTTAGAATGCTGGCTGTTCATCATACTGAAATGAGAAAGTTTGTGAGACGGTTGTATTTTGCTAAAAGTCCAGCAATAAAGTTAGATGAATTGAATAGGGCTCTGTTCCGTGGGTCAGTATCAGATGTAGAGAAGGTTGTTGATGAAATTCAGTTTTGTTACTTTGGTCCTGAACAAAACAGTGCAGAAAAGGACACAGTAAATGAGGAAGAAGTGGAAGAGAATGTAGAACCATTTGTAAGTAAGACATTTAATGATCACATAACAAAATTTGAAAAAATCTCTAATGAAAGACCAAATATTACTTGTATTTGTTGCCGCAGAACTCATTATAGAAAACAAACCAGGTATGTTGATCTCTATAGAAAAAGTGAAAATGAAGATAATTATAAGTGGAAGGATTTTGCCACATATATATTTCTTGAAAATTGTTTTGAATTGGGTGAAGTTCAGCGTATTTGTAAATACTGTTACAACAAATTAGAAGAAAATAGAATGCCGACCAGAGCTGTACATAATAATTTAGAATTGGATGTTATTCCTGCCGAACTTTCTGAATTAAATACTTATGAGTCTATACTTATTAAATGTGTTCATCCGTTCCAGACCATAGTACGTATGGAGCCCAAAACTGGTAAATTACCTCCTTCAGATTTACTGAGAGGTTTAAAAGGTAGAGTGGTGTATTTGCCCTTGGATTTGAAAAAAAATATGGAAACTATTGATGCAGATACTTTGGAAACTGAACCATTAGTTATTCTGGTTAATGGTGTACCTACAAAGAATAAGAAGATTTGGCAGGAGCTGGTAGATGTACGGAAAGTACAAAGAGCAAATTTGTATTTGAAAAGGAATAACAAATGGTATGAATCAATTTATATAGAAGAAGAAGAAGAAGAAGATTTACAAGAAGACACAGAAACACCAACTGGACAAATTGAAAAAGTGGACAAGTCAAAGGAAGAAGACATTTATGAACATTTTAGCATACATCCTCTTCATTCAAAAGAAGTTATGGGAGACAATATTGATCTGTTTCAGATGAAGAAAGCAAAAGGAACTCCCGTGAGTGTATGGGAGGAGAGCTTGGAAGCTCGATGTTTTCCCCAGCTGTTTCCTAAAGGAAAAGGAGGACGATACGATGAACGTCCAGAACAGATTCCAGCTTCTGAGTATCGGACTACAAGACTATATGCAGAAGATCCAAGATTTCGACAAAGTATTCCTTATTTGTTCCATCTTTTATTTGAAAGCGACTTGTCTGCATTATCATATGCAGTAAATCACATTTTAAGAAGTGGAGTACATTTACAAAATGTGTCTGCTAAGGATTTTATGGAGAAAGTGCAGCACCGAGATGATCATTTGGAAACACAACTGATCAATCTGATGGCTTGTCAGCGTGGGACAAATGAATATTGGTACCGACGCCATGGTGAATTAAAATGCATGTTACGGAATTTAGGAACACCAACATGGTTCGTTACCCTAAGCTGTGCTGAGTACGTTTGGGATGATTTACTGGATTTTCTACGAGAGGCAAATTCAAACATTAAAAACATCGAATACAAGACAGCAGGAGAACTGTGCTCATTGGATCCGGTTAATGTTTGCAGATATTTCAATCATAGATTTGAGGCTATGATGTCCTTCATCTGCAATAAAAAAAATCCACCTCTAGGAGAAGTAGTGGATTTCTTTTGGAGAAAAGAGTACCAGGCAAGAGGTGCTCCTCATATTCATATGCTGTTGTGGATCAAGGATGCCCCAAAGTTTGGAACAGATGCTGATGAAGCAGTGTTATCTTACATTGAAGAATATGCAACATGTGCTATACCAAAAAGCACAGAAGAGAAAAAGTTAAAGGAGCAAGTTTTACGTTTCCAAAGTCATCGGTGTGGAAAATACTGTCGACGGAAATACAAGAGCAAAGATAAATACTACACTAAATGTCGATTTGGATTTCCTAGACCTGTTCTTTCAAATGGAAGAGTAAACAGTTTTATGTCATCTGTGAGACATACTATAACAAGAAAATCACCTAAGAATACCTACAACCTTAAAAGAAAAGAAGAATCAAAAAATATAAATGACTACAACCCAGTCATTTTATCCATGTGGAATGCTAACATGGATATACAGTATGTAGCTGACAATTCCATTGCTGTTGCTCGATATGTAACGTCTTACATTACGAAATCTGAAAAAACTGAATTGAAGGAAATGTGGGAAGAGATTTCTCACGAGAAGACTGTCAGTAAGAAGCTGTACAGTTTCAGTTTAAAGATGTTATCGCATCGAGAAATTGGATCCTACGAATGTTCAGATAGGTTATCTTCTGCAAGTCTCTACTCGAAATCAAGAAGAATAATTTGGGCAAGTTTAGGCCTTGCAGCAATGAGAAATCGGGTACTGAAATCTGTTGGAGAAATTGAATATTTGGCCGAGAATGACCCAGAAAGTACAGATATTTTGAAATCAAACATGTTGGACACATATTACCCAAAGAGAAGTCATCATCTGGAGAACATGTGTCTTTATGAAGTGCTGCAGAACTACATTTATTCACGGAAAGCCGCAGAAGACATCAACAATGGAAAATATAAAGTCATTGGTGAGGAAGGATGTTTGGTGAAGCAAACAAAAGGAAGTTTGATAAATCACAGGAAGCTGAGTTGCGACAGTACTGACAAAAAGGAATTTTACTACTTGGCTCTTTTACAGCTGTTTAAACCATGGCGTACAGAGGATGAACTACTGGGAGAATTTCAAAGCTATGAAGATTCTTTTAATGCTTGCAAAGACAGCATACAATGCAGTACATTCTCAACTTATCTGCAAATGTTAAATGAAGAAATTGAACAGGAAACTACAATTGCAGCAGAAGTAGCTAGAGACAGTTCTCAGGACAGCCAAAGTTCAGGAACACTCAGTCAAGATCCCCTAGGACAACCAATCGTTGAAAATGAAGCATCAATAGCCATGAATGAAGTGGAAACGGCTATGAATCAAGCTCAAGAAGAATTTATAGACTTACAAAATTTGGAAAGACAACTGAACGAAGAGCAGCAACAAATTTATGAAGAGATCAGAAACAAAATTGATCACGGATTTCTACATGAAAAAAAAGAGTGCTCATGCACATCATTTCATCCAATCAGGATGTATGTAAGTGGACAAGCTGGAACTGGAAAAAGTTTCTTAATAAAAGTCATCAGAAGCTACCTACAGCAAAAAACGGATTCTACTTTGTCTTGTGTGGTTACTGCTCCAACTGGGTTAGCAGCATATAACATAAAAGGAATCACCTTACATCGTTTGCTAATGTTACCAGTGGAGCATGAGAACAAAATACAATACAACAAGCTAACTGGAGAAGCATGCTTGGAAGTTTCAAGAGTATTGAAGAAGATGCAAGTTCTCATTATTGATGAGGTGAGCATGGTATCAAACTTAATGCTTGCCTTTGTGCATTTGAGAATGCAGCAAATTCTAAGGACAGACTATGACGTGTTATTTGGTGGAAAACATGTCATAGTTTTTGGGGATCTTCTACAGCTTACTCCAGTTAAAGGACAACCAGTGTTTAATACTGTGACACATGAAGACACAAAGAAGTCATTGGGAAGCATCGGTAATGCAAATATTTGGTCCTTCTTTGAGTACAAGGAACTCACTACCAATATGAGACAAGCAAACGATGAAGAATATGGAAGTATTCTGAAAGATATCAGAATTGGACTACTCACTGAAGCTGGCACAAAACCATTACAGAGTCGGTTGCTACATCATTTATTTCCAAAGGAAGAAATAGTTGCAGAGAAGATATACAAGAACATTGCAGAAAAGAAAAGTGTCATCTGCTTAATGCCAACTCTACGTGAATGCTCAATATTCAATGAGGAGCTTTTGAAATTGGAAAAGGAAGATATCAGGAAATTGGAAGCAGTGGACAAAATTGAGGATGGAAGAATTACTATCACATTAACAAGCACACTGAAAAATAAATTGGATTCACTAGAGAAGAACATTTCCAAAACAGCTGGATTAGAAAAAAATCTATATGTTTGCATGAACTGTAGAGTATTTTTAAGGAGAAATTTGGATGTTGAAAAAGGTTTAGTTAATGGAGCTATGGGAAGAGTTGTGGGTTTTATTAATTATCAAAAAAAAGATGGAATTGAATGTTTAAAAATAAAATTTGATCAAATAGAAGAAGTTAAAGATATTTGTCGTTGTTCAGTTCGTTTCATGCTTGTGAAAGACTTATATGTACGTAGGAAGCAGTTTCCGTTTTCTCTAGCATATGCTGTAACTATTCACAAGTCTCAAGGATTGACTGTAGATTGTGCATTTGTGAACATTGGTTCAACTGTGTTCAAAGAAGGTATGGCATATGTTGCTTTGTCACGAGTGAAAACATTATCAGGTTTATTCATGATAGACTTTGATGACTCAAAAGTTAGTGCTGATACAAATTGTGTAAAGGAGTATAATAGATTAAGAAGAAGCTATGCTCCTCATTTAGGTCAGTATCCTGTGTTGGAGAAACGTGTAGTTTCTCGTAAAAGGAGAAATGAGAATATCTGTAATGAAGATGTAGAGAGGAGGAAAAAAAAGAGGAGTGATGTAATTGCAAGCAAAAAGAAAAAGGAAAATGAAGAACAGGTTGTAGGATGTCATTTTGAAAATAGCTCTGGTGTCAACTGCTACGCTAATGTAGTGCTGAATGTTGCATTTTATCTGGAAAGTGTGCAAGAGCAGATAATAGTAAATCAGGGAAAAAGATTCTGTTCTGAGTTGAGTCTCCTTTTTCAAAAGCTGAGTAATGATAAAACTCAAATAGAAAGTGCTACTGAAATTAGAAAACTTTTAGATGTATGTTCAGGACGAACACAGTTTTCTCAAAATGTACAGCAAGACGCACAGGAATTCTTGATGTTTTTTCTTCAGGTACTGGAAGAAGAAGGGGTTCCCATTGAAAATGTATTTGGTCTCTCTCATAAATGGGAACATAGTTGTGAAAACTGTTATAATATATGTGGCTCTAATGTTGATTCTGAAAGGTTTATTTATTTAACATTGCCAGAAAGTAAAACAGTCACTTTTGCTAAATTAGTTAAAGATGCTAATCATAGCATGGAATGCAGTGAGTGTCAATCTGACATGTTTTCAACGTTCATTTTAAAAGAATACGGACAGTATGTAATTTTAATGATGCAACGCTGTAAAGCTGATGGTTCAAAATTAGATACTTTAATAAAGAAGTTTACAGGACAGCAATTATCAATTTCAGGAAAAACTTTTGTAAGAGTTGCAATAATTTTCCATGATGGACCTACTGTAACTTCTGGTCATTACACAGTTTATCTTAAAAGTGAAAAAGGCTGGACACTGTGTAATGATTCCCAATTGATTTTTAAGCAACGTTTGCCTTTTGATTTAGCAAATTCCTATCTAATCTTCCTGAAACCAAAATTTTAGAGAGACTTGGCAAGATCTGTACAAAACAATTTTACCATTTTATTGGATTACCATTGGAATTTTCAAAAAAATGATTTTACAAATTATCATTTGGCCTAATGGAAAGGTAACCAATTGTAATGTGGACTTTTTCAATTTTTAATGAAACTTTGGAAAACCAAAAATTTTGAAAAAATCGGTAACATCTGCACAATTTAAATTTTGGAATGTTATTGGATTGCCATTGGAAATTTATTCCAAAAAGATTTTTAAAATTACTATTTGGCCATGCGGAAAGGTAAACAATTCTATTGTGGACTTATTTAATTATTAATTAATCTTTCGGAAACCAAAATGTTACAGACAATCGGTGAGATCTGTACAATTTAAACTTTAGATTTTTATTGGATTACCATTGGAAATTTAATCAAAAAAGAATTTTAAAATTACTATTTGGCCTAAAGGAAATGGAATCAGATGTATTGTGGAGTTATTTGAGATATATTTTTGTGATTATACTTCTGAAACAAAAATGTCAGACGGTATTTTAAAGAAATAAGTATTGATATTAGATGATATTTTTTAAGAATATTATGCATTTCTATAAAGTTATGTTTATGCAAAAAGAGATTGTGGGCTTTTTTAAAACAATCTTTGAGATTGTTAATTTTTTTTTTGCCCGCTGTTAAATGATGAATGCAATTGCTTTCACAATTTATAGTGAAATGCAATATATTCTGAAAACAGCAAAAAAAGGCAAATTTTTTTTTTGAAAAATATGTAAATATGTGTACTGTATTATAAAATGTTTTATTAAATATTAATACTTTTTTCTTTTTTTTCAGATTGAGATAGAAAATTTTCGAAAACTAGAACCATTTTTAAAGCAATTAAAATTAAATTTAAATTAATAAATATTTTTTTGAGTGGGTATGGTAAGTCAAAAATTTCATGGTCCCTTTTTTCCACTTCTCCACAATCACATTTTCAGTTTTTCATTGTAGTCTCTCAAGGACCTTGTAATGTGATAATTGATTTGTAGTGTTTTTTTTAAAAAAAAAAAAAGAAATTACGCGTACCGTACGCGTACGGTAAAAAAAAAAATCAAAAAAAAGTTTTAAAAACATATATAAAAAATAGATGAAAGGTAAGGTTGGCTCTTACAAGAGCCGTTGTGTTCATGCAGGGACAGAGGAAAGAAAGATTGGGAATATTAGTCGGTACGACAAATGTGCTGATCTATTTTATTGTTCACTAGGGAAACACTGGTCTCCCTATGACAAATTAGATCATGACAAGTGGCGCACCGTATTTAAACCCTCAAAAAACGAGGGTTTGTTTCCAGAGGAGAAGAAAAAGGAGATGCTCCCACCACAGATGAAGGGCTCACCTGACCTGCAGAAGAAGGACTCGGCCCTGCAGATGATGGACCAGGCTGAGCTGCTGTGGATGTGCTTGGTTGACTTACTGAAGGGTTACCTTCAGTATGTCGAGCATGTGTCCTTCTGTGTACATCTTTAAGGTGTCTCAATATGGTGTGATTCCCGAAGGAATACTTCTTGTTGGGATTCCCTCTTGAAAGTACACGGCCACACAGCTTACAAGTCACTAAGGGTGCATTTACCTTTTTCTTGTCCTCTGGAAAAGTAAAATACTCCCATATGAAAGAGGTCTTTTCTTTCCTCCTTCTCTGCCTCAAGGTAGTGCTGCTAGCCTCACTCTCAGAAGAGTTCTGCTGTTCTGTCATCGTATCACAAAGACAACCCAGCTCCTTCTTCTAAGGGATCACAAGCAGAAATGAGGGGAATGGGTGTGGTGTAGGAGAGTTCTAGAACTGAAAGTAGTTTCAACCAATCAAAAGTTGTGTTTCATGATCACATGACCCACCGTGCGCGTACGTTACGCTTACGGTGCGCTTACGGTGCGCTTACGTCAAAAGTACGCATGCGCGTAAAAAAGACATGCGCTCGCGCGCATGTGCATAACAGTCACTCCCCAATACTTCCGCGTAACGTGCGCGTGTAGCGTACACGCGTACGCGCCCCACGCGCAGTACGCGCGGCTACGCAAATTGCGTAACTATACGCAAACAGAGTAGATAAATTACGGACATTGCGTAAACCGTACGCTTACCGTAAGCTTACCGTACGCGCACTAAAAAAAAAAAAAAGAAAAAAAAAATATTTTCAAAGTTATACTAATATATCTTACCTGTTTGGTAAAAAAAAAAAGAGAAAACTTGAAATATTGCAGATTTTTTAGAAAAAAAACATAGTGTTTTAAGAGAATAAAAAGTTTAAAAAAAACTTTTTTTTAAAAAAAAAAAAACATTTAATATAAGAATTTATAAAAAAAAAATCAATAAAAAAAATATGGGAATCACATATGTTATAGCTAAGAATTAGCATTTAAAAAAACATACAAATTCACTGAAAAAACCATGGGTTTCACACACGTTATAGTTAGAAATTAGCATTTAAAAAACCTTGCAAATTCACTGAAAAAACCATAGGTTTCACACACGTTATAGTTAGGAATTAGCATTTAAAAAACCTTGCAAATTCAGTGAAAAAACCATAGGTTTCACACACGTTATAGTTAGCTGGACATTTCACTCGTAAAAAACCAATGAAATTTCCCCGTTATAGTTAGTTAAGCTAACTATAACTCGCGCGCCCGCAATGCACTGCTGATGACGTCACATATTACATCACTCATGACATGGTCAGTGACATCACTCATGACATCACTCATGACATCTCAAATGACATCACTGATGACATCACTGATGACATCATCCATGTGATAGAGTGGCAGACCTCCTCTCACCCTAATATAACCTTTGATACACACATTCAAAAATAGAGACTGAAATTTTCAAAAAAATGGACATACCAATACCAATTACAACAACCTCTTCAATAATTCTAAGATCCACATAAACATCCACTTATTCACCAACAGTCCTGTACAGTCACTCATTCGTGTACTCACACATCATATGTACTCATACACCTATACATCCTGTAACACAATGCCACTCATCCATAGAGTTACTCACACACATAGTTACTCATGCTAATAAAGAATCAAACATCCATTTACTTGCATATACAGTTATACACACACCACCACACTTACTTCTACGGAAACTTACACATACTTAGTCTTTTAAACAATCACTTATAGAAACACATACTTATTCATACAGGAACTCTTTCAATCTCTCACTCTCACATACACTCACTTATATACACCAATAGTCACATATACTAGTTTAAAACATATGTAGTTACTCATAGAGACACTATTGAGACAGCCATTCACTCACTAACACACCCATACACACACTCTTCCACCCATACAGTCCTGCACATATGCTGTCTTCAACACATAGTGAGTCACTCATTCATGCACTTATGCACTACGTAATACCCCCCACTGAACCATACAGACACTCAGACACTCATACTGATACTCAAAAAACCAACTAATAACCTATATAGACACTCATGTTGCTGCTCACCAACCCATGCAGCCACTTATACACAAAGTGAGAGACTGATACAGGTATTTACACATTTGAACATTACTCACTTAGCCATGTATTCAATAAGATACACTTAATCAGTCAGTAATACAATCAATTTTTCAAAAACAAATCATCCATTTAGACACTTATATACTCATTTATTCTTCCATCGACCTTGAGATATATAAAACATATTTAATTTTCAGAAAAACACACATTCACTGGATGATGTCATCAGTGATGTCATCAGTGATGTCATTTGAGATGTCATCAGTGATGTCATGAGTGATGTCACTGACCATGTCATGAGTGATGTAATATGTGACGTCATCAGCAGTGCATTGCGGGCGCGCGAGTTATAGTTAGCTTAACTAACTATAACGGGGAAATTTCATTGTTTTTTTACGAGTGAATTGTCCAGCTAACTATAACGTGTGTGAAACCTATGGTTTTTTCACTGAATTTGCAAGGTTTTTTAAATGCTAATTCCTAACTATAACGTGTGTGAAACCTATGGTTTTTTCAGTGAATTTGCAAGGTTTTTTAAATGCTAATTTCTAACTATAACGTGTGTGAAACCCATGGTTTTTTCAGTGAATATATATATATATATATATATATAGATAGATATATAGATATATATAGATATAGATAGATATATATAATATAAATATATTACCTACTGGCGGTCGCCAGTAGGTAGTTATAGTTAGGACCCTGTTTCCATAGGAAAACCGCAACATTCTATTTGGAATAACTTTGGCGCTGGTCGACGAATCCTCGCGAAATTTTCAAAACTAATGGGGCGCTACGCTCCGCTCCTACCCTGAAAGTCTCGGGGGGATTCGTCAAGCGGGGGCTGAGAAAAAAGGGGGGTCCCAAAACGCGTTTTTCCCATGCATTTTTCCATAGGACCTTTAGACACAGCTACAGCCCGAATGGCTGAACAGAGTTACTTGAAATTTGGCAGAGAGGTAGTCTACAGGTCAAGGAAGTGCCTTTTGTAGGTCTGGTGTAAATCTGTTCAGTAGTTCCTGAGAAAATAGCATTTAAATCAATATATATATCTGTGGCAGCTTACGGTGCGCTTACCGTGCGCTTACGGTAAGCTTACCGTACGCGTACGGTGCCGTGCGCGAGCGCGATTCTGATTGGCTGTTAGATCTTAGTAAACATTCGAATCGGTCGAAACCAGGAAGCGGCGGCCGCCATTTTCTCTCTCGCACTCTGAGGGGGGGAGGAAAATCAAAGGTGGAAAACATTTAAAGGGGCTGGTTAGACAGCTCCTAACCACCTAGCCTTGATTAAGGTGTCCCAAAAGAACCCCCAAGGTAAAAAATTCAATTTTAATTTTTTTCGAAAAAACGGCGATTAAGCTTACCGTACGCGTACGGTAAAAAAATAATTATAAAAAAAAAATTATCCACATTTTCCCCCACCCCGTGTGCAAATGGTGCCCGAAGGGTAACATTTGTGCATGGCATAGAAGCTAAAATGAACATTTAATATTTAACATTTCACAACGAAGCGCATAATATGTCCTCCGTGTGCGGACGGTGCGCGAAGCGCATCGTGCGTACACGGCCCATCCAGCGTAACGTGGGCACGCGGTGCGCGTAGCGCACCGCGTGCCCACCGTGCGTGCACGGCTCTAACTGCGTAAAGTAAGCGCGCGGTGCGCGAAGCACACCGCGTGCTCACTGTGCGCGCACGGTGCGCGCACGGAACGAACTGCGTTAAGTGGGCGCGCACGCCACGAACGGCGTAAAGTAACTTAGCATTTAAAAAAACGTACAAATTTACTGAAAAAACCATAGGTTTCACACACGTTATAGTTAGGAATTAGCATTTAAAAAACCTTGCAAATTCAATGAAAAAACCATAGGTTTCACACATGTTCTAGTTAGCTGGACATTTTACTCATAAAAAACCAATGAAATTCCCCCGTTATAGTTAGTGCAGGCAACTATAACTCACGCGACCGCAATCCTCTGCTGATGACATATGTGTCTTTATGAAAAAAAAATATTTGTAATATATGTATAGCTAAAATTTAATGGAAGAAGACATGGGCAAATAAGTGTCTAAATACAGTATTAGCATCAGCAGAGGATTGCGGTCGCGTGAGTTATAGTTGCCTGAACTAACTATAACGGGGGAATTTCATTGGTTTTTTATGAGTAAAATGTCCAGCTAACTAGAACATGTGTGAAACCTATGGTTTTTTCATTGAATTTGCAAGGTTTTTTAAATGCTAATTCCTAACTATAACGTGTGTGAAACCTATGGTTTTTTCAGTGAATATATATATATATATATCTCTCTCCCCTTATGGGTGATAGTGTGCCGCACAAATAAACATAGCACTACACACCACCTGCTGGAGCAATGAATATTGTTTGGCTTGGATCAGTTGAAATGGTTAGTCTTCTACACTGCATGTAGCAGGCGGCAACTCAAGAGACTTGTCTTTCTGCGCATACAGTTCAGAACAATATCCAGTTTAAGGTGTTGAACATTCTCCATTAGGCAGTCTGACACACAAGGAAGTGCAGCAGGGACAGCTCTCAGCTTACAGACAGCGGTCAGCTACCCTCCAAGGACCAGCAGCCAAGACTCTTGGTTCTTCTGATCTTCATGTAGGTCCAGCATTTGGACATCTAAGTCCAGTGCTTTGGGGAAAACAAGTTGAAAAGGGTCTGATTAGCCACGATTAAATTATAGAACAGCGGTTCCCATGGATCTCATTTGAGTAAAAGTAAGATAAGCAGTAAAGTCACAGTTGGCAATAAACGTGTATGTATACATTGAACCCCAGACAGTTATTTTGTGCTTGAAAGAAGTTTGTTTGATACAATTGTTAAATATAAAATCCAACAGCTATTGTCAGACTAATCGCTCATAAAGTTATGCAGAGTCTACTCAGTGAGAAAGAGAATTCTGTAGTAGGGGATCTCTGTGTATAGTCATAATCTGTGATTTGAAAATAGTCTCTTAAGTTGTCCTCTTCTGCAGTCCTGCATAGACACTTAAGAGAAAATCAAAGACAAATAATGCAGCCTGACATTAACAAGGCTACACTGGCCAGCACTTCATCCTGAAGTGACAAAAAAGATAGCCAAATAATATTTAAATTTACACATTTAGCTAAGTTTCACACCAAGAGAAACTACCCTTCACAAAACTCCTTTGTCATGATAGAGAGGAAGGGTTGGACAGACAAGTCCCATAGGCTGCCATTATGTGTCTGGAAAAGGGATACCGTGCCTTTAAGGAACCCTCTAGAGATCCTCGGCATCCCACGATGCACAGCCGAAGCTAAGTTACTTTCAATTCTTTTTTCCGGCTCCTGCTAGCAGGACCCTGGAGCATTGAACTCTACCTTTCTCGGTATTTCTTCAATTTTGGAGCTTTTTTGAAAGCTTTAGGTGCCGATCACGATCCGGTAAAAAATTCCCCCGTGCGACTCGTATCGGGTCTTTTTACCGTACGAATCGTACAAGTGCCGTACGAACTGGCAATCACGATTCGCATGGTAAAAAGTCCATACGAACCGCACCGGGAATCATTCCCCACACGTCCTCGGGTCGGAAAATGTGTCCGACACGTCCTCGGACGATTTACCTTACAAACGTAAAAATCCAAGTCCGACCGAGGAATCACGATCCATCCCGTGCGTCCGAGCCTACAACCGTATGGAAAAAACACCGTCCGCACCGAACACCAATAGCAACCATGGAGACATGTGCCCGCATACGCGCCCAACACTCCCCCCAGCCCCCGTACGTCCGACACGTACCCCCGTATATGTATACCCCCACCCGTCTATGTACACCCCAGTACGTTCCAGTCGCACCCCCACCCCAGTACGTGTCGTACCACCGTCTATGTACACCCCAGTACGTTCCAGTCGCACCCCCACCCCAGTACGTGTCGTACCCCCCGTGTACCTACACCCCAGTACGTTCGAGCCACACCCCCACCCCAGTACGTGTCACAGCCCCGTCTACCTACACCCCAGTACGTTCCAGTCGTACCCCCACCCCAGTACGTGTCGTACCCCCGTGTACCTACACCCCAGTACGTTCGAGCCACACCCCCACCCCAGTACGTGTCATAGCCCCGTCTACCTACACCCCAGTACGTTCCAGTCGTACCCCCACCCCAGTACGTGTCGTACCCCCCGTGTACCTACACCCCAGTACGTTCGAGCCACACCCCCACCCCAGTACGTGTCATAGCCCCGTCTACCTACACCCCAGTACGTTCCAGTCGTACCCCCACCCCAGTACGTGTCGTACCACCGTCAATGTACACCCCCCCACCCCTGTACGTGTCGTACCACCGTCTATGTACACCCCAGTACGTTCCAGTCGCACCCCCACCCCAGTACGTGTCGTACCCCCCGTGTACCTACACCCCAGTACGTTCGAGCCACACCCCCACCCCAGTACGTGTCACAGCCCCGTCTACCTACACCCCAGTACGTTCCAGTCGTACCCCCACCCCAGTACGTGTCGTACCCCCCGTGTACCTACACCCCAGTACGTTCGAGCCACACCCCCACCCCAGTACGTGTCATAGCCCCGTCTACCTACACCCCAGTACGTTCCAGTCGTACCCCCACCCCAGTACGTGTCGTACCACCGTCAATGTACACCCCCCCACCCCTGTACGTGTCGTACCACCGTCTATGTACACCCCAGTACGTTCCAGTCGCACCCCCACCCCAGTACGTGTCGTACCCCCGTGTACCTACACCCCAGTACGTTCGAGCCACACCCCCACCCCAGTACGTGTCACAGCCCCGTCTACCTACACCCCAGTACGTTCCAGTCGTACCCCCACCCCAGTACGTGTCGTACCACCGTCAATGTACACCCCCCCACCCCTGTACGTGTCGTACCACCGTCAATATACACCCCCCCTGTACGTGTCGTACCCCCGTGTACCCCCACCCCTGTACGTGTCGTACCACCGTCTATGTACACCCCCCCACCCCTGTACGTGTCGTACCACCGTCTATGTACACCCCCCCACCCCTGTACGTGTCGTACCACCGTCTATGTACACCCCCCACCCCTGTACGTGTCGTAACACCGTCCATGTACACCCCCCCACCCCTGTACGTGTCGTACCACCGTCTATGTACACCCCAGTACGTTCCAGTCGTACCCCCACCCCAGTACGTGTCGTACCACCGTCAATGTACACCCCCCCACCCCTGTACGTGACGTACCACCGTCTATGTACACCCCAGTACGTTCCAGTCGTACCCCCACCCCAGTACGTGTCGTACCACCGTCTATGTACACCCCCCCACCCCTGTACGTGTCGTACCACCGTCTATGTACACCCCCCCACCCCTGTACGTGTCGTACCACCGTCTATGTACACCCCAGTACGTTCCAGTCGTACCCCCACCCCAGTACGTTCCTGGCGCACCCCCAACACAACCTCCTAAGTACGGAGCGCACCCCATGCCCCAACATCACAACCGCATGTACGAGTCGTACAAAGCCACACACAAGGACCAAATCGTACAACCAAATGGCCCATGTACACACCGTACACACGCACAAAACGCACGTACACAACAAGGACAAAACAAAACAACTCAACAATACACCATTCGAAAGGCACACAGCCACTAAACATGGCCAACAACCACTAAAATAACACAATCACTGACCTGCAACTGTCAAAAACAAACAGAGGCCCAATACACCACCACTCCTTATAACACACCCACCCAAAATTCAAACACTGCCACACCCACCCATGGACCAATAAAAAGGGCCCACACACACAAACCATGAGCCTTTGCAACAGACCCACTGCTGCCAGACACCACAGAACCAGACTACAAGCGACACCACATCTTACACTTGCACACCTTCACACGACCACCCTCACAAACACCCTCTCATCACATTCACACACACACACAACCATCCACACCCCCCCAACATCCACACACCCCCCACACCCACACCATCCCCACCCACACCCCTCACCATGCCCACTACCAAGAATCCAAAGTTCAGTCACCGAGAGTTGGAGGTCCTTGTTGATCAAATCCTCAGAGTCGAGCCACAGATCTTTGGAACATTGGTCAGAAGCACCAGCCAGGCAGCCAAAACAGCCATGTGGCAGACCATCGTCGATGCTGTGAATGCTGTTGCGGACACCAGGAGGACCAAGCAGGATTGCCAGAACAGGTGGTACGATCTGCGGAGGAGGGTCAGAGCCAAGAGACAGGAGGAACACGACCAGGCCAACGCCACCGGAGGAGGGCCCTCCCGCAGACCCGTAGAGTACCATCCCTGGGAGGAGAGGGTGATGGCCATACTGCCGGTGGAGGCAGTTGAAGGAGTAGAAGGACTCCGAGACCCGGGTGAGTACACAAACAACGCACCTCACATGGGGGGAACTGCAACCACAACCAAAATTAATAACAGGCACGCAACCACCACAAGCCATCGCATTACTCAACCACACTCCATGAGCAGGCACATGCCACTGCTGCCACCATGCCCCATGCACCCAGCTGGACAATGTCAAGTCACAGGCCACAGAAGACAACAACACATGACACGGTAACCCGGATGGCGGGAGGCTGGGCACCAAAAATCACATAGTGCGACTCCAAAGCAGACAACAATGCCCTCTGCCCATATGGCCTAGGTCACAGCCAGACAAACACTGTGTCCCAACACAGGAATGACTTGCCAGCAAATGGCGGATGCCTTGCATCAACACATGGGGGTGAAGGCACTGTTTTGCACATGCCAGCAGCTAATGAACAGCCAACAGTGTGAAAGAGTGGCAGCACACACCACCACAGCAGCAGCGCACAGACACACAGCAGACAAAATGGGTGCCTGGAGATCAGAAACAAACTCACATCAACAGGCCAAGGGCCACTCAAAGATCTGCTAACAGTGTGTGCCCAGGAAGCTGGGCCAAGGTGACAGAGGGTGACACACGGAGGGAGGGAGAGGGGGACACAGAGGGAGGGAGAGGGGGACTGAGAGGGAGGGAGACGGACAGAGGGAGGAGGCTGACACACAGAGGGAGGGAGAGGGGGACAGAGAGGGAGGGAGAGGGGGACAGAGAGGGAGGGAGACACAGGAAGATGGACAGAGGGAGGAGGCTGACACACAGAGGGAGGGAGAGGGGGACACAGAGGGAGGGAGACACAGGAAGATGGACAGAGGGAGGAGGCTGACACACAGAGGGAGGGAGAGGGGGACACAGAGGGAGGGAGAGGGGGACACAGAGGGAGGGAGAGGGGGACACAGAGGGAGGGAGAGGGGGACACAGAGGGAGGGAGAGGGGGACAGAGAGGGAGGGAGAGGGGGACAGAGAAGGAGGGAGACACAGGGAGAGCAAATCAGTCCTGTGGTGTGTGGGAATGTCTGCTCGTCAGCAGGTGGACTGCGTGCATGTAGACAAGGGTGGCCAGTGCCAGAACCCCCCCTCTTCATCATGGCAAAACGCAGGGCCATGTCACAACCTGTACACGAGCACAAGGACAGCCACCTGCATCATATGAGTGTGTGGATCCACTCAATGTGCACATGTACAGTGCTACAAGGAAGGCGCAAATGCATAGCTCGGCACACATGCACACTCCACTGCTGACTGCAGTCACACTTGACGCAGCAAGTAAGACTGTGCCACACATAGTTAAAGGGGCCAAATTGGTGCCCAAGGGACACACACATGCACAAGTGCACTGTGAGTGGAATGCAAGACAGATCCTAATTCCAAGAGGAAATGTGCCAACTTTGTAACGGATGAAACATGGATGTTGCATGGATCAAAATTAACATTTTCTCTCTCACACACAGGTCAACGTCGTGCTGCACCCCCCAACACTGGGGGGGAACACTCACAGGACCCGGATCTGCAGGAGACCGATCCCACCGGCAGCGACCACTCTCACCACTCTGCGGACGACCCCGACCGACCTGGCCCCTCTGGTGTCCAACCACCTGCAGCACCTGCGTCAGGTACAACCGTGCCAACCACCACCCCCACTCCTGCCACTTCCCAGGAGACACCCAGGATCCCTGCCCCAACACCACAATGCAGCCAGGCTCGCCAGGAGGGACACGGTGTCCCGGGCACCCAGGAGGAGGCAGGCGACAACGCCAATGCCACCCCTCAGGGGTCCCGGAGACCCGATGTGCCCACAAGTGCAGGCCAGACGCAAGTGGGCAGGGGTGGTGGGAGTGGAGGACGGCGGAGGCGCGAGCCTGACCAGTTGGCTGGGGATCCGGTATTTTCACATGTCCGTAACATCCTGGACTCATACCGGCAGGACACCACGGGCATGGCCCAGGTTGTGTCCGTCCTCGAGGGGATCAAGGTCCAGCAGGCCCAGCAACATGCGGAGCTAATAGCCTGTCTACAGCTACACCAACGGAGGATGGAGGACAGACAGGCTGAGCAAGTGATGGCGTCCCAGGGGATTCACGCTGAACTCCGTCGGATGGCCGACACCATGGCCGACCCTCCCTGTGCCAGAAGGCGGAGAACATCACCACCTACAGGGAGGGATCATGAGGAGGAGGAGGAAACATCCGACGGAGCATCCCAGACGTCGTCACGGCCTGCTGCTGAGGTTCCCCGCAGGAAGCCGGGTCGTCCACGGAAAGGACCGTGAGGGTGGCTGCTACATCACCATCGCCCAGGACACCTGGCCTGGCACCTGGCCCACTGGAGCAACAGCATCACAGCATCAAGAGACATTCTCTGCCACATGGCCCTGCTGGTCACTGGCTGACCAATGTTGACAAAGACTGTGGCATGGACTCTGAGGATTTCCAATGGCAAGGACACCAACTCCCCTACTGAACTTTGGATTCCCTAATCCCGGAAAGCCCCCCACTTTGTCCCCCCCCCCCCCTAATAAATCACACTATTAAGAGTAGATGCCTGCTGGTAGCATAATTACCTAACATGTGTCTTGTACAGTCTAAACATGCCTGAGTCATCTGTTCACTTCAACCATCCACACCCTGGGGCCTGAGTCTGGCACAGGACACATGGGTCACAGTTTATTAGGCAAGACAGACATGGAGCACCATACACACCCGTGATGTGCAGAACCAGCTGAGGGGGTGGCCGAACAACCGTGCTGACAGACACATTGAGTACAGCAACAGTCATGCGCAGAGGTCAGGGAACCTGGCCCGTGTCCTGGGGGGCACCCAGGTACGTGTAGACAGGTGGCAGAACCATGTCCTGCAAGCTTGAGTCCGGTGGATGCAGAGAATGGGGGCCTGGACAATGTTGGATGCATGGGGATGGCACATGTCACACTACCCACACAGTCATGGACATCATGCCCAATACACAGTCTCAGCACACACACACAGCTTGCATCTTGCCACTCGACACATTGACACATAGCCACAATCTGGGAATACCATGCCAGACATGCAGGATGCACCGTGCCAACACACCAGCATTGACTGAGCAGAGGCACCTTGGAGGCATAGGGACACCTTTAATAGTCATGTTTTTGGGATTGCAGAGGCAACTTGAAGTACACATGAACACATCATGTGGAGTAACATGTGGCTCAAACACTGGCACCCCCCTTCTGCAGCACAAATGCGTGATAGCCATGGTACTGGCACACAAGCGTCGGCTAACAGCTAAATACCCACAGCTGCACACGGAGAGCCTGCCATACACCATAGATCCGCTGATGTGGAAGTCCCACGCCATGTCAAGCCAATGTCAACCGTATGTGTCCGAGGGCAGTGTCACACACATTGATGCCATCATCACAATCCACCATCCCATCACTGATGACTGACAACCAGGCAGCCCATCTATTCTGGTGTACCCAGCTGCATGTCGTGTCCCATGGGGATGCCACATGACTGCAGAGGAACCAAACCCCGACCTGGGCAGTGTGCACACATCGTGAACAACTGCCACACCCAATACACCCCAGATGCATCCCTTACCCCATGGAGACTTCCAAACGTGTCCGTGCCTGTAACGCTGAGTCAGCCCACGATGCCATGTCCATGAGGAATAGCAGTGCCACAACAATGCAACCAGCAGATGGCATGCGCAGGTACCTGGGGAAGAGAGACACACAAGAAGTCAGCCACAAAAAGCACAGCCACTTGCATGTGCATTGACTCGACACATGTATGGATGACAACATGCTAGGTCACAATTATGACTGGGGAAATACTACCATCACTGCCACCATCACTCCAGTGACACACCCACACACACCTCTGACTCACGTGCCATACATGCAGGTGGACACACACATCACAACACATGCCACACGGGGACCAAGGCGTGCACACTCAGACACTGGTACTCACCACTAAGCAAAGAAGTCGCGTATGAGCCGAGTCCGGATGTCCTCTTGCGGCTCCACATCCTCCACATCACTAGCCCCATTGCCAAGCCCTTCGTCCTCCACGGGTGGATGGTCCTCGTCATGTTGATTCAGGATGAGTGGCACAGCTCTTTCAACTGCCATGTTGTGCAGCATGCAGCAGACCATGAAGATCTTGCAAACCTTTGCCGGGGCATATGGGAGTGCGCCGCCGGTCTTGTGGAGGCACCGGAATCGGCTCTTCAGCATGCCAAACGTCCTCTCTATCACTCGCCTTGTCCGGCCATGGGCGGTGTTGTAGCGGAGCTGGGCCGGCGTGATGGGGTTGCGGAGAGGTGTCAGCAGCCAAGGCATGTTGGGATAGCCAGCGTCCCCTAAATGGAAAGCACATGGATATCGTTAGAACTGGCGAAGCGGTAGTGCTGCTCGGCCAAACAGAATACAGGACAGACAGACTGTACCCACCAACAACACATGCTCGTTCGTTGCGCAGCTGCATCATCATATCAGGCATCCCGCTATGCCTCATGATGTAGGCATCGTGTGCTGATCCTGGGAAACGAGCACAGACATGTGAAATCACCATGTTGGACAGACACACCACAAGGGCATTGATGGAGTGGTAGTGCTTCCGATTGCGGTACGCCACCTCCCGTGCGTGTGGTGGTACCAAACCTACATGTGTCCCATCTATGGACCCAATGACATGGGGCATCCCTCCCAGGGCATAGAAACCACGCTTGACCTCAGTCATCTGTTCAGGGGTTGGGAACTTGATGAAGTCATCCAGGTGAATCAACATGGCCTCCAAGAAATCATGCAGCACACCGCTGAACATGCTCTGGGACATGCCACCAACATGAGCTATGGTATTTTGGAAGGTACCCGTGGCAAGGAAATGTAGGGCAGCCATTACCTTCAGCTGGGGTGTCAGTGCCGTAGGATACCTGTGCTGCGGTTGCAGGTGTCGTGCCAGTCTCGCCGTCAGCTCCAGAATCAACGGTTGGGTGAAGCGGTAGAGCCGGATACTGTCATTCTCCTGCATGGTGGCCAAGTCTGGAATTCTTCGGGCAACAGGAGGCGCTCTGCAGTAATTTGGAAGTGACAAGGAAGAGTGAGTGCACTACGAGAACAACTCATGTCTACTGAGCACATGTAAATCTGGCAATACACACATGCCACATAGGGAGTCAGGCATGTGCTACATGCCCAGGACACGTATGGATGCAAGGTGACACTCCTTCCAAGACCCAGCTACACACGGTGATTGAGAACCTCCCCATGCCACGCCATGGAAATAGCTGTGTCCCAGTGCACTGCCCGACGCAAGACAGGAGTGACATACACCCACACATCAGCAGAAGTGTGATGCCGATTGCAGAGACTGGCAGCGGAACACTTGAGCCACAGGTCACATGACATTACACTAGTCCAGCCCACACACCTTGCCATGAAGGTGCACATGTCATGACTCACCACACATTCCTTGTGAGTTTGCTGACATGGCCTTGTCACGCTACTCCGTGTCCCTTGCATACATGTGCACCTCACATCCGAGAACACATGTGGCATGGTGTGCGGAACAGTGTGCAATGACAATCTACACACAGCCACATGTTGGTTGCTGCAACGGCTGCAGCTTTTGAGGGTGCTACAACATCAACCTGATGTAAATCCCGGACACATATATGGCATAGTCACATTGTGCACTGTGGGTAGTGATAAGTCATGTGTCATGACCCCTGTACCTGGCATCATGGGACACTTCCGTGTGTTGGTGTCGGTGCCATGCCAGTGACGCTCACACCAAGTGCGCAGTCCCACATGCACACATGTCAAAGGAGTCAAGGGCATGCCTGGCACACATTGCACCCTCACACAGTACACATGTACACATCTCATCATACATCTGGTGCCTTCTCCACTCAGGAGGCATGTTCCACATCACAGCCTGTGACACCTGTGCCCCACACATGTGGTAATGCACAGACGATGCCTTGATGTCCATTCCTGGACAAGTATGTCCATCCATGGACAAGTATGTCCGCCCTATTCCTACATGTGTGTCGCCTATCACCACAGTGATGTGTAAAATCCGCCGTACTGCTGCTGAGAGGGCCTGTGCATGTTCCCAAATCACTGTGGGAGTACTGCCGTATGTGTACCCATCGTGATGGCGAGCGTAGATGCGAGTGTACGGTCCGTGTCACTACGGGTACGCATACGCGTGCAGACCCATAGTGATGGAGAGCGTAAATGTGAGTGTACGGTCCGTACCACTACGGGTACGCATACGCGTGCAGACCCATAGTGATAGAGAGCGTAGATGCGAGTGTACGGCCCTATCACTATGGGTCTGCACGCGTATGCGTACCCGTAGTGGTACGGACCGTACACTCGCATCTACGCTCACTATCACTATGGGTCTGCACGCGTATGCGTACCCGTAGTGGTACGGACCGTACACTCGCATCTACGCTCACTATCACTATGGGTCTGCACGCGTATGCGTACCCGTAGTGGTACGGACCGTACACTCGCATCTACGCTCACTATCACTATGGGTCTGCACGCGTATGCGTACCCGTAGTGGTACGGACCGTACACTCGCATCTACGCTCACTATCACTATGGGTCTGCACGCGTATGCGTACCCGTAGTGGTACGGACCGTACACTCGCATCTACGCTCACTATCACTATGGGTCTGCACGCGTATGCGTACCCGTAGTGGTACGGACCGTACACTCGCATCTACGTTCACTGTCACTACGAGTACGCATACGCGTGCAGACCCATATTGATGGAGAGCGTAGATGCGAGTGTACGGTCCGTACCACTACGGGTACGCATACGCGTGCAGACCCATAGTGATAGAGAGCGTAGATGCGAGTGTACGGTCCGTACCACTACGGGTACGCATACGCGTGCAGACCCATAGTGATGGAGAGGGTAGGCATGCATGTACGGGCCGTTGCCATGCATTTGGGGTGCCCTAGGGCCCCCACACGCACCGTACCTGTGTGTGATGCTCCAAATTACATAGGGGACAAGTATTAAGGCCTACATGCATGCTGGTTGTCATGGAGACCAAGTTCAAAATTCGAAATTGTTCTGGAAGGTGCACAGCAGAAGTCAGTTGGAATTTGTCTACTTTGTTGCAATGTGTTTGTGGGGCTGACATCATGCAGGAGAATGAAACCGATAGAGAACACACAGACTGCTAGGTTTGTAGGGATTGGTGGAAACATAGGATGCAAATGTGAGTGACCAATCTCTCTGTACTCCTGTGCATGAGACTGGGCAGAAGGGCACATATAAGGCAGCCAGGTCCCATGAGGGAGCACTTGCCTGCACATCTTTGCATTCGTCGACCCAGCTGCTGCTACTGATTCCCTGGAACCATGTCAAGGGCTGTGGAGAGGACACAGCCATTCACCCTGGAGGAGAACATGGCTCTGCTGGATGTGATCCTCCCACAGTACTCCATGCTGTATGGGCGACCAGGGTATCAGGTGAGTGCATAGGCCACTGCCACAGACTGTCCCTATGTTGTGACTGTGACTTCTGCCATTGCGTCCAGGTGTAACACACATGCCATGTACTGTCGGGGGGGTCCCAGCAGTGCCCTGAGACAGGAGGGGTGGGGGCCTATCACTCACAGCAGTGCCCTGAGACAGGAGGGGTGGGTACAGAGTGCTCCCAGCAGTGCCCTGAGACAGGAGGGGTGGGTACAGTGTGCTCCCAGCAGTGCCCTGAGACAGGAGGGGTGGGTACAGTGTGCTCCCAGCAGTGCCCTGAGACAGGAGGGGTGTGTGCCTATCACTAACAGCAGTGCCCTGAGACAGGAGGGGTGGGTGTGATGCACAGTGTGAGCCTTGATCATTGATTGTGACATTGCCATCATTCCACCTGTGTACCCACTGTGGCACGTAGTGCTTTTTCCCCTCAACAGGGGATGATGTCCCTATGACAAAGGTGCAATGCGTTGGCTGCATGACATGCCTTGTTGTAACCAGCTAATTTGTACCCATATGTCTCTCTGTGACATGTGGCTGGTGTATTGATGTGGTGTCACTTGTTCTACCTCACAGGTGGGCGCCACTGCCAAGGAGCAGATCTGGCTGACCGCCGTCAGTGCCGTGAGGCGTGTGGATGGTCGGAGGCGGAGCCTGCCCCAGGTGAGGAAACGCTGGCAGGATATCCGGTGCTGGACGCGGAGGATTGCACGGCTCCTGCTGGGGGACTCACCTGAGAGCCACAAGAACCGCAACCGCCGCCGTCTGAGCCACCTCCACAGGCGTGTGCTGCCGGTGGTCTTTCCAGACCTGGAGAGGCGCTTACAGGCGATGCAGCAGCCGGAAGGGGGTAGGTACATGTGTGTTTGTTGTGTGTCACCGGCATTTGTAAGGGCACAGTAGCATGAATTCACTGGCAGGGTTTAAAGGTGCTGTGCAGATCCTGTTTGCCCCAGTATAGCGCTGTGCCCCTGCCACCCTTCCCCTCCTTGCAATGTGTTCCCTGGTCTGTGTGTAGTCACTCCTCCACAGGGTAATGTAGGCTGGCGCTTTGTCCACGGGAACAATGTCTGTAGCATCATGTGTGGGGGTGGTGTGTAACAGGTTGTGGGACATTGCCTGTGCACTGTCAAGTTCACTGCATGTGGGTTCCATATCAGTTGGCACTGATGCTGACTCCAGACATGGGAGTTGGTCTCTCATGTGTCATGCCTTACAGCGCGCATGTCCCATGTAGTGGCCTGTGACATGATGTGCATGAGTGTGCGATACACATAGTGCAGGGATGGTGACGTGTGTTGCAGTCATTACCATTCAGTAGCATGTAGTTGCGTGCCCACTACTGTCCCCTGGGGCACCTTTTCCTCAGTGGTGTATGTGTCATCATACACGTGGCCACTGTCAGTGTCTACAGCGTAAGTTGTGCTCTCTGCCATTGTCCCCTGTCACCATGTATATAGACGTGCTATTTTGTACAGGTGTCCACTGTGCAGCCTGACCTGATTGTCCTTCTTCATACTCACAGTTGCCAGTGCCTGTGTGTCTTGCTATACTCATCTGAGGATGGGCACTGGTACCACATTATTTGTACAGGCGCACCTTGGCTGTTTGGCGTTCAATCTCGCTTTTTGCCTGCCCCTGTGTGTATCACCCAGACTATGAGATGTTGGTGCCACCTGTGTCTCAACAATTTGCCTCGTGTAGGGTCTTGTTGGGGCGGGCAATGCCTATGTGTTAAATCCTGATTACCACTTGCTGGGTCTGGGCAGTGTGTGATGTGTCTGGACACACACGCAATGTGCAGTGACAGAGTCATGTTGTGCATGTTTTCAGCATTACCTATGCAGCATGTGTCTCAAGTTCATGGATATGGTCCCTGGTCATCGGTATTTTCGCCAACGCTGTGTGGTGCAGATGCAGTGCTGGATTGTCCCCAGGGCCTGGGTGCTATGTCAGACTCCTTTTCCTGTGTTTAGCTATTGTCTCATGCTCTCCATGGTATTTCAGTGGCATGGTGGCTCAACCAACTGTGTGTTTCATGCCCTACATCGGTACCCTGTTCAGTAGATGTTAGGGATCTTCCTTTTCAGGCCATGCAATGTTACCTATGTGGATTGGACTCATGTGACAGATGTGTACAGATGTCTGATTATTTCTGTCTCTCCACCCTGCCCACAGCATCATCGGGGGACACAGAGGGAGACATGGACACAGACCAGGCGGAGGGACCGAGCACCAGTGCCAGCCGTGACATCGGGTCTGGCACATCGAGTGGTACAGAGGCGGAGGAGAGTGTGGCCGAGGACCTGTCGACTGGCACATCAGACTACGAAGCTGACAGGTCCGGGGACGATGTCTCCGAGTGGGCGGAGGCTGTACCAGCAGCTGACAGCGGAACAACACCTCGCACCGCCCCCTCAGTTTCCACCAGCCGCCTCCCACTTGCTCGTGTCCCTTCCCAGCGTGCCCGGTCACAGCATGTCTCCTTCCTGCCAGGCACCGCACCCCCTGCCCCTGTCTCCACTGCTGCCGCCAATGCAGAGTCTGTGGACATCCAGCGGCAACTGCAGGTTGGTCAGGCTGCGATCCTTAATGTCCTCCATGCCCACGGCAAAACCCTCACCAACATCGAGGCTTTCTTGGAGGGCATTCATTCATCGCAGGCTGACCAACGCAACTTGCTGAGGTCCATCGACTCCACACTGACTGCAGCAGTGGGTCTCCTGCAGCGCGACCTCCCCCCACCTACCCCTGCCCCATCCACACTTCCCACTCCCATGCCTGTCACACGTACACCCAGACGTCGGCATGCACCCACATCAACAGACACGGGCACCACACCAGCAGGGAAGGTCCACCGCACTCCTCCTGACACGCACACACAGGGTGAGGTAGGCACACCCACTGGGTCGGGGGGCAAACGTGTGACACGCAGCCATAGTGGGAGTCCGCATTCCACCCAGTCCACTCCCTCCAAATCCCCTCCCCTCAGCTCTCCTGGCCACATCTCCCCCAAGGACACCTTCATGGCCGCTCTGTCCCTGAGCCCCACAGTTACACCACCACGCAAGCGGTCAAGGAGGTCCCCGGTCAGGGTGGTTGAGTCTCCCCCCCTGTCTCCACCCTCCCCCGGTGGCGCTGCGACCCATCCCTCTGATCCCCCCCCCTCCTTGGGGCCTGAGGTCCCTTCGGGTGCAGGGGACTCCCTGGAGGACCTTGCAAAGGTGTGTAGTGCCATCCTGGCCTCCGCCTTTGGCACTGACCCACCTCCTGTGGTGGAGTCCTCCATCCCTGCACCCACAACGCCTCCCCTTTGCCCTGATGTCCCTGCGGTGCCTGTTGCTTCCCCCCCCCCTGATGCCCTCACCAGTGTGGAAGACGATGCCATTTGACTGTGCAGGCAATGTAGGGGACACGCATCCCACTGTGTCCCCCATCCAGCTGAGAATCATTGACTGCCCTATGGGCTTTGTGAAGATTGAACTGCCTGCGATCCACGGACATTGTGCTCATGCTGAATAAAGCTTAATTTTTTTTTCATTATCACACTACTGCTATGCTGGTATTGGTGTTGGTGGGGCTGCTACATGGTTTTTGGTGGTGTGTAAGGGTTTGGGTGTGTGGGATGTGTAGTAGTGTACTGCTCATTGGTGGGACCCTGTGATCTGTGTGCCATCACAAGGTGTTGGCTAACTTTCTTTGTTCATGTAAGCAGTTACTGCATGGTGCACTTGTCCCAGGGTGTATTCCTTCCTCTGTGTACCCAGCTTTCTTCCCTGCAGGGTGTTCCCAATGTTTAGCGCAGAGCTGTGTCTACATGAGCTGTGTGTGTGACGGAGCCCTTCTACTTTGGCCATGCATGCAGGGCCATGTCTCCACCTGCGACAATCGTGGCATCCTTGGTGATCACTGTACTTGTGTGTGGAGTCTGTTGACATGAGTTCATGGGGACATGTTCCCTTGTAGCCAGTATGCATGTGGATGATTCTGGCCTCACACACATGTGTTACACCCCTCCTGTATCAGGGCACTGCTGGGAGTGATGGGCACCCACCCCTCCTGTCTCAGGGCACTGCTGGGAGGACTCCACACCCACCCCTCCTGTCTCAGGGCACTGCTGGGAGGACTCTGCACCCACCCCTCCTGTCTCAGGGCACTGCTGGGAGGACTCCACACCCACCCCTCCTGTCTCAGGGCACTGCTGGGAGGACTCCACACCCACCCCTCCTGTCTCAGGGCACTGCTGGGAGGACTCTGCACACACCCCTCCTGGGTCTGGACACTGCTGGGAGGACTCTGCACCCACCCCTCCTGTCTCAGGGCACTGCTGGGAGGACTCTGCACACACCCTCCTGTCTCTGGGCACTGCTGGGAGGACTCTGCACACACACCTCCAATTTCTGGATATGTACGCTTGGGACATACACGGTGTGGGTGCGCTCCATGCATTCGAGGTGAGGGTACGGGTCGTACTTACACTGGTGGGGGTGGGGGTATGGTCCGTACGTCCGCGGGTGAGGGTTCGAGTCGTACTTACACTGTTGGGGTGGGGGGCACGCTCCATGCATACGCGGGTGGGGGTACGGGCCGTACTTACACTGTTGGCATGGGGGTTACGCTCCATGCATACGCGGGTGAGGGTACGGGTCGTACTTACACTGTTGGCATGGGGGTTACGCTCCATGCATACGCGGGTGAGGGTACGGGTCGTACTTACACTGTTGGCATGGGGGGTACGCTCCATGCATACGCGGGTGGGGGTACGGGTCGTACTTACACTGGTGGGGGTGGGGGTACGGTCCGTACGTCCGCGGGTGAGGGTTCGAGTCGTACTTACACTGTTGGGGTGGGGGGTACGCTCCATGCATACGCGGGTGGGGGTACGGGTCGTACTTACACTGTTGGCATGGGGGTACGCTCCATGCATACGCGGGTGGGGGTACGGGTCGTACTTACACTGTTGGCATGGGGGTTACGCTCCATGCATACGCGGGTGAGGGTACGGGTCGTACTTACACTGTTGGCATGGGGGGTACGCTCCATGCATACGCGGGTGGGGGTACGGGTCGTACTTACACTGTTGGCATGGGGATTACGCTCCATGCATACGCGGGTGAGGGTACGGATCGTACTTACACTGTTGGCATGGGGGTTATGCTCCATGCATACGCGGGTGAGGGTACGGGTCGTACTTACACTGTTGGCATGGGGGGTACGCTCCATGCATACGCGGGTGGGGGTACGGGTCGTACTTACACTGTTGGCATGGGGATTACGCTCCATGCATACGCGGGTGAGGGTACGGGTCGTACTTACACTGTTGGCATGGGGGTTACGCTCCATGCATACGCGGGTGAGGGTACGGGTCGTACTTACACTGTTGGCATGGGGGGTACGCTCCATGCATACGCGGGTGGGGGTACGGGTCGTACTTACACTGGTGGGGGTGGGGGTACGGTCCGTACGTCCGCGGGTGAGGGTTCGAGTCGTACTTACACTGTTGGGGTGGGGGGTACGCTCCATGCATACGCGGGTGGGGGTACGGGTCGTACTTACACTGTTGGGGTGGGGGGTACGCTCCATGCATACGCGGGTGGGGGTACGGGTCGTACTTACACTGTTGGCATGGGGATTACGCTCCATGCATACGCGGGTGAGGGTACGGGTCGTACTTACACTGTTGGCATGGGGGTTACGCTCCATGCATACGCGGGTGAGGGTACGGGTCGTACTTACACTGTTGGCATGGGGGGTACGCTCCATGCATACGCGGGTGGGGGTACGGGTCGTACTTACACTGGTGGGGGTGGGGGTACGGTCCGTACGTCCGCGGGTGAGGGTTCGAGTCGTACTTACACTGTTGGGGTGGGGGGTACGCTCCATGCATACGCGGGTGGGGGTACGGGTCGTACTTACACTGTTGGGGTGGGGGGTACGCTCCATGCATACGCGGGTGGGGGTAGGGTCCGTACATATCCGTCCCCACGCTATGTGATGCTTGTGCGGGCCGTACCCAGGCCTTTGCCACGTGGGTACGATCCGTCCCGCCATTGTTGGGGTGACGTGTGTGTGGGCGTGGTACGACTCGTACCCACGCTCTTGAGGCGTGGGTACGGGACGTACCTGTCTGGTTGTGTTGCCGGTTCGCGTGGTGACGGACTTCCGTTGTGGCGGTCGCTGGCTTATCAGGACACACCCCCACCCCCTCGTGGTGACCAGGGCATGGGAGTCAGGTATGTCCAGGCCATGTGTGACTTATGTGGTTGTTTTGTGGTCTGCCCTGGTCGTGCCACCCCCACCCCACCCCACTTTCCCCCCTCCCTTAGTTATTCTGACCTTCTGCGGCGTCTGCGTCGGTGCCTGTAGAGCAGGTGGACTGCTATGAGGGCAGGGATGACTCGTAGGTTCGGGTCCATGTCTGTCCGTCGCGTACTGGTACTCCAATCGCGTCGTCCTGTCGCGTACGGGTCCTCCTTGGTGGCGTCGTCCTGTGTGTCCGTCACGTACTGGTCCTCCTTGTTCGCGTCGTCGTCTGTCCGTCGCGTACTGGTGGTCCTTGTTCGCGTCGTCCTGATTTCCCGGAAGTTTTTGGCTGCCGCAAAATATTCACCGTGCGGGGTGACGTCGGTGCGAATCGTGATTCCTGGGTCGTGAATGGCTGGCTGCGAGCGTCCCGACGTCAGGTCGGCACTTTCCCGGATCGCATTGGTAGGTGTTTTTTTGTTCGGTCGGACTTTTTTACGGTCATGGTGTACCCGTGCGAATCGTAATTCCTTGTTTGTAGAAATTGACGACCGGGTACGCGTCGGATGGAGAATATGCTCCGTCCGACGGTTCGTACCCGGTTTTTACCGGATCGTGATCGGCACCTTTGTGTTTCATTCGACGTTTGGGGCCTTTATCTTCCATTTGCTGTCCTTTTTGGCCAGTTAAGCCACTTCCTTTTTGTCAAAATGCCAGCTCTATTTGACAAGTGCCCGGAGTGTGGCAGGAAGAAGGCCAAGTCAGACTCTCACAGGGTTTGCATACTCTGTCTTCCATCTTCTCATGTTCCTGACTTCTGTGTCATCTGCACGTCATTCTCCAGAGGACCCTGCGTGACAGGGAGAAGATTCGTCTTCAAGGCCGGGAGAGGAGAAGACATCAGTATGCAGGTGGGACCTCGGGGCATGGAGGGAACCTTTCATCTTCCACTTCCCGTGCTTTGACCTCTGGGGGGCTCCCCAGTCACAAGAAGGCCCAAAAACGGCACCGGTCCCGGTCGACGTCGATGACTACAATGTTGACGTCGAAAGGTATGACGATGATATGCTCCCCATCGACCCAAGGCTCTGGGTCTAAATGGCGTCGACGTTCGGCGTCAAGGGGAAGGACGTCGAGACCTCGGACGAGGTCGACGTCAAGGACATCACAGACGACATCGACACATCATCGTCGTCGATCTGAGTCCCGAAGGCATCGGCGCTCGCCGTCGAGGCGACACCGCCGCTTGCCGTCGACACGCAGGTCGCCGTCGAGAAGGAGATCTTCGCCGTCGAGGAGCAAGTCGATGTCGAGGAGCAAGTCGACGTCGAGGGAAAAGTCGTTGAGGAGCCTGTCACACTCTGTGGTTAGCATCTCCACATCTGACAGTCCTAGGTCAAGGTGGTACCGGCGTTCTCCATCAGGGGATACTGCCTCCAGAACACCCTATTCAAGGCCTGCCCGTAAGAGGAGGAGAGTGATTCGTACCTCAGACTCTGAATACTCCAGGACCTATTCACCATCTAAGTCTCCGGAAACAGCCCAGCCTGTGGCCCCTCGTCTGTCGCCTTCACAACCTCAGACGCCGACGGCGATGCCTCCTCCTCCGCCACCTCCACCACCTCCACCACCTCCTCCTCCTCTGCCTCTGGCTCCGCCTTCACCACCACCGCCTCAGCAGCGTGTGCTGGTGATTCCGGCTTTGCCCAGAAGGCCGAGATATCGATCCAGGTCGGGACATCGCTCTCGTAGCCGGCACAAATCTTCTACCAGGTCTCGACATCGTCACCGCCGTGAGCAGTCACGTTCCAGGTACACCAGGGACACAGATTCCTCTAGTGGTGGAAGATACTCGCCGACCTTGTCAGACTCTCCTCCTACAAGGGTTTCACCGGTCGATCACATCGCCACGTTTCAAGACGTGCTGTTGAGAGAAGCGCCTAAACTAGGGATCGCACAGGCTGTGCCTGCCCTGTCCACCTCGGTCATCTTCAAGACGCTACAACGGAAGCAACTCTCTCATCCTCTGCTTCCTCTAGTGCCCGGTTTGGAGGAACCGGCTATGGAGCTATTCCTGACACCTGCTTCTGTGAAGTCGGCTCCATCACGGCTTCAAAAGAAGTACAGGCCCCCGGACTCTGACCACGCATTCCAGCGAACGAATCTTCCTCCGGATTCGGTTATAGTGGTGGCGGCTAAGAAGCAGCATTCTACGGCTCCATCGTCCACTGTACTACTGGACAAAGAAAGCCACAGACTGGATTCGGCGGGGAGGAAGGTCTACAGTACAGTAGCCACTTCCATGAAGGCAGCAAGCTCGACTGCCCTCTTGGGCCGCCATGACCGCTCCTTATGGGAGTCTCTCCAGCAATTTCTTGAACTCCTCCCTAGGGACAAGCGTGAGGACTTTCAGGAGATTCTTAATGAAGGCATGATGGTGTCAAGCCAAATCATCAGTGCAGCTGCAGACACCTCTCTCCTGGCAGCCCATGAATACTGTCATGGTGTGACTTTGAGGCGACACGCCTGGTTGCAGCTTACCTCCCTGAAACCGGAGGCACAGCAGCGAATTGCTAATCTGCCCTTTTTGGGTTCCACGCTCTTCGGTGCCCATGCAGACGAGGAAATGGCTCGCATGAAGGCGGAAGTTGAGATAGTTAAGGCTGTTGGCTTGGAGAAGCCCAAAGAACAGCATAAGACTTTCCGCCCCTACCAACGACGTTATTCTTCCCAGCACCAACGCGGGTAGGGTCGTCAGGCTGGACAGCAGCAGTTTCAGCAGCAGCCTTTTCAGAGACGTCAAAGGGGCAGAGGCAACCAACAGTCCACATCAGGGAACAAGGGCCCGGCTGGGTCTAAGCCCTGAGGAATTACTTCCCCCTCTTCTGTTATCCACTCCGGTGGGGGAAAGCATTCAGAACTACCTGGCAGAGTGGAGAAAAATTACTCAGGACAAGTGGGTGCTGAATATTGTTTGCAATGGATACAGTCTACGCTTTATCAGCCCTCCTCCAGCTATTCCACCTGTTCGCTCACAATACCTGCTACGCGAACTCCAAGCGGAGGCCGATACTCTGTTAAGAAAAAGGGCGATAGAGCCTGTTCCTCCATCTCTAAGAGGAAAGGGTCTATACTCAAGGTTCTTTCTTGTGCGGAAAAAAGGACAAAACTAGTTCAGGCCCATTCTGGATTTGCGGCAAGCAGACAAATGGATTCGCAGAGAAAAGTTCTGTATGCTGTCCCTGCACCAGATTTATCCTCAGCTGCATCGAGGAGACTGGCTCTGCGCCATAGATCTGCAGGACGCGTACTTCCATGTCCCCATTGCCCAGAAGCATCGGAAGTTCCTGCGTTTCCTGGTCGGCACCAACCACTATCAGTATACAGTACCTACGTTCGGCCTGAAGTTTGCTCCCATGACTTTTTCAAAGTGCATGGCGGTGGTGGCAGCACACCTAAGAAAGAACAAGGTGTTTGTTTATCCGTACCTGGACGACTGGCTGATCAAAGCATCCACATTCCAGGAGGCGCAGCTACATTTCAACAGGACTGCTGCTCTGTTGAACCAATTGGGTCTGCACATCAACATATCCAAATCTGTCCGGACTCCTGTTCAGTGACTGCAGTACTTGGGAGCCCCCATCGATACTCTCAAGGCGACGCTTATCGATCCTTCGGAAAGCTCAGACTCATGTCCATTCCATCACTGACGGTGAGGACGGTGTCCTCTCTCCTGGGGTCGATGGCCTCTTGTATCTTTCTCAATCCACATGCACACCTCCACATGAGGCCGTTGCAGAAATTTCTGGAAGATCGGTGGAACCAGAGACGAGGGAACTGGGAGGACAGGATCCAACTATCTCAACACGCTCTACAATCCCTGAAGTGGTGGTGTTCACCGGAGAATCTCCTCAAAGGGATTCCATTCCACAAGGAGATACAGACTCAGACCATTGTAACAGATGCGTCTCTCCAGGGCTGGGGAGAGCATTCGGGCCACCTTCAGATCCAAGGCACGTGGTCTCAGACAGAATCCACGTATCACATCAATTTTCTGGAACTCAGAGCTATTTATCTGGCGCTGAAGGCCTTCCACCCGTCCTTTCGGACCCATTCCCTGCTTGTACAGACGGACAACACAACAACGATGTATTCATCTCAACAAGCAGGGAGGCTCAAGATCGCGCACACTGTCTCTGGAAGAGCAAGCGATTTGGAAATGGCTGTTGGCCAGGGGACTAACGATAACGGCGACCCATCTGCCTGGTGTGCAGAATGCTCAGGCAGACTCTCTCAGCAGGCTCGTTCAAGAAAACCACGAGTGGGTCTTAAATGACAAGGTGTTAAGAGACATCTTCGCAAGGTGGGGCACTCCAGGCATCGATCTGTTCGCCACCGCAGAAAACAGCAAATGCCGAGACTTCGCCTCCAGGTTTTACCAACCGGGGACGCTGGGGAATGCACTGTGGATCAACTGGTCGAACAGCTTTCTCTACGCTTTACCACCCATTCCCCTGATCCCGACAGTGTTGATCAAACTGTCCCAGTCACGGGCCAAGATGATTCTCATTGCTCCGGAATGGCCTCGGCAATGGTGGTTCAGCGACCTACTACACCAGTCTCTCCTGCCGCATCTTCGGCTTCCGTGTCGGCCGGACCTTCTCACGAAGTTCGGAGGGAAAATGGTGCATCCCAACATCTCATCGTGGAGTTTGGCAGCATGGCTCCTGAACTAGTGCAGTATGGACATTTAAATCTTCCAGAGAGCTGCATGGAGATACTGAAAGAGGCAAAGAGACCGTCTACGAGGACTTCCTACGCATACAAATAGAAGAGATTCTGCATTTGGTGCGCCTCTAAAGATGTTGATCCTACATCCTGCAAGGAGGATGTCATCCTTCCATACTTGCTGCATTTGGCTCAATCTTGCATTCATTTTCATTCTATTAAGGTTCACCTCGCAGCTTTAACTGCGTATAGGAAATGCCCTTCACAAACTTCCTTTTTCCAAATTCCCGTCATCAAAGATTTTCTGGAAGGTTTGAGGAAGGTGTTTCCTCCCATTAGGCGTCCTTCGCCTCCGTGGGAGATTAATGTGGTGCTGTCTAGATTGATGAAGGAACCTTTTGAGCCTATTCATAAGGCTTCTTTACAGCATTTATCCTGGGAGGCAGCATTCCATGTAGCTATAACATCGGCTTGCAGGGTGAGTGAGATCCAGGCCCTGTGTTGCCAAGAGCCCTATACGGTATTTCATGTATCTAAGGTTGTCATGAGGACTCACCCGAAGTTTCTCCCTAAGGTGGTATCTGATTTCCATGTCAATCAAACTATCATCTTACCAACATGTTTTCCACATCCTTCCTCTCCGGCAGAGAGGTCCCTTCATTCACTTGATGTGAGACGGGTATTAAAATTCTGCTTAGATAAGACCAAGGAGATTCGTAGATCGTATCAGTTATTTGTTAATTATAGATCGGTCAGGACTGGTCTTGCCACCTCTAAACAGTCCATTTCTAGGTGGATTGTGTCCTGTATCCAGTTGTGTTACCAGAAAGCTAACAAGACTCTAGGGGGTAAGTGTGAGAAGGTGGCCTGATATATGCTGTCCACTAGTTCTAGTGGGCACCTTGTATCAGTCCAAACAACCCCTTATCGTTATAGGTTAAAGACAACCTTTATTGAAAGCTATCCTAGTGGTAGCTATGGAGAGCAGCCTTCAGGCTAAATCTTGAAGGAATGTAAAGCAGCTTGTTTTACCAGTCTATAATCTCTTGAATGATCAAATGAAAAGACAACCACACCAGGTATATATTTAAAATATATGTATTTAGTATAAAACACACCCCTCTATTCTCTTTATGAGACTGGAGTTCGAAGTACTTAGTTTACAAGTCTGCAATTATCAATAATAGCACAAATACATGTTTGGACCCTAGGGGCATACCAAACCATATACCAAAAAAGTGGTATAAGAACCACGACTGGAATAGACACTAGGCCTATAACCTGTAGAATCGCTGGGACCCCAAGGAACCACCCTAGGTAGTGACACAGGGGACCCACGGGGACTGTATGCAGTGTGTAAACACAAACGTGGGTTCCCGTTATCTTCTATGGGCAACGTCGCGGTTGGAAATTTGAAGATTAGGGACACTTCTAATTGAGTCAGGACCAAACCCTTTTGGACTTAAGAAGTCCCCACAGGAGCACCGGAGTACTCGAGTTACCTCACCCAGGGAAGCCGGGTGCATAGGTGTCTTTTGGTGTCGGGTCGCGTCGTCTATTTCAATGGGAGCCTGCAAAGAACTGCTGCTGCCGTGAAGAGGAGAAGTGTCCGGAGACATCCAAGCCTGGATCTAGGATGTAAGGAACCTGAAAGCAGAGGGGACAGAGTCTGGGTCACTAGCCAGTGACCAAGGGCAGGATGGACCAATGCCCACAGATGTCGGGTGCTTCAGGTGAGTGGAGGGGTGTCTTGACTCTTCAGCCACGAGGTCCAGGAGGTGTCGACGAAGTCCACGAGCTGGATTCAAGCTGTCCCACGAAGTCTGTCGAGTGCTGCGGTGTCGGCAACCAGAATGGACCCAACAAGCCTTGGCAACGGCAAGTCACTGGAATTTAGAGAAAGGACTGCGGTGCAGACCAGCAAGGTCTGAAGGACTCACCCAGTGAGGGTAAGTAGGGGCACGTCTGGAGCAACCAGGAAAGCTCAAGCAGAAAAGGAGTTGCCTTCGTGGGGACCTGCTAGCCAACGGGCTAGTGATCGCGAAGGAGTCTCGAGCGGTCGCACTTGAAGCTGGCCCGCGGGTCACTCGTGGAGTGGAGGCCAACAATCTTCGGTGCAGGAGGTGCTCAAGGCTGGGTCTACTGGAAGCCCAAAGCACAACTTCGAGGAGGACCAGGAAGATAGTGTTGCTGCAAAAGTTCACGGTGTCCAGGGGTCACGGTTCCATGTCACCCACGATAGCCACGGGCCTCAGCTTTGCCTCGGCGAAGTCTGGAAATCCACCTCTGGTGATGCAAAGACTTCGGCGTCCGGCGGGAGCTTCAGCGATGCAGACCGGTCAGTTGCTTCTTTGGTGCCTGCCAAGCAGGGGAGTCACTCCTTGACCCCAAGGGATATTTCTTCAGTCTTCTAGTTAAAGTAGAACATCGAAGGTCCAGGATATATGTAGCAGACTTTCGTTCTAGGGACTGGATTCCTAAACTTATAGTAAGTTTAGGAGATGGTCTAACTCTAAGGCCCCACCTATGGGTGAGCCTGGAAAGAGGGGTGGTTACACCCATTTCCTTTGTCCAGTTTCGCGCCAGAGCAGGGGCAGGTAGCCTCTGCAACCGGTTTGAACAGGGCTATGCACAGGGTGTGAGAAGTTGGCCTGGCATATGCTGGTCACTAGTTATAGTGGCCACCTTGCACCAGTCCAATTCGACTCTTATGGTAGATAGGTTTAAGACAACCTTTTAAAGAAAGCTATCCTAGTGGTAGCTGTGGAGAGCAGCCTTCAGGCTAAGTCTCTGAGGAATGTAAAGCAGCTTGTTTTACCTTATAATCTCTTGAATTACCAAATGAAAAGGACACCACACAGGTATATATATCAAATATATATGTATTTATTTCTAGATACACTCTACTAATCTCTTTATGAGATTAGAACCCAGATACACATTCAAATGTCAACAGTTCTCAATAAATTAAGCACAAATATGGTTGGAGCCCTAGGGGTGTACCAGACCATATACTAAGAAAATGGTTTAACAAAGTCGACTTGCAAAATGACGAAGCCTAGGGCCTTGGGAATCGCTGGGGCTTCACTACTGCAGTGTTAGCAGGTAAGTAACAAGCCCACGGGAGACGCGTGCAGTGTCTAAACACAGCCGCGGGTTTCCTATAGGTTACAATGGAGCAAGTCGCGGTTTGTATTTTAAAGTTTTAGGGCACTTCGAAGAAGTCAACAAGCAAGCCACTTACAGGGTAAGTATTTCGAGGGCCAACACACACTTGGGCACCGGAGTGCACGAGTTACCTCACCCAGGGAAGCCGGGTGCATAGGTGTCTTTTGGTGTCGGGTCGCGATGCTGTTTTCAATGGAGACCAATGAAGACTTGCTGCTTGAGACGACTGAAGAGGTGTCCGCTGGAATCCGAAGATGGATTGAAGATGAAGAGGACCTGAAAATTGAGGGGACAGTGTTCAAAGTCACTTGCCAGTGACCGGTGGCCAGCAAGAGGGATGACCACTGATGTCGTGTCGCTTCAGGTCGTCGATGGTGATTTGTCTCTTCGCTCAAGAGGTCCAGGAGAGATCGACGATGACCAGCAGCTGGATTCGAAGTGTACCACAACGTCTGCAGCGGATGACGATGTCGGCAACCGGATTGGCACCAACAAGCCTTGGCAACTGCAAGTCTTGTGTGGACTGAAGATAGTCGGTGATGCAGACCAGCAAGATCTGATGGACTTACCCAGCGACGGTAAGTGAGGGCAGGCCCGGAGCAACCAGAAGAGCTCTTGAAGTTGGTTAGAAAGTCTTCGGGTGAGTCACTAGCCAACGGGCAAGTAACTGCAAAGACGCCTTTGCAGGAAAAGTTTCACAGGAGCCCACGGTCACTCGGGACGGGGTAGGCTGCTGATTTTCGGAACCAGACCTGCTATGGACTTGGACTACACATGGTTGAAAGCACAAATTCGTGGAACGTTGTTTAGGGTTTGCACTCAAAATCAGTGCACGGTTCCCTGGTATTGCTGTTCCTCGTCACTCGTGGGGTCCAGATGCCACAGCTTCGCTGGGAACTCAAAATGGCCGTCGAGAGGTCAGGAAATCCACTTCAGGGGATGCAGGGACTTCGCACTCCGGCGGGAGCGGTGAAGTTTGCAACCGTCGATTGAAGTTATAGGTGCCTGCCAAGCAGGAGAGTCACTCCTTGACTCCAAGGGAGATTCTTCAGTCTTCCAGAGATAGTGGAACGTCGAAGGGCCAGGATTCTTCTTAGTAGAGCGTCGTCCAGGGTAATCTGAATTGCATTGGCAAAGCTTGCTATCTTATAGTGAAGATAGGGGAGGGACTAGCTCTATGTCCACTCCTCTAGGAGGGTCATGGTAGTGGGTGGTTACACCCACTTCCCTTTGTCCAGTTTCGCGCCAGAGCAGGGGCAGGTAGCCCCTGAACCGGTTTGAGCTGGCATATGCACAGAGGAGTCTACTGCTCCCCCAGTGCAGGACTTCAAAGCACTCTAAGAGTGCACCCACCCAGCTCCAATACACTAAATCCTGTCTGGGAGGTGGTGACACCTCCCTGTGACAGGATACCTTTTGTTGGGCTTCCTCCACTGCGAGTTTCGGTCAGCGGCAGGAGGGCAGCCCAGTGTCTGTGCTGGTGGCATCCATTTTGTGATGCCAGGGCTCTAGAAGATTTCTACCATTTAGTACAGTGGGTACATGTCATCCCCTCTAGAAGGGTGGGATCATACTCCCACACCAGTTACTGGTGTGGGGGTATCATTCCAAGTTGTTTGACACCAAACACGACATGTTTTGATGCAGTCATTCCAAAGTTAGCATTTACCGCGAGGTTATAATGCACTTAAGAGTATATGGTTTAACCGCATCCACAAACAGCAGCAGAGAATAGACTCTGCCAGCTGCAGAGGGGTCCTGCTCATGCAGAAGCACCCCCACACATAGTAAACCAAGCACCCTGCCTTCAGGATTGTTAGGGCCTGCAAGAGGGGTGGCTGATAGGTTTATATGTGTGTGTATGGTGAGATATAGGAACCTATACCTCAGTGAGGAGTGCTAACACTACCTCACACAGGCTGCAGTAGCAGGTCTGTGGTGTCAGATTGTGAATGCTTCCCAGGGGTGGCATAATACATGCTGCAGCCCCTGGTAGGCCTGTGAAGTACCAATGCCCTACGTACCTAAGGTACCATATACTAGGGGCTCATAAGGTACCACAGTATCCAATCACTAGTGCATCTAATATGCCCACCAAGTTGTTTAGAGAGATCAGTGAGATTGGGGCCCTGATTAGCAGGGACCCATCCAGACTATAGCCAGAAACCAGTGTATACATATGAAAAAAAGTGGGGGCAACATAAGTGCAGATCCTACTCTCCTACACAACCCCCCACCCCCAAACGCAGGGACATTAAACTAACCTTGACCAGTTGAGTCTTCATGTTCTAAGTGGAAATACCTTGAGAGTCCATCTGCATTGGCATGATGGGTCCCAGGTCTATGTTCCACTGTATAGTCCATCCCCTGTAGGGAAATGGACCATCTGAGCAGTTTAGGATTTTCACCTTTCATCTGTTTGAGCCATAGGAGGGGCTTATGGTCAGTCTGAACTATGAAGCGAATGCCAAACAAGTATGGCCTCAGCTTCTTAAGGGCCCAAACCACAGCAAAGTCCTCCCTCTCAATAGCTGACCAACGTTACTCTCTAGGGGTCAGCCTTCTGCTTATGAAAGCTACTGGCTGGTCTTGATCTTCATCATTAAGATGAGACAGTACAGCTCCCACACCCAGCTCTGAAGCATCTGTTTGAACAATGAACTTCTTTTTGTAATCTGGACTCTGTAAGATGGGGGCAGTGCACATTGCCTGCTTGAGGTCATCAAATGCCTTTTGACAGCTAGCTGTCCACTGAACCTTTTTTGGCATTTTCTTGGAGGTCAGATCATTTAAGGGGGTCACTATAGATCCATATCCCTTAACAAACCTCCTGTAATACCCAGTCAGGCCCAAGAAGGCTCTCACCTGTGTCTGGGTGGTTGGAGCTACCCATTCCATTATGGTCTGGATCTTGCTCTGCAATGGTTGAACCTGGCCTCCACCCACAAGGTGGCCCAGGTAAACAACCTGACTCTGCCCTATCTGGCACTTAGTGGCCTTGACAGTGAGGCCTGCTTTCTGCAGGGCCTCCAGTACATTCATGAGGTGGACCAGGTGATCCTGCCAGGTGGAACTAAAGACAGCAATATCATCAAGATAAGCTGAGCAATAGGTTTCCATACCAGTCGGGACTTTATTCACCAACCTCTGAAATGTGGCAGGTGCATTCTTCAAACCAAAGGGCATTACCACAAAGTGATAGTGCCCACCAGGTGTCGAAAATGCTGTTTTAGTCTTGGCATCATCAGCTAACTTGATTTGCCAATAGCCAGCTGTAAGGTCAAATGTACTGAGATACTTGGCTGAGGCCAAAGTGTCTATCAGTTCATCTGCCCTTGGTATTGGGTAGGCATCAGTCCTGGTGACTGCATTGAGGCCCCTGTAGTCAACACAAAACCTCATCTCTTTCTAACCACCCTGGGTGTGAGGTTTTGGCACAAGGACTACTGGGCTAGCCCAAGGGCTATCCGAGGGCTCAATAACACCTAGCTCCAACATTTTCTGGACTTCAGTCCTGATACAATCCCTGACATGGTCAGGTTGCCTGTAGATTTGACTCTTTACAGGCAGACTGTCTCCAGTGTCCACCTCATGGGTGCACCATGAAGTCTGACTTGTGGTCAGGCTAAACATATGTCTAAACTGATGTAGCACTTGTCCACATTCAGTTTGTTGATGTTCAGTGAAGCTGCTTGCCAAAGCAACACCATCAACTGATCCATCATCAGGGTTCTGTGAGAGCAAGTCAGGGAGAGGGTCACTCTCCTCCTCCTGGTCCTCGTCAGTTGCCATGAGCAAGCTCATGTCAGCCCTGTCCACATATGCCTTAAGTCTGTTGACATGGAGCACCCTAAGGGGGCTCCTGGGAGTGCCAAGATCTACCAAGTAGGTGACCTCTCCCTTTTTCTCAACAATTGTATGGGGGCCACTCAATTTGTCCTGGAGAGCTGCTGGGGCCACAGGCTCCAACACCCACACTTTCTGGCCTGGCTGGTAAAAAGTCAGGACAGCCTTTTGGTCATGCCAAGCTTTTTGTAATTCTTGGCTTGCCTCAAGGTTTTTAATGGCCTTCTTCATATACTCTGCCATCCTGGAGCGGCGACCAAGTACATAGTCCATCACATCCTGTTTGGGAGGTTTGAGAGGTAACTCCCATCCCTCCTTCACCAGACATAATGGTCCTCTAACAGGGTGCCCAAACAGAAGTTCAAAAGGGCTGTAGCCAACCCGCTTCTGTGGAACCTCCCTGTATGCAAACAGAAGGCAGGTAAGTAAAAGGTCCCATTTTCGCCTAAGGTTTTCTGGGAGGCCTTTAATCATTCCCTTTAGGGTTTTGTTGAATCTCTCAACTAACCCATTGCATTGTGGGTGATAGGGAGTAGTGAATTTGTAGTTGACACCACACTCCTTCCACATTGCAGTTAGATACCCTGACATAAAGTTAGAACCTCTGTCAGAGATGACCTCCTTAGGGAAACCCACTCTGGAGAAAACTCCAATGAGGGCTCCTGCTACCACAGGAGCTGTGGTAGTCCTTAGGGGTGTAGCTTCTGGATACCTGGTGGCATGATCCACTACCACCAGAATAAATCTGTGCCCAGATGCAGTTGGTGGGTCAAGGGGACCAACAATGTCAATACCTACCCTTTCAAAGGGAACCCCCACCACAGGTAGTGGTATCAGGGGGGCCTTTGTTGTGCCACCTGTCTTGCCACTGGCTTGGCAAGTGACACAGGAGCGACAAAACTCCTTGGTGTCCTTAGACATGTGTGGCCAATGCAAATGTGGTACAAGCCTGTCCCAGGTCTTGTTTTGGCCCAAGTGTCCTGCTAATGGGATGTCATGTGCTAGGGTCAAGAGGAACCCCCTAAACGTCTGAGGAATTACCAACCTCCTGGTGGCTCCAGGGGTAGGATCTCTAGCCTCAGAATATAGGAGCCCCTCATCCCAATAAACCTTATGGGACCCACTAGCACTCACAGCAGCCTCAGCAGCAGCCTGCTGTCTGAGGGGTTCAAGAGTGGGGCAGCACTGTTGCTCTTTGCTCAGATCTTCCCTGGAAGGTCCCCCTGCCCCCAAGAACTCAACCTGACCAGGCTCAAGTTCCTCTGGGGCAGTTCCTTCTTCAGGCTCTGCTTCTCCTCCCTCAGGAGGGGAATCTGAGATCTAAGACAGAGGGGAAGGCCCAGCCTTAACCCTACTGCTCCTCCTCTTGGGTAGCATCTGGTCCATAGTTTCAGGATCCAGAGCTGGTTCAGCTGTATGCATTTTGGCTTGTGACCTGGTCACAGCAAATACCTCTGCAGGTATGCCCAACATCTTAGCATGTGTCCATAATTCTACTTCAGGCCAGGCTGAAGTCTCCAGATCATTGCCCAACAAACATTCGACAGGGAGGTCTGCACTGACTACTACCTTTTTGAGGCCAGTTACCCCTCCCCAGGAGAAATTCACAACTGCCAGGCTATGGTTGGTCCTGGTGTTGCTTGCATTTGTTACCTGGTACATTTCACCCAGGATGATCTGTGTAGGGTCCACTAGATCCTCTGCCACCATGGTGACACTAGCACCTGTGTCCCTAAATGCCAAAGCCTGTTTGCCATTTATGATAGGCTGCTGTTTGTACTTGTACACCTTGAAGTCGGTTAGGAAGTCTTCGGGGGAGTCACTAGCCAACGAGCAAGTAACCGCGAAGACGCCTTTGCAGGAAAAGTTTCACAGGAGCCCACGGTCACTCGGGACGGGGTAGGCCGCTGATTTTCAGAACCAGACCTGCTAGGGACTTGGACTACAAATGGTCCAAAGCACAAGTTCGTGGAATGTTGTTTAGGGTTTGCACTTGAAATCAGTGCACGGTTCCCTTGTATTGCTGTTCCTCGTCACTCATGGGGTCCAGATGCCACTGCTTCGCTGGGGACTCAAAATGGCCGTCGAGAGGTCAGGGAATTTGCTTCAGGGGATGCAGGGACTTCGGACTCCGGCGGGAGCGGTGAAGTTTGCAACCATCGATTGAAGTTATAGGTGCCTGCCAAGCAGGGGAGTCACTCCTTGACTCCAAGGGAGATTCTTCAGTCTTCCAGAGATAGTGGAACTTCGAAGGGCCAGGATTCTTCTTAGTAGCACGTCGTCCAGGTTAATCTGAATTGCATTGGCAAAGCTTGCTATCTTATAGTGAAGATAGGGGAGGGACTAGCTCTATGACCACTCCTCTAGGAGGTCCCTAGCTTATTTGAAGTTAGGAAGTAAAAATTCAACATAGACTTCGATGAGACCTATGTGATTTCCTCCTGTGTCCAGCCGGACAGAGGAGCATTTAATCTTGAATATTTGAGAAAATATAAGCAAAATATGGAAAGGCTGATGAAACAAGGGCACAGTCCTGTACCAAGTTTCCAAAAGAAAGAGGAAGGAGAAAGGCCAAGAAGTTAGAGGCAATTATAAATTGATAACAGGCAAACACATCTTGGAGCAGCAATGGGGGCTTACATTACAATGAGTGACTTTCAGATAAGCTCTACCCAATAGTATCCACAGTACATTTAAACAATTGCCATAATGTGGAACTATTCAAATAAGTCGACGTAACGTTTCGATCCCAAGCTCCTATTATACAGGGATCATCATCAGGACTGAAGAATATGTCAACAGAGTAATGCCTGGTAGAATTAAAACGCCTATGAATAATGTATCATGGGGAAAAAAGGAAAAAATACAAAAGGAAAAATTACACAAAGTCAGCATTTGCGTACTCAGAAAGACAACAGGTGAACTGTCATTTTGTGCTCAGGGGTGGAGCCGCATGTGGTAATGGTGATGGGAAAGCTTAAGTGAAGAAGAAACTTTTTGGCGACACCTTCGTATTTAAGAATCGATATGCGACATGCTGACACGTGAGGAGTATTTCTTGTGAGTTGATGATGCATGCGAATATACTGTTCGGCGACAAATCCGTATCAGGAATCGATGTTTAATAAGGTGACAAGTGCCGAGTATAGCTTGTGACTTGATGATGCATGCGAAACAACGACGGTTGGTGTGCCGCGCTTCTCATGCATGAGGACCGTGTAACGGGCAAGGGTGACCGTGCATAAGACCAGGATGAGCTGAAGTGGTAGTTACCTCAGTGGGAGAGGGGAGGGGAAGAAAAATGGTGAAACAGATCTCAGGGAAGTATTTCCTTCCTACTCCAGGTGGATACGGATTGGTATGGGCAGTGGAGTTGCAGTATCTAAAAACACACAAGGGTTATAGAGGAAATAGTTGGAGTGGCCTCAAGGGGTTAGCACAATGAGCCTGCTTACCGTTACAAGTAGATTGCCCGCTATTGGAGTCAGGGGAACGCGTCTGAGTCTTGGGTGACAGCTGGTTGTGCTGTCTGGGTGAAATTGCCGCTGATGGCGGGAAATAACAGGGAAAAGGTGTAAATTGTACAAACCAGCAAGTGAGAGCTAACAGGGCACTAAATTGTCTCTATATCATCAAAAATGCTTCGAAACGTGCTTGGTACTGCCCGAGGGATATTCTGCTTACACCGAAACCAAAAAAACAAACTGACCGACTAGCCTGTGTAACCACTTTTTCGCCAGTCTCTAACAAACTAAGAAAAATGATACTACTTCACTGGCCCATCCTCAATGCAGGAACACTGACATTAGATAAACCACTCTTTGCCTTCAAAAAAAGCAAGAATCTTAAGGATCATCTAATCCGTGCAGCTCTACCCTCCTCTGTCAACACTTCTACTCTCGAGGGTGCATGGGGCCTCCCGCCCATTCTAGGGCATTTCAAATGTAAAAATTGTAATGTTTGTGCATTTTGTATGGAAGGTAAAAGTTTCACCTTTAACAATATTCCAGCAATCAACACTTCCTTCTCTAATTGCAACACTGCAAATGTGATCTACCTCATTATGTGTCCATGCCAAAAGATCTACATAGGCCAAACGACGCAGAAAATAAAAACCAGAATATGCCAGCACAGAAGCAGAATCAGGTGCAAGACTCCGAATGCGCCACTAGTTGATCACTTCGGAGAGGCTAATCACAATGAGGATGAAATCCGTTGGACAGTGCTGAAAGTGCTCAAACTACCACCACGTGGAGGTAACATGGCCCAGTTACTAAACAAAGAGGAACTAAAGGCAATTATTACATATGACTCAATTCGAAAAGGCCTAAACAGGTCTGAAGATTGGACAACACTCCTCTAAACATGTTACCCATAAGACTGTTCCATGCATAACAGAATTCATGTTATCTATAAGTCTAGTTGAAAATGCATATGCAAATGAATTGTATTATTTTGAATGTAATGCATTCTCCTCTGCATGTCAACCTGTTGTCACGACCTTCTTCACTCACAAGGCACCGAAATTCAAATCACTTTATTGTTCCACTCACTACTCAATCCCAACGCAAAATGGCCCCCTTCTTTTACTGATCCACTCACGACTCCCTCCCATCCCAAAATGGCCCCCGCCATTCGTCAGTACCTCTTTCATTTCTACCGCTTTCATTAGCTTAAATCAATCCCCTCCCACCTCAGACTAGTCAGCACCGCCGACTGTCTTCGACTCCCCATTGCGGAAGCAAGACAAGAACAAGGTAAGCGCGAGCACACCACGCATTGCTTTCCTCCTCCTTTCATCGGCAATTGACTAACGGAATCCATTCCGCCTAAACAGCACGCGGACAGCCATTGCAGCTGCCGACCGGAGGAAGCCGTATCCACGCAGTCCTCCGTTTTTCATCATTTTCATTACTTGTGCCGCGTCGATTGTCCTGATTAGGGTAAGCCAATTTCCAACACGGAAGCGCCTCGATTAGATTAAGCACTGCCTGACTAGTCAGCATTGCCCCCATGGTAACCTACTGTCTCTTCTCTCCTGCCCCTAGCAATCCTATTCTTAATTAGCTGAATTTCGGCTTCCAGACCTTGACACGCCTCCTGATTCCAAAGCGTGTTTTCTCCCCATGTTACACCGGTAAGCAGTCTGTCTTATCAGATATAGAGACAATTTAGTGCCCTGTTAGCTCTCACTTGCTGGTTTGTACAATTTACACCTTTTCCCTGTTATTTCCCGCCATCAGCGGCAATTTCACCCAGACAGCACAACCAGCTGTCACCCAAGACTCAGACGCGTTCCCCTGACTCCAATAGCGGGCAATCTACTTGTAACGGTAAGCAGGCTCATTGTGCTAACCCCTTGAGGCTACTCCAACTATTTCCTCTATAACCCTTGTGTGTTTTTAGATACTGCAACTCCACTGCCCATACCAATCCGTATCCACCTGGAGTAGGAAGGAAATACTTCCCTGAGATCTGTTTCACCATTTTTCTTCCCCTCCCCTCTCCCACTGAGGTAACTACCACTTCAGCTCATCCTGGTCTTATGCACGGTCACCCTTGCCCGTTACACGGTCCTCATGCATGAGAAGCGCGGCACACCAACCGTCGTTGTTTCGCATGCATCATCAAGTCACAAGCTATACTCGGCACTTGTCACCTTATTAAACATCGATTCCTGATACGGATTTGTCGCCGAACAGTATATTCGCATGCATCATCAACTCACAAGAAATACTCCTCACGTGTCAGCATGTCGCATATCGATTCTTAAATACGAAGGTGTCGCCAAAAAGTTTCTTCTTCACTTAAGCTTTCCCATCACCATTACCACATGCGGCTCCACCCCTGAGCACAAAATGACAGTTCACCTGTTGTCTTTCTGAGTACGCAAATGCTGACTTTGTGTAATTTTTCCTTTTGTATTTTTTCCTTTTTTCCCCATGATACATTATTCATAGGCGTTTTAATTCTACCAGGCATTACTCTGTTGACATATTCTTCAGTCCTGATGATGATCCCTGTATAATAGGAGCTTGGGATCGAAACGTTACGTCGACTTATTTGAATAGTTCCACATTATGGCAATTGTTTAAATGTACTGTGGATACTATTGGGTAGAGCTTATCTGAAAGTCACTCATTGTAATGTAAGCCCCCATTGCTGCTCCAAGATGTGTTTGCCTGTTATCAATTTATAATTGCCTCTAACTTCTTGGCCTTTCTCCTTCCTCTTTCTTTTGGAAACTTGGTACAGGACTGTGCCCTTGTTTCATCAGCCTTTCCATATTTTGCTTATATTTTCTCAAATATTCAAGATTAAATGCTCCTCTGTCCGGCTGGACACAGGAGGAAATCACATAGGTCTCATCGAAGTCTATGTTGAATTTTTACTTCCTAACTTCAAATAAGCTAGGGACTATTGTTAACAAAATAAGCTTGTACCCGTGGTCCTTAGTTACTTTTATCGGGTTCCCTTGTTACTTATACCAGTACATAGCGCAATCGCTGGATTGCAAGGGTTTTCTCTACCCTTCCCAACCAATCCTTTGGTCGGGCCTACCTAGTATTGTTTCTTTACTTCAATTATCACCCCTATCGCACACTAGACTTCTCTAGTGTACTTCCTGTCTAATTTTCTTCACCTCCTTTAATATCATAATATGTCAGCTTTTGCACCTCTATACACTGACGACTATATCAAACAACTATGCTCAGGACCCTCTCTGCTATCTGACACTACAGACTTACCTACAACACTTACTACCTCAATACCCGACCAACTAGAAAAACTTAAAAAGAAGCAGGTCCGTTTGCAACTTATGGTTCTTATGCTCACCGAATATCTCAAAGCAGAAGTCATTCCCCTTGGCCTACAAGTGCGTAATATTCCCGGGATCTTCACTGACAACCCAAAGTACATAACAAACTTCAGTTACATAGGAACCACATGCTCACGACATTGGTTAGTTTTAGGCATAGATATTGCTACAGAAACATTGAAAGCCTTGGATACAGAAATTTCAGACCTCTACAAACAAATTCAAGACTCCAATCCTACCGCAGAGGCCAAAAAACTATTAGAACAGATTGACAAAACAGTTTCAGATTTTCATAGAATAGAGCAAAATAAGAAGTCAAACAAAATCAAAAAAGATCTTAAATCATACAGTACAGAAGCTAACTATCCTTATTTACAGAAAGACTTCTATACCAACAGATCTTACGGCACCTACCAAAACAATCGCCCTTGGGGCAGATACAACAGACGCCAGAATCTGGTAGGCTTCTCAGATACATCAGCTGAATCATCAGACAACTCCGACCCAGGTGAGGGCAGCAGCACCACAAGACGTGGAGGCGCCCAACAACCGCCTTTTTTAGCCAGAGGCCCCCAGGAGCCCCCTCAACGAGGCAGGGTCAAGAGAAACCAAAGATGGTACAACCCCCCGGGAGAACGCAGGACACGCAACAACTTCTACCAATGGTAGATAATGTTCAGTCTCCCACACAATACATCGACACCATTCCCATCTTTAATTTATCTAGCCATTCACTGGCCACAGATGAACTTTCTCTCCTGAGAAAAGGTCTATCATTTGTACCAACCGTGCCACCCAACTTTATGGAACTCCACACTGAAATTCTGAGATTTTTCAGGCGTATTCGTCTCCAAGCCTTTTTTCAACTGCATCCCACTCCTGAACAAATCAAAAACACTCCTTTTCGACCACCATCCAACTTCTCACCTTCAGCGGGCATGATCCCATCTGAAATAATCACCTTCGAAAAAATGGTTCTTAAAGATCTTGCCACAATCCAGAACAAGAAACACTTTATTCCTTTTAATCTCACATTGAAAGAAAAATTGGCGATTGGTCAACTCAAAGAGAAAGAATCACTGATCATTAAAAGTGCAGATAAGGGCGGTGGCATAGTCCTACAAGAAAAGGCATCCTACGTAGCTGAAATTCAACGGCAGTTGGATAATAAAGATCATTACTTAATACTGGCAACAAATCCTACAAAAGAAATTCAGGAGTTAATCCATAAAGTAACAACAGATGGCCTCAAGAGTGGTTTTCTCTCAAAGAAAGAATTCATTTATTTGAATGTGAAAACCCCACGAACCCCAGTCATATACACACTACCTAAAATCCATAAAAACACTACCCACCCACCAGGCCGTCCCATTGTTTCAGCCTGTGGCTCTATCCTCGAACCATTAGGAGCATATGTAGACTTTTTTATTAAAGAATTTGTTCCTAAAACACAATGCTTTGTGAGGGATTCCATGTCAATGATCAATCTTGTTGAACATCATCCATATAACCCAACATATGAAACACTATGTACGATGGATGTTGAATCACTTTATACCAACATACCACAGACAACTGCCCTACTGGCAATCGAAAAGATTCTCAACACAAAACCACGACCCCATGCAGTTCCTACCACGTTCATTTTGCAACTCCTAGAAATCTGTCTCACACGGAACTTTTTCCTTTTTGACAACACCTATTATCAACAGGTCAAAGGAACCTCTATGGGCGCAATTTTTGCGCCTAATCTGGCAGTTCTGTTTATGGATCAACTTGAATCCAATGTCATCCTTACTGATTCCAACCCCTTCTTCCCAGGCATTTGCCTCTGGCGCAGATATATCGATGACATTTTTATAATCTGGCAGGAGAATACAGAATCCATAACATCTCTCGTACATTGGATGAATAATAATTGTTCAGGCTTATCATTCACTGTCACGTCTGACAAAGAGTCCATTGCCTTTTTAGACCTCACAATATTCCACTGCGAAGGGGAATTACTTACACGACTATACCGGAAACCTACCGAGCGTAATACTCTATTGAATTACGCAAGCAACCATCCTAGGGCCCTCAGAGATTCATTACCCTACTCCCAGTTTCTGAGAATAAGAAGAAATTGTTCTTGCAAGACCGATTATTTTAGAGAAGCCAACTATCTCTCCTCAAAATTAAAAGCAAGAGGATACCCAAAGGGAATCATCAAAAATGCTTCGAAACGTGCTTGGTACTGCCCGAGGGATATTCTGCTTACACCGAAACCAAAAAAACAAACTGACCGACTAGCCTGTGTAACCACTTTTTCGCCAGTCTCTAACAAACTAAGAAAAATGATACTACTTCACTGGCCCATCCTCAATGCAGGAACACTGACATTAGATAAACCACTCTTTGCCTTCAAAAAAAGCAAGAATCTTAAGGATCATCTAATCCGTGCAGCTCTACCCTCCTCTGTCAACACTTCTACTCTCGAGGGTGCATGGGGCCTCCCGCCCATTCTAGGGCATTTCAAATGTAAAAATTGTAATGTTTGTGCATTTTGTATGGAAGGTAAAAGTTTCACCTTTAACAATATTCCAGCAATCAACACTTCCTTCTCTAATTGCAACACTGCAAATGTGATCTACCTCATTATGGGCCTCATGTAGGTAGCGAAATACCGGTCGGTAACGGCCGATTTTCGGTAAATATGCCGTTACCGACCGGTATCCAGACAAGTGAGATGTAGGAGTCCAAAAACCACTTTTCGGTAAATATGAGGCGGTAAATACCGATTCATAGTTACCGAATTCTAAAATACCGATTCATATTTACCGAATACATAATTAACGAATCGGTAAATATGAAGTGGTAAATATGAAGTGGTAAAAATTTAAAATGACATGTAGGAGCAGTCGGTAATTAAGAAATCCAGGAAAATCGGTAAATAAGAGTCGGTAATTAACACGGATTGAAAGCAGGTGGTAACCATCAACAATGCACATAAGCAATCCCAAAATGCAACAGCGTGGACAACATGGCCGCCATGTACGTCATTGCAAGGCGCCTACGTCTACAGGCAGCAGGACTGAGGGTGTGGCGACGGGAGGAACAAATCTACAGACAGCGCATCACACTATTCCAGCTGACTGATGCAGAGATACATGAGAGGTACAGGCTACACCCCGAAACCATCATGGACCTGATAAGGGACCTGCACCCACTCCTGGACCAGCCAACAAGAAGGGCGCACGCCATACCACCACATGTGCAGGTGCTCTGCAGCCTACATCTACTGGCATCCGGCAGTTATCAGGTGGTGATAGCTGCGGTGGGTGGTGTATCCCAGAGTTGCCTGTCCCGTTTCTTCAGGAAGTTCCTGGATGCCATGATGCAGAGAATGCACCACTACATAAGCTTCCCAAACACACAGGCTGCACTGCAGAAAACAAAAACAGACTTTTATCACATGGCACAGTTCCCCCATGTCATCGGCTGTATTGATGGTACACACATCCCAATCTGTCCACCAGCTGATACAGAGCACATCTACAGGAACAGGAAGTCCACCCACTCCATCAATGTGCAGGTGATCTGTGATGCAGGGAACATCATCACAGATATTGTTGCAAAGTTTCCTGGGAGCACCCACGACTCTTACATCTTCCAGAATAGTGGGATCTACACACGACTGAGTGCCGGAGAATTCGGAGAGGGATACCTGCTGGGTAAGTAACAGTGACGCCCCTTGAAACCTGCAAATCAGAGTGTATAGAGGCATGTAACTGATGGTTCCCTTTTACTCATCCAGGCGACAGTGCATATGCATGCCGTTCATTCATCCTCACTCCCTACCTACACCCAGCAACCCAGAGTGAGAGACGATACAACGTGGCCCACAAAACAACACGCAATGTGGTGGAGCGCACGTTTGGACTACTGAAGAGCAGGTTCCGCTGCCTCCACAAGAGCGGAGGCGCACGCCAGTACAAACCCATCACCTGCTGCAAGATTATTGCCACTTGTGCAATGCTGCACAACCTTGCCACGAAAAAAGGTACAGATGTGGAACTAACATATTTTGAGGACAACGAGGATGAGTCAGGCCAGCCAGAGGGCAGCGCAGCTAGAGTGCCAACTGCAATCGATGGGAGAGAGAGACGGGCAGAGATCACATGCAACTATTTCTGAGTAAGTGAGGGGACACAGCGAGTTGTGAGAAGTCATGACGTAGTTTAATGTGGCACCACGCCATGAACACATGAACAGGCCAATCTGGCAATATACCATCTATACAAGGAGTATGTCCAGGGTTACGTCACCCAATGGGAAGTGGCTAAGCAGGGCCACATCAATGTTTGCGCATACGCGCTGCAGTGGTGGATTGCACGGCCTGTGCATCCTCACTAGAGCCAACCCCAAGCCGCCTGCTGCTCCTGCGTGCTTCGGGGACGGGGGGTGTGATGCTGCTGCTGGTGTCGATGCTCTCCGCAGCATCCCCTGCAGCAGTTGTCGACGCCTGACTAGTCAATAGCACCCCTAGTGCACTTGTCACCTGCACCATCCCCCGAGACAGGTCGCTGCAGCACTGTGTTAGGCCCTCCTGCATCGTCACAGAGCGCCGGCAAAGTAGGGAAGTCGCAGTTGCCAGACGGTTGAGTGCCCTGCTGGTAGTGTCCCTTCTCTGGCGTTCCCGGCGCCGTGCTTCGATGTCAGCATCTAATTTGCTGCACAACTGCTGGATTGACTGGGACATGTCCCGAATGCCCGCAGCCATGCCGCCAATGTTTGTGTCCATGTTGACTAAGCTTGTCTTCATCACCCGCATGTGCCTCTGGACTGACATAACTGCCTTTGATTGCAGGCGCTGTTGCTTCAACATTTGGCCCTCGAGCCCCAAGAAGACACCATGGCCGTCAGTGGGTGCTGGTGGACTCTGGACACGCGACCTGCGGCGCCCTCTTGCTCCCGTCTGTGCTGCCTGTGAGGTGTGGGGCACAGTGGGATGGCTCCCTTCCTGGGGCCCGGTGCGGTCTTCTGGGCCCATGCTGTCGTCTGACGAGGTGTCGAAGGCTCGTAGCCTGGCTGCTGGACGCCTCCTCATTCTCACACCTGCAAGCGGAGATGTGGCCGGTGATTCGAACATGAGTGGCGATGCTGGCTGTGGTTGTGGTGATGCTGGCTCTCGGTGAGGTGATGCTGGCTCTGTGTGCGGCGAGGCTGGCTGTGTTGGTGGTGCGGCTGCAAGTGGGCCTGCTCCCTGGTCTGAACTCGTGCTGGCTAGAGGTGATTTTTGTGGCCGGTGTGCCGTCTCCCCTGCAGCATGCCCTGTACTGCATGATGTCACATCTGTGGACAGAAAAACAACATTGGCTCAGTGTCCTCGAAGGGCTGCATTGCAAGCGTCACAATAAATCATTTCACATTCCAATCTGTCCTCTGTCTCCTTGTGCCTCGAGTGCGTGACATGCCTTGTTGCCCTGTAACATTTACGTCATGGTTAGTGTTGCCCTGACTACATCTCCCGGAATGCATTGCCTGTCTGCACTGACACGTGTGGACTGCAGTGTGATTCTCGTTTCACAATGGGGAATGTGGGATAGGGGTAGGGGAGGCTACATTGCTGTGCTTTCGTCTTACCTTGGTGTGTTGCGGCTCTGGCAGAGCTGTCGGCGTCCCCAAGACCCACGACGCTCTCTTGCTCGATTGTGGCCGCCACCAGCTCCTCCAGTTCGGTGAGGGCAGGTGCCCTGTTGGTTCCACCTCCGGTCTGGCTGGCCTCCTTCTGGATGTCGCCCATCTTCCTCTTGGTCACAATCCTCAGGTCATACCAGCGCTTTTTGAGGACCTCAATGTCCCTGTGGGTCACTCCCACAGCATTGACCTGCGCCTGGATGGCCAGCCATATGTTGCGCTTTTCGGCCTCAGGCACTTGCAGGGATTGCCTCCCAAACAGCTTCTGGTGCTGCTTCACCACCTCCTCCACCAGCACCTGGAGTTCCTTGGGGCTGAATTTGAGCTTCCTCCTCCTTTCCCCTCCGTCTTTCTGTGTTCTCTGGCTGGACATGCTGTTCGTTTCCCGCTCGCACATGCAACTGCTCCCTGCCTCTCCTCTGCACTCCAAGCCTCTCCAGGGTCGGCTAATTATGTACACCTGCCTGGGTGTGGCCACTTCGGCTAATTGTGTACACCTGCCTGGGTGTGGGCAGTTCCTGGTTGGGTGGGCTGTCGTTGCACAGGATTAGCTGTTTCGTCAAGTCATGTGATGTTATTTACCGAATCCGTACATACCGATTCGGTATTTTCCGATTCGGTAGATACCACCTCGGTATTTTCGGATTCGGTAGATACCACCTCGGTATTTTCCGAATCGGTAATTATCACCTCGGTATTTACCGAATCGGTTGATTCCGATTCGTATTTACCGAATGTTACCGAATCGGTAACTGTTACCGAATTTTTACCTACATATAACTTACCGATTCTAATTTACCGATTCGGTACGGCTCGGTATTTAAGAACCGGTAAAATTTATTTACCTACATGAGGCCCTATGTGTCCATGCCAAAAGATCTACATAGGCCAAACGACGCAGAAAATAAAAACCAGAATATGCCAGCACAGAAGCAGAATCAGGTGCAAGACTCCGAATGCGCCACTAGTTGATCACTTCGGAGAGGCTAATCACAATGAGGATGAAATCCGTTGGACAGTGCTGAAAGTGCTCAAACTACCACCACGTGGAGGTAACATGGCCCAGTTACTAAACAAAGAGGAACTAAAGGCAATTATTACATATGACTCAATTCGAAAAGGCCTAAACAGGTCTGAAGATTGGACAACACTCCTCTAAACATGTTACCCATAAGACTGTTCCATGCATAACAGAATTCATGTTATCTATAAGTCTAGTTGAAAATGCATATGCAAATGAATTGTATTATTTTGAATGTAATGCATTCTCCTCTGCATGTCAACCTGTTGGCACGACCTTCTTCACTCACAAGGCACCGAAATTCAAATCACTTTATTGTTCCACTCACTACTCAATCCCAACGCAAAATGGCCCCCTTCTTTTACTGATCCACTCACGACTCCCTCCCATCCCAAAATGGCCCCCGCCATTCGTCAGTACCTCTTTCATTTCTACCGCTTTCATTAGCTTAAATCAATCCCCTCCCACCTCAGACTAGTCAGCACCGCCGACTGTCTTCGACTCCCCATTGCGGAAGCAAGACAAGAACAAGGTAAGCGCGAGCACACCACGCATTGCTTTCCTCCTCCTTTCATCGGCAATTGACTAACGGAATCCATTCCGCCTAAACAGCACGCGGACAGCCATTGCAGCTGCCGACCGGAGGAAGCCGTATCCACGCAGTCCTCCGTTTTTCATCATTTTCATTACTTGTGCCGCGTCGATTGTCCTGATTAGGGTAAGCCAATTTCCAACACGGAAGCGCCTCGATTAGATTAAGCACTGCCTGACTAGTCAGCATTGCCCCCATGGTAACCTACTGTCTCTTCTCTCCTGCCCCTAGCAATCCTATTCTTAATTAGCTGAATTTCGGCTTCCAGACCTTGACACGCCTCCTGATTCCAAAGCGTGTTTTCTCCCCATGTTACACCGGTAAGCAGTCTGTCTTATCAGATATAGAGACAATTTAGTGCCCTGTTAGCTCTCACTTGCTGGTTTGTACAATTTACACCTTTTCCCTGTTATTTCCCGCCATCAGCGGCAATTTCACCCAGACAGCACAACCAGCTGTCACCCAAGACTCAGACGCGTTCCCCTGACTCCAATAGCGGGCAATCTACTTGTAACGGTAAGCAGGCTCATTGTGCTAACCCCTTGAGGCCACTCCAACTATTTCCTCTATAACCCTTGTGTGTTTTTAGATACTGCAACTCCACTGCCCATACCAATCCGTATCCACCTGGAGTAGGAAGGAACTTCCCTGAGATCTGTTTCACCATTTTTCTTCCCCTCCCCTCTCCCACTGAGGTAACTACCACTTCAGCTCATCCTGGTCTTATGCACGGTCACCCTTGCCCGTTACACGGTCCTCATGCATGAGAAGCGCGGCACACCAACCGTCGTTGTTTCGCATGCATCATCAAGTCACAAGCTATACTCGGCACTTGTCACCTTATTAAACATCGATTCCTGATACGGATTTGTCGCCGAACAGTATATTCGCATGCATCATCAACTCACAAGAAATACTCCTCACGTGTCAGCATGTCGCATATCGATTCTTAAATACGAAGGTGTCGCCAAAAAGTTTCTTCTTCACTTAAGCTTTCCCATCACCATTACCACATGCGGCTCCACCCCTGAGCACAAAATGACAGTTCACCTGTTGTCTTTCTGAGTACGCAAATGCTGACTTTGTGTAATTTTTCCTTTTGTATTTTTTCCTTTTTTCCCCCATGATACATTATTCATAGGCGTTTTAATTCTACCAGGCATTACTCTATTGACATATTCTTCAGTCCTGATGATGATCCCTGTATAATAGGAGCTTGGGATCGAAACGTTACGTCGACTTATTTGAATAGTTCCACATTATGGCAATTGTTTAAATGTACTGTGGATACTATTGGGTAGAGCTTATCTGAAAGTCACTCATTGTAATGTAAGCCCCCATTGCTGCTCCAAGATGTGTTTGCCTGTTATCAATTTATAATTGCCTCTAACTTCTTGGCCTTTCTCCTTCCTCTTTCTTTTGGAAACTTGGTACAGGACTGTGCCCTTGTTTCATCAGCCTTTCCATATTTTGCTTATATTTTCTCAAATATTCAAGATTAAATGCTCCTCTGTCCGGCTGGACACAGGAGGAAATCACATAGGTCTCATCGAAGTCTATGTTGAATTTTTACTTCCTAACTTCAAATAAGCTAGGGACTATTGTTAACAAAATAAGCTTGTACCCGTGGTCCTTAGTTACTTTTATCGGGTTCCCTTGTTACTTATACCACTCCTCTAGGAGGGTCATGGTAGTGGGTGGTTACACCCACTTCCCTTTGTCCAGTTACAATGGAGCAAGTCGCGGTTTGTATTTTAAAGTTTTAGGGCACTTCGAAGAAGTCAACAAGCAAGCCACTTACAGGGTAAGTATTTCGAGGGCCAACACACACTTGGGCACCGGAGTGCACGAGTTACCTCACCCAGGGAAGCCGGGTATATAGGTGTCTTTTGGTGTTGGGTCGCGATGCTGTTTTCAATGGAGACCAATGAAGACTTGCTGCTTGAGACGACTGAAGAGGTGTCCGCTGGAATCCGAAGATGGATTGAAGATGAAGAGGACCTGAAAATTGAGGGGACAGTGTTCAAAGTCACTTGCCAGTGACCGGTGGGCAGCAAGAGGGATGACCACAGATGTCGTGTCGCTTCAGGTCGTCGATGGTGATTTGTCTCTTCGCTCAAGAGGTCCAGGAGAGATCGACGATGACCAGCAGCTGGATTCGAAGTGTACCACAACGTCTGCAGCTGATGACGGTGTCGGCAACCGGATTGGTACCAACAAGCCTTGGCAACTGCAAGTCTCGTGTGGACTGAAGATAGTCGGTGATGTAGACCAGCAAGATCTGATGGACTTACCCAGCGACGGTAAGTGAGGGCAGGCCCGGAGCAACCAGAAGAGCTCTTGAAGTCGGTTAGAAAGTCTTCGGGTGAGTCACTAGCCAACGGGCAAGTAACCGCAAAGACGCCTTTGCAGGAAAAGTTTCACAGGAGCCCACGGTCACTCGGGACGGGGTAGGCCGCTGATTTTCGGAACCAGACCTGCTATGGACTTGGACTACAAATGGTCGAAAGCACAAGTTCGTGGAACGTTGTTTAGGGTTTGCACTTGAAATCAGTGTACGGTTCCCTGGTATTGCTGTTCCTCGTCACTCGTGGGGTCCAGATGCCACAGCTTCGCTGGGGACTCAAAATGGCCGTCGAGAGGTCAGGAAATCTGCTTCAGGGGACGCAGGGACTTTGGACTCCGGCGGGAGCGGTGAAGTTTGCAACCGTCGATTGAAGTTATAGGTGCCTGCCAAGCAGGGGAGTCACTCCTTGACTCCAAGGGAGATTCTTCAGTCTTCCAGAGATAGTGGAACGTCGAAGGGCCAGGATTCTTCTTAGTAGAGCGTCGTCCAGGGTAATCTGAATTGCATTGGCAAAGCTTGCTATCTTATAGTGAAGATAGGGGAGGGACTAGCTCTATGACCACTCCTCTAGGAGGGTCAGGGTAGTGGGTGGTCACACCCACTTCCCTTTGTCCAGTTTTATGCCAGAGCAGGGGCAGGTAGCCCCTGAACCGGTTTGAGCTGGCATATGCACAGAGGAGCCTACTGCTCCCCCAGTGCAGGACTTCAAAGCACTCTAAGAGTGCACCCACCCAGCTCCAATACACTAAATCCTGTCTGGGAGGTGGTGACACCTCCCTGTGACAGGATACCTTTTGTTGGGCTTCCTCCACTGTGAGTTTCGGTCAGAAGCAGGAGGGCAGCCCAGTGTCTGTGCTGGTGGCATCCATTTTGTGATGCCAGGGCTCTAGAAGATTTCCACTGTTTAATATAGTGGGTACATGTCATCCCCTCTAGAAGGGTGGGATCATACTCCCACACCAGTTACTGGTGTGGGGGTATGATTCCAAGTTGTTTGACACCAAACACAACATGTTTTGAAGCAGTCATTCCAAAGTTAGCATTTACCGCGAGGTTATAATGCACTTAAGAGTATATGGTTTAACCGCATCCACAAACAGCAGCAGAGAATAAACTCTGCCAGCTGCAGAGGGGTCCTGCTCATGCAGAAGCACCCCCTCACATAGTAAACCAAGCACCCTGCCCTCAGGATTGTTAGGGCCTGTAAGAGGGGTGGCTGATAGGTTTATATGTGTGTGTATGGTGAGATATGGGAACCTATACCTCAGTGAGGAGTGCTAACTCTACCTCACACAGGCTGCAGTAGCAGGCCTGTGGTGTCAGATTGTGAATGCTTCCCAGGGGTGGCATAATACATGCTGCAGCCCCTGGTAGGCCTGTGAAGTACCAATGCCCTAGGTACCTAAGGTACCATATACTAGGGGCTCATAAGGTACCACAGTATCCAATCACTAGTGCATCTAATATGCACACCAAGTTGTTTAGAGAGATCAGTGAGACTGGGGCCCTGATTAGCAGGGACCCAGCCAGACTATAGCCAGAAACCAGTGTATACATCAGAAAAAAAGTGGGGGCAACATAAGTGCAGATCCTACTCTCCTACACAGGGACAGCAGACTTGCCCCCCGTGAAGGACTTCAAAGCACCAGACAGTCCTCCCATCCAGCCCCAATACACATCTGCCTGTCTGGGGAGGTGGTCACACCTCCTTCAACAGGAAACCTATTGTCCAGGCCTCCCCTGCCAGAGTTTCGGTCAGCAGCAGGAGGCCAGACCCTTGTCTGTGGCAGAGGCATCCATTTTGTGATGCCAGGGCTCAGGAAAGTCCTACCAGGTTTAGCCAGTGTGAACATGTCTATCCCTCTAGAAGGGTGGAATGCTACCCCCGCCGCCAGAACTGGCGGGGGGTGGGGAGTATTCCAAAGCGTTTGACACCAAACACGACATGTTTTGATGCAGCCATTCCAAAGTTAGCATTTACCGCGAGGTTATAATGCATTTAAGATTATATGCTATGGCTGTATCACAGAACAGCCATAAGGAAGTATTTCCGAAAGCTTCAGAGGGGCTCAGCTCATGCTTGGGCACCCTCTCACATAAAACCAAGCACTCTGCCTTCAGGATTGTCAAGGCCTGCCATAGGAGTGGCTTATAGGTTTATATGTATCTGTATATATGTGTGGATATAGGTAGCCTATACCACAGTAAGGGGTGCAAGCACACCCTTACCCAGGCTGCAGTAGCAGACCTGTGGTACCATTTTGGAGTGCTTCCCAAGGCTGGCATAATACATGCTGCAGCCCCTGGTAGGCCTCTGAGGTACCTATGCCCTAGGTACATAGTATACCATATACTAGGGGCTTATAAGGCACTCCAGTATCCAATTAGGTATGTACCTAATGTACATGGAAACCATTTTAGAGAGGAAGCATCTAGGCTGTGGTCCTGATTAGCAGGGCCACAGCCAGACTAAGGTCGAAAAACAGTGAAACACCAGCAAAAAGTGGGGGTACCCATGTGAAGCAGATCCTACTCTCCTACAGTAAGCCTAAGGCTCACTCTACCAGGGGCAAAGCGGCTTTGCTGCGTAATGTTCCCATTGCAGACATCTGTAGGGCTGCCACTTGGAAGTCCGTCCATACCTTTGCTAAGCATTACTGCTTGGACTCTGATGCCAAGGCAGATGCGCAGGTAGGGCAGACTTCGCTGAGGAATTTATTTGCACAGTAGTGATTCTATACGTCTCTTTCACCGCTGGGTTTGGATTGTTTGGGATGGGCTTGCCATTCTATTCACAGATTATGACTATACACAGAGATCCCCTACTACAGAAGGAGTAGTTTCTTACCTGTAACTCCAGTTCGGTAGTAGGGGTATCTCTGTTAAAGTCATAAGCGACCCGCCCTCCTCCCCGGTGGATCAAACGTCGACATCATGAATGCTACAGACCTGGCTTTATACACCTTCAAAAAGAACTGAAAGTAACTTGCCTTTGGCTGTGCATCATGGGATACCGAGGGTCTCTAGAGGGTTCCTTAAAGGCACAGTATCCCTTTTTCAGACACATAATGGCAGCCTTTGGGGCTTGTCTGTCCAACCCTTCCTCTCTATCATGACAAAGGAGTTTTGTGAAGGATAGTTTCTCTTGGTGTGAAACTTAGCTAAATGTGTAAATTTAAATATTATTTAGCTATCTTTTTTGTCACTTCAGGATGAAGTGCTGTCCAGTGTAGCCTTGTTAATGTCAGGCTGCATTATTTGTCTTTGATTTTCTCATAAGTGTCTATGCAGGACTGCAGAAGAGGACAATTTAACTATTTTCGATTGCTCCGGGGTCCACGCACATGGGCGGGACTATTCACAGATTATGACTATAACAGAGATACCCCTACTACAGAACTGGAATTACAGGTAAGAAACTACTCCATCACAAGGAAAGAGCAATGCAGAGCAGTGAAGAAGTAACAAATGTGTGTTCAAGAGCCAGACAACCCGGATGCTCCTTTATGGTGGCCGCACTGGCTGGCAAACATGTACCTGTTGTCGGACTAAATCCTGATATGAGCATTAGTTGCTAACTGTGACTTCACTGCAGCTCTTACCTTCATTCAAAGGGGAACCACTCTTTCTGTAATATACCTGAACACCTAGGTTCACCTTGCTGGATGGCTTGCTATTGTTGTACAAAAAAAGAGTCATCAGCCTTGAAGCCTCAAAACCAGAGGGCTTCTTAAACAGGTGAATGGGATTTAATCCTCGATCCATTGGCTATGAACCAGTATCACGCCTTCATGGAAGGAAGTGTGGCTTGGGTGTCGTAGTCAGTGGGCAAACATGGGCAATGGAAAGCAGAGAGGCGCTGCTCCACCCTGTTAGGACAGATGAAGCAACGCAGTGTGTACTTGAAAGGTGTTAGCCATTGGAGATTTGATTCGATTTTAGATTCGATTTTTTTATTTATTAGGCACACTAATCATCCCCGAGGGGATCTCTCTGCGCTGAAGCCATCAAATACAGGTCACAATTCCATAAAATGATTAAAGATCAAAAAAACATTTTCAGGAGTTTCTTGAAAGCAATTAAGTCTGAGCAAGAACGAAGATTCCAGTGTTGGGGAGCTAAAAAGGAAAAAGAGCAGCCACCATATCTGATATTTGGCTGCAGTTTCACAGGTCTGCAGTTCCACTGTAGTTCGTATCTGGGCTATTGTCTCACTCGTGTTCTCTCCTCCTCTTCCAGAATTTCAATAGCTCCAAGTTGTTCTCAAACTGCTCATCCACGAGGTGCATCTTCTTCAAATACAACACCGAGGGCATCTACCAGCAGAACCTCTTCAACCTTCAGATCTACAACATCTTCAGGTTCCTGTGGCGCATCAACTTCGTCATCGCTCTGGGCCAGTGTGTGCTGGCTGGCACCTTCGCCTCACACTACTGGGCTTTCAACAAACCCGCTGACATCCCCTACTTTCCTGTGGCCGGCGCCTTCATGCGCCCACTCAGGTGAGACTGTGCGGAACTGAGCTCAGTGGCCTTTTGACATCGATCCACCAGCCTGTGATTTATACATAATCCTATCCCCAATGGGCACCAATCCAACACTTTATTGGGCCAAGCTTATTTATTTCATACTGCTTCCTTTAAAAATCTAATTTAGAGTAGTTTATTATTATGTTTTCTGCAACTTACAATGTGGTGCTAAGTCCCTGTGCACGTTCAAGCAATATTTTTTCACACAAATTCACTCTTTTTTTTTTCCAAACATCAGGTCCATCTAATAAAGGGAGCATTGTAACTTGTCTCTAGTACTAGGAGATTAACAGAAGTCAATTCATTTGTTATCATTACTAGAATTGGTGCAGTATTGGGCAAATACTCTCGCAAAAATTCCTTTTCAGATCCTCTTTATAAAAAGGACAACATTGTGTAAATTACACCAGTACGGGACAACTTACACTGATATCAGACATGTGACATTTCTGCCAGGCTATTTTGAAACAGTTTTCAAACAACATTTACACTGAGTGACTGGTGTAAAATGTTATTATTTTTTTTAGTCAGGACACTGCTCCATAATTGTCATTGCTTCTCTAGTGACCTCGCCAGGTTCCTTACTTTAGAATCGTTCCTCGCTGCCATGTTGGACCATGGATAAAAATAACTTTTGTTACAGGTAGTGTTTCTATATTAGTGAATTAGGCAAAGTTTTTCATAGAGGGAAAACTAATGAGGGAAATTAGTCTTGAGTTTAGAGGGGCGTTCAAGCATTCGGGCTGCTCTCAGTTTGTTTGAATTTTACAGCTTTATATAGCGTGAACTCGACCCGAAGGTATTGGAGCGCTTTACATGAGAACCAGTTCAGTTACAGACAACACATTCATTTTAAGGAGATTAAGTGATTTGCCCAGAATCACAGGATGTTGAGCCTACACCGAGTCTTGAATCATATCCAGATCTCACCTGACCACCTCTGCCATCCATCGAAACCTTCGCATGGATAGGATCCTTCTTTGAAGATGGACACATTCGCCGTGCAGTCATTCCTGTGTGGACAAAGGGTGAAAAGACGATAGAAGGAGTTTTATCTCAGCAACCTCTCCTCTTCCAGGCTAGAGTGACGGGTGTCTCCTGGTGGCTTGTGTTGGGTTGAGTAGCTCGGTTTTCCCAAATTCAGATGTAAGGCAAGTAGTTCCAGAAGGAGTAAATGTATTCCACTCACTTTTAAATCCTTCTTAGGGTTGGTGAAGGACCGGTCAAAATGAGGTATCTCCTAAACATGGAGAATGGTAAATTATCGAGGGACCGCTTAATGGAAGTTCGGGAAATTTGGCATCGGCTGGATTCTAGGGAAAGGTTCTGCACTACAATCTACATCCACTGGTCTTGGCAGCCAGGCTTCAGAATGCCTCAAATATGGCCACTTCTGTAGACTAACTCCTGAGGCGGAAGCCGGGAGCCTGATACTGCTTTCGTTGGTTTTTGCTTTTCTTTTAATTTTTATTCCCTTTGTCTGTGTGGTGTGGTTTGTTTTTATGCATGGTGCTTTCGCGCTTGTTATTGTAGCAAAGCAGAACATGTAAGGTGTTAGTCCCTTTTCACCTCTTCCTCGTTAGTAAACGGGAGACATATTGGACAGGGCTTACGCTTAGCGCGCTAGTCGTTGGTCTTCCTTGCCTACAAAAGACGATGACAGCGCGTGTGCGCACTTCTGTAGACTAACTCCTGAGGCGGAAGCCGGGAGCCTGATAATGCTTACGTTGGTTTTTGCTTTTCTTTTAATTTAGCTCCGTATTTTTATTCCCTTTGTCTGTGTGGTGTGCTTTGTTTTTATGCATAGTGCTTTCGCGCTTGTTATTGTAGCAAAGCAGAACATGTAAGGTGTTAGTCCCTTTTCACCTCTTCCTCGTTAGTAAACGGGAGACATATTGGACAGGGCTTACGCTTAGCGCGCTAGTCGTTGGTCTTCCTTGCCTATAAAAGACTATGACAGCGCGTGCGCGCAGCGGGCGCGCCGAAGGTGCGCTAAAGGCAAGCCCGTCTGCGCCCGTCCGCGCCTGGCCGCGACTGGAGGCTGGAAATGCTGCTACCCCCCAGGCAAGTGACTGCAATAGCCGTATCACTTACTCAGAGGAATCTTTGTGGGCCATAAGACACATGTGGGTCCAAAAGAGGCATAAGTACATCACCTGTAATCAGACCTTTCCCATGGCATTAGAAGGTCCTGTTGTGTGTCAGCGTTGCCTATTTCCCATGGGGACTCATATAGGGGATTACCTCCCAGGGAATCTGACCCCTACCCCTTCCATCGTGGGGTCTAAAAATATCCTCTGCAATGTTAGGTCTCTTGCCAAACACCCATTTGAAATCTGGGATCTCATCACCTCCTATACCCCTGCATTATGTTTCCTCACAGAAACCTGGTTAAACTCTACTAACCTTCCCCAGATCCAGCTGGCTATTCCATATAATTATCAATTTATACATTTAAATAGGGAAGGGAAATTAGGTGGCGGCATCGCAATTGCCTTTCAGAAGCATCTACGAGTTAATTGGGTATTTTCAGTGCAAAACGATTGGCTGGAATTAGGAATTTTTAAGGTTATTGTGTCTCCCACGGACTCCTGGTATGGCGCACTACTGTACAGACCCCCCGGTTTTAAAGCTAATTTTTCTGACCTTTTGGTTGAACTTATAGCACTGCATGTGCTTGCAGCTAATTCTTTTCTCCTCCTTGGGGATTTTAATTTTCATGCGGAAGATACTGCGAATCCAGAGGTAGACAAACTTTTGGTCGCTTTGAACTCAATAGGTCTCACTCAACGGGTGGCTGGCCCAACACATCAAGCTGGCCACTTACTAGACCTAGTATTTGCTAACGATGACCAATTGAGCTGTGATCCACCTTACCCCTTGATTTGGACGGATCACTCAATGATTTCCTTCACCTTTAATAAGGTGTGGGAAAAAAAGGGTGAACCACAGAAGAGAATAGCTTCGGGACAACATAGAGTGTGGCGAAAACTTTCTCCAGAAGCTTTTAACAAGATCTTCCCTCCTCCCGGGGAAACTGACCTAACTGAGCCCGCCGAAAAATTAGAAGCCTTCAACACTGCCCTTCTTACTGCTTTTGATGCAATCATGCCTATTAAACAGAGTGGAGTTACAAGACGAAACTCTAGTCCTTGGTATACAGAGGAGCTTAAGAGGGAAAAAGCTAATTGTAGGCGCCTTGAGAGAATTTGGAGAGCTAATAAGGAATGTCAATCCAGACTCCTGTTTAGATAGTCCTTGGCCACTTACCACCTAAACCTGAAAATAGCAAGACGCTCTTTCACTATCAAACAGATAGAACAAGCCAGTAATTCTTCTAAAGTTTTATTCTCTATAGTCAAAGATTTTTCCTCTCCCAGAGCCTGCGCCCAAACACTTATTGAATCTCAGGACCTCTGTAATTCCTTGGCATTGTCTTTTAAGGATAAGATATCCACAATTTACAATAATTTTCCTCCAGAAATGTCATTGACTCCAGATCTGTTGTCCGAACCGAATGTTGGAGCCCCAACGATTAAGGGTTTTTTGGAGCACTTTGAATTAACTACCACTGATGAGATCATAAAGGGCCTGTCCAAGGCAAAATCAGGCTCCCCTAATGATTTATGTCCTCCGAAAACCATGGCCCTTTTAGCCACTAGCTGTGCTCCGGCCATTAGAGACATTTTCAACTCTTCTCTAATTACAGGCACCATCCCTACGGCTTGGAAAGAGGCATCTGTCAGTCCTATTCTGAAAAAGCCCTCAGCGGACCCAACTATCCTCTCCAATTACCGTCCCATCTCCCTCTTACCACTTTTGGGCAAATTGTTGGAAGGTTTTGTAAATAAACAACTTTGTTCATACCTTGAACAAAATGGAATCCTAGACCCCTCACAATCGGGTTTTCGGAAAGGATTCAGTACAGAAACAGCCGTGCTGGCAGTAACTGATTCACTTAGACGAACAGTTGATGCAGGGGGTGCAGTAATACTGATCCTTCTAGATCTCTCCGCAGCTTTTGATAAAATCTTGCACACTAAGCTTGCGGAGAGACTAGTTTCTGGGGGTATTAAAGGAACGGCTCTGAAATGGCTAAATATTTCCTGGCGGATAGATCCCAAACACTTATCCTGGGTCCCTATTCCTCGCCAAAGATGCCTTTGAAGAGAGGTGTCCCGTAAGGATCTTGTCTGAACCCGACCCTCTTCAATATGTACATGTCTCCTTTGGCAAGGATAGTTGAACAGTTGGGTTTCGAGATCATCTCTTACACAGATGACACGCAGCTCTTGTTCACTATTGGGGGTAACTTAGAAGAGGAGAAAATTCGCTTTGCAAATGGTCTGGTGACAATATATGACTGGATGACGGCAAATTTCTTACAACTAAACCCAGACAAATCAGAGATTATGTTACTGGGTAAAGCAACCGATGCTTGGTCAAGCGATTGGTGGCCAACTAAATTGGGCTCTGCCCCCACCCCTAAGGTCTCAGTCAATGACCTGGGCATAAAAATCGACAGGGCACTGTCTATGAAAGAACATATCGTGTCCACATCTGCATCCTGCTATTATAGCCTTCGGCTTTTGAGAAAAATCCTTCCCTATATGCCTACCTACCATCGCAGGACTCTAGTACAAGCCCAGGTCACCAGTCGTTTGGATTATGGCAATGCATTGATGGCAGAAGTAGGCGAGATCCACCTAGCCAAGCTGCAGGTAGTCCAGAACACAGCTGCAAGGATGATCTTGAATCAACCTGCAGGCACCCCCTCTCGACCACTACTTAGAGAACTCCACTGGCTAACGGTAAAAAAGAGAGCTTTTTTTAAGATCTGTTGTTTCACCTATTCTGCTCTTAACAATAGTGGCCCTCTCTATTTACAAAAAAACCTTTTCAAATATTGCCCCGCAAGGAATCTCATATCTAGCTCTCAGGGTCTTCTGCAGGTCCCCCGTTTCCGTCTTTTTCGGACAGGGGGCAGATCTTTTTCTTATCTAGACCCAAAATATTGGAACCAGCTCCCGTTTGCTTTGCGAGCAACGCCCGGATATGAACTTTTTAAGAAAAAGCTTAAAGCTTTTTTGTTCTGAGCTTTCTCTTAATCCTTTCTGCTGGTTTTTGTCTAAGTTGTTGGTCTACCAGGCAGCGCCGAGATGCTCCAGGGTGAGTTGAGCGCTTTACAAGCACAATAACATAACATGACATAACACAACACTTCAACTTTCACCAGAACTTCATATCCACAGATGTAAAAGATTTTCAGCATCCGTTGGATGAGGAGGACACTCATATGCCAGGAAGAAACAGCAGTGCCCAATCTCAGATATTTGGCAACATCTGCCACTCATGCTTCTTACAAAAAGGGCCACTTAGCACCTATCAGCCTTTGGAAGGAATCTTCTAATCTTAATGTTCTGTCATGGGACTTTTAATGTCATTTCTTAGCAGTCCACTCTCCTCCACAGGAGCCCATGACCGTGAAGTGCGTTTATAAGATTCCTAAGCACCGTCTTGGCTTCAAATTGAGCAGTCTTTTAGCTGCCAGTTCACTAGAGTGGAAGGTCAGTCGGGAGTGTCTCAAAGAGACAGTGCAGTTTTACACTCTGATGCAGTGCCAGAACGAGGCATATTCGTTCCAGGGGCTGTTACCTCAAAATCTTTCTTTTAATATTAACCAAAGTTATAGGAATTAATGAAAGTGCACTTTCTTCTAGATAGGCATATGTTTAAAAAAAGACCGGACTGTCTTGTAAGGTGTCCTGAGTACCCACTGATGGGCAGATATATTCCGTGTTTTTGTTCTGTTAAGATTCCCGAAATAGAGACCTAGAAATTCAACTAGGGACCCTTTACTTATAACAATATCTTGCACTTTCTTGTCCTCAATGCTCCAGTGAATTGGAAATTGCTTAACAATGTGATGCCCCACAGGCATATACCTCCGAGTACCAACCTGGGACAGTGCCAGAGAGACCGCCCTTCAAGTCGTGGGTGCCTTGGGGCATGGGCGGGGTGCACGCCTGTGCTTCTGGCGATCTGAGTATCCTTTGACCTGGTGGGCCATGGAGCCTTTTCTGTTCCACATGTGTGCCTGCAGTGGTTCTGACTCTTTCTCTTTGGCAGATTTAACTCAGTCTAGACAGTTGCGTAGTGTGGTGCTCGGTCAGTGCTGTCGCCAGTTGTTTTTGATCTTTACATATTCACTTAGGTGGCGACGGTCAGCAGTGTCTCCATCAATCCAAACGTCAGTGGCACTCAGTATCATCTTAGTGTCTTCTGAAGGTCCTGTTCACTGCCTAGAGCAGTTCCATCTTGGTTATTGCGGCCTCAAGGGTAATCGCCGAGGCTTAATTTCTTTTGTTGCAGTTGTGATTTTCAATTGTCCACTGATGGTCTGGTGCCCCGCAGCCTGTGCTTGGACTTATAATATTCATTTTCACATGATGGTTGGTGGCAGGAGCTGGTTTCAATGGTGGGTCTCACAATCCTAACGGGTTTCCATATTTACGTTTTTCACTCGAATGCTTGACACACAAGTTTTTGTGTTGCAAAAGCGAATTTATACACACAAAAAACCAAAACAGGATTACCCCCATGATGCACCACCGGCTTACAGCTGCATGGACATGTGTGGCTAATCCTGTATTTCTGCCACCTGCAGGTACTGTTAGAGGTTGTACTGGGTTAGCATCATGTACATCATTTTGATTCCATAGGTTATCTTGTTGAGTAATTCGCATTTGCTCATATCATGATTATGATTTTATCATTGTTTGACACCTGTGTTCTTATTGTCAACAATTCACATATGCTCATATCATGATTATGATTTTATCATTGTTTGACACCTGTATTTCTATTGGTAACAACAAGGTACAGTTAGTTTATTTGCATTTGAAGGCAGCAGTGCTTCCTGTTCTCTTAGTTATTCAAATGCTATGTCACGAGTATGGATTCACGTGTTTTCTGATCCGCACACCTTTCCAACTGTCAAATCAAATCCACGTGCCATGGTTAATAGAGGGACACGAGTGCAGAAACGTGCACCTGCAACGTTACGCGTTCAGCAGCTATAAAAACCCCACCCGCCTGCTTAACGATGCTTCGCTTCACAGCGTTACCGCTAGTGTTCCGGACCCGGTATAGAAACCAGCTTCCCCTTACCTGATCTGCTCGACGCCATGTCACCCTCATGAGCTTCGGGCATCTTCGGTCCCTCCTTTGATATTGCCATCTTCGCTCCTTCATCTGCCAACACTCGACTTCTTCCTGTTCCGGTGCCTTCGTCAGCAGCTTTCCGGTGCCTTCGTCAGCAGCTTCCGGGCGACTCCTACAAAACAAACAAAGAAGTTGATGTACAGAGTTCGAGTATCCAGGTACCCGCTCGCGACCGGTAATATTTCCTTGCCAGGTAATACATCAGTAAGACTTATTTATTTAGAACCAAGGTCAGAACTATTGCGAACTTTTCGCGCTCAGAAGAAACATTCACATAATATTTGTTTAGAGAAAAAGACGATATCATCAGAGCTATTTAATCTGGAAAAAACCCTCATCTAGCTTTTGAGCGCTTAAGAGGGCATAGTTAATTAAGCGCTTCCGAGGACATCACATATGTGAATGTGTAAAAGACAATTTATTTATTGATACCTCATCATTTTAATGTCAAGATCCTTTGTAGATGAAAGAGTTATTTATGTACAGAGAGTGCTGGAACAAGTACAAGCGCTTTGGGTAGTGCTCTTGTCTTTTCTTTTAATGTTATTTTTACAGAACAAAAACCAAAGGAAATGATGGACGGAGTGTTGAACATTGCAAGCACTCACCCCCAGTCAACTGATCTGGGTTTAATCCATCACCGTTCTTTAGCCCACTCTGCCACCCCAGTCATTTCCTTTGGTTTTTGCTCTGTTCGCCATAAGTTGGCAGGGTATGCTCAGACGTGAGTCCCTTGCTCACTTTGCCACTGGATTCAAGCAAGCCTGGCTGAAGACGGCTGAAATGCCAGAAACCGGTCCTAGGAAGCTTGTTTCCGGTCCAGGGAAGACATGGCTTGGCAGTTTGGGCTGGACTGTTCCCATGAGGCACAGGGTCAGACTGATTTGCATATGGCCATGTCTGAACTGGGGTGGCAGAGTGGGCTAAAGAATGGTGATGGATTAAACCCAGATCAGTTGACTGGGGGTGAGTGCTTGCAATGTTCAACACTCCGTCCATCATTTCCTTTGGTTTTTGCTCTGTTCGCCATAAGTTGGCAGGGTATGCTCAGACGTGAGTCCCTTGCTCACTTTGCCACTGGATTCAAGCAAGCCTGGCTGAAGACGGCTGAAATGCCAGAAACCGGTCCTAGGAAGCTTGTTTCCGGTCCAGGGAAGACATGGCTTGGCAGTTCGGGCTGGACTGTTCCCATGAGGCACAGGGTCAGACTGATTTGCATATGGCCATGTCTGAACTGGGGTGGCAGAGTGGGATAAAGAATGGTGATGGATTAAACCCAGATCAGTTGACTGGGGGTGAGTGCTTGCAATGTTCAACACTCCGTCCATCATTTCCTTTGGTTTTTCCTCTGTTCGCCATAAGTTGGCAGGGTATGCTCAGACGTGAGTCCCTTGCTCACTTTGCCACTGGATTCAAGCAAGCCTGGCTGAAGACGGCTGAAATGCCAGAAACCGGTCCTAGGAAGCTTGTTTCCGGTCCAGGGAAGACATGGCTTGGCAGTTCGGGCTGGACTGTTCCCATGAGGCACAGGGTCAGGCTGATTTGCATATGGCCATGTCTGAACTGGGGTGGCAGAGTGGGATAAAGAATGGTGATGGATTAAACCCAGATCAGTTGACTGGGGGTGAGTGCTTGCAATGTTCAACACTCCGTCCATCATTTCCTTTGGTTTTTGCTCTGTTCGCCATAAGTTGGCAGGGTATGCTCAGACGTGAGTCCCTTGCTCACTTTGCCACTGGATTCAAGCAAGCCTGGCTGAAGACGGCTGAAATGCCAGAAACCGGTCCTAGGAAGCTTGTTTCCGGTCCAGGGAAAACATGGCTTGGCAGTTCGGGCTGGACTGTTCCCATGAGGCACAGGGTCAGACTGATTTGCATATGGCCATGTCTGAAGTGGGGTGGCAGAGTGGGCTAAAGAATGGTGATGGATTAAACCCAGATCAGTTGACTGGGGGTGAGTGCTTGCAATGTTCAACACTCCGTCCATCATTTCCTTTGGTTTTTGCTCTGTTCGCCATAAGTTGGCAGGGTATGCTCAGACGTGAGTCCCTTGCTCACTTTGCCACTGGATTCAAACAAGCCTGGCTGAAGACGGCTGAAATGCCAGAAACCGGTCCTAGGAAGCTTGTTTCCGGTCCAGGGAAGACATGGCTTGGCAGTTCGGGCTGGACTGTTCCCATGAGGCACAGGGTCAGACTGATTTGCATATGGCCATGTCTGAAGTGGGGTGGCAGAGTGGGCTAAAGAATGGTGATGGATTAAACCCAGATCAGTTGACTGGGGGTGAGTGCTTGCAATGTTCAACACTCCGTCCATCATTTCCTTTGGTTTTTGCTCTGTTCGCCATAAGTTGGCAGGGTATGCTCAGACGTGAGTCCCTTGCTCACTTTGCCACTGGATTCAAGCAAGCCTGGCTGAAGACGGCTGAGATGCCAGAAACCGGTCCTAGGAAGCTTGTTTCCGGTCCAGGGAAGACATGGCTTGGCAGTTCGGGCTGGACTGTTCCCATGAGGCACAGGGTCAGACTGATTTGCATATGGCCATGTCTGAAGTGGGGTGGCAGAGTGGGCTAAAGAATGGTGATGGATTAAACCCAGATCAGTTGACTGGGGGTGAGTGCTTGCAATGTTCAACACTCCGTCCATCATTTCCTTTGGTTTTTGCTTTGTTCGCCATAGGTTGGCAGGGTATGCTCAGACGTGAGTCCCTTGCTCATTTTGCCACTGGATTCAAGCAAGCCTGGCTGAAGACGGCTGAAATGCCAGAAACCGGTCCTAGGAAGCTTGTTTCCGGTCCAGGGAAGACATGGCTTGGCAGTTCGGGCTGGACTGTTCCCATGAGGCACAGGGTCAGACTGATTTGCATATGGCCATGTCTGAACTGGGGTGGCAGAGTGGGCTAAAGAATGGTGATGGATTAAACCCAGATCAGTTGACTGGGGGTGAGTGCTTGCAATGTTCAACACTCCGTCCATCATTTCCTTTGGTTTTTGCTCTGTTCGCCATAAGTTGGCAGGGTATGCTCAGACGTGAGTCCCTTGCTCACTTTTCCACTGGATTCAAGCAAGCCTGGCTGAAGACGGCTGAAATGCCAGAAACCGGTCCTAGGAAGCTTGTTTCCGGTCCAGGGAAGACATGGCTTGGCAGTTCGGGCTGGACTGTTCCCATGAGGCACAGGGTCAGGCTGATTTGCATATGGCCATGTCTGAACTGGGGTGGCAGAGTGGGCTAAAGAATGGTGATGGATTAAACCCAGATCAGTTGACTGGGGGGGAGTGCTTGCAATGTTCAACACTCCGTCCATCATTTCCTTTGGTTTTTGCTCTGTTCGCCATAGGTTGGCAGGGTATGCTCAGACGTGAGTCCCTTGCTCATTTTGCCACTGGATTCAAGCAAGCCTGGCTGAAGACGGCTGAAATGCCAGAAACAGGTCCCAGGAAGCTTGTTTCCGGTCCAGGGAAGACATGGCTTGGCAGTTCGGGCTGGACTGTTCCCATGAGGCACAGGGTCAGACTGATTTGCATATGGCCATGTCTGAACTGGGGTGGCAGAGTGGGCTAAAGAATGGTGATGGATTAAACCCAGATCAGTTGACTGGGGGTGAGTGCTTGCAATGTTCAACACTCCGTCCATCATTTCCTTTGGTTTTTGCTCTGTTCGCCATAAGTTGGCAGGGTATGCTCAGACGTGAGTCCCTTGCTCACTTTGCCACTGGATTCAAGCAAGCCTGGCTGAAGACGGCTGAAATGCCAGACACCGGTCCTAGGAAGCTTGTTTCCGGTCCAGGGAAGACATGGCTTGGCAGTTCGGGCTGGACTGTTCCCATGAGGCACAGGGTCAGACTGATTTGCATATGGCCATGTCTGAACTGGGGTGACAGAGTGGGCTAAAGAATGGTGATGGATTAAACCCAGATCAGTTGACTGGGGGTGAGTGCTTGCAATGTTCAACACTCCGTCCATCATTTCCTTTGATTTTTACAGAACCCCTTGGGACGAATTTCTCAGAAGAATTAAGGTATGAATCAGCATAAGGTTATTTGATAAAGACTAACCAAACTAACGGATTTATTAGGAGTAATACATGTTACATATGCATATAATATGTATTAAAACTGGTTCTTGTATTTTCTTTTTAAGGCAATCAAACCAATATTGAGATACATTATAATTTGCGAAGTGTATTCATGGGCTTTCTGGATTGGGGTAGGTAACTAGTAGAACAAACCTGTAATAGTTTAATCTTGAAGTCACATGAAATTTCATTGTGTATTTGGTTGTAATATCATTTAACAGATGTCTACTACGAATACGGGTTGAAAGATCCCAAGAATAAGGAAGAGCCCAGAGTCACTTCAAGCAGAGAGACAGACAATTACACAACTTCCACCAGTTTGGAGATCGAGTCCAGTGTTTTCTTGTTCTCTCTTTCCAACTCCCCTTTCCCCCCGGGACGAGTCAGGTTGGCTAGAGTTATTCTTTCTTGCCGAACTGATTGGTTCAGGGAGGAATTAGGAACGTGCAGCATCAAGCAGGAAACAACTGGAACACTGTTGAGTGACTTCGTAACAGAAAGCGAAGCCCAACTTTGCCTTGTTTCCTCTTGATTCTGCATCGCAGCATAAATGGATCCAACACAATTGACCCACCTAGTTCGCAAATTAAATGAAGAAATGCAGGAGTTACGATTAGAGAACCAGACCCTTAGACAAGAACTAGAAAAGACTAGGTCAGGGTTTACTAGTTGGAGGGACCCATCTGGGGCAGACACGAAACCAGTACTCACACCTTCTAAGTTTGGCCCGACTACTTTTTCCCAGACCGCATCCAGCGCAAATATGGAACAACCTATGCAGGTTACCGTAGTGACTCCAAATCCAGTTCCTCTAGCTAATCCTGAAAGGTTCACGGGAGACAGTAATCGTTTCACAACCTTCATGAGTCAGTGTCATTTGCATTTTATGTGCAAACCGCAGATTTTTACTACAGATACAACTAAAGTAGCCTTCATCATTTCTTATTTAGGAGGTGTAGCAGCCAATTGGGCAATGCCCTTGGTTGATAATAACAACCCTTTGTTGCATAATTTAACCAATTTCAAGACCGCCATGTCCAGTTTATTTGCTAAACATGCTTTTATCCAAGCTTCTGATAATGAGCTTTTAAACTTACGTCAGGGGTCCAAAGATTTGATAACCTATGTGACTAATTTTAATAGGCTGCTAGCTGAAACTCACTGGCCAGATGAAAAAGAGTGTCCTTGTTCTATAGAGGTCTTAGAGATGACCTAAAGGTTCTTTATCTCATATTTTTAATTTACCTGAAGATTATACTGAATTTTTGGACTTGGTGGTTAAGTTAGATCACAGATTGGGGGAGCGAAGAAATGAGAGACCCAAAGGTGACATCAGAAATCTACACTTTAAGACAGAAAAGAAGGTAATTGAAGAAAGAAATTCACAGGTAGAATCTATGCAAATCGGTGGTTTAAAAGGACCGCTTTCACCTGAAGAAAAAGAATGTAGGCGTAAAGGGAACTTGTGTCTTTATTGTGGCAAGTCAGGTCACTTTGCTAAAGAATGCCCAGCAAAAACTAATAAAAAGAAATCTATAGCTATGATTAATGAGTTGACTCAGGAGTCGGAAAACTAGCTTTCTCGGGGAAAGATGAGGTTGTTTCTTCGAGATTCTTGGACAGACAGATCTCCCAGTACGCTACCAATGTGATTAACCGCACCCCTAAACACTTTACCGCGAGACTGAAATTTATCTTAACCACTCAACAAAGACATAGTATTCCTGTTCTCTTAGATTCAGGGGCCACAGGTAACTTATTTGATTTAGAACTAGCTCGTAAATTACAAATAAAACAAGTGCCCAAAAAAGAGCCAGAACCTGTCAGAGCTGTGGACGGTTCAGTATTATCATCTGGTTTAATCAGATTTCACACTTCCTCCTTAACCATTGTGGCAGAGAATGGGCACACTGAAGATATAACATTTGATTTAATTGATACGCCAACCTTCGGCGTTATTCTAGGAGTTCACTGGCTGGAACTCCATAATCCAAAAATTGATTGGGTCAAACGAACCGTGACCTTGGATTCGCCATATTGTCGAACTCACTGTTATCAGGAGACTAAAGATCCGATAATGCCTCTTCTTTGCGCTGCTCTACAACAAGAACCTTCTTGTATTCCGGAAGATTATCAAGATTATTCTGATGTGTTTGATCCTATTAAGGCAACTAAACTACCACCACACAGAATTTATGATTGCAGGATTGATTTGATACCAGGCGCAGTCTTACCCTGTAGCAGAATCTACGCCCTGACTGAACCAGAAAATCAATACCTGAGGTCATATTTGGATGAACTTCTAGAAATAGGCTTTATCCGACATTCCACATCCCCAGTTTCATCGCCTCTCTTCTTTGTGGCTAAGAAGTCTGGCGATCTGAGGGCTTGTATTGACTACCGCGCGATAAACAAGGCAACGATTAAAAACAGGTACCCTTTTCCCTTGATTCCAGTCTTGTTAAATCAAGTGAAAGGCTCTGGTATTTACACCAAATTGGACTTACGGGGGGCCTATCACCTTGTCCGCATAAAAGAAGGCGATGAATGGAAAACAGCCTTCCGTACAAAATATGGCCTATTCGAGTATACAGTAATGCCTTTTGGGCTTTGTAATGCCCCGGCTGCATTCCAGTATTTTATCAATGAAGTCTTACATGACCTCCTGGACGTATGCGTAATTGTATACATTGACGACATCTTAATTTATTCCAAGAACCCAGAACATCATACTGATCACGTTCGTTCTGTTTTGCAGAGATTGAGAGACAATTCTTCATGTGTGAAACTGGAGAAGTGTGTATTCAATACAAAAAAGGTAGAGTTTTTAGGCTATTGGCTCTCACCAGAAGGAATAATCATGGACCCAAAAAAGGTGGAAGCAATTCTGAATTGGCCCATCCCAGCATCAATAAAAGACACACAAAGGATATTGGGATTCGCCAATTTTTACAGGCGCTTCATATCTAAATTCTCTAAGATAGTAACACCAATCACTCAATTGCTTAAAAAGGGAAAAAAGTTTCTATGGACTCCTGAAGCTGAACAAGCCTTTGAGAAATTAAAAAAAGCTTTCACGTCGGCTCCCATCCTGATTCACCCTGACCCAGATAAGCCATTCTTTGTCGAGGCTGATGCTTCTCAAACAGCCTTGGGAGGCGTACTAATGCAAAAAGATTCAGGAACAGGACACTTACACCCAATAGCCTTTTACTCACGTAAGCTTTTATCTGCGGAGCAGAACTACACTATCGCTGAGCATGAGTTACCAGCAATAAAGGCGGTATTCCAGGAATGGAGACATCATTTGCTGGGAGCTAAACACACTATCAGCATATTTTCCGATCACAAGAACCTGCAATTCTTCTCAACTGTAAAGGCTCTCACTCCCAGACAGATGCGTTGGTTACAATTTTTTAGTGAGTTTGACTTTCTCATTACTTATCTTCCAGGACCGAAACAACTTTTGTCAGATACCTTGTCTCGCTTAGTTTGTGACAAAGATAATGAGTTAGTCACCAATCCACAAAGCATAATCCCCGCTGAAAAAATCATAGCTGTCACCCATTCTGATCTGTTTCTAGATCAGGTTAAAGCAGGGATAAACATTCTGGATCAACATCAGTGGAAATCCCAGAAAAATAATACCATTCAAGAGGGATTGTTCTTTCACAAAAAAACTGTATGTTCCTGATGAAAAATTACGTTTGCAGGTGTTAAACTGGAACCATGATTCAGGCACAGCTGGTCACCCACGAATTAAATAAAACTCTAGAGTTATGTCAGCGCTATTTTTGGTGGGATACCATTAAAAGAGATGTACAACAATATGTTAAAGCTTGTCCTGTATGTGCACGACAAAAATCTCTTCATTCATTGCCTATGGGTTTTTTACAACCAATGTCTATTCCCCCTCTTCCCTGGCACACAATTAGTCTAGATTTTATCACAGACTTACCGAAATTCCATGGTTTTACCACAATCTTAGTTGTGGTAGATTTGTTATCCAAAATGGGACATTTTATTCCTTTAAGCAAAATACCTTCGGCAATAGAATTTAGTGACATATTCTTGAACAATATTGTAAAACTTCATGGACTCCCGAGTAAAATAATTTCGGATAGGGGCCCCCAATTCGTCTCAAAATTTTGGAACCAACTTAGTAAACAGTTAGGAATTGAAATAGCATTATCATCAGTTTTTCATCCTCAGACCGACGGCCAGACCGAAAGGTTAAATCAATATCTAGAACAAACTTTGCGATGTCTGACCTCAACAGTATAATCTCAATGGGATGAAGTGTTACCATTAGCAGAATTTTCATACAACAATAGTTATCATGCAGCTTTAGGGTGTTCCCCCTTTTATTTCCTAACTGGTTTACATCCACGTTCTATCCCAGTCACATTTCCAGAAGATGAACACATGATGCCAGCTGTCACAGAACGATTGAATAAATTGCTGGATTTCCAGGAACAAGTCAAAAAGAATTTGGCAACAAATAAACACAAGGTTAAATTATTGATTGACAAACACAGATTACCCGCACCACCCTATAAAATAGGAGACCTCGTTTGGTTATCAACCAGAAACATTCAAACCGAAGGTTCCAAAAAACTCAAACCAAGGTACGTAGGACCATTCCCCATTATTAAAATTTTGAACCCAGTTTCAATGAAGTTAGATCTACCGCAAGACTACGCTATTCACCCAGTTTTTCATGTGTCCCTACTCAAGCCGCTCAATCCATTTACACGACCCGACAATCCACCTCCACCAATAGTCATAGGAGATCATTTAGAATATGAGGTAAACCGCATCTTGGATGCCAAACGCATTCATGGGCGTTTACATTACTTAATTGATTGGAAAGGCTATGATGTGTCAGAAAGATCTTGGGAACCTGAAACTAATGTACATGCCCCAAGATTAGTCAAATCCTTTCATGCTCAACATCCTGAGAAACCCCGCCCGATACGACGACCTTTGGGGGGAGGAACTGTTAGAGGTTGTACTGGGTTAGCATAATGTACATCATTTTGATTCCATTAGGTTATCTTGTTGAGTAATTCGCATTTGCTCATATCATGATTATGATTTTATCATTGTTTGACACCTGTGTTCCTATTGTCAACAATTCACATTTGCTCATATCTCGATTATGATTTTATCATTGTTTGACACCTGTATTCCTATTGGTAACAACAAGGTACAGTTAGTTTATTTGCATTTGAAGGTAGCAGTGCTTGTTGTTCTCTTAGTTATTCAAATGCTATGTCACGAGTATGGATTCACGTGTTTTCTGATCCGCACACCTTTCCAACTGTCAAATCAAATCCACGTGCCATGGTTACTAGAGGGACACGAGTGCAGAAACGTGCACCTGCAACGTTACGCGTTCAGCAGCTATAAAAACCCCACCTGCCTGCTTAACGATGCTTCGCTTCACAGCGTTACCGCTAGTGTTCCGGACCCGGTATAGAAACCAGCTTCCCCTTACCTGATCTGCTCGACGCCGTGTCACCCTCATGAGCTTCGGGCATCTTTGGTCCCTCCTTTGATCTTGCCATCTTCGCTCCTTCATCTGCCACCACTCGACTTCTTCCTGTTCCGGTGCCTTCGTCAGCAGCTTTCCGGCGCCTTCGTCAGCAGCTTCCGGGCGACTCCTACAAAACAAACAAAGAAGTTGATGTACAGAATTCCAGTCTCCAGGTACCCGCTCGCGACCGGTAATATTTCCTTGCCAGGAAATACATCGGTAAGGCTTATTTATTTAGAACCAAGGTCAGAACTATTGCGAACTTTTCGCGCTCAGAAGAAACATTGACATAATATTTGTTTAGAGAGAAAGACGATATCATCGGAGCTATTTAATCTGGAAAAAACCCTCATCTAGCTTTTGAGCGCTTAAGAAGGCATAGTTAATTAAGCGCTTCCGAGGACATCACATATGTGAATGTGTAAAAGACAATTTATTTATTGATACCTCATCATTTTAATGTCAAGATCCTTTGTAAATGAAAGAGTTATTTATGTACAGAGAGTGCTGGAACTAGTACAAGCGCTTTGGGTAGTGCTCCTGTCTTTTTTTTTCTTTTAATGTTATTTTTACAGAACCCCTTGGGACGAATTTCTCAGAAGAATTAAGGTATGAATCAGCATAAGGTTATTTGATAAAGACTAACCAAACTAACGGATTTATTAGGAGGAATACATGTTACATATGCATATAATATGTATTAAAACTGGTTCTTGTATTTTCTTTTTAAGGCAATCAAACCAATATTGAGATACATTATAATTTGCGAAGTGTATTCATGGGCTTTCTGGATTGGGGTAGGTAACTAGTAGAACAAACCTGTAATAGTTTAATCTTGAAGTCACATGAAATTTCATTGTGTATTTGGTTGTAATATCATTTAACAGATGTCTACTACGAATACGGGTTGAAAGATCCCAAGAATAAGGAAGAGCCCAGAGTCACTTCAAGCAGAGAGACAGACAATTACACAACTTCCACCAGTTTGGAGATCGAGTCCAGTGTTTTCTTGTTCTCTCTTTCCAACTCCCCTTTCCCCCCGGGACGAGTCAGGTTGGCTAGAGTTATTCTTTCTTGCCGAACTGATTGGTTCAGGGAGGAATTAGGAACGTGCAGCATCAAGCAGGAAACAACCGGAACACTGGTGAGTGACTTTGTAACAGGTACCACGCGGGCTCTTTGGCGTTTGGCGCACTTATCTTAACCATTGTCCAGATGATCCGCATTGTGCTGGAGTACCTGGATCACAAGCTGAAGGGTGAGTGTGCTGAGACTGCTGAGCCAGACTGGTGCTTGGTACCACAATGGGGTCTTGATTGGCATATCCCATATTGATTCCAAAGCAGCGATCCTAGAGAAAGGACTCACAGGAGCAGGTCCCACTCTGCAGCGTACTATATACCCATGAAAAAAAAAGCTAAGTGAGTGGATAAATAGGTAGATAGAGGAATATATATTTGGATACATTGTTGGATCATTAGATGGGTACATTGAATAGTATATAGGTAGATAGATGGGCAGCTAGATGAGTAGCAAGAAAGATAGATGCCTGGGTACATATGGAGGTAGATGCATTGATAGATGGGTAGGTAGATCTGGAGATAGATGGGTAGATGCATAGATATATGGGTAGGTTGATCTGGAGATAGATGGGTAGATGTATAGATGGCTGGGTAGATCTGGAGATAGATGGGTAGATGCATAGATAGATGACTGGGTAGATCTGGAAATAGATGAGTAGATGCATAGATAGATGGCTGGGTAGATCTGGAGATAGCTGGGTAGATGCATAGATAGGTGACTGTGTAGATCTGCACATAGAATGGTATGTAGATAGATGTCTGGGTAGATTTGGAGTTAGATGGGTTGATGCATAGATAGATGGCTGGGTAGATCTAGAGATAGATGGGTAGATGCATAGATAGATGGTTAGGTAGATCTGGAGATAGATGCATTGATAGATGGGTAGGTAGGTAATTAGCAGAGAATGGGGCATGATTGCACCTTGTGAGTCTTGGGAGCACCTGGAGATGTTCCAGCAGAAGAGGTTGGCATGAACTCTTACCTGAGGGTCTGAGGACCAAGCAGCCCTTCTACTGTTGTACAAGATTATCTGGTTGCAAAGAAGGCATCCCGCGCTCCGTATCAACTACCCCATCCTGTGTTCCCCTGGAAGTGACCACTTCTTGATGCCTTCCCTAGATGCTCACAACCCTTGCACCAAGTTCCTCCTGTGCTGCCTCAAGTGCTGCTTCTGATGTTTGGAGAAGTTCATCAAGTTTCTCAACCGCAACGCCTACATCATGGTGAGAAATAAACTACTGTATGGCTGCAAGGTCTCTATTCTCTCGGAACGCTTTTCCTGACCTCGTGCAGCTGCTGTCTTTGACCTGAAGTCATGGGCAACTGCCTTCTCTTCTCAAGGTTTCAAGGTTTTTATTTGAGATTTAGATCTTACAATGACCTTGAAACCCCTTGTTGCTTTTGTGTGCTCTTATCTGCGACGCCATTAAGTTGCATCTGTGCTCTGTCTGTGGTTAACTAGTCTATCTTGCATACTTTCTGGTCTGTATCGCTCAATCTCAAAGGCCTCCATCTCTTTTTATTAGACCGGCCCATATTATCTCATAGGGTTGCCCTCTCTGATTATTCTATCTCTCAAGTTTCCCCTTGTGCATCTTTTCCCTCTCTGTGACCCCTCTGTCACAGACTAACATCTCTGTGTGTACACCCTCAGTGTGTCCACTCTGTCAGACTTCCATCCATGTGTGTATACCCTCAGTGTATCCACTGTTACAGAGTTCCATCTCTCTTTGTACACCCTCAGTGCTTCCACTCTGTCACAGAGTTCTATCTTTGTATCTTTCCATCAGTCTCTCTTCACTGTTTAACATACATCTCTTTCCTTATATTTTGCCTCTGTCTGTCCACGCTGTCACAGGATTACAGCTCAGTCTCTTACCTCTCTGTGACCACTCTGTCACAGACTTCCATCTCTGTCTGTACACCCTCGGTGTTCCAACTCTGTCACAGATTTCCATCTGTGTGTGTGTGTACATCCTCAGTGTTTCCACTGTCACAGACTTCCATCTCTATGTGTACACCCTCAGTGTGTCCACTCTGTCACATACTTTCATCTGTGTGTAAACCCTTGGTGTTTCCACTGTCACAGGCTTCAATCTCCATTTACACCCTCTGTATTTCCACTCTGTTACAGACTTCCATCTATGTGTGAACACCCTCAGTATTTCCACTGTGTCACAGACTTCCATCTCTGTGTGTACACCCTCAGTATATCCACTGTCACAGACTTCCATCTCTGTGTGTACCTCCTCAGTGTTTCCACTGTCACAGACTTCCATCTCTGTGTGTACACCGTCAGTAATTCCACTGTCCCACACTTCCATCTCTCTGTGTACACTCTCAGTGTTTCCACTCTGTCACAGACTTCCATCTCTGTGTGTACACCCTCAGTATTTCCACTTTCACAGACTTCCAACTCTCTGTGTACACCCTCAGTGTGTCCACTGTCACAGACTTCCATCTGTGTGTGTACACCCTCAGTGTTTCCACTGTCACAGACTTCCATCTATCTGTGTGTACACCCTCAGTGTGTCCACTCTGCCACATACTACCATCGCTGTGTGTTCACCCTTGGTTTTCCACTGTCACAGGCTTCCATCGCCGTGTACACCCTCAGTATTTCCACTCTGTCACATACTTCCACCTATGTGTGAACACCCTCAGTATTTCCACGGTGTCACAGACTTCCTTCTATGTGTATACACCCTCAGTATTTCCACTCTGTCACAGACTTCCATCTCTATGTGTACATCGTCAGTGTTTCCACTGTCACAGACTTCCATCTCTATGTGTACACCCTCAGTGTTTCCACTGTCACACACTTCCATCTCTCTGTGTACACCCTCGGTGTTTACACTGTTACAGGCTTCCATCTCTGTGTGTACACCCTCAGTGTTTCCACTCTGTGACATACTTCCGTGTGTGTGTACCTCCTCAGTGTTTCCACTGTCACAGACTTCCATCTCTGTGTGTACACCCTCAGTAATTCCACTGTCACAGACTTCCATCTCTGTGTGTACACCCTCAGTGTTTCCACTGCCACAGACTGCCATCTCTCTGTGTACACCCTCAGTGTTTCCAATCTGTCACAGACTGCCATCTCTGTGTGTAACCCTCAGTGTGTCCACTCTGTCACGGGAAACAGTCATTAAAACGCGGCTGTTTCCCCTGCATACCATTACATCGCAAGTGTTACCACGCATGCGATGTAACAACGTGTAGTCATTACTACGCATTTGTTTACATCGCATGTTCTTTTACCACGCATGCGATGGAAAAAATATAGGCGATCCACCTCGTTGTGATGAAACAGAGGCTTTTCTGTTTTCTCACAAAGACATGCACTGCCTCTCAGACCCGACGTTCTGCAGGAACTAGGAGGATAGAGAGGTAAGGGGGATCTAGCCTGGGGTGGGGGTTACTTTTTTAGGGAAAAAGGGGGTTGGATGGGGTGTGTGTGTAGTGCAGGGTACTGTTTTAGGGTAGGGTCAGGGGGTCGTGCGGGCTTGTGTTTTAGGGTAGGGAGAGGACTGAGGGTTGGGGAAGGATCGTGCAGGGGGTAGAGTTTTAGGGTTAGGGTAGTTTCGGAGTCGTGCAGGGTAGTGTTTTAGTGTAGGGAGAGCACTGGGGGTCGGGGGAGGGTCGTGCAGGGGGCAGTGTTCTAGGGTTTAGGGTAGTGTTGGGGGGTCATGCAGGGTAGTGTTTTAGTGTAGGGAGAGGACTAGGGGTTGGAGGAGGGTCGTGCGGGGGGTACTGTGTTTAGGTTAGTGTCGGGGCGTCATGCAGGGTAGTGTTTTAGGGTAGTGAGGGGACTGGGGGTCGGGGGAGGGTCATGCAGGGGGTAGTGTTTTAGGGTAAGGTCGGGGGGTCGTGCAGGGCAGTGTTTTAGGGTAGGGAGAGAAATGGGGGTTAGGGAGAGGGTCGTGCAGGGGTACTAAATTAGGGTTTAGGGTAGGGCAGGGTAGTATAACTTACCTTAGATACTTTTACCAAGAGTATACCTTTACCAAGTATGGCTTTGCGTTGTAATGGCATGCGTGGTAAAGGCATATTCGTGGTAAAAGTATGCAAAGTAATGGTAGGTCATGGTAAATGACAACGCATAGTAATACCCTTGTTGTAATGACACGCGTGGTATTAGTATGCGTTGTAACGTGTCCTATTCCTCTGTCACAGACTTCCATCTCTGTGTGTTCACCCTCGGTGTTTTCGCTCTGTCACAGACTTCCATCTCTCTGTGTACACCCTCAGTATTTCCACTGTCACAGACTTCCATCTCTCTGTGTACACCCTCAGTGTTTCCACTGTCACTGACTTCTATCTCTCCGCGTAATCCCTCAGTGTTTCCCCGTCACAGACTTCCATCTCTATGTATACATCCTCAGTGTTTCCACTGTCACAGACTTCCATCGCTATGTATACATCGTCAGTGTTTCCACTGTCACAGACTTCCACCTCTATGTATACATCCTCAGGGTTTCCACTGTCACAGACTTCCATCTTTGTGTGTACACCCTCAGTATTTCCACTGTGTCAGAGACTACCATCTCTGTGTGTACACACTGAGTGTGTCCACTCTGTCACAGACTTCCATCTGTGTGTGTACACCCTCGGTGTTTCCACTGTCACAGACTCCCATCTATGTGTGAACACCCTCAGTGTTTCCACTCTGTCACAGACTTCCATCTCGGTGTGTACAGCCTTGATGTTTCAACTCTGTCACAGACTTCCACCTCTCTGTATACACCCTCAGTGTTTCAACTGTGACAGACTCCCATCTCTCTGTGTACACCCTCAGTGTTTCCACTGTCACAGACTTCCATCTCTCTGTGTACACCTTCAGTGCTTCCACTCTGTCACGGAGTTCTATCTTTGTATCTTTCCATCAATCTTTCTTTACTGTTTAACACACATCTCTTTCCTTCTATTTAGTCTCTGTCCATGTTGTCTCAGGATTACAGCTCTGTCTCTTCCCTCTCTGTGACCACTACGTCAGACTTTGATCTCTGAGTCTCTTACCTCACTACACTCTGTTACAGATTTTGGTCTTTGTTTTTACCTTTTCTCCTTTGTCACAGACTTCCATCTCCCTGTGCACACCCTCTCAAAGTCCACTCTGTCACAGACTTCAGTATTGTTATCTCTTCCCTACGTTTTCACTACCTAAAATGCATCCCTTTCCGCATCTCTTCCCTCTCTATTCCCACTCTGTCACAGATTGTCCTCTCTGTCTATTCCTTACATTTTCCTGTCTGTTCTCTCTCATAAATGGGACATTAAATATTTGCAAATACTTACCTCTAAATCATTGTTTTTACTATATAATTAGACAGGTATACCTTTAAAAATGGAAGAGATTTTCCTTTGTAAAGTGCTTCCGGATCCCACACATAGACAGATGCTTTTTGCAACCCAGATTATTATTCTTTGGGTGAGAGGTCTTGATTTGGTCTCTGGCTGTGTGCTGAGACATTCAAAATAATCTATCTTCTAAACGTTAAAATGGGTTTCTGTTAGGAATTCCAAGCTTACTCTTGGTAGCTTGGTACGAACATTTAGACCTTTCTGATTAAAAATGCGTGTGTTACATGTACTAAAAAAACCAAAACAAATATTACAATTAAGAATCAGGTTTAAGTAAGGTAAAATGGTCACATTTATTGATTTTAAAAGACACCAAAGTTATTATAAAAGGATGTCGATATCAAGAATTATACAAATATTTTAAAAAACATTGATAGGAAAAAAGTTAAAAATCCAATGTTTTTCAATTGGGTGCAGTTCATTCAGTTTGTTTATCATCGTAAAGACTTTCATGGCTGACCTGTGATGGAGTAAGTCAGGCAAGGGTTAGTGGTTTGTGTTCTTCAGTTTCATCCTTGCACTTTTTTGATGGTCCCACATCTTGAGAAAGTTCGGCTGAACGCTGCAGCCGAACAAAGCCCCAGAGATTGGACCAATCAATCAATCAATCAGGGGTCTGTAAAGCACGCTACTCACTGTGAGGGTCTCAAGGCGCGGGGGGGGGGGGGGGGGGGGGGGAATGCAGCCCCGGATCTGTCAAAGAGCCAGGTCTTGAGGTTCTTCCTGAAGGTGTGCAGAGTGGGGGAGCGTCTGATGTTGACTGGGAGCTCGTTCCAGGTCTTTGCTGCGATGTAGGCGAAGGCTCTTTCACCTACTCTGGTTCTGCGGATGCATGGGGTTTCTGCCAGGGCGAGGTCGGCGGAACGGAGGTTCCTTTTGGGTACGTGGAAGGAGACTCTTTCATTGAAGTATTTGAGTCCGATATTTGTGGAGCGATTTGTAGGCGTGGGTGAGTATCTTGAAGGTTACTCTCTTCTCGATGGGGAGCCAGTGAAGGTCTCGTAGGTGCTGGGTCATGTGCTTGTGGGGCTACGAGGACGAGTCTGGCTGCGGTGTTCTGGATGGTTTGGAGCTTGTGTAGCAGGGCTTTGTTGATTTCGGCATAGAGGGAGTTACCGTAGTCCAGTCTGCCGGACTATGGTCAGTTCTTAGCCACAGGGCTGTGAGCGCCACGGTGGGCAAGCTCCTCTAGGTAAGATTTCAACCCTCTTAGATTTGTGGGTCAACAACAGGCCCACTATATGGTCCTCGGGGTACCTTTTCAGATCCAGATTTGTGTAGAACCAAGAGATCTTCTACGGGTAGATAGGGATTCTTCCAGCAGGCAGTCTCTTATGTCTTCTCCATTCAAAATAGCAATCTGAATTAAGGATGGTGTTAGCTGTTTCGAACAAGTTTTTCCAGCAGTGATAGACAAGATAATCATTACAGAAATCAAATTTCCATCTTTTGCTTTTTCCAGGGCAGCCTTCCTGCAAAAGTAATCACGCAATGCTTTGTTCCCCCAGTTTGCAGAATATCTGAACTGAGCTTTAGCTAAGTTTCTCCATTTCCATCCTAGCCCTTCCCAAAGCCAATCTTTCTAGGCCTAAAACAGACCACACTCCTTCTCCCACAAGGTTGAAGGATTCCTTTTAATATGTAAGATCTGTGCTGTTCAAAGGAGCCCACTGTTGTGGCTTACGTTTGACTGCATCTGCTAAATGAGAACAAACGTGCCAAGCACGCCACCTTGTAAATATGCCCCTTTTCGCTGCAGTCCTCTGCAGCAAAAGGGCATGCAATGGGTGTTACTGTGGGCATTCCACTGCAACACCTATTGCTTTTTAACGCTGCCCTAGGTTTACGAGGTTGAGGCAGTGCCAAAAACTAATGCCATGTAATACCAGGCAGTAGAATGGCGATACGAGGAGGAGAAATTGTTAATTTTACCTCGTTTTTTTTTGCTTTTTGCATGTGTGCTGCAGCACACATAGTAAGAGCAAATCGCCATTATTGATTGTTGATGTGCAGGAAAGTATCCTATCCTGCACATAAACAATCATCCTTGCAGGGCAGGCACCCTTGCAACACGGGGCAGGGAGCCTGCGCTGCCGCTAGGCAGCTATTTTTGTGCCAGCAATAGGGGAAACACAGGGGTGCACCTTATTCTTATTCAGGTGCATCCCTGCATTTTAGAAATGTCAGAGCGCTGCGCAGCCAAATTTGGCGCTGCTCCGCACTCTGACATTTTTTGGGAAATATGCACCTAATCCTCTGGCCATGACTTTTACAAGGCACACCGACTGCGGGTAAAGTGGTATGGCTGGGTAGGATACCTCTCTGCCCGATGACAAGTGGATTGGGATGCTAGGTTTAATGGGCGCAGAACACTGGGCCTGCTTTTCCAGGATGGAAAATGATATAGGTCCATTAAAGTGCTGGTCCCAGCAGGGGCTGCGGGCCCCTTCCATAACACCTTCTCAGCTAGGCCCCATTCTGGTCAGACTCTGGCCTCCTGGCTCCTAGTGACTATCTCTCACAGCAATGGAGTGGAATAACACCCAGAATCTGATAAAGCATGTGGATTTGGACACAGTACTCCAATTCCTCATGGTTATTCCCAATTCCAGAGACAAAAAAATCATAATAGGTCAATTTAGATGTGCAGATACTGGCTGGAACAAGTAGTTCTGGTCACAGCATCTCTTTATCTAAACTCCAGGGCACTCTTTAGTGGGCCTTATTGGGCATATTTCTGGATGAAGAACACACACACACACAAACACGCTGCAGGCCCAGGTGTTTGTGTCTCTGCCCTCAGCTACAGTCTAGGATAGTTGTATAGAAGTCCCCTTTCCCTTCCTTCTTGTCTCATAGCTCCTACAGATGGCACCTGTGAGCTGTTTCATAAGTGGGTTTAATGTCTCTCGGCTCCTCATCCTCTACAGATTGCTGTCTATGGGAAGAACTTCTGTGTCTCAGCCAAGAACGCCTTCAAGCTCCTGATGAGGAACATTGTCAGGTAGAGAGATCTTTTTACAGGCGCTGCTCTTTATCTCAGGGTCGCCTCCCAGAGACCCCTGTACTCGAGCCCGCCCACCGTGAGGTGAAAGGTGATAAAGTGCAGGACCATCGTGCATAAAAGAGCGGTACAAATAAACTTAAAAACTCAAGCACAAAGGAAGAACAGTGACCTCCCCTGCTAGGTTGTTTCATATGTTTAATTTTGCTTTATTCTGAATATAACCTGGGTGATGGATAGTTTAGCTGGAGTTCAACCACACCGCCTTCCTTGAGTGTCCACACCTACCGGAGGAAGGCGGCCAGGTTGGTTTGTGACCCGCCACCACTGCGTAAGAACCTTACACAGACCCCAGTCTGCAGGCTCACAATGATACATGGGGCTTCCAATGTGAAGCTGGTATGGGCAGGATGACAACAGAGGGCCTGGGGCCACAGGTACAGACCACACAACCACGTTTGTGTCGGAGTATAGAGCCAGCACACAGCTGGCCCTCAGGCCTATGTTTGAGGTTTCTCAAGAAGAGGGAGGGAGCTGTTGTTCGTTCTTGGCGCGAGTGTGCGCTTTTAATACCTGTATTTGTGTCTCCGCAGGGTTGTGCTGCTTGACAAGGTGACGAACCTGCTGATATTCTTTGGGAAGCTCCTGGTTGTAGGAAGAGTTGGTAAGTGAGGCGTGGAAAGACCGGATTATTCAGCCAGGCTCAGTTAACGGAAGGACCAGTAGCCTGTGTCTGTACCGAGGACCTGTTGTTAAAGAAGACTTTGGGATGGATGGATAAATGGATGGATCGGATGGATCGGATGGATTGATTGATTGATTGATTGATTGATTGATTGATTGATTGATTAGATGGATGGATGGACAGACGGACGGACAAATAGATGAGGGCTGGATGGACTAGTGGAAGGACAGAAGGGGGAACTGATATATGGAAAGAGAATAGAGTCTACTATGAGAAATTTGGTCACAGTGGAAGATTGGGTGAAAATGACCTCATAGTTGATTAATAACAAGCGGATTACCAAATCTATCTTTGCTTAAGATACGGTCTATACAAATAGGGTAACGTAGGATGCTTGTATAATGACCCCACTTAAGAAGGAGTTAATCACTTACAGAATTACACCATTTCCTTACTTCAATGCAGATCTTGCTTGAACTATGAGCAGTGCACCTAAAGCTGAGCACCATTGACCTCGTACCTGCGGTTCTGGTTCTAGACTGGCCTTTAATGCACCATTGAATCTGACCAAACAAACTGCTTGACACTAAAATAATTAAGTTGTACTCTTCCAGTATAGTAACTTTTTAAAACTTTCAAAAACTTGTTTTTCAAACTAGAAAGGAATTATCGGATTATTCCGTCCTTCAATGATGTATCTCCCTCTCTCTGTGTTTTTTCACTGCACTGAAAAAATACTTTTTCTGAAAGTTTTCTCTATTGGGTGCTCCATTCAAATTCATAATTACCCTTGCCTCGCCAAACATTTGAGCCAAAGTACCCGAAAACTGCCTTTCCTTTCTCCATCCTTGGAAAAAGGACTTTCATACTTCTATTTTTATCCTGAAATCCGGCTCTGCTCATGACCCAGATCATACAACCACTTCAAAGCTAATTTACACCGTCAAGCCCTTAAAATCCTTGTTTAATAATCCATCTAACAATACTGTTATGGAAGGCTTCAAAGGCGCTCTGGTTACTCCAAGTCCTCTGGCATTACTATGGGCTTATTTCTCTCTTACTTACTGCTGCCAAGTCCAGCTCGGAGCTCATACGCAGTCCGCAGATAGCCGCAGTTCTTCACAGGCAAGCCTCAGGTTGGTGCTGATGGAAGGCTTGGATGACCTCAAGATGGCAGCTGATTCTGGCAATCCCAACACTCCGTCCATCATTTCCTTTGGTTTTTGCTTTGTTCGCCATAAGTTGGCAGGGTATGCTCAGACTTGAGTCCCTTGCTCACTTTGCCACTGGATTCAAGCAAGCCTGGCTGAAGACGGCTGAAATGCCAGAAACCGGTCCTAGGAAGCTTGTTTCCGGTCCAGGGAAGGCATGGCTTGGCAGTTCGGGCTGGACTGTTCCCATGAGGCACAGGGTCAGACTGATTTGCATATGGCCATGTCTGAACTGGTGTGGCAGAGTGAGCTAAAGAACGGTGATGGATTAAACCCAGATCAGTTGACTGGGGGTGAGTGCTTGCAATGTTCAAAACTCCATCCATCATTTCCTTTGGTTTTTGCAATGTCAATGAGTGACCTGTGGATACTGTTCTTGCCATCTCCTGGCTAGTGCTTGGCTTGTCGGCTCGACACCCTAATGTTATCCATCTCGATGGCTCGACAAATGAATGGTATCCATCTCGACGGCTCGACAAATGAATGGTATCCATCTCGATGGCTCGACATACGAATGGTATCCATCTTTTCTCCCAGGACTTAATTAAATCAACAAGTCTTTGGTGGCACCACCAGTAGTTATTGAATGTGGCTTCCTCAAGGATCTGCATTATCCCCTCGTTAATTTTGTCCACTCTATGGGTATGCACTTTTGCATGTATGCCGACGATCCATCGCTATAAAGCTGGGCAGTATTTCGTCATTGATGGCACAATTCCTACAAGGTAGAAGTTGTGTCTGGGAGTATATGGGGAACCATGGGCTTAAACCTAATGCGGATAAAGTAGAGATGATCACAGAGAAACAGAGCTGATATTTTGTCACAATTGTAATGTCGTGTAGTTCCTATATACCCTCTACAGGATCTGCGCGTTTTGAGAGCATAAACTGTGGGATTGGTGGCAGACTGATCCTGTGCACCCCCACCGGATACGTTAGCCTGTCTGTATCAGCTAGCTCACAGTGCCACTAGAATCTCCTCTTATCGGGGAGAGAATAGTTCTTGGCAACCTTAGAACATGACAACCCTGATTCCACAGAAAACTGGATACAATGTACTACCTTTCGCGTAGTCACTCGTGCTCACTTAGTTTGTCTCAGAGAGTTTACACAGAATAAACAGGTTGGGCGTTTTCAAAAAGAATTTATTGAACAGTTGTCATTCTAGTGTAGAATAGATGAGCTGCAACAACCATTAGACAGTAGCAGAGATATATGATTAGAAGCACTAAGAAAGTAAATGGATGGTATAGCTCTACCATCTTGTAGTAATCATGAATATATACAAGTACATAAAACACATGATAAAAGGTGCGTACTCCTATGATGCCTCCGTAACTAGATGTATCTAAATGTACCTAGCATCTATGTAGTTGTTATGCCAAGAATCCCTCTATGATCTCGTCAACCAGATTACCTGAGAATGAGAGAATATGGGACCCCTTCCTGGTCTCGAATTGGACACCCCGCGAGGGATGTTAGACTACAGCTAGCTGGAGCGTCTGCATGCAGGAACCTCAGCGTCTGGTCAGTGTATCACCCTGGAAGTCTCGGTTTCCTCTGTCTTTCTAAGCAAGACATTATGTATATATACCCATAGGTCTCCCGAGAGGTCCTCCATTCCTGTGTTACTGTGGCGGCCTAAAGGAGGACGTCAGGCCTGAACTTTATACAGAGATATTATACACGCAATGTTCGTCCTGCTGTGCTTCCAAGAAGCCTCATGTATAATGTATGCGAATCGAACTAGGGAAAAACACACGTTTTGACTGCAGTGTTGTATCTAGGTAAAAGGTCAGTCCCTAAGAACCGTTCTGTATGTAATGTAGGGAAGAATATAGGTGAAAGGTTGCAATGTTACCTGCGCCTATATAGGGTACCTATGTGGAATGTAACACCCAATCCTCTTCCGACTGGATGACATATGTAACCTATTACTGTACTATCATTCTAACTAGATATTGGTACGCACAAAGTTTAAAAACATTTCTTTTGCTAAAATGTTTAAAACGTCTAAAAATTTCTAAAAAACTAAAAAAAATTAAAAATCTTGCAAGCCATAGCTATAAAGTGTCCGTAGATACAGTCCGAACCACTATAAGCATTAGAAAGCCATGTATGCCTAATAAATTAACGTAATGTCAATTTTGTTTATGAGTTCCAAATCGAGTTTGTTTAAAAAGGCAAATTTCTTCCAGCACACGATGAGCCAAAATGAGTCAAATGTTTGTGTCCTGGCTGGTAGACGCAACATTTTCGTTGCTTGCTTCCGCAGTAGACGGCACCTCACAGAGTACTTCAATTGAGCACGGATGATGTTCCACACTGTCCGCAGCCGGTGCTGGGGCAGTCTGTGTGCCATCCAAAGCCTGGGTGTTAGTTGAGGAGCCGGTTTCCATACCAACAGGTGCACTTACTACCTGCGGTGGCTCAAGGAATGCCGCCATCAACATTGGAATACGCTGAGGACACTGCAGAACATGCGCCGTTATCGGGTCCAGTAGAGCATTCACGTCTGGTTGCGCACGTGATGGGAGTGTCAAACAAAGGTCTAACATGCATTGTTCTCTGCAAAACAGGCTATCAGAGGACAGGTAAGATGCAGTCCATCCAGACTGGTCAAAATGACAAGAACCAAGACGCGCTTAGTTCTTTTAGGTGAGGCCTGCCTAGATGTTGTCATGCGGTCACGGTATTTACGCTCCAGGAGTGCTTTTCCAATCTCCTTGGTGACTGTGACGTCCATTGCGTAGCAGATAGAAGACAATCAGGGTACCTGCTATTAAAAACCGGATCAGCGGAAGTCCTCCAAAGATGCTTCCGAATACAGAGTGTATGAAGTTTGGTATAACTCCAAGTACTGTCCGAAAGGTGCCTAGAAGTCCAGAACCTATGGTCTTAAATAGGTGGACTTTGCCTGTCGTATCAGACATGTCAAAGATACGATTTACGATTTCTACGAAATGGAAAGGGCAGTTTGTATGGATAAGCGCCTGTATCTCTGCCAAAGACCTTGCGATCTGGAGGTCAAAAGTCTCTTGAGCGGAGGTTAAGGGCACAGACTTCTGTAAAAGCATGGCTTTCATTCTGCTCGAATTGTATTAAAGAAACATGCAGTGAAGGTCATAATGGCGCCTCCCTGACTGTATGTGTCAGTGGAAACAATACTTGCATACAAGTAACCCTGGAGCTCACGGTTACTAGATATGCGATGCCCGGGAGCATTCCACAGCAGCCTTGACTGTTCAGCATCAAGTAACTCCCGTTTGAAAGTAGCCCGAATGCTGGAGTAATCACTGCAGCTGGGGAATCCCTCAGATGACAGAACAAGTTTGCTACAGAACCATTACAAGCCCCGTGCAGCATTATATCCTGACATATGAGTGATCCACTGAAAGCGTTCTCACGGTTTGCACCGCTTAGAAACACTTCTCGATCCCCACTCCGGCATCGAAATCTGTATGGTTATTCCCATGATTCCTTACCCATTTTTTCATATCTGCCTGCCTGCTTTTGTTCAAGGTAATACTGAAACTGAAAGGTAGTGACCGGTAGAGTTATGTGGCCATGGATTAGCCATTCCGTGGATGGTGATTCTGCTACTCTAAATGGTAACCTATCCAGTTTTCGATACGCATCATTGTATATTTCGCTCCCCTTTGTGCCATTTCTATCTGTTTATCTGTCAGAATTGTATTCAGAATACAGAGACGTCCTGTTGATAAAACGCCATGGCACATAGCCTGCACACAAAGTTTGCAGAGTCCAGCTTAACAGCATAATAGAACGTAATTGAGATTGCCCCTGTTGTAATATGGCTATCGCAGAAGATACAATGTTGTCTAAGAAACAGTAGCGGCTTGTGGAGGGAGGGTTGTGGGGCGGAGGAGGAGCAGGGTGGAGCGTAGTAAACTCTGGCTCACGGCCGACCGGAGTAATGTAAATAAATAAATAAATAAAATGAATTTCAAATGGCGATGATGAAATGAGTTTTCTTTCTTTATTTATTTATTTACATTACTCCGGTGGACCGTGAGCTGGAGTTTACTACCCCCATCCTGACCCTCCCCCACCCCGCCCCACCTCACTGCCCCGCAGCACTACCTCCACGAGCCGCTACTGCTAAGGAATATATCTTGGAGGTCAATGTAGTTAACCCATTGTCTACCACTGCTAGAGATTTTTCCAGATTTTTACGGTCTATTTCACGTAATCTCTCTGCGGCCTCTTGTTGGGATATCTTCCATATTTCATTGTAGGCAGCATAAATGCCAGCATATATGAAACGTTTCTGACGTGGATTGCTGGTACCTAGTAAAAAATCATTGAGATCCACATCCTGTGACAGTAAAGATAAGTGTTGTTTCACCTGCGTGAGTGTTGAGGTTTTTAGCAAATCAAGGCACAACTTCCCAACACTATAGGATGTCACTACCCCTGGATGTTCTCTCTGTACGTAGCATGGACCTGGCCTATGGATACTGAACCGTTCGGTATTACCAATGAATCTTGCCTGACAACTATTGCTGTCAGTGGGCCAAATCCACCATTTCTTCCAATCGGGGTCTGATATATTGTATTGTATGGTGTCATCTACTGTAATCTCTTTCTGTGATGTTATGTTACCCTCGGTGTATGATGGATTTGGCAGCCGAGATGTGTTCAAGTCTTTGTTCTTGGCTAGTCCAAGGCAAGACGTCTGTTGCACTGTCTCATTCAAAAACATGATCTGTTGAGGGATAATCAATATTTAAGGAAACAAGAGCAACCCATACGTCCTTGTGAGCAGGGTAAGTACATTAGTACAAAAAACAACATTCACAAGGAACTCATTTTACTGAAAGTATTAAGGATATGCAACTCAATTAGTCGCTGAAATTAAATCAAAAACAGAAATTATTGGATTCAATCGTGACTCTCTATTGAGTCCAAATCAATTTCACATTACTTTTATCTTCATCAACATTGATTGAAAAAAAGCCCATATAGTCTCTTTGTTTACCAAGACTACCTAACTTCAGCCGAAGTAGGTATTTTAATAAAACAGTATCAAAAGATTTTACATATTATTTCACATTCAAAATATTTCAGTGTGCCCCAGTGAAGTGACCATAACCTATTAGGTGAGTCTTCAGTGACAAAGTGAACAAACAAGGAAACAAAAACAGGTTATTGGTAAGGTACAAAAGGATGAGCGTAATACAATATGATTATTCAATTTATGAGCTCTCTCTTTTGTCTGTAGTCGACGGCGTTTCGACCTTCTCTAGGTACGGGGTCTCATCAGGACCAAATAACTGGGGTACTGTGGAAGAAAAAGAATGGATGTGGGGTGTTGTAGATAGTCATAGAGGGCTAAATTACTACTGTAGAGGTAAACATTAATGCCTCATTAACTGTTAGATTATACAACACGGTACATGGACGTAGAATTCCTGACCAGTGTCAAGGAAACTTCAAAGAATGAATAATGCCACTGGAATAACCATAGCACGGTACTCACTATTGTGTTGCCTGTTGTACCAGAGTACATCTATTTGGGCTACCATCTACGAAAATTCATGCTGTGGTATTGAGGATACGCATAACCATAAGGCCGCTGGGTGGCTCCATCATATCAATAAATTGTATATAACCTGTACAGGCAAAACGAGTGTACGCATTAAACACTGACCTGTATTAAGGAGAATAAGCACTAAGGATAGAGCAAGGCACTTACTGAGTTTCACGATATCGTATGCAATGATACGGAGTCCCCGATTGATAGGACGGACTCGTGTAGATACAAATTGTTGAGCCAAGAATAAGCTTCAATTTAACGCTGGCAATGATCTAGACAGAAGGAGGGGAACGATTAGCTAAGGTATAATAAGAAAATAATTAGATAGTCTCTAGTAGTAGCAACACTTACTTGATATCACGCCGTTCGCACGATAACGATTGACTGCAATGCGCGGTTCGGCGTTGACCTGGTAATGGAAACGCCGACCGGAAGCGGAAACACTCACCCCACGTTGCTAAGGAACCTAGCTCTCGTAGATGAGGCAGCCATCTTAGGCTGGTGAAAAAATGCCTGAACGCTCGTTCTATCTTAGAACTTAAGCGTAATACCAGTTAATATATATTGTTAATAGTCATGGATGACTATATTGAGTGAGTGAGCAATAACCTGATATTAAACCAAGGACCGAAAGTAGGAACCCGCAAATGTAAATGAATTACATAGCTATTGTGAGTGCGGCGGCCATCTTCAAGTAGTGAAGAATGACTAAACGCTAGTTCTGTCTTTAGAGTTGGGTACAAAATATATTGGTCAGATATATTTCTTTTATAGAAAAAAGTTACCTCGATGTGTAAAGATGTTTTTGCAATATATATCCGTTTTTTGTCATATCAATACGTACTAACACATTCAATACAATTAAAACATAAACAATGAATACAGTACAAGGTACATATCGCATTCTTACTCCATAGATGACATTCCTGTCAGTATAGTTTGTAATGACTATATATATTCTGAACTGAAGAATTATGTACCTGTGTGATATTAAAATACAAAGACTACACATAGGAACAAAGATACAGGTTCATATGAGTTATAGTGAAATGATTTTTTCAACTTGTCTTAATACACGCTGAAGAAGGAGTATAAGCATGCATAATACTGTGTCATTGTAGGAAGGTGGAATCTGACTATATGGTTGCCCCCACTTTTTTCCTGGTGTTTGAATGGTTTTTGACTAGTCTGGCTGGGATCATGCTATCCAGGGCCCCAGCCTATCTGCTTACTCCCTTAAATGATTGGTGTGCATATTAGATGCACTAGTGATTGGATACTGTGGTACCTTATGAGCCCCTAGTATATGGTACCTTAGGTACCTAGGGCATTGGTACTTCACAGGCCTACCAGGGGCTGCAGCATGTATTATGCCACCCATGGGAAGCCCTCACAATCTGACACCACAGGCCTGCTACTGCAGCCTGTGTGAGGTAGTGTTAGCACTCCTCACTGAGGTATAGGTTCCTATATCTCACCATACACACACATATAAACCTATCAGTCACCCCTATGGTAGGCCCTATCAATCCCAAGGGCAGGGTGCATGGTTTACTATATGAGGGGGTGCTACTATCTCTGGAAGACTAAAGAATCTCCCTTGGAGTCAAGGAGTGACTCCCCTGCGTGGCAGGCACCAAAACTCTCTACAACGGTTGCAAACTTTACCGCTCCCGCCGGAGCCCGAAGTCCCTGCGTCCCCTGAAGCAGATTTCCTGACCTCTCGATGGCCATTTTGAGTCCCCAGTGAAGCTGTGGCATCTGGACCCCACGAGTGACGAGGAACAGCAATACCAGGGAACCGTGCACTGATTTCGAGTGCAAGCCCTAAACTACGTCCAACGAAGTTGTGCTTTGGACCACTTGTTGTCCAAGTCCCTAGCAGGTCTAGTACCGAATTTCAGTGGCCTACCCCATCCCGAGTGACCGTGGGCTGTTGTTAAACTTTTCCTGCAAAGGCGTCTTTGCGGTTGCTTGCCTGTTGGCTAGTAACTCACCTGAAGACTTCCACATCAATTCCAAGGGCTCGCCTGGTTGCACTGGGCCTGCCCTCACTTACCTTCGCTGGGTAAGTCCATCAGATCTTGCTGGTCTGCACCATTGCCAATCTTCACTCCACACAAGACTTGCAGCTGCCAAGGCTTGTTGGCTGCAATCCGGGTGCTGACACCGCCAACAGCTGCAGACGTTGTGGGACCTCCCGAATCCAGCTGCTGGTCATCGTCAAGCCTTCCTGGACCTCGTGAGAGAAGAGACAAAACACCATCACCAACCTGAAGAGACGCGACAGCTGTGGTCTTCCATCTTGCTGGCCACCGGTCACTGGCAAGTGACTCTGAACTCTGTCCCCTCAATTTCTAGGTCTTCTGCAACTCCAATCCATCATCGGATTCGAACGGACACCTCTCCAGTCGTCACAAGCAGCAAGTATCCAGTGATCTCCATTGGAAACAGCATCGCGACCTGACACCAAAGGACACCTATGCACCCGGCTTCCCTGGGTGAGGTAACTCGTGCACTCCGGTGCCCAAGTGTGTGTTGGCTCTCGAAATACTTACCCTGTAAGTTGCTTGCCTGTTGACTTTTGCGAAGTGCCCTAGAACTATAAAATACAAACCGCGACATTTGCCATTGAAACGCATTGAAAACCCGCGTGTGTGTTTAGACACTGCACGTGTCTCCTGTGGGCTGATTACTTACCTGCTAACACTGCAGAAGTGAAGCCCCAGCGATTCCCAAGGCCCTAGGCCTCTTACTTTTGCAAGTCGAGTTTGTTAACCCATTATTTTAGTATATGGTCTGGTACGCCCCTAGGGCTACAGCCATATTTGTGCTTAATTTATTGAGAACTGTTGATCTTTTGAAAGTTTACCTGGCGAAAGTTTACCTGGCTCTAATCTCATAAAGAGATTAGTAGAGTAAATTTTGAAATAAATACATAAATATTTGATATATATACCTGTGTGGTGTCTTTTCATTTGGTAATTCAAGAGATTATAAGGTAAAACAAGCTGCTTTACATTCCTCAGAGACTTAGCCTGAAGGCTGCTCTCCACGGCTACCACTAGGATAGCTTTCTTTAAAAGGTTGTCTTTAAACCTATCTACCAAGAGTCGAATTGGACTGGCGCAAGGTGGCCACTATAACTAGTGACCAGCAGATGCCAGGCCAACTTCTCACAGTCATACATTCTCATGTCATGATTACAATCATGAATCTAGCTTTCTGGAATATAAACAGAGCCCTGTTTACCCCATATCTAGTTTGACGTTTCAATGTAGGCTGATATATCTGCGCCATTCTTCAAGACTATTCAGGCCCTTCCCAATTGATCCACACTTGTCTATCCATTTACATTCTAGTGCTTGTAGGATCTGTGTGATGTCTCCACCCCTCGATGGTACGGTGGCTCTCTCTATCACTTGCCATTTGAGATCATTAGCTGAATGTCCTTTATCTTTGTAGCGATCTACTAGTGATGCATTCTCTACCTGGCAGCGAATTCTGCTACGGTGTTGGCCAATGCGTGCTTTCACAGGGTTTGGCCTATATATATCAGGCCACATGGGCACCAAATACAGTAAATCACGTTAGGCGTGGAACAGTTTGTTAAAGTCTGAAGTTTAAATCTCATTTGATCGTGTACAAATTCTTTAGTTTCTACTCTGAAGTTGCAAGCAACACAGTTACCACATTTGTAATGTCCTGTCAAGGGAGGTAGTGACCATAGGTCACGCATGGTACTCTTTCCATGATTCACACTAGTGTCTGAGTGCACCAAATGGTCCCTAATATTTTTGCCTTTTTTAAAAGAGAACATAGGTTGTTCTTGACAGGAAATCAGAGTACTTAGGGTTGGCCAATGTCTTTTGATGGTCTTTTGTATCTGGGTGCTTAACGGGCAAAAGGTAGTCTCGCACACAGTACGTTTAGTGCTTTCCTTCGTGATTTTGTTGAGTAGTACTTCACGGGGACTAAACCACGCCCTTTTCATTGAGGTTTTTATAAGTCTCTTTGGATATCCTCTTTCGCGTAGTCTTGCACTAAGTATGTTAGCTTCTTTAAAGAAATCTTCCTTCTCAGAGCAGTTGCGGCGCACTCTTAAAAATTGACCATATGGGAGGCCGTCTTTCAGTGCTCTAGGGTGGAAACTCTTGTATTGTAACAGTGTGTTTCTGTCAGTGGGCTTACGATATAGAGTGACATCCAAATGATTGCCACGACATCTTATTTTGAGATCTAGAAATGGGACCATCTGTTTGTCTTTATGATAGGTAAATCTCAGAGCTGTTTGACATGTATGTAAATATGATACAAAGGAGTCCAAAGTGTCATCAGTACCTTTCCAGATGAAGAAAATATCGTCAATATAGCGCTTCCAGCATTTTATATTAACCAAGAATGGATTGTTCAAGTGTGGATCAATTAGGAAGGGCCTGAATAGTCTTGAAGAATGGCGCAGATATATCAGCCTACATTGAAACGTCAAACTAGATATGGGGTAAACAGGGCTCTGTTTATATTCCAGAAAGCTAGATTCATGATTGTAATCATGACATGAGAATGTATGACACAGTATTATGCATGCTTATACTACTTCTTCAGCGTGTATTAAGACAAGTTGAAATAATCATTTCACTATAACTCATATGGACCTGTATCTTTGTTCCTATGTGTAGTCTTTGTATTTTAATGTCACACAGGTACATCATTCTTCAGTTCAGAATATATATAGTTATTACAAACTATACTGACAGGAATGTCATCTATGGAGTAAGAATGCGATATGTACCTTGTACTGTATTCATTGTTTTATGTTTTAATTGTATTAAATGTGTTAGTACGTATTGATATGACAAAAAACGGATATATATTGCAAAAACATCTTTACACATCGAGGTAACTTTTTTCTATAAAAGAAATATATCTGACCAATATATTTTGTACCCAACTCTAAAGACAGAACTAGCATTTAGTCATTCTTCACTACTTGAAGATGGCCGCCGCACTCACAATAGCTTTGTAATTCATTTACATTTGTGGGTTCCTACTTTCGGTCCTTGGTTTAATATCAGGTTATTGCTCACTCACTCAATATAGTCATCCATGACTATTAACAATATATATTAACTGGTATTACGCTTAAGTTCTAAGATAGAACGAGCGTTCAGGCATTTTTACACCAGCCTAAGATGGCTGCCTCATCTACGAGAGCTAGGTTCCTTAGCAACGTGGGGTGAGTGTTTCCGCTTCCGGTCGGCGTTTCCATTACCAGGTCAACGCTGAACCGCGCATTGCAGTCAATCGTTATCGTTCGAGCGGCGTGATATCAAGTAAGTGTTGCTACTACTAGAGACTATCTAATTAGTTTCTTATTATACCTTAGCTAATCGTTCCCCTCCTTCTGTCTAGATCATTGCCAGCGTTAAATTGAAGCTTATTCTTGGCTCAACAATTTGTAGCTACACGAGTCCGTCCTATCAATCGGGGACTCCGTATCATTGCATATGATATCGTGAAACTCAGTAAGTGCCTTGCTCTATCCTTAGTGCTTATTCTCCTTAATACAGGTCAGTGTTTAATGTGTACACTCGTTTTGCCTGTACAGGTTATATACAATTTATTGATATGATGGAGCCACCCAGCGGCCTTATGGTTATGCGTATCCTCAATACCACAGCATGAATTTTCGTAGATGGTAGCCCAAATAGATGTACTCTGGTACAACAGGCAACACAATAGTGAGTACCGTGTTATGGTTATTCCAGTGGCAATTATTCATTCTTTGAAGTTTCCTTGACACTGGTCAGGAATTCTACGTCCATGTACCGTGTTGTATAATCTAACAGTTAATGAGGCATTAATGTTTACCTCTACTGTAGTAATCTAGCCCTCTATGACTATCTACAACAGCCCACATCCATTCTTTTTCTTCCACAGTACCCCAGTTATTTGGTCCTGATGAGACCCCGTACCTAGAGAGGGTCGAAACGCCGTCGACTACAGACAAAAGAGAGAGCTCATAAATTGAATAATCATATTGTATTACGCTCATCCTTTTGTACCTTACCAATAACCTGTTTTTGTTTCCTTGTTTGTTCACTTTGTCACTGAAGACTCACCTAATAGTTTATGGTCACTTCACCGGGGCACACTGAAATATTTTGAATGTGAAATAATATGTAAAATCTTTTGGTACTGTTTTATTAAAATACCTATTTCGGCTGAAGTTAGGTAGTCTTGATAAACAAAGACTATATGGGCTTTTTTTCAATCAATGTTGATGAAGATAAAAGTAATGTGAAATTGATTTGGACTCAATAGAGAGTTACGATTGAATCCAATAATTTCTGTTTTTTATTTAATCTCAGCGACTAATTGAGTTGCATATCCTTAAAACTTTCAGTAAAATTAGTTCCTTGTGAACGTTGTTTTTTGTACTACTGTTGAGGGATAAGGCATGCTATAAATAAAGCTTCTGTCCCCTGAACTTGCCATTCTCTAGTACCCCAGACTGATTTTAAGTCTATGGTGTCCCTCCATAAGTCATAACCTTGTACAGAAAACCGGGCAATAAAGTATGCACAGTAGATCTGTTTGGTGTTTGTTAACATATTTTTCTGTGCTGATGTTGGTGTAACCTTATAATAATATGAGGCTGGGTCAGACATATTAAACCCTGAAAAATATGGAAACCTTTGTATAAATGCCTTTGAACTGCCTTTCGGCGGTGTTGGACAATGTTCCCACTAGTGGTATGTGAACACATTTCTAGGATTAGCAGATTTGTGCAGAAAATGATGACCAAAATGTTGATAACAATACACTGTTTCGAAATCTGATGTGCGTACCAATGTTTCACTAATGGAAAATGCAACAGATTTTTCCAAATCAGACAACATGTTATTTACAGTCTCAAAATCCCAATCATTGGAAAATGCACTTAATTATATTTTAAATAAATGTGTAATTTTAAAAGTTCGGTCGGGCCAAATATATTGAAATCAATCTTGTTCCAAACTATACCATCAGGTATAGGAATTGCTGTAATGTTCACTGATGACAAGTCTCTTTGTTCTCAATCAGATGATTGGTATGGTTTTAAAAGTAAATTCACCTTTTAGGCTGCAGAGCTTTGCCGAATGTATTGTCCTTTAATAAGCATGTTAAAAACTATCACTACGCCTAACCAAAAAAGAAAGAAAAGTATCCCGGTGATTAACCATAGTTCTACCCAAGGTGATACCAGGTAAGTTTTTTTAAGAAAGTTCAGAAAGTCTTTAACTTGCTGCTTGCGTGATTTTTGGGCTGCCATCGTTTCAGGTTCACTTGGATCCAAAAAAACGTATCAGAGTTTACGAAGTAGCAGAAGCTGTTCGATCAATTGTTGGTATTGCATACGGATTTGTTGAAATCGTAGTTTGCTCTTGTCGAGGCATGTTGATGTAGACATCTGTATTTGGTCTTATCACAATTTGTTTTTCATTTTGATTCTGAATATGAACTTCAGGTTCAAGAGAAACGAGTTCCAAAACATTGTTGCATAGTCCGTCATTCCGTATAGGAGACTCTCCGAACGTGATGAGTCTTTCAGTTTGAACTTCTTGAATTGTAGTGAGAGGAGGACGTCTGCTACTTTGAAGTCCACGTGGCCTGCTGCTCAGTATCGGCCACATAGTGTGGTTTGATTCGGTCAATTAAGACAAATCTTTTCTCCTTTTTTCCGGCAAGAGGCAGTAGAAGTACAGTTCTTGTTCTTTCAACTGCTAGGATCTGTACAGGCTTTCTGTATGATGGCCCCAACTCTTTCTGCTATTTTCTCTCTGACCAGATCCCCTGACTTTTGGGATCCCGATAGGTCTTGCCGCAACTGATTTGACTTCTCCAGTGGCGGTCTGCTTCAGGTGGACGTTACTTTGTTGTGTCCTGGATTCATTTAGATCCTGTAAAACAGCCAAACGATCATTGATGTCAAAAGGTTTTTCATCCACCACTGTGCCTTCACAATCAAGATCAGGTACCCACATTCTTGTCCCAAATAGGACCTCACATGGAGTGACCTCCCTCTAGAGAACTTCTTGACATGTTGTTCAAAGCTCGCTGCACTCAATACAGATGTTTTACCCAGCTCTCGCCAGTGCCTAATACTCTAGCTGTTGAAGACTTCTTTAAGTCTCGGTTTTTCCTCTCCATGACCGAATTTCCCTCGGGATGGAACAGAGAGGAGTACTGCAATGCTTCACCCAATCCTCGCATGGCCTCCTTGTAAGCCCGAGAGCTAAACGCAGGGCCCAGGTCAGAATGTAATGTGCCAATTGCATATGTTCCTATAAAGACTCGCAAATCTTTGATAACAGTTCGAGAGTCAGCCGAGCGTTGGGGCCACACCCATAGGAATCTTGAGCAGGAATCCACTGCAACCATGATATACCTGTAAGCCCCATCTCTTTGTAAAGGGCCACAATGGTCCAAGTAAACACAACCTAGTGGTTTGTCAGATATTAACAATGGTGTCTGCGCTGGACGTGTTACGGTGGAACCTTTCATCTGCTGGCAGATGTCGCATTTCAAGACATAGTCTTTAGTCTGCTTTGTTAATCCAGGCCACCAATAGCGTGGTTTCAACAAAGAAACAGTCGCTGTAACTCCTGCATGTGCAGAACCTATCCCCTTCAGTGCCGCTAGAATTAAACCTAACCTATGATCCATGTTTGGAATTACTCTTATCCCCCACTCCAGGAATCTGAGCAAATGGAATGTTATTGGCATCTAACTTGTTGGAGAACTTGAGTGGAAACTTATTTGGTAATGCCTTGCTGTTTTGGCGTGAAGCAATGACAGCCACCATAATCTCACCGTCTATTCTCATTTTATAACGAGTGATTGCAGCTACGGAAGCCGTGCGTACAGCCCCCTTTGCGGCTTCATCAGCCAATGAATTCCCTTCAACGTGAACGCCATCACACTGATGACTCAGTGTATGTATCACGTGAGCTCTCGGTAGTCCGGATTTCAACTTCAATACCTGTTCCCATAGCATTTTATGCTTAATTGTGCCACCTTTTGCATCTTTGAACCCGTTCTGAACCCGGTGCTGCAAATATTCATTATATGACTGCACACAGTAAGGGGAATCACACACAATTAGTGTGGGGAATTATCGATCCGTGTTTACCAGTGCCAGTATCAAGGCTTTTAGCTCTGTCAGCTGTGCTCTGCAGTCTCCTAGAGATTGCGTTTTCATGCGACTTGGATGGAACTTCCCATCCCGCATGCGATCTTTAACGATTGCACATGCTGCACTATATTGTTGCTTACTTCCTATGGCCGGTTGAGAAGATCCATTAGTGTAAATTATATATTCATACTGATCTAGAGGCATTATTTCATTTGGTAGAGGATATTCTTGTTTGTATTGCATAAATGCTTGTGTCTTTAGATTTAGGTCGTACCTGTATTCTACATCTGTTGCAGTGAGAGAATTAGCCCATTGTATCTGATCCAGCGCAAGACCGGGAAATGGGGAGCAACATAACCGATATCCTCCCTGCGTCGCAGACCCGTCATCACGCACACTTAATCATACATGCATTCATTGGTGGGGCCCATAACACCAACACTCACACAATCAATTCAAGAGTCTACACTCAGGAGGGATGAGTGATTCAAGCGCCGGACATGTGGGAAAAGACACCTTATAACCTATAGGGAAGGAAAAGTCATTTACAAATATACATTAATGCCCATTCGCCTACAGATCCTTAATCTTAAAACATCAAGGCACTCCTCCCACTTCAGTCAATGGACCAAATTAGTTGGATTGGTTGATGGTGATTTAGAACCAGCTAAAACACATTTAAGATCTCAAATCTATTTCTTAAATGAAACTCACAACTCATGAATTCTCGTTAATCAATAATTATTTATCTAAAATTTCATAATGATTTTAATTCGCATTTGTCTGGTCAAAGTTTATGTCAAATTTTCACTAAATCGCAGAACTTCATATTTACCTAATCTTACTATTAGGAGTCCTCTTAATTCATTGGCTCTGCATAGTTTTTGTCAAAGGACCAGAGACGTGCAAGCATCTATCATTGCTCGTAGATTTAGGAAAAGTTCGCAGTCATCAGATGATCAGGCAACATCCAGAACGTGCGTCATGCATTCGTGGGTCGTTTGTTCGTTCGCGAGCGAGTGTCTCTCTATTCTATTACCCCCCTTATATAATACAAAGTAGTAAAGATGATACAATTTAATAATTTAGGACAGTCGTGATTGGCTGGGTGAGGTCATAAGTAAGTCCAAAGTTGGTTTGTTCCAGTTTATTGTAAGGTTGATTGTTCTCTAGTTTTTGGCCAGAATCCCATGCTACATCCTTGACCGCGGACATTCAGTACAGAGGTTATCACGAGGTTTAGGAGATTTCTTTGCGCCTGCGCAGCTCACTCCGCGCCTCGTGGAACAGTGGCCAGTTGTGTGGTGTCAGCGGCCATCTTGGATTTAGGCCCAAATGCTAACTTAAGCGAAACAAACACAAAAGAGTAATTAATATATAGAAATAATAAATCTAATGTTAACCCCTTACTAATCCCTTTATGTGCTTGTATTTATCTAGCATATAGCAACATTTAAAGCCATTATATTCACCTCTTTGGTCCTCCTCTTGGGCAACATACAAAAGCAACATATCATGCAGTATTCTAATTACCACATATACTACTTGTTAATATGCGTGCAGATTTTAGTCACAAAGGGTGTTTTAGCCATGCAAATGCAAATCCCACGTGTAATTTTAATATTAATTATGCTGATTATTAAACATGCAAACTCGTTTAATAATATTATAACTAATAGATTATCTGATTAGTATTTTCATGCAGAATAGGGGAGGTATACAAAATGTTGTACTACCCGCTCCATCAATCCCCCCTTTGGTGATTTTTATTACCACACCATTAAAATTTTCCATCAATTTGTCATAAGAAGCGAAATGAATTCTTTAGTTTAGTTCACATTTCTGTTTCCCCAATTTCTTCTCTTCTTGCTGTTCTATACATATCTTTCATTTCTTCTAATTCTACTTCTTCATATTCCCTCTCTTGTCTCTTATTCTGTCTTCTTTTCAAATTTTCTCTTCTTAACTTTTTCTGTGTTTTCTTTCTTTTATAACAAACATCCTAGTCTTAAAATTAATACTAGAAAAACCACACATGTTAATGGGAATAAGATCTTTCCTATAAATGTACCACCTAAGTTAAATAAGAAATCTTTAATGGAAGAAAGTTTCTTTCCAATCTTTTCCCAAACACTTTCAACCTCCAGTGGTGCAATTTCCTCATGCAATTCAGTTATATTTTTAATGTAGATCTTCAAATCTTTACTTTTGTCCGGAATGTTAAGTACAACAATGTTGAACTTTCAGCATTCCACAGACTCCATCCTCTTTTGCCAATATTATATCAAGGGCAAGTCGATTTTGCATTACTATGGCACGCATGGCAACCATTTCAGTATTTACCAATATGAATCCTCCAGCCGTGCTTGTTGACAAGCGATCCACTACTGTTGATCATTTTCTAATTTTGTGTGCATTCAGAGAAATTCCCACTGCTGGTATAAATGCTCCAAAAATGTCTCCTACAATTTCTGACCAAGATTCTCTCTTTCTACTTGTTAGTAGACTTCCTAACTTATGTACACCATCTTCTCCTCTTCCCATGTGGAATATCTTTGGAAAAACCAGACCTACATAACATGTGCCATACCAATGATCTGGCAACCGATAATATTCCTTGTTCCCGCAGATAAAATATAATCCAGGAAAAACTGGATCATTTCCGCCTTTAAATCCCCATCCACCCATGATTCGATATGTATCATGTCAATCACTGTTACCCACAAAGTAATTATCTATACAGTTTGATTCCTTCTAATACACAGCTTTCCTTTCTGAGGCCAATCTAAAGCCATTGTTGGACTAGCTTCTCCTCTCAAATGCTTCTCCTTTTCAACATCCCAGACTGTCTTTTCCTCTCTTCCCTCAGGTACTTTCTTTTGCACTTTTAATCTCCTTTCTTCAACCATATCCAAGAACACTTTCTCCTCCTTTAAACTACAAGTTAGATTATTCCTAAATATAGATTCTAATGTTAATTCTTTGGTTTCTAAGAAAAATTCACCAAATACCTTTGCAGGTTTTACTTTATTCAATTTGTTAATTACAGGTACTTGTGACAAATATGTTATCTACATCTAAAAAATAATATTCTAATTTCCCTATTTTGTAAAACAGACTAGCTATCACACTACATGTTATTCCATATGTTACTGGGAGGTGATGATAGGTCACTCCCTCAGATACAGATGCAGGTAACTGCATGCAGACGTAGCAATCCGTCACATCCATTGTCTTTACATATTCATACAGTAGTTTCGAAAATACATTGTTAGAAAAATCATTTATAGACCTGTCTTTATGAAGATAGTTTCTATCTATTTTTGTCGGATATACTTTCTGAATCTTTTCTATATTAGTTTTATTTTCACTATGTCCTTCTATTGTTTCTAGCGTAACTTTAAATGAGATCATCAACGCTAATACACTCCATAAAAGCATCAGTAATCCTGTACAACAACACCACATTTTAAACCACCTTCTAAGAAACGTACATTTAGCTTTTCTACTTTCTGTGTTTGCCATTTTCGTAAAATGATCAGTGTCTTTTGACTTAGCCTCTTCTACTTCACAACTAGTTTTGTCTAACCCAAGGCTCTGAGCACCTACTTGGTTCTAGCAGTTATGTCTTTCTCGGTATTTTATAGTTTTTCCATTAACAGCATTTTATTCTTATTCAGTTTGGCATTTGATCCATCAAAAACTTCCTTATTAACAATTTCTTTGATTGTCTCTTCACTGCTTTTCTCTTTTCTCCAATGTACCTGTGCTTGTTCAGTCTCTGAGTCTGAGCTGGTGTCAGAAATCTGTAAGTTTCTTCTCAAGGGAATATTTTCTGGGGCGATAGTCAAATCTGGTTCTGATTCCCCCCTTTCAGGATTTTCTCTTGTTCTTGTTTCCTCAGCATCCGATTCAGAACTAGTCTCTGACTCTTCAAAATATTCTCCTTCCTTGTTATCCACTGGATTTGAGATTCTCAATGTGTGACTAGCATATATCCAGTTCTTTATTCCAGCACACTTTACAGCTGTTGTTGTGGTCAAATCACTTGTCGTGGTTTTCCCCAACGTGGGACCAGACAGTTCCTTCTTCTGTGTACTTTAATTCTCACCCAGTCTCCTGGGCTCAGATCATGAGCTTGCTTCTTTTCAAGGGTGGTGGCATCCGATCCAACCTGATGAAACACAGAATGAACTGCGTCAGCCAGCCCCTTACAGTAATCAAACACCAAGTCATCAGTTATAGGCAACAGCTTGTTGACTGGTATGAAAACATGTCGCATTGCTCTTCCCATGACAATTTCATGGGGATTCAGACCTGTGTTCCTATCTGGAATAGATCTAATAGTCATGAGTACTAGAGGCAAGAAGTCAGGCCATTTCAAACCTGTGGCTAAACACATTTTTCCCAATTGGTTTTTAATGGCGACAGTCATTTGTTCCACCACACCAGAAGCCTCTGGGCGATAGGCACAATGTAGTTTCTGTTGTACATTCAATGCTTCACAAATCAATTTCATGATCTCATTATGGAAATGTTTTCCTCTATCTGATTCAATTGTGACTGGGAACCTGAATCTAGGGATGAATTCCCTCAAAAGCAATTTTGCTACTGTGATTCCATCACTTCTTCTTGTGGGATATGCTTCTAACCATCTAGAAAACAAGCAGACCATCACTAGAACATACCTCAACCTGTTACAAGGAGGCATTTCAATGAAATCAATCTGCATTCTGGTGAAAGGCCCTCCTTCTCGACCTATTTTTCCTAGACTTACCACTGTTTTCATTCCAGGACAACACTGCTGACATATAAGGCATCTTTGACAAAGGCTCTCAGCTACAAGTCTGAATTTTGCATTATACCATGTTTGCTTAAATGACCTAACCATTGCGTCTCTCCCTATGTGTGCTTGTCCATGATACATCCGTGCCATGGCAGACACCATGCTATCAGGCATGACTGGTCTTCCATCTCGATAGATCCACACATGATCTGTTTCTCTTGGTGCACATCCCGCTTTTACCCATTGTCTCATTTCCTCATCTCCTGCTTCTTCCTGCAACTGCCTCACTTCTTCCCAGGTACTCACAATGTTAATAAACAGTAGGGGTCAAGAATTAATTTCCCTTTCTTTCGCCCTGTTGATTGAATTCTGATTACGAGCACAATATTGAGCCACATCGTTGGCATATTTATTACCAACTGCGACATAGTCTCCCGTCTGAACATGAGCAGCACACTTCACAATGGCCAATTGCTTAGGCAGCTGTATCGCCTCAAGCAACTTCCCAACAACTTCAGCATTCTTTATAGGAGTTCCACTTGAAGTCAGAAATCCTCTCTGCAGCCATATCTGACCGAAATCATGCACAACACCAAAGCCAAACTGACTATCAGTTATCACAGTCACTCTCACATTCTTTCCCAACTTGCATGCTCTAGTTAAGGCTACAAGTTCAGCAACTTGTGCTGATTTCACTCCCTTCAGGTAAGATGCTTCCATTACTGCTGCAACTGTGCATACTGCATATGCTGCACTTAGAATTCCTTCATCTGTTCTCAAGCATGACCCATCCACAAACATCACAAAATCACTTTCTGACAATGGTACATCTTTTATATCAGGACGTGGTTTGGTACAGAAATCAAGTACATCCAAACAGTCATGATCCACTACGTCTCTGACTTCCACATTCTCAGCATCAGGCAGTAACGTTGAAGGATTTACATTCAAGAATCTCGTCAGGCTTACATTTGTTGCACCTAATACGACCTTCTCATATTTAGTCAGCCGACTATGTGTCATGAACTGAGTGCGGCTCCTTGTTAAAAGGATTGCCACATCATGAGGTACAAACACTCGCACAGGATATCCCATCACAATTCCTTCACTCTGTTCCAGACTCTTACAAGTAGCAGCTACTGCTTTCAAACAACCTGGCAACGCTACAGCTACAGGGTCTAGCATAGCTGAAAATTATGCAATCGGTCTTCTCAATTTTCCATGTTTCTGTATTAGTACAGAAAGCGCACATCCATTCCTTTCACTGCAGTACAACTCAAACTCCTTATCATAATCAGGCATTCCTAATGCTGGTGCTTCACACAAACTGTCTCTCAATTGTTTAAAAGCTGCTAGTTCTTCCCTATTTAAGTCAATGGGGTCTTTTACATCACTTCTTGTCAGGCGTACCAAAGGTTTTGCAATCAGGGAAAAGTTACTTATCCACTGACGACAATATCCAACCATTCCAAGAAACATTCTCACTTCTCTTTGCGTCATTGGGGCTCTCATTCCTTTTATTATCTTGATTCGGTCTGTAGATATTTTCCTCAGTCCTTTTTCAATTTTGTGGCCTAAATATTGTACTTCTTTCTGACAAAATTGTAATTTTGATGGGGATACCTTAAGTCCTCCATCTGCCAAATGGTTTAGCAAGGCTATGGTGTCCATTACACAAGCTTCTCGAATCATTGACGCCACAAGTAGGTCATCAATATATTGAACTAGCACTGAATTCTCTGGCATTTCTAGGTCTTCTAAGGACTTTTTCAATATCTGATTAAATATCGAGGGGCTTTCTGTATACCCCTGTGGTATTTGGCACCATGCCAAAATTTGTTGGCTATCATGATGTAATGGGATGGAAAAGAAAGTGTGACACAAATCAATCACTGTATAGCATTCTGCATCATGTGGAATCTGATACAAAATCACTGATGGATTTGGTAAAATAGGACAACATGACACAACGAGTTTATCTTTCTCAAATCTTGTACTATTCTGAACTTTCCATTAGGCTTTTTCAGTCCCATAATTGGTGAATTACATGGACTACTCATTATTTCTCTCAAAATACCTTGTTTAACCATTTTCTCAATTATAGGAGTAACTCCTTAAATTATCTCAGGTATCAATTTATATTGAGGAACATTTGGGTAACTTATTCCTTCCTTCACTGTTATTTTTACAGGATCCACATTTTTCATTAATCCTACATCTTCTCCTGTGAAATCCCAGACTTCTGCTTTTACTGTCTTTTTCAATTCTTTTGGTAATTCGTCAGTGTTGAATACAGCATAGGCTTCAGTAATCTCAGGTTCCATATTAGCCATTGTCATTTTATACAGTATGTCTTCATCAGGGGTCTCAAATGCTATACCATCAGGGGTACAAAATATGATGCAATTCATCTTGCACAGTAAGTCTCTTCTTAACAAATTTACTTGAATTGCACACAACAAAGCGGTGCATTTCTGAAAATTTCCCTATATTGACCTTCACTGGTTCTGTGAGATATGTTTTAATCTGTCTGTTGGATACTCCAACCACTTGGATTGTTTCGTCCAAGAGAGGAAGATTCTTAACATCAGCTGACCTAACAGTTGATCGAGTAGCACCAGTATCTCCTAGGAAAGTAATATTTTCATCATTTACCTTTCCGTCCACAAAAGGGCCTGTCTGGTCTACTTCTAGAGTTGCGCCAGGTACGCACTCTTCTTCCTCCCTTCGGCACCGTCAATAACCTTCTTCTGTCTCACTCTCATCGCGTTTTAGCCAATACTGCGAAACAGCGCTAGCGCGTGGCAGCTCAGTTACCTGTTCTTCGTTGTAGAATCCTGTCTCATTACTGTATTTCTGTGAATTTATGCTCTGTGGAAAAGGCGGTTTTGGCGCCTGATTCTGTTGGGCAACAACCTGCTGCTGTGGTGGACAACTCACCTCTTTCTGCACCTGCGGATTCAATGATGCATTATCATTATTAGTATTCGGGGGAAATTTACACTCGGATTTCCAGTGCCCTATTCTTCCACAATTATGACATGGCCATTTCTTTTTGGCTTCTTCTATATTAAATTGTCCCTTTCCTTTTCCATTATTAAATTTTTGCTTCATACCTGCACCATTGGCCTGTTCAATCAATTGAGCTTCCTGTCTTTCCGCTACCTTGACCTGTGCCCACATGGCTTTTTCTTTCAATTTACGCTGCCTGGCTTCAATTTCATCACTAAAATACTTTGCATGTCTTAGTACTTCATCTATTTTCTTATTTTGCCAATCTACTGTATGCTATTTAATCATTTCACTTATCTCTGGACGCAGCCCATATACAAATCGGTATACAAAGTGACTTAAATCCTTTTCACTCAAGTTTTCATCACCACTAAACTGCTTAAAGGCGAGGATCAACCTTTCATAATAAGCATGTACCGATTCCTTAGCTTCCTGATGAGTCCTGTCGATTTTTACCCAATCAGTCTGTTTAGGAGGTACCTTGTTTTTCAGGAAAACATTTACTTGTTCATATTTTTTCATGACTTCCGGGTCAGGGGCTCCCGTTTTTGGGTCTCTAGGGTATTCTTGTGTGGGCCAATTTATCATTAGTTTACACTCTGTCCATAGATCTGCTGCTGGTACTATTATGTCAAATAGACTATTTAGATCAATCCATAAAACTTTTGATAACTTTACAAACCTATCCACTTGCCTATACCACTCGACTGGCTTTTCGCGTAGTCGAGGAAAATCATTAGTAAATGACAAAATAGCTTGTCTAGTCCAAGGGACATGTACATATGCCCCTCCTGGAATTTCTCTCATGGGACATTCTGTTACTACCTTTTCCTTTTCTCTTACGGGGAAAGCTGCAAACTTTTTGTCCGAGGCATCATCTCGTTTTCTAAACCATCTACTTTTCCATTTATCTACATCTCCCCATTTTCTTAACAAAATGATTATGTCTCTGATCTGGGTTGTTCTTCCTGTAGTATTCAGATTTTCAATATCTTTTCAGAAAAATCAACTCGATATGGTTTTTGTAAAGCTTTTACTCTTTCGAAGTCTATACCCATTTCGTTTGCTACTTCTTCTAGTCTTTCGTGTAGACTCTTTGCTCTCCATGTTATGCTTTTGCACAGAAATAGTAATTCTTCATCCTGATAATTTTTTAGCTTTTCTGTGGGGATAGTCCCTACTATTAATTCTTCCAAACCCATCCTTAGCTTAGCCACATCTATAGATTGGGATTCTTTATCTTTTTGCTGCAAACTCCTTAGCCATTCACTTAATTCTTCTGAAGTTGGACCTACACTATCTTTCTCAGTATTTTGTTGTACTAATCTCTCGTGTTCCTGGGACTGATTCTGTCGTCATTATTATCCTATCCACTAAACTTTGATTTACTGTCAAATTTTTAGGTGTACTCTGTTCTAATATACTTGTTGTCTGTCTCCATGGGTTCTTGTCTATATTCTTTTCTGGCCTCTCTGTTTGTTTATTACTGTTATGAGGAATTGTCAGACAATGCTCACTATCCTTCTGTTTATCAAAAATAGGGATTACAGGACCTATGGTTACTGGAACAGTTACGGCTTATAATTTTTTAGTTAATTCCCTAATCTTCTCAGTTAATTCTAAAGTGGTGTTTGCTAGTTCGGTTGAATTTTCATTACCCATTTTACCATGTTGCGTTTGCTCTAATTCTTTAAAAGGATTGTTCCTTCCTGTCTCTGGTAATACTGATTCAAATTTTATATTCTGTTAAATCTCTCACAGTGGGGCACTTGGTGTCAATATGGTGGAATCTGACTGATAAGGGGGTGGATTTTTATAAAACATGTCGTCAAGAACATCATCCTCCGATTTATGCACACCATACCCTTTTGACTCGACATTATTTCTCTTTTCCATACATTTTCTACTGCTAGCTTCTTCAGTAGGTCTCACAGGGAACAAACCATCAGCCATATTTGCACTTCGCCATCTCCTCATTCTATCATCATGATTCTCCTGTCCATATGATCTCCCAAACATGTACTTATATCTTCCGCCACTTCTCTGTCTCTCTCTGTCATGCATCTCATCCTCCCATTCTGTCAATGCTTCAAATTGAGTTGGTCTAGGTCTCGGTTCTAGATTCATCATTCTTTCTCTCAAATTTGTTAAAACCGCTAAATTAAATTAACCATGTTCTGGAAATGCCAAAACTCCATCATCTTTTGTATACTTCGCCCTATTGTCCAACCAAATACAAGTATGATATCCATATTTTCCAACCATAAAGGATGCGGGCGATTTCGGTGGAGGAAGCAACTGTCCCTCTCTAGTCTTAATCAGTTTGTCCCTTTTAAATAAACTCTTGATCTTTCCAAACCAGGTCTTTTTCTCTTTTTCTGGTGGATCGTAATACATCATTTTGTCTTTTGTGTATCGCTAGATTTTCCTTACGACTATTACGTTTTAACCAATTGTAGCGGGACTCACACTAACGCACCAATCCGGAGCGTCTATGTCACTTCTGCAATTCTCCAATCTCAGCGCGACTCACACTAACGCACCAATCAGCAGCGTCTACGTTTCTTACTCACTAGCCAATCCCAGCGCGGTCTTTCTGATGTCAGCTTTTCTCGCTACTCCGCTTCTGCTGACCCCTCCTTTACAAAATTTATCGGCAAACTTTTCTTACGTTCTTTCTGACTCACAAATCTGTTAGTAACGACATAAATACACCACCCTTATCTGTTTCGCTAACAAAGTATAGTTAATGACCTTTCTTACAAGAATTCCATCTTTCCAGAGAGCAGCGCTTACCTCTGCCCTACTACGGAATCGTTACTTCCGTTGATAAAGTAGCACATCCCTCTACCTTACCCTTCTAACAAGCATCAGCTAACCGTTTCTCCACAATTAAGACACTTAGTTGGATACGCTCTGCACCTGAGAAATAAAACCAGAGTTTCACAATAAACCTGAATGCTATTTCATTCACGCACTTTCATACGGAAAATGTAGTTCATTCACACAGAATTCTGTCTTTCCTGAGAACAGCGAACAATCTGTCCTACAACAGAATTATGACACTCGTTAATAAAGTAGCACTTCCCTCTACTTTATCCTTCTAGCAAGCTTAGGGAACACCTATTACCAATCCAGTGATAAGCGTAATCTGTGCCTTTTGGATTCCTGGTACCCAAGACCAAAATTTCACAGGTGACCTTTGCTACCATACATTTCTCTCATACAGAGAATATCCCTAATGGCAACACACGACGATGTTACCGAATCGAACCCAGACAATGCATCGTGCAACTTCAATCATCACACATTTTCCCCGTGTACCTACAGGGCAACAACAATTCCGTCTTTCCCGAGAGCAGCGCTTACCTCTGCTCTACTATGAACCATTACAAACTTCCGACTTCCTACATCCCAGAAGCCATCAAACAACATAAAACTCGACGAGACTCAACATGGAGTGTTAATACATAAACCAATACTTATCCACAATCAATAATCAATAATCAATTTACAAGCAATAATCATCAAACCAATACAATAATAACCATCATACTGCTACCAGAAAAACTGATCCAGCGCAAGACCAGGAAATGGGGAGCAACATAACCGATATCCTCCCTGCGTCGCAGACCCGTCGTCACGCACACTTATTCATACATGCATTCATTGGTGGGGCCCATAACACCAACACTCACACAATCAATTCAAGAGTCTGCACACAGGAGGGATGAGTGATTCAAGCGCCGGACATGTGGGAAAAGACACCTTATAACCTATAGGGAAGGAAAAGTCATTTACAAATATACATTAATGCCCTTTCGCCTACAGATCCTTAAACTTAACACATCAAGGCACTCCTCCCACTTCAGTCAATGGACCAAATTAGTTGGATTGGTTGATGGTGATTTAGAGCCAGCTAAAACACATTTAAGATCTCAAATCTATTTCTTAAATGAAACTCACAACTCATGAATTCTCGTTAATCAATAATTATTTATCTAAAATTTCATGATTTTAATTCGCATTTGTCTCGTCAAAGTTTAGAAAGTTTATGTCAAATTTTCTGTAAATCGCAGAACTTCATATTTACCTAATCTTACTATTTAAAGTCCTCTTAATTCATTGGCTCTGCATAGTCTTTGTCATAGATCGTCCGAAAGCAAGACAAAGCTCAAAGTTCTTTGCTTAGCACATTACAGTCCCAAAGATCGGCAAAGGACCAGAGACGTGCAAGCATCTATCATTGCTCGTAGATTTAGGAAAAGTTTGCAGTCATCAGATGATCAGGCAGCATCCAGAACGTGCGTCATGCATTCGTGGGTCGTTTGTTCGTTCGCGAGCGAGCGCCTCTCTATTCTATTACTCCCCTTATATAATACAAAGTAGTAAAGATGATACAATTTAATAATTTAGGACAGTCGTGATTGGCTGGTTGAGATCGTCCGATGTCAGTTTTAAAGTTTTAGTTCAGTTCGGGAGGGCGAGGTCATAAGTAAGTCCAAAGTCGGTTTGTTCCAGTTTATTGTAAGGTTGATTGTTCTCTAGTTTTTGGCCAGAATCCCATGCTACATCCTTGACCTCGGACATTCGGTACAGAGGTTATCACGAGGTTTAGGAGATTTATTTGCGCCAGCGCAGCTCACTCCATGCCTCGTGGAACAGTGGCCACTTCATCGTGTGGTGTCAGCGGCCATCTTGGATTTAGGCCCAAATGCTAACTTAAGAGAAACAAACACAAAAGAGTCATTAATATATAGAAATAATAAATCTAATGTTAACCCCTTACTAATCCCTTTATGTGCTTGCATTTATCTAGCATATAGCAACATTTAAAGCCATTATATTCACCTCTTTGGTCCTCCTCTTGGGCAACATACAAAAGCAACATATCATGCAGTATTCTAATTACCACATATACTACTTGTTAATATGCGTGCAGATTTTAGTCATAAAGGGTGTTTTAGCCATGCAAATGCAAATCCCACGTGTAATTTTAATATTAATTATGCTGATTATTAAACATGCAAACTCGTTTAATAATATTATAACTAATAGATTATCTGATTAGTATTTTCATGCAGAATAGGGGAGGTATACAAAATGTTGTACTACCCGCTCCATCAATCCCCCCTTTGGTGATTTTTATTACCACACCATTAAAATTTTCTATCAATTTGTCATAAGAAGCGAAATGAATTCTTTAGTTTAGTTCACATTTCTGTTTCCCCAATTTCTTCTCTTCTTGCTGTTCTATACATATCTTTCATTTCTTCTAATTCTACTTCTTCATATTCCCTCTCTTGTCTCTTATTCTGTCTTCTTTTCAAATTTTCTCTTCTTAACTTTTTCTGTGTTTTCTTTCTTTTATAACAAACATCCTAGTCTTAAAATTAATACTAGAAAAACCACACATGTTAATGGGAATAAGATCTTTCCTATAAATGTACCACCTAAGTTAAATAAGAAATCTTTAATGGAAGAAAGTTTCTTTCCAATCTTTTCCCAAACACTTTCAACCTCCAGTGGTGCAATTTCCTCATGCAATTCAGTTATATTTTTAATGTAGATCTTCAAATCTTTACTTTTGTCCGGAATGTTAAGTACAACAATGTTGAACTTTCAGCATTCCACAGACTCCATCCTCTTTTGCCAATATTATATCAAGGGCAAGTCGATTTTGCATTACTATGGCACGCATGGCAACCATTTCAGTATTTGCCAATATGAATCCTCCAGCCGTGCTTGTTGACAAGCGATCCACTACTGTTGATAATTTTCTAATTTTGTGTGCATTCAGAGAAATTCCCACTGCTGGTATAAATGCTCCAAAAATGTCTCCTACAATTTCTGACCAAGATTCTCTCTTTCTACTTGTTAGTAGACTTCCTAACTTATGTACACCATCTTCTCCTCTTCCCATGTGGAATATCTTTGGAAAAACCAGACCTACATAACATGTGCCATACCAATGATCTGGCAACCGATAATATTCCTTGTTCCCGCAGATAAAATATAATCCAGGAAAAACTGGATCATTTCCGCCTTTAAATCCCCATCCACCCATGATTCGATATGTATCATGTCAATCACTGTTACCCACAAAGTAATTATCTATACAGTTTGATTCCTTCTAATACACAACTTTCCTTTCTGAGGCCAATCTAAAGCCATTGTTGGACTAGCTTCTCCTCTCAAATGCTTCTCCTTTTCAACATCCCAGACTGTCTTTTCCTCTCTTCCCTCAGGTACTTTCTTTTGCACTTTTAATCTCCTTTCTTCAACCATATCCAAGAACACTTTCTCCTCCTTTAAACTACAAGTTAGATTATTCCTAAATATAGATTCTAATGTTAATTCTTTGGTTTCTAAGAAAAATTCACCAAATACCTTTGCAGGTTTTACTTTATTCAATTTGTTAATTACAGGTACTTGTGACAAATATGTTATCTACATCTAAAAAATAATATTCGAATTTCCCTATTTTGTAAAACAGACTAGCTATCACACTACATGTTATTCCATATGTTACTGGGAGGTGATGATAGGTCACTCCCTCAGATACAGATGCAGGTAACTGCATGCAGACGTAGCAATCCGTCACATCCATTGTCTTTACATATTCATACAGTAGTTTCGAAAATACATTGTTAGAAAAATCATTTATAGACCTGTCTTTATGAAGATAGTTTCTATCTATTTTTGTCGGATATACTTTCTGAATCTTTTCTATATTAGTTTTATTTTCACTATGTCCTTCTATTGTTTCTAGCGTAACTTTAAATGAGATCATCAACGCTAATACACTCCATAAAAGCATCAGTAATCCTGTACAACAACACCACATTTTAAACCACCTTCTAAGAAACGTACATTTAGCTTTTCTACTTTCTGTGTTTGCCATTTTCATAAAATGATCAGTGTCTTTTGACTTAGCCTCTTCTACTTCACAACTAGTTTTGTCTAACCCAAGGCTCTGAGCACCTACTTGGTTCTAGCAGTTATGTCTTTCTCGGTATTTTATAGTTTTTCCATTAACAGCATTTTATTCTTTGGCATTTGATCATCTTTTACTTTTCTCTCATAATCTTGATACAGAACTTCCTGAACATCCGTTTCTTCTCCAATATCGGACAAGATAACTCTCAGGATTTCCGATTCTTTGTCTTCCTCAACCACTTCTTCACCTCTGGGTTTTCTTGGCTGTCTGCCTCTTCTTTTATTTCAGGCAGGGCCACATACGACCATTCCGGTGACTTATACTTCTGGTTAGGTTTTCTCGTTCTTTTGTTTTCCTCTCCTGTAGTTATTTTCTCACTTTTTGATTTTTCTTGACTAGATACTTCATTCACTTGTTCTGCTCTTGGTGAATTCACTCGTGTCAGTCGGTATCTCAATCTCTTTATTTTGTTTGGCCAAATTTCATCTTTTGCTCATCTTTTTGAATTGTTTCCTTTATTATTCTATTCAGCTCTCTATGCTCTCTTTCTCAAGACTCGACCTTCTGGTACTTCTTCATCACTATCCTCTGATTCTGTTACAACTTGCTTTTTGCTTTCAGCTGTTCTTCTTTCCGCCACTTCTTTAATTGTATCTACTTCTGTCCCTCCTCGTGGTTCTTGCACACAATCTTCCTGCTGACTAACTATCCCTTTTTCTAACTGGGTGTTCGAATTCCCTACAATTCCTTGGGGGTCTTCCGCAAGAATCTTTCCCTCACTCTCTGTATTTGGCACCTGTCCATCTACTTTCGTTATTTCAGGTGGAATTTCTCTCTGTTTTCCATCAAAAACTTCCTTATTAACAATTTCTTTGATTGTCTCTTCACTGCTTTTCTCTTTTCTCCAATGTACCTGTGCTTGTTCAGTCTCTGAGTCTGAGCTGGTGTCAGAAATCTGTAAGTTTCTTCTCAAGGGAATATTTTCTGGGGCGATAGTCAAATCTGGTTCTGATTCCCCCCTTTCAGGATTTTCTCTTGTTCTTGTTTCCTCAGCATCCGATTCAGAACTAGTCTCTGACTCTTCAAAATATTCTCCTTCCTTGTTATCCACTGGATTTGAGATTCTCAATGTGTGACTAGCATATATCCAGTTCTTTATTCCAGCACACTTTACAGCTGTTGTTGTGGTCAAAATCACTTGTCGTGGTTTTCCCCAACGTGGGACCAGACAGTTCCTTCTTCTGTGTACTTTAATTCTCACCCAGTCTCCTGGGCTCAGATCATGAGCTTGCTTCTTTTCAAGGGTGGTGGCAACCGATCCAACCTGATGAAACACAGAATGAACTGCGTCAGCCAGCCCCTTACAGTAATCAAACACCAAGTCATCAGTTATAGGCAACAGCTTGTTGACTGGTATGAAAACATGTCGCATTGCTCTTCCCATGACAATTTCATGGGGATTCAGACCTGTGTTCCTATCTGGAATAGATCTAATAGTCATGAGTACTAGAGGCAAGAAGTCAGGCCATTTCAAACCTGTGGCTAAACACATTTTTCCCAATTGGTTTTTAATGGCGCCAGTCATTTGTTCCACCACACCAGAAGCCTCTGGGCGATAGGCACAATGTAGTTTCTGTTGTACATTCAATGCTTCACAAATCAATTTCATGATCTCATTATGGAAATGTTTTCCTCTATCTGATTCAATTGTGACTGGGAACCTGAATCTAGGGATGAATTCCCTCAAAAGCAATTTTGCTACTGTGATTCCATCACTTCTTCTTGTGGGATATGCTTCTAACCATCTAGAAAACAAGCAGACCATCACTAGAACATACCTCAACCTGTTACAAGGAGGCATTTCAATGAAATCAATCTGCATTCTGGTGAAAGGCCCTCCTTCTCGACCTATTGTTCCTAGACTTACCACTGTTTTCATTCCAGGACAACACTGCTGACATATAAGGCATCTTTGACAAAGGCTCTCAGCTACAAGTCTGAATTTTGCATTATACCATGTTTGCTTAAATGACCTAACCATTGCGTCTCTCCCTATGTGTGCTTGTCCATGATACATCCGTGCCATGGCAGACACCATGCTATCAGGCATGACTGGTCTTCCATCTCGATAGATCCACACATGATCTGTTTCTCTTGGTGCACATCCCGCTTTTACCCATTGTCTCATTTCCTCATCTCCTGCTTCTTCCTGCAACTGCCTCACTTCTTCCCAGGTACTCACAATGTTAATAAACAGTAGGGGTCAAGAATTAATTTCCCTTTCTTTCGCCCTGTTGATTGAATTCTGATTACGAGCACAATATTGAGCCACATCGTTGGCATATTTATTACCAACTGCGACATAGTCTCCCGTCTGAACATGAGCAGCACACTTCACAACGGCCAATTGCTTAGGCAGCTGTATCGCCTCAAGCAACTTCCCAACAACTTCAGCATTCTTTATAGGAGTTCCACTTGAAGTCAGAAATCCTCTCTGCAGCCATATCTGACCGAAATCATGCACAACACCAAAGCCAAACTGACTATCAGTTATCACAGTCACTCTCACATTCTTTCCCAACTTGCATGCTCTAGTTAAGGCTACAAGTTCAGCAACTTGGGCTGATTTCACTCCCTTCAGGTAAGATGCTTCCATTACTGCTGCAACTGTGCATACTGCATATGCTGCACTTAGAATTCCTTCATCTGTTCTCAAGCATGACCCATCCACAAACATCACAAAATCACTTTCTGACAATGGTACATCTTTTATATCAGGACGTGGTTTGGTACAGAAATCAAGTACATCCAAACAGTCATGATCCACTACGTCTCTGACTTCCACATTCTCAGCATCAGGCAGTAACGTTGAAGGATTTACATTCAAGAATCTCGTCAGGCTTACATTTGTTGCACCTAATACGACCTTCTCATATTTAGTCAGCCGACTATGTGTCATGAACTGAGTGCGGCTCCTTGTTAAAAGGATTGCCACATCATGAGGTACAAACACTCGCACAGGATATCCCATCACAATTCCTTCACTCTGTTCCAGACTCTTACAAGTAGCAGCTACTGCTTTCAAACAACCTGGCAACGCTACAGCTACAGGGTCTAGCATAGCTGAAAATTATGCAATCGGTCTTCTCAATTTTCCATGTTTCTGTATTAGTACATAAAGTGCACATCCATTCCTTTCACTGCAGTACAACTCAAACTCCTTATCATAATCAGGCATTCCTAATGCTGGTGCTTCACACAAACTGTCTCTCAATTGTTTAAAAGCTGCTAGTTCTTCCCTATTTAAGTCAATGGGGTCTTTTACATCACTTCTTGTCAGGCGTACCAAAGGTTTTGCAATCAGGGAAAAGTTACTTATCCACTGACGACAATATCCAACCATTCCAAGAAACATTCTCACTTCTCTTTGCGTCATTGGGGCTCTCATTCCTTTTATTATCTTGATTCGGTCTGTAGATATTTTCCTCAGTCCTTTTTCAATTTTGTGGCCTAAATATTGTACTTCTTTCTGACAAAATTGTAATTTTGATGGGGATACCTTAAGTCCTCCATCTGCCAAATGGTTTAGCAAGGCTATGGTGTCCATTACACAAGCTTCTCGAATCATTGACGCCACAAGTAGGTCATCAATATATTGAACTAGCACTGAATTCTCTGGCATTTCTAGGTCTTCTAAGGACTTTTTCAATATCTGATTAAATATCGAGGGGCTTTCTGTATACCCCTGTGGTATTCGGCACCATGCCAAAATTTGTTGGCTATCATGATGTAATGGGATGGAAAAGAAAGTGTGACTGTGAGAAGTTGGCCTGGTATATGATGCTCACTAGTTAAAGTGATCACCTTGTACCATGCCAAGCAACCCTTATGGTGTGGTTGTAAGTCAACCTTTTCGGACTAGCTGCCCTAGTGGTAGCGTAGGCTAAGCAGTCTTTGAGGCTAAACTCGTGAAACGTGTTAAGCCAGCTGTTTTACCAAATGCAACCCCCCTTTATACCAATGAAAGGACACCACACAGATATATATTCAAAATATATATGTATTTTATTTCTCAAAGTAACCCCTAGTCTCTTTATGAGCACAGGAGCACAAATCGTCAAACAAGATTATCACAGAATACACAGAAGTTGCACGTTATATGGATAGGCCCTGGTGGCCACTCAAACCATATACTAAAATAGTGGTATAAGTACCACGAACAGAAAAGGGAAAAGGCCTAGGGCCTCTAGAATCGCTGGGCCTACAAGGAGCTAACGTCAGTTAGTGACCAGGAGGTCCACGGGTGGCGTGTGCAGAGCAAATAGTCACACGCGTGCTCCCATAGGTTTCAATGGGTGCGTAAAAAGTACAAAGTTACTGCAAAGGAGATCTTCCGGGTTGACTAGGAACTTAAGATTTGGAACACAGGCACTAGAGATGTATTACTACACATGGGCACCGGAGTACCAGCTTTACCTCACCCACAGGAAGCGGGTGCATAGGCCTCAAAGTGCGTCGGGTTTCTTCTATCTGTTCCGTGGAGCTTGAAGACAAAGATGCTGCAGGCGGTCGGTCCGGGAGAGATGCAGTGGATCCAAGAGTGGATCGGAGATGTTGAAGACCTGTAAGCAGAGGGGACAGTGTTCACAGTCACTAGCCAGTGACCAGCGTGGCACCAGGGGGGTACCAGGCGAGGTCGGGTGCAAACAGGTGATGAGGGGTAGCTTGTCTCCGCAGCCACGTGGTCCCTGAAGGTCGACGACGTCCAGGAGTCGGCTCACGAGCTATCCCACGCAGGCTCTCGCTGTCGGCGGTGTCGGCGACTTGATCGAAGCAAACAAGCCTTGGCAAAAGCAATTGCAGGAGGATTCGGAAATCAGCTGTTGGTTCTGACCAGCAAGGTCAGAGGGATTGCTCCTTTGGAGGGGAGCAAGGGCCAGTCTGGAGCAACCAGACCAGCGGTGTTTGTCGTAGATTTCGTCGCCAAGATGGCCACTAGCCAGCGGGCCAGCAACCGGTTAGGCGCGTCGAGTGGCAAAATGCAGAAGGGCCCCACGCAGATCGTGGAGATGCTGGAGGGCTCACCTTTGGTGCAGATGCTGCTCGAGGGTTGGGCTTCTCAGGACCCAAAGCACAACTTGGAGGGAGCCTCGGTTGTTGCACTTGTCAGCTTGTCGTAGTCGTTCCAAGATGGCTGGCTCCACGTGTCTCGGTGCCTCCACGGGTCTCCTCTTTTCAGGGACTGTGGATCGGGCGGTGAGAGGTCTGGAGGTCCAGGTCTTGTCAGTCTCTGGGCTCGGGCTCCGGCGGGAGGCGGCGGCAAAGCAGACGTTGATGCGCTGGATGGTGCTTGCGTTAGCAAGGTGGTCACTCCCTGACCACAGGGGAGATTTTCTTCAGTCTTCTGTGCAGCAGAATGTCGAAGTTCCCGTCTTCTTCTTAGTTTCAAGTTGATTCCAGGATGTCTGAAGTCTTAGGACACAGCTCCTACCTTTATTCGGATTCTAGGGGCCGGACTACCTGCTAGGTCCCTCCCTATGGGTGGGACCAGGAAGGGGGGTGGTTACACCCCCAATCCTTTGTCCAGCTCGCCCCAGGCCCGGGACTGGTGTGCCCCAGGACCGGTTTGAACTGGCATATGCACCGAGGCTCCTTGTGAGCCACAGGCATGTCTGGTTTCTTTCAAGCCCTACCTGACCAATACACAAAATCCTGTCTGGGGTGGTGCACGCACCTCCCCTGGCAGGAAACCCTTTGTCCACACCTCCCAAGCTGGAAGGACTCCCAGCAGCAGGAGGGCAGACTTGTGTCTGTGGTGGCAGCATCCATTTTGTGGAGCTGAGGCTATGTCTGATTTTACCCGGGTTTCAGGTACTGTACATGTCGTGTCCCTCTAGAAGGGTGGAATGCTAACCCCGTCGCCAGAATTGGCGAGGGGTTAGTATTCCAATTCGTATGACACCTTACTCGACATGTTTTGATAAAGCCAAACCAAAGATAGCATTTAACCGCGAGGTTCATACTGCACTTAAGAGTATATGGTATGACGATATCTGGAAACAGCAGAAGGAAGTTGTTCCGACCACTGCAGACAGGCTCAGCTCATGCCAGAGCACCATCTCACATGGAACCAAGCACTCTGCCTTCAGGATTGTTAAGGCCTGCCATAGGAGTGACTTAGAGGTTACCAGGTGTCCCATTTAAGGTTAGGTATAGGTATACTACACCTAAGTAAGAGGTGATTACACCAACTTACCCCAGCTGAGTGATCAGCCAGTTGTGTCAGATTGTTAGGCCAAGCCTGGGGTGGCATAATACATGCTGCAGCCCCTGGCAGGCCTTGGGTACACCAATGCCCTGGGTACCTAGTGTACACTGGTACAGGGGCTGACAGGGTGATCCACTTCCAATTGGTTATGCACCTAGGGTGCATAGTTTTAATTTAGTAGAGAGAACAGCAGGCTGGGGGTCTGATTGGCAGGCCCACAGCCTCAATATGTCAAAAACCAGTGAAGCAAAAAGCAAAAATTTGGGGTGACCATAGGATAGCAGACCCTACTCTCCTACACAACCCCCCCCCAAACGCTGGGACATTAAACTAGCCTTGACCAGTCTCGTCTTCATGTCCTAAGTGGAAGTACCTGGAGAGACCATCTGCATTCCCATGGTCAGTACCTGGCCGGTGCTCCACTGTAAAGTCCATCCCCTGTAGGGAAATGGACCACCTAAGCAGTTTGGGGTTTTCACCCTTCATCTGATTTAGCCACAAGAGGGGCTTATGGTCGGTCTGAATCTTGAAGTGAGTGCCAAACAAGTATGGCCTCAGCTTCTTCAGGGCCCACACCACAGCAAAGGCCTCCCTCTCAATAGCTGACCAATTCTTCTCTCTGGGGGTCAACCTTCTGCTAATAAAAGCAATGGGTTGGTCTTGACCATCTACATTAAGTTGTGACAGCACAGCTCCCACACCCAACTCAGAAGCATCTGTTTGGACAATAAACTCTTTGGAGTAGTCAGGACTTTTCAGGATAGGTGCAGAGCACATGGCCTCCTTCAGGTCATCAAATGCCTTTTGACAGCTTACTGTCCACTGAACCTTTTTGGGCATCTTCTTGGATGTCAGATCATTAAGAGGAGTCACAATGGACCCATAGTTCTTAACAAACTTCCTGTAATACCCAGTCAAGCCCAAGAAAGCTCGAACTTGAGTCTGGGTGGTTGGAGGGGACCAATCCTTGATGGACTGTATCTTACTCTCCAGTGGTTGAACTTGGCCCCCACCTACAAGGTGGCCCAAATACACAACCTTACTCTGCCCTATCTGGCACTTAGTAGCCTTGATAGTGAGGCCTGCCCTTTGCAGAGCCTCAAGAGCCTTCTTCAGGTGGATCAGGTGATCCTCCCAGGTGGAACTAAAGACAGCAATGTCATCAAGATATGCTGCGCAAAAGTCATCCAACCCAGTAAGGACTTGGTTCACCAGCCTTTGGAAGGTGGCAGGTGCATTCTTCAGACCAAAGGGCATCACCACAAACTGATAATGCCCACCTGGGGTTGAGAATGCTGTTTTGGCCTTAGACTCCTCAGCTAACCTGATTTGCCAATAGCCAGCTGTCAAGTCAAATGTGCTCAAAAACTTTGCAGAAGCTAGTTTGTCTATGAGCTCATCTGCCCTTGGAATAGGGTGTGCATCTGTCCTGGTGACAGCATTGAGTCCTCTGTAGTCCACACAGAACCTCATCTCTCTCTTGCCATCTTTGGTGTGAGGTTTGGGGACCAGAACCACTGGGCTAGCCCAGGGGCTCTCTGAGGGTTCAATGACACCTAATTCCAGCATTTTATGTACCTCAGCATTTATACAGTCCCTGACGTGGTCAGGTTGTCTGTAAAGTTTGTTCTTTACAGGCAGACTGTCACCAGTGTCCACAACATGGGTACACCAGTCAGTTTGACTAGGTATCAAGGAAAACATATGTGAAAATGATTGTAGAACCTGTCTACATTCAGTCTGCTGATGGGCAGTGAGGTTGCCTCCAAGGGTCACTCCTTCAACTGAGCCATCTTCAGGGTTCTGAGACAACAGGTCTGGGAGAGGGTCACTCTCTTCCTCCTGTCCCTCATCTGTAGCCATGAGCAAGCCCATGTCTGCCCTGTCAACATATGCTTTAAGCCTGTTAACATGGAGTACCCTGTGGGGACTCCTGGGAGTTCCTAGGTCCACCAAGTAGGTGACCTCTCCCTTCTTTTCCAGGATTGTATGGGGTCCAGACCATTTGTCTTGGAGTGCTGCTGGGGCCACTGGCTCCAACACCCATACCTTCTGTCCTGGCTGATACTCAACCAAGACAGCCTTTTGGTCATGCCAAGCTTTCTGTAAGGCCTGGCTTGCCTCAAGGTTTTTAGATGCCTTCTCCATATACTCAGCCATCCTGGAGCGGAGACCAAGTACATAGTCCACTATGTCTAGCTTAGGCTTTTTGAGAGGTAACTCCCATCCTTCCTTCACCAAACACAGTGGGCCTCTCACAGGGTGCCCAAACAACAATTCAAAGGGGCTGTAGCCAACTCCTTTTTGTGGGACCTCTCTGTAAGCAAACAGAAGGCAGGGTAGAAGGATATCCCATCTTCGCCTGAGCTTTTCAGGTAATCCTTTGATCATACCCTTTAGGGTCTTGTTGAATCTCTCAACAAGCCCATTGCATTGTGGGTGATAAGGGGTGGTGAACTTGTAGTTGACACCACATTCCTTCCACATAGCTGTCAAGTATCCTGACATAAAGTTGGTACCTCTGTCAGATACTACCTCCTTAGGAAACCCCACTCTGGAGAATACTCCCAGCAGGGCCCTGGCCACAACAGGAGCTGTAGTGGTCCTAAGGGGAATTGCCTCTGGATACCTGGTGGCATGATCCACTACCACCAGTATAAATCTGTGCCCAGATGCAGTGGGAGGATCCATGGGACCCACTATGTCTATTCCCACTCTTTCAAAGGGGACCCCCACCACAGGTAGTGGTATAAGGGGGGCCTTTGTTGTGCCACCTGATTTGCCACTGGCTTGGCAGGTAACACAGGAGCGACAAAACTCCTTTGTATCTTCATTCATATGAGGCCAGTGAAAGTGAGGGACAAGTCTGTCCCAGGTCTTGTTCTGGCCTAGGTGTCCTGCTAAAGGAATGTCATGGGCCAAGGTAAGAAGGAAGCCCCTAAATTGCAGAGGTATAACCAACCTCCTGGTTGCACCAGGCTTGGGGTCTCTAGCCTCTGAATAAAGGAGCCCTTCCTCCCAATACACTTTATGGGTACCTTGAGCATTCCCAGCAGCCTCAGCAGCAGCCAGCTGTCTGAGGGGTTCAAGAGAGGGACAGGATAACTGAGCCTGCCTCAAGTCAGCCCTTGAAGGTCCCCCTGTCCCCAGAAACTCAACCTGATCAGGTTCAAGCTCTTCAGGGACAGTTCCTTCAGGGTCCTCTAGATCAGCTTCCTGGGAAGGCTGATCATCACTCTGAGGCAGGGGGGAAGGCACAGCCTTGACCCTCCTGTTCTTCTTCTTGGTAGGTGCTTGGTCCATTGTTCCAGGATCCAAGACCTGAGGTTCAGTGAGGCACTTTTTGGCCTGTGACCTGGTCACAGCAAGGACATGTGATGATATACCTAACATCTCTGCATGAGTCCTGTACTCCACTTCTGACCATAGAGAACTCTCTAGGTCATTGCCCAACAAACATTCTACTGGGAGGTCTGCACTAACCACAACCCTTTTGAGGCCAGTTACCCCTCCCCATGAGAAGTTAACAACTGCCACACTATGTGAAGTAGTGGCATTGCTGGCATTGGTCACCAGGTAGTTCTCACCTGGTATGTACTGTCCAGGATCCACAAAGCCTGGTGTCACCATAGTGACACTGGCACATGTGTCCCTGTAGGCTTGAGCCACTTTGTCATTAATTAAAGGAGTCTGTCTGTACTTGCCCAGGTTACTGGGGCTCACAGTCAGGGACAAATCAATGTCCCCATCACAGATCAAGACTGCCTGTGTCAGGGTTCTGTCTAAGTCAGAATCCCCTTCAGTTCCCATAGTGATTCCCACTACACCCTTTGTCTGGGGACCAACACTGCTAACAGTAGTACTGGGAGCAGGTGCCTTAGGGGCAACAGTGTTGGGGGCTCCACCCTTTTTGCAATCACTAGTCCAGTGAGTTGTATTTTTACAATGATTGCACCAGGGTTTCTTCTGACCTTCTTTCTTCTTCTTGGACTGTTGGGACCCACCCTCCTTAGCAGTAGTTTGGGGCCCTGTTGAAGACTTCTGGTCTTTAGGTTTCTGATCTCCACCCTTTTGGTCTGTTTTCTTCTGATCACCCCCTTGGCCCTGGTTCTGGTTCTTTTGCTTAACCCTGGTTCTGACCCATTTGTCTGCCTTCTTTCCCAATTCTTGGGGAGAGGTCAGATCAGAGTCAACCAAGTGTTGATGCAGTTGCTGGTTTTGACAGTTATTTAAAATCTGTTCTCTCATCATCAAATTATACAATCCTGTAAAATCAGATACCTTACTTCCCAGCAACCAACCCTCCAAAGCCTTAGTGGCACATTCAATGTATTCAGACCAGTCCTGAGTCTGTGTCTTTTGGGTGTCTCTGAACATTAACCTGTACTGCTCAGTGGTTAAGCCTAACCCATCAACTAGAACACTCTTCAGGACTCTGTAGTTTCTGACATCCTCTTCTCTAACAGTGAGGAGTCTGTCTCTGCCTCTTCCCTCAAAGGAGAGCCAGAGGATTGCTGCCCACTGATCTTCAGGAACCTGCTGTACTTTGCAGGCTCTCTCAAGAGCAGTTATCCACTTGTGGATGTCATCCCCACTTTTGTAGGGGGGCACAACCTTAGACAGGTTTCTATTGTCGAAAACCCTATCTTTGTCCTTAGGGACAATGCTGCCACCAGTGGGTATAGACCCACTCTCTTTATGCTGTCTAGCCTTGCTAAGTTTCTCTTCCATCAGGGCTACTTCTAGCTCCTGCTTCCTGATCCTCAGCTGGGCCTCTTGCATCTTGGCCTCATGTTCCCTCCTCTGAGGGGTGGTCATCCTTCTCCTGGAGTGACCTTGAGAGCCTCTAGAGCCATGGGAAGCATTGGAGTCACCTGAGCGATTCCTTTGCCTTCCAAGCCCTGTGTTAAGTCCACTGGGGAGATCCAGTGGGTTGAACCCACTGTCAGTCCCCAATAGCCTTGGTTTAGCTGGGCCAAGTATAATACTTGGCACTGGGCTAGTTCTCCCTTCATCCTCACTACTGTCAGTATCCTTTTCACTCTCATCCTCTGTGGTAGGCATCCCATCTAAGGGGTGACTATTGGGAAGGGGTACTTCAGTGGCATCTTTAGAAGGGGGGCCTCCTGTTCCTGTCCCTAAGGGGGCTAACTGGGAAGCTTTCTTGAGTGCTCTCTGATTCTCATCATTCTGTAAGAGCTCTCTGAGCTCAGCAGAGTTTGGGTTCTTGGGCTGTTTAAGGCCTCTAAGAGTTGCCAAATGCCTGAGCTCATTCTGGTTAAGGGTAGCAAAGCTGGATGGTGCCCTCTGGGGGTCACTCTCAACAGAGATGGGTACAGTGGACCCCTCTGCCCCGGCCATTGCTCTTAAGTGTGGGTGGATGTGTTGCAATCTACCTACACTTGGGTTTACCTACTAAACCTATCTAGTAGTTGTAGTCAGGGTGTGCTACTCCCTTTGCTCTACAACAACTAAGTTCAGTAGAACTTAAGTATATCTAATCTTGTTTTATATGTACCTACAGGTACCTATGTGATCTTTCAATTGGTAACCAAGAGATTACAATGGTAAAACACAGCAAGCTCAAATCCAACCGCTGCTCACCAATGTGAGAAGTTGGCCTGGTATATGATGCTCACTAGTTAAAGTGATCACCTTGTACCATGCCAAGCAACCCTTATGGTGTGGTTGTAAGTCAACCTTTTCGGACTAGCTGCCCTAGTGGTAGCGTAGGCTAAGCAGTCTTTGAGGCTAAACTCGTGAAACGTGTTAAGCCAGCTGTTTTACCAAATGCAACCCCCCTTTATACCAATGAAAGGACACCACACAGATATATATTCAAAATATATATGTATTTATTTCTCAAAGTAACCCCTAGTCTCTTTATGAGCACAGGAGCACAAATCGTCAAACAAGATTATCACAGAATACACAGAAGTTGCACGTTATATGGATAGGCCCTGGTGGCCACTCAAACCATATACTAAAATAGTGGTATAAGTACCACGAACAGAAAAGGGAAAAGGCCTAGGGCCTCTAGAATCGCTGGGCCTACAAGGAGCTAACGTCAGTTAGTGACCAGGAGGTCCACGGGTGGCGTGTGCAGAGCAAATAGTCACACGCGTGCTCCCATAGGTTTCAATGGGTGCGTAAAAAGTACAAAGTTACTGCAAAGGAGATCTTCCGGGTTGACTAGGAACTTAAGATTTGGAACACAGGCACTAGAGATGTATTACTACACATGGGCACCGGAGTACCAGCTTTACCTCACCCACAGGAAGCGGGTGCATAGGCCTCAAAGTGCGTCGGGTTTCTTCTATCTGTTCCGTGGAGCTTGAAGACAAAGATGCTGCAGGCGGTCGGTCCGGGAGAGATGCAGTGGATCCAAGAGTGGATCGGAGATGTTGAAGACCTGTAAGCAGAGGGGACAGTGTTCACAGTCACTAGCCAGTGACCAGCGTGGCACCAGGGGGGTACCAGGCGAGGTCGGGTGCAAACAGGTGATGAGGGGTAGCTTGTCTCCGCAGCCACGTGGTCCCTGAAGGTCGACGACGTCCAGGAGTCGGCTCACGAGCTATCCCACGCAGGCTCTCGCTGTCGGCGGTGTCGGCGACTTGATCGAAGCAAACAAGCCTTGGCAAAAGCAATTGCAGGAGGATTCGGAAATCAGCTGTTGGTTCTGACCAGCAAGGTCAGAGGGATTGCTCCTTTGGAGGGGAGCAAGGGCCAGTCTGGAGCAACCAGACCAGCGGTGTTTGTCGTAGATTTCGTCGCCAAGATGGCCACTAGCCAGCGGGCCAGCAACCGGTTAGGCGCGTCGAGTGGCAAAATGCAGAAGGGCCCCACGCAGATCGTGGAGATGCTGGAGGGCTCACCTTTGGTGCAGATGCTGCTCGAGGGTTGGGCTTCTCAGGACCCAAAGCACAACTTGGAGGGAGCCTCGGTTGTTGCACTTGTCAGCTTGTCGTAGTCGTTCCAAGATGGCTGGCTCCACGTGTCTCGGTGCCTCCACGGGTCTCCTCTTTTCAGGGACTGTGGATCGGGCGGTGAGAGGTCTGGAGGTCCAGGTCTTGTCAGTCTCTGGGCTCGGGCTCCGGCGGGAGGCGGCGGCAAAGCAGACGTTGATGCGCTGGATGGTGCTTGCGTTAGCAAGGTGGTCACTCCCTGACCACAGGGGAGATTTTCTTCAGTCTTCTGTGCAGCAGAATGTCGAAGTTCCCGTCTTCTTCTTAGTTTCAAGTTGATTCCAGGATGTCTGAAGTCTTAGGACACAGCTCCTACCTTTATTCGGATTCTAGGGGCCGGACTACCTGCTAGGTCCCTCCCTATGGGTGGGACCAGGAAGGGGGGTGGTTACACCCCCAATCCTTTGTCCAGCTCGCCCCAGGCCCGGGACTGGTGTGCCCCAGGACCGGTTTGAACTGGCATATGCACCGAGGCTCCTTGTGAGCCACAGGCATGTCTGGTTTCTTTCAAGCCCTACCTGACCAATACACAAAATCCTGTCTGGGGTGGTGCACGCACCTCCCCTGGCAGGAAACCCTTTGTCCACACCTCCCAAGCTGGAAGGACTCCCAGCAGCAGGAGGGCAGACTTGTGTCTGTGGTGGCAGCATCCATTTTGTGGAGCTGAGGCTATGTCTGATTTTACCCGGGTTTCAGGTACTGTACATGTCGTGTCCCTCTAGAAGGGTGGAATGCTAACCCCGTCGCCAGAATTGGCGAGGGGTTAGTATTCCAATTCGTATGACACCTTACTCGACATGTTTTGATAAAGCCAAACCAAAGATAGCATTTAACCGCGAGGTTCATACTGCACTTAAGAGTATATGGTATGACGATATCTGGAAACAGCAGAAGGAAGTTGTTCCGACCACTGCAGACAGGCTCAGCTCATGCCAGAGCACCATCTCACATGGAACCAAGCACTCTGCCTTCAGGATTGTTAAGGCCTGCCATAGGAGTGACTTAGAGGTTACCAGGTGTCCCATTTAAGGTTAGGTATAGGTATACTACACCTAAGTAAGAGGTGATTACACCAACTTACCCCAGCTGAGTGATCAGCCAGTTGTGTCAGATTGTTAGGCCAAGCCTGGGGTGGCATAATACATGCTGCAGCCCCTGGCAGGCCTTGGGTACACCAATGCCCTGGGTACCTAGTGTACACTGGTACAGGGGCTGACAGGGTGATCCACTTCCAATTGGTTATGCACCTAGGGTGCATAGTTTTAATTTAGTAGAGAGAACAGCAGGCTGGGGGTCTGATTGGCAGGCCCACAGCCTCAATATGTCAAAAACCAGTGAAGCAAAAAGCAAAAATTTGGGGTGACCATAGGATAGCAGACCCTACTCTCCTACAGTGACACAAATCAATCACTGTATAGCATTCTGCATCATGTGGAATCTGATACAAAATCACTGATGGATTTGGTAAAATAGGACAACATGACACAACGAGTTTGTTTATCTTTCTCAAATCTTGTACTATTCTGAACTTTCCATTAGGCTTTTTCAGTCCCATAATTGGTGAATTACATGGACTACTCATTATTTCTCTCAAAATACCTTGTTTAACCATTTTCTCAATTATAGGAGTAACTCCTTAAATTATCTCAGGTATCAATTTATATTGAGGAACATTTGGGTAACTTATTCCTTCCTTCACTGTTATTTTTACAGGATCCACATTTTTCATTAATCCTACATCTTCTCCTGTGAAATCCCAGACTTCTGCTTTTACTGTCTTTTTCAATTCTTTTGGTAATTCGTCAGTGTTGAATACAGCATAGGCTTCAGTAATCTCAGGTTCCATATTAGCCATTGTCATTTTATACAGTATGTCTTCATCAGGGGTCTCAAATGCTATACCATCAGGGGTACAAAATATGATGCAATTCATCTTGCACAGTAAGTCTCTTCTTAACAAATTTACTTGAATTGGACACAACAAAGCGGTGCATTTCTGAAAATTTCCCTATATTGACCTTCACTGGTTCTGTGAGATATGTTTTAATCTGTCTGTTGGATACTCCAACCACTTGGATTGTTTCGTCCAAGAGAGGAAGATTCTTAACATCAGCTGACCTAACAGTTGATCGAGTAGCACCAGTATCTCCTAGGAAAGTAATATTTTCATCATTTACCTTTCCGTCCACAAAAGGGCCTGTCTGGTCTACTTCTAGAGTTGCGCCAGGTACGCACTCTTCTTCCTCCCTTCGGCACCGTCAATAACCTTCTTCTGTCTCACTCTCATCGCGTTTTAGCCAATACTGCGAAACAGCGCTAGCGCGTGGCAGCTCAGTTATCTGTTCTTCGTTGTAGAATCCTGTCTCATTACTGTATTTCTGTGAATTTATGCTCTGTGGAAAAGGCGGTTTTGGCGCCTGATTCTGTTGGGCAACAACCTGCTGCTGTGGTGGACAACTCACCTCTTTCTGCACCTGCGGATTCAATGATGCATTATCATTATTAGTATTCGGGGGAAATTTACACTCGGATTTCCTGTGCCCTATTCTTCCACAATTATGACATGGCCATTTCTTTTTGGCTTCTTCTATATTAAATTGTCCCTTTCCTTTTCCATTATTAAATTTTTGCTTCATACCTGCACCATTGGCCTGTTCAATCAATTGAGCTTCCTGTCTTTCCGCTACCTTGACCTGTGCCCACATGGCTTTTTCTTTCAATTTACGCTGCCTGGCTTCAATTTCATCACTAAAATACTTTGCATGTCTTAGTACTTCATCTATTTTCTTATTTTGCCAATCTACTGTATGCTATTTAATCATTTCACTTATCTCTGGACGCAGCCCATATACAAATCGGTATACAAAGTGACTTAAATCCTTTTCACTCAAGTTTTCATCACCACTAAACTGCTTAAAGGCGAGTATCAACCTTTCATAATAAGCATGTACCGATTCCTTAGCTTCCTGATGAGTCCTGTCGATTTTTACCCAATCAGTCTGTTTAGGAGGTACCTTGTTTTTCAGGAAAACATTTACTTGTTCATATTTTTTCATGACTTCCGGGTCAGGGGCTCCCGTTTTTGAGTCTCTAGGGTATTCTTGTGTGGGCCAATTTATCATTAGTTTACACTCTGTCCATAGATCTGCAGCTGGTACTATTATGTCAAATAGACTATTTAGATCAATCCATAAAACTTTTGATAACTTTACAAACCTATCCACTTGCCTATACCACTCGACTGGCTTTTCGCGTAGTCGAGGAAAATCATTAGTAAATGACAAAATAGCTTGTCTAGTCCAAGGGACATGTACATATGCCCCTCCTGGAATTTCTCTCATGGGACATTCTGTTACTACCTTTTCCTTTTCTCTTACGGGGAAAGCTGCAAACTTTTTGTCCGAGGCATCATCTCGTTTTCTAAACCATCTACTTTTCCATTTATCTACATCTCCCCATTTTCTTAACAAAATGATTATGTCTCTGATCTGGGTTGTTCTTCCTGTAGTATTCAGATTTTCAATATCCTTTTCAGAAAAATCAACTCGATATGGTTTTTGTAAAGCTTTTACTCTTTCGAAGTCTATACCCATTTCGTTTGCTACTTCTTCTAGTCTTTCGTGTAGACTCTTTGCTCTCCATGTTATGCTTTTGCACAGAAATAGTAATTCTTCATCCTGATAATTTTTTAGCTTTTCTGTGGGGATAGTCCCTACTATTAATTCTTCCAAACCCATCCTTAGCTTAGCCACATCTATAGATTGGGATTCTTTATCTTTTTGCTGCAAACTCCTTAGCCATTCACTTAATTCTTCTGAAGTAGGACCTACACTATCTTTCTCAGTATTTTGTTGTACTAATCTCTCGTGTTCCTGGGACTGATTCTGTCGTCATTATTATCCTATCCACTAAACTTTGATTTACTGTCAAATTTTTAGGTGTACTCTGTTCTAATATACTTGTTGTCTGTCTCCATGGGTTCTTGTCTATATTCTTTTCTGGCCTCTCTGTTTGTTTATTACTGTTATGAGGAATTGTCAGACAATGCTCACTATCCTTCTGTTTATCAAAAATAGGGATTACAGGACCTATGGTTACTGGAACAGTTACGGCTTATAATTTTTTAGTTAATTCCCTAATCTTCTCAGTTAATTCTAAAGTGGTTTTTGCTAGTTCGGTTGAATTTTCATTACCCATTTTACCATGTTGCGTTTGCTCTAATTCTTTAAAAGGATTGTTCCTTCCTGTCTCTGGTAATACTGATTCAAATTTTATATTCTGTTAAATCTCTCACAGTGGGGCACTTGGTGTCAATATGGTGGAATCTGACTGAGAAGGGGGTGGATTTTTATAAAACATGTCGTCAAGAACATCATCCTCCGATTCATGCACACCATACCCTTTTGACTCAACATTATTTCTCTTTTCCATACATTTTCTACTGCTAGCTTCTTCAGTAGGTCTCACAGGGAACAAACCATCAGCCATATTTGCACTTCGCCATCTCCTCATTCTATCATCATGATTCTCCTGTCCATATGATCTCCCAAACATGTACTTATATCTTCCGCCACTTCTCTGTCTCTCTCTGTCATGCATCTCATCCTCCCATTCTGTCAATGCTTCAAATTGAGTTGGTCTAGGTCTCGGTTCTAGATTCATCATTCTTTCTCTCAAATTTCTTAAAATCGCTAAATTAAATTAACCATGTTCTGGAAATGCCAAAACTCCATCATCTTTTGTATACTTCGCCCTATTGTCCAACCAAATACAAGTATGATATCCATATTTTCCAACCATGAAGGATGCGGGCGATTTCGGTGGAGGAAGCAACTGTCCCTCTCTAGTCTTAATCAGTTTGTCCCTTTTAAATAAACTCTTGATCTTTCCAAACCAGGTCTTTTTCTCTTTTTCTGGTGGATCGTAATACATCATTTTGTCTTTTGTGTATCGCTAGATTTTCCTTACGACTATTCCGTTTTAACCAATTGTAGCGGGACTCACACTAACGCACCAATCCGGAGCGTCTATGTCACTTCTGCAATTCTCCAATCTCAGCGCGACTCACACTAACGCACCAATCAGCAGCGTCTACGTTTCTTACTCACTAGCCAATCCCAGCGCGGTCTTTCTGATGTCAGCTTTTCTCGCTACTCCGCTTCTGCTGACCCCTCCTTTACAAAATTTATCGGCAAACTTTTCTTACGTTCTTTCTGACTCACAAATCTGTTAGTAACAACATAAATACGCCACCCTTATCTGTTTCGCTAACAAAGTATAGTTAATGACCTTTCTTACAAGAATTCCATCTTTCCAGAGAGCAGCGCTTACCTCTGCCCTACTACGGAATCGTTACTTCCGTTGATAAAGTAGCACATCCCTCTACCTTACCCTTCTAACAAGCATCAGCTAACCGTTTCTCCACAATTAAGACACTTAGTTGGATACGCTCTGCACCTGAGAAATAAAACCAGAGTTTCACAATAAACCTGAATGCTATTTCATTCAAGCACTCTCATACGGAAAATGTAGTTCATTCACACAGAATTCTGTCTTTCCTGAGAACAGCGAACAATCTGTCCTACAACAGAATTATGACACTCGTTAATAAAGTAGCACTTCCCTCTACTTTATCCTTCTAGCAAGCTTAGGGAACACCTATTACCTTTCCAGTGATAAGCGTAATCTGTGCCTTTTGGATTCCTGGTACCCAAGACCAAAATTTCACAGGTGACCTTTGCTACCATACATTTCTCTCATACAGAGAATATCCCTAATGGCAACACACGACGATGTTACCGAATCGAACCCAGACAATGCGTCGTGCAACTTCAATCATCACACATTTTCACCGTGTACCTACAGGGCAACAACAATTCCGTCTTTCCCGAGAGCAGCGCTTACCTCTGCTCTACTATGAACCATTACAAACTTCTGACTTCCTACATCCCAGAAGCCATCAAACAACATAAAACTCGACGCGACTCAACATGGAGTGTTAATACATAAACCAATACTTATCCACAATCAATAATCAATAATCAATTTACAAGCAATAATCATCAAACCAATACAATAATAACCATCATACTGCTACCAGAAAAACTGATCCAGCGCAAGACCAGGAAATGGGGAGCAACATAACCGATATCCTCCCTGCGTCGCAGACCCGTCGTCACGCACACTTATTCATACATGCATTCATTGGTGGGGCCCATAACACCAACACTCACACAATCAATTCAAGAGTCTGCACACAGGAGGGATGAGTGATTCAAGCGCCGGACATGTGGGAAAAGACACCTTATAACCTATAGGGAAGGAAAAGTCATTTACAAATATACATTAATGCCCTTTCGCCTACAGATCCTTAAACTTAACACATCAAGGCACTCCTCCCACTTCAGTCAATGGACCAAATTAGTTGGATTGGTTGATGGTGATTTAGAGCCAGCTAAAACACATTTAAGATCTCAAATCTATTTCTTAAATGAAACTCACAACTCATGAATTCTCGTTAATCAATAATTATTTATCTAAAATTTCATGATTTTAATTCGCATTTGTCTCGTCAAAGTTTAGAAAGTTTATGTCAAATTTTCTGTAAATCGCAGAACTTCATATTTACCTAATCTTACTATTTAAAGTCCTCTTAATTCATTGGCTCTGCATAGTCTTTGTCATAGATCGTCCGAAAGCAATACAAAGCTCAAAGTTCTTTGCTTAGCACATTACAGTCCCAAAGATCGGCAAAGGACCAGAGACGTGCAAGCATCTATCATTGCTCGTAGATTTAGGAAAAGTTCGCAGTCATCAGATGATCAGGCAGCATCCAGAACGTGCGTCATGCATTCGTGGGTCGTTTGTTTGTTCGCGAGCGAGCGCCTCTCTATTCTATTACTCCCCTTATATAATACAAAGTAGTAAAGATGATTCAATTTAATAATTTAGGACAGTCGTGATTGGCTGGTTGAGATCGTCTGATGTCAGTTTTAAAGTTTTAGTTCAGTTCGGGGGGGCGAGGTCATAAGTAAGTCCAAAGTCGGTTTGTTCCAGTTTATTGTAAGGTTGATTGTTCTCTAGTTTTTGGCCAGAATCCCATGCTACATCCTTGACCTCGGACATTCGGTACAGAGGTTATCACGAGGTTTAGGAGATTTATTTGCGCCAGCGCAGCTCACTCCATGCCTCGTGGAACAGTGGCCACTTCATCGTGTGGTGTCAGCGGCCATCTTGGATTTAGGCCCAAATGCTAACTTAAGAGAAACAAACACAAAAGAGTCATTAATATATAGAAATAATAAATCTAATGTTAACCCCTTACTAATCCCTTTATGTGCTTGCATTTATCTAGCATATAGCAACATTTAAAGCCATTATATTCACCTCTTTGGTCCTCCTCTTGGGCAACATACAAAAGCAACATATATCATGCAGTATTCTAATTACCACATACACTACTTGTTAATATGCGTACAGATTTTAGTCATAAAGGGCATTTTAGCCATGCAAATCCCACGTGTAATTTTAATATTAATTATGTTGATTAATAAACATGCAAACTCATTTAATAATATTATAGTTAATAGATTATCTGATTAGTATTTTCATGCAGAACAGGGGAGGTATACAAAATTTTGTACTACCCGCTCCATCATATCCATCTCAGATGTAAGGCTTTAGCATTTGGAACACTTGCCGTTGTTGCAGCCTCTAAGGCTGGAACTGGAGTCACTACTATTATTCGTTTCCCCTGAGCCAGTGCTCTCTCTCTTACTACAGCAGTCTGTACTGCTGTTAGAATCTTTTTTGTAGATGCGAAGAGCATCTCAGCATTTGTGTACAAATGTGATTTGTATGCTATTGGTACTGTTTTACCTTCATTATATGTCAGACAGGTGTACCCAGATTGACCCGCAACTATACGGATTCCCAGGTTGCGTACGTTTACGAGAGTCTGTAAGTGTTTGGAAGCTATCATGTCAGCTTGTAGGGAACCAAGTGTATCTGTGTGTTCCTGTGTCCATTGTCTTACTGAAAAATCATGTTTTATTAAATTGTAGAAAGGTTTTACTCTTTCTGCGTAATCCAAAATGTATGTTCTACCAAAATTTAGGAATCCCAGGATTGATTGTCAATTTTTTGGGTGGGGAAAAGGGGGAATGAGATGGGGAGCTTTGCTGCCCTGTTTAACCAAGATGATATCTCAGCAGGACTGCCTGGATATGCTCGTGCTGCACCTGGGGGAAAATGATTTGGTGAGAATGTCAGGTCTGGCACTGTTCCAGGACATGCAAAGGGATTTGGAGGTTTTGAAGATGGTTTATATGGACTGAACTCGTTCCTCGGAGAGTTTGGAAGGGGGCCTTCAGTCATGCGGCCATTTCCAGGCTTTTCCCTTCACTTGAAAGCATATATCCTAAAAACAGGACACTGAGGTGGGCATTTTTTGATTTTTTAAAGTTGAATTTGTAGCCCTCAGATGCGAATCCCAAAATTATGGTATTCACTCTGTTCAAGTGCTCCTCTAGGTCATCATCCGTCAAATAAATATCATCCACATAGGACAATGCCTCTTTATCCAAATTTTAAAGTAACTCAGTTACTCTGGCTGAAAACAACTCCGGGTGGTTCTTATACCCTTAGGGGAGTCGACAAAATTGCCCCTGAGACCCTAGCGTTGAGAATGCTGTTAGATACCTGCTTACAGGCGCTATATTTTGACAGAAAAATCCATTTGAGATATCAAGTGTTGTTTTATATTTTTTCCCCCACAATGTTATTCATTGATGCGGCACTGTGTGCATTTTGGACTGCAAATTTTTGAATGAAAGCGTTTAAATGTCTGTAATCTAAAACTAAACAATATGAATTGTCTGGTTTCATGACCGGAAACAAAGGATTATTCATTGACGAGGTGCAATTTTCGACCACCCCTTGGTATTCAAGTTGATCTGAGATCTCCCTGACCTGTTTTTTAGCTTCTTGTTTTATTGGATACTGCTTCTGTGCATTTGGAGTATTTTTTAAAGGAATTATGTGGTGGGTTGAATCCTCATCCCTTCTGTTAGAACTGGGGGTCTCTAGTTGGCAGAGGTAGGTACATTTGTCCAAATAGGGACCCTTGCTTCTAGTCAGGGTAAAGGGCTACACTTCTAAAATAACCCCTGCTCACCCCCTTGGTAGCTTGGCACAAGCAGACAGGCTTATCTCAGAGGCAGCATGTAAAGCATTTGTGAACATATACAGCAATACAGTGAAAACACTATAAATGGACACCACACCAGTTTAGAAAAATAAGTAGTCTTTACTAGACTTAACACAAGACCAAATGACAAAAATCCACAATACTGTACTCAAAAATAGACTTTAAAATGGCAGAAATAGCTTAGTTCAATGTAGATGGTAAATGCAAAACTTTACTCTCAAAGTACCTTGGATGTGTCACACAATACAAACAAAAGGGTCACAGGGAAGGTGATGCGTCAGTTCCTTGCTTCGGGGGAGGTGATGCGTCGGTTCCTTACTGCAGCGCAGGGGAGGTGATGCGTCGGTTCCTTACCGGAGAGGAGGTGATGTGTCGGTTTCTTACTGTGATCCGGTGCAATGCAAAAAAATGACATCTTGATGTGATGCGACAACGCTGGATGCGATGCGTGCACGCCCAACGGCCGTGCGGCGAACTCTAACTTCTGAACTGCGACATGCTTCTCCGATGATGCGACAGCGACCTCTGCTGTGGTGACACGCTTCTCCGGTGATGCGACACGCTTCGTCGATGATGCGACAGCAAACAGCTGTGGTGGTGGCACGCTTTTCCTCGTTGCGTCGCGCTTCCAGCTCCCAGCGACTCGCAGTCTTCTCAGAGGACCCAAACAACATGTAGGCACCTTTCTGCAGGCAGGATTCCTCAGCAAGGGAATTCAGGGGAGCTGGTGGTGAGTCTTGTATCCCTGAGACTTCAGGCAGGAGGCAAGCACAATTCAAGCCCTTGGAGATTCTTCTTCAAGATTGCAAAAGTACACACAAATTTGTTTTCTCCTTTTCTTGGCAATAAAGTAACCACTGCAGGCCAACCCCAACAGCACAGCACAGGGGCAGTCTCCTCCTTCAGCTTCCTTGGTTCTTCTCCTTGGCAAAGGGTTGTCTTGATTCCCAGAAGTGATCTAAAGTTTTGGGGTCTGGGTCCCCCTTTTTATACACACACAAATCCTTTGTCTCTGTGTCTATACCTAGTCAAAACCAGTTCTGGGTGCATTCTGCCAGTGCACCACTTCTTCCTTTGTCAGTGTGGGCCAGGGTCATAAGACACACCACAGGAGGTGGAGCCCGCATTGTGGAAAGCAGGCACAGCCCTATTCAGGCCCAGGTGCTACTCCTGAATGAATGAATGAATGAATGAATGAATGAATGAATGAATGAAACGGAACTTGTAACGCGCAGACTTAGCCCAATGGGCGTCAAGGCGCCTAGCATAAAAGCTGACTGGAAGAACACATGAGAGCTTATTGGTATGCCTTTATAAAAAACCAAGTTTTTAACGCTTTCCTAAATAAGGCCAAAGAGGGAAGCGCTTTAATCTCTAGAGGAAGGCCATTCCAGAGTAGAGGCGCAACGGTGGAGAAGGCTCTGCTCCCCCATCTAGATTTTTTAGAGCGGGGGACCACAAGCTTGTTAGCGTCTGCAGAACGCAAGGTCCGGCCAGGAACATATCGAGTAAGCAGAGACCCCAATGCATTTGCGGGGCCAGCATGCAGGGCTCTGTATGTGAGACAGAGGAGCTTAAAGGAAATTCTGAATCTGATAGGGAGCCAATGCAGGTTCCTCCTGGCCGTCGTCGCAGAGGAGTCCCTGGGGAGTGCTAGGACAAATCTAGCGGCAGCGTTCTGTACTACCTGCAGGCGTTGTATCAAATAATTATTAGACTCCGCATATAGTGCATTGCAGTAATCTAATCTCGTGCCCACGAGGGCCGTGACTGTCTGTTTTCGTGCCTGCGGGGACAGGTAATGAATAATGCGTTTTAGGACTTTAATGATTCCCCAGCAAGTAGCCACGGTTCTGTTGGTCTGGCTATTCATGGCAAGTGAGGTGTCAAAAATGACCCCGAGATTCCTAGCCGTGGAGGAAGGAATAGGACAAGTTCCTAAGGAAGGAGGCCACCATTCATTGGACCAGATGTTTTGCTCTTTGCCGAACACAAGGACCTCCGTTTTGTCGGCATTGAGTTTTAAGGAGTTGAGCACCATCCACTCAGCCACCATCTGCATGCAGGCCCTAAAGTTCGCAGCAGAGACACTCAGAGAATGGTTAAGGGACACCATAATCTGAGTGTCATCTGCATAGGATACCACCTCCATCCCCTGCGATCTTACTAATCTTGCAAGGGGGGCCACATACAGATTAAATAGGGTAGGGCTCAAGGCCGAGCCCTGTGGCACTCCACATTGCAAAGATTTAGCAGGGGAGAGGTAATCCCCCAGCAGAACTCTTTGCTCTCTCTGGTGCAAAAAGGAGTCCAGAAGGCTGAGGGCCTGTCCTGCAACCCCTGCCTCCCTCAGCCGAGATGTAAGGGTGGAGGGAGACAGGGTGTCAAATGCTGCAGTCAGATCCAGCAGAACAAGGATCGTAGACTGACCCAGATCGACTTTACGCCGGATGTTATCCACTACCATAGTCAGGGCAGATTCCGTACTATGAAGCTTCCTGAAACCATGCTGCGAACTATCTAAGAACCCAGAGGAATCAAGGAAGGTGGAAAGGTGAGAATTTAAATGGGCTTCAAGCATCTTTGCAGGGGCAGGCAAGAGGGAGATGGGCCTAAAGTTCTTCATCACTCCCGGATCCAAGGAGGGTTTTTTCCAATGCAGATAGGTCTAATCAGCCTATTGCTGACTCACCCTGACTCCTGGAGCCACCCCAGCCCCTGTCACTCACAAACCAGACATGCAGTACACAACCTAGCAGCGGCAGGCTGGATGGTTAGGCAAGAAAATACCTACTTTCTAAAAGTGGTATTTTCAAACACAGAATGTTAAAACCAACTTCACTAAAAGGTGTATTTTATCATTCTGAGTTCAGGCATACTAAATTTGTTTTTCTACCAGGTTCCCTGGGTCAGTTAGGATTGTAAGATGTTATAATCAAACTGCCCATTTTGGCCTATAGTAACAGGTAGCCTTGCAATAGTGAAAAACGAAATTGGCTGTAATTCACAATCAGGACATGCCACACACATCAGGGCATGTCCTACCTTTCACATACAATGCACCCTGCCCTAGGGCCTACCTTAGGGGTGGCTAACATGTAGAAAAGGGAAGGGTTATAGACGGGTAAGTGGGTGCACTTACCAAATCAACATGGCAGTCCCAGACTGCACACAGGCCCTGCAATGGCAGGCCTGAGCCACATTTTACAAGCTGATACTGTGGGTGGCACAACCAGTGCTGCAAGCCCACCAGCAGCATTTAATTTACAGGCCCTGGGCACACATGGTGCACTGTACTAGGGTCTGACAAGTAAATCAAATAGGCCAATCATGGAGTCACTAATCCATTACAACAATTTACAATAGATAGCATATGCACTTTAGCACTTATCCAGCAGTGGTAAAGTGCCCAGAGTCATAAAACCACCAACAACAGGTCAGAAAAAATACAGGAGGAAGGCAAAAAGTTCAGGGATGACCCTGCAAAAAGGGCCAAGTCCAATACCATTCAACATGATTCTTGTATAATGCTGCAGCACAGGTTACCGCCTACTCCTGCGTATATGTGTGTTGTAAATGCCTGGGAATATGGTCTGAGAATGCCGGGAAAATTACCGTTTCCCCTTTAGGGCAATCCATGACAAATGCTGGCGGCCAATCTCGTTCAGCTAACAAAATGTCATAGCCAAATGTCAGGTTCTCCCAAAAGAGACTTCTAACTGTCCTACATTTGCCCCCCTCCATTTGCAGTGTTATTTCATATAACTTTTGTGGGACACTTACCCTAGTATCTTGTGTTTCTACCGTGATATAATCATTCAAGTCCGCTGTCACCAGGTTCTGGCGAGCTAATTTTACTTCTGCCGCACTGTCTAGCATCGTCAGAGCACATTCCCTGTTCAGTAGTCGAGTCCTCCGAATTCTGGGCATGTCTGATCTTTAGTAGGCCTGGGCGACAAATTCTGATCTGTTCGTGGAATTTGCGGAATTTGGGTAATTTTGCGGAGAACGCGGAATTGCCCAAAATTCTGCGTTCCGCGGCTTCACAGAATTTTTTGCTTGTTTGCGTTCTCAAAATGCGTGTTCGCAAGATATTTCTCCCCGAGCACGCAAACAGTGATCGCGAACAGGAAAAAAGCATCGCGAACAAGCAATTCCGCGTGTTCGTGGAATTTCAGCGTGTTCGCAGACGATTATTACCATTTCGCGGAGCTTTGCGTAGAGCTACTACACAAATTCCGCCCACCCCTACTTTAGACCTGCAACCTTCTTCTTTTTGAACTGTGGCTTTTGTTTTTGTTTTCTTATTTTTTAGAAGTGTAATCCTGAGCGTGCTGCTTGTCTCTGGACTTTATACGCTCTTCTTGTCTTTATGACTGTCCTTCCTTATCAGTTTTTCGATGAACCCTGAAAGGAACAAGAGGAATGTGTATCAGTATCCTGATGCCTGTTAGGTTTCCTAATGTTATCCCTATTCCTAAGGTTATACCTCTTTTCGGAGTGCTCCTGTGGAGATCTACCTCTGGATTAAGATCGGTTTCCTTTAAAGTTTTGTTGTTTTTTATTGTCCCACTTCTTCATTGTTGAAGCAGGTATCTGCTTGGAAGTGTCCTTTTCAGGACTGCCCATCAATTGTGGTTTTAACGCTTTCCCACCCAAGCTGTCTCTGCCTAATTCTGCATATGCAGGTTCAATTATTTTCAGTAGTTCGTGTTCCTGTTCTTGGCGGATAGCCATGAAGCTGCTTCCCCTTTTAATATCAGCTAGTATTATGGCTGATACCTGGGCATAGTTACCTAGTAACTTCATCCCTAAGTTCAGGGCAGGCTCTGCTCCGTACTCATTTTGTATTTGTCTTAATACATTAGGTATCACTGCTAATGAAGAAATACCATGAGTCCTGGTATAAATGGCAGCAAAGACTGTACCCCATGTGGTACAATCCTCTACTTGTGGTGTTATCCCCATGGGCAAGCATATTGTTAGCATTTTGTGTTTTTCATACGGGGTCGTGGGAATTTTGCCCATTTTTTGCTTGTAATGTTTGTGGTGTGATTTTAGTTGCTGTACCCTGAGCTTGAGTTCCATTTGCTCCAACTATTGCTGGTTGGACTTTAAGTGTCCTCATGACGAATTGCGCCAAATTTCTGTAGATTTTAATTAAAGTCTCCAACTGGCATTGTTTCAATGTCAGGATGTGGGGTGTAGCCGCTAATATCGGCCATGTTGCCCCTTCTCTTCCGAGTGGGCCGAGTCTCACTCTTCTTATGTAGGATAGGGCGCCTTTAAACCAGTATAAGTGTTCCTGGTACGTGAGTGGAACCTCTATGTCTTCAAACGGACAATATTCCGCTGGTGCATCTCCTTCTGTGTAGGAGTGAAATATTTGTGATCTGGCATTTGCTGCTGGGAATGTAACCCACAAATAAAATACCTCTGTTTGATTTGTGTGCCTCAGTGTTAACCCATGCTCTAGCAGTTTAAGGGTGACTGTATTTCTAAAATTCTGTGCAATCTTTGTATTGCGTCGGCATCATCTTCTCCAGTTTAGAGGTGTATATCTTGTACTATGTTATCTATTACCTCAGTCATTTTTTTGTTGTTGTAAAGAAGAGATTTCCAAGAGAACTAAGATAAGATGTTTATGCACAATTTTAGGAACAATGTTTCCTTCAAGCTTGAATAACCAACAGCCAATAAATAGGATTTTTGCCTACTCAGCTTTGGCGGAGTTTGTTTCCACCCACTCCAGACTGTTTTTGAGAGTCAGGGTCTCTGAGAATAGCACGACTGAACGACTCAGATTCAACTGTTACATAAGTACCCAACCATCGTTGGCGGCGCGATGTCGTGTAGTTCCTATATACCCTATACAGAATCTGAGCGTTTGGATAACGAACTGTGGGATTGGTGGCAGACTGATTCTGTGCACCCCCACCAGATATCTTAGCCTGTCTGTATCAGCTCGCTCACAGTCCCACTAGAATCTCCTCTTATCGGGGAGAGAATAGTTCTTGGCAACCTCAGAACATGACAACCCTGATCCCTCAGAATCGTAGAAACAATATACTACCTTTCGCTCAGTGACTCGTGCTCACTTAGTTTGTCTCAGAGTTTACACAGAATAAACAGGCTGGGCGGTTTCAAAAAGAATTTATGGAACAGTTGTCATTGTAGAGTAGAATAGATGAGCTGCAACCACCATCTGACAGTAGCAGAGGTATATGATTAGAAGCACTAAGAAAGTAAATGGATGGTATAGATCTACCATCTTGCAGTAATCATGAATATATACAAGTACATAAAACACATGATAAAAGGTGCGTACTCCTATGATGCCTCCCTAACTAGATGTACCTAAATGTACCTAGCATCTATGTAGGTGTTATGCCAAGAATCCCTTTAGGATCTAGTCAACTCCATTTCCTGAGAATGACAGAATATGGCACCCTGTCCTGGTCTCGAGTTGGACACCCCGTGAGTTATGTTAGACCACTGCTAGCTGGAGCGTCTGCATGCTGTAACCTCAGCATCTGCTCAGTGCGTCAGCCGGGAAGTCTCAGTCTCCTCTGTCTTTCTAAGCAATACATGATGTGTATATACCCATAGGTCTCCCCAGGGGTCCTTCCTCGCTGTGTTACTGTGTCGGCCTAAAGGATGACGTTGGGCCTGAACTTTATACAGAGATATTATACAGGAGATGTTCGTCCTCCTGTTAGTCCTGCTGTGCTTCCAAGAAGCCTCATGCATAATGTATGATATTCAAATTAGGGAAAAACCCGCGTTCAGACTGCAGTGTTGTATCTAGGTAAAAGTTCAGTCACTAAGAACCGTTATGTATGTAATGTAGGGAAGAAAATAGGTAAAAGGTTGCAATGATACCTGCGTATATATAGGGTACCTATATGGAATATAACAGTAATAGCCTTGCATTGTGGGTAAATTACCAGTACAGAAAACACTTCACAAGCTGGGAACCTGGTCAGAGTTCATGCTCATGATGGTTGCTCAAATCGCAGCATCAGTATCATCCTGCTTCTTCTACATGAGAACATTTAGAAATATCCCTTTTCCGAATGAGTAGGAAACATTTTTTGTAGCTGCATTTTCAGTTCTTATCTATTCTATGCTAGCCGAATGATATGAAAAGTTTCAGCTTTCGAATAGATGCGTTGTTTTAGGCCAAGGTCATAATAAGTTGTAATAGCCATGGCCCCATCTAGGCTCTAATAAAGACATCAGGGACAATACCTTTGCTTTGGATGCTCTTCGCTGGAGAATGTCCATGCTATGGAAAGCCTATTAGCAAGCCTAGAAGATGAAAAGGACAGTGGTCAGTGGTCACATGGCACATTTTGCTGCTTGGTGATCCTCATTGGTCGCCTAGAACCATGTGACCATTGTCCTCTTCATCTTCGCCTTCTTTACCTAGCCCTTCTGCCTAGTAATTTCTCCACCTCACTCTCCCCTTAAACTCCCACCATCATATTCACTGTCCTGTCTCTCCCCTTGACTTCACCTAATTACTCACCTCTCCATTCTCATCGGACATTGTCCCTTTCAGTCTGCCACAATGTGCCACTCAAACCCCCTTCTCTTGATTCCATCGTCCAATGCCCATGCTCTCTGTGAGAAGTTGGCCTGGTATATGCTGTCCACTAGTTATAGTGGGCACCTTGCACCAGTCCAAACAACGCTTATTGATGATTAGGTTTAAGACAACCTTTATTGAAAGCTATCCTAGTGGTAGCTATGGCGAGCAGCCTTAAGGCCAAGTCTTGAAAGAGTGTAAAGCAGCTTTGTTAGACCTGGCACCTTGGCGTGAGTTTCCCTTCCACTTTTTGCTGATGTGCCTCATCGTGTTTTGTTGGTGTTAGCTGCTCAGGGCACAGTGCCACTGCTAATCAGTGCCACAGTGCAAGTGCTCCCTTTTGAAAAGTGTATACATTGATTGGTGTCCATGTTTGGCTTATTTGGTTTACTATCAGCCCCTAGTAAAGTGCACCAGGAGTGCCAGGGCTTGTAAATACAAATGCTGCTGGTGGGCTTGCAGCACTGGTTGTGCCACCCACAGAAGCGGCCTAGTAAAATGTGTCTAGGGTCTGCCACTGCAGAATCTGCGTACGGTCTTGTACCGTCGCGCTGATTGCGCAAGTGCCCCTACTTGCCAGTCCCTAAACCTTCCCTTAACTACATATTAGTCACCCCTCTGGTAGGCCCAAGGGCAGGGTGCATTGTAGGCATAAGGTAGGACATGCCCTGATGTGTGTGGCATGTCTTAATAGTGAATTACAGCCATTTTCGTTTTTCACTATTGAAGGCTACCTGCTCTTCATAGGCCAGAATGGGCTGCTGGAATTACTACACGCTGTAATCCCAGTGGACTCATAGAGCATGGTAGAAAGTCATGTTTAGTATGCCTGAACTCAGAATAATAAAATACTTCTTTTAGTAGAGTTTATTTTAATATCCTGTGTTTGTAAATACTACTTTTAGAAAGTTAGTATTTACTGACCTGGCCATTTCAGTCCGCCTCTGCGCTGTGTGTGTGTGTTCTGCCTAGTAACAGGGAAGGAGCAGGGCTGGGGAATTCCAGGAGACAGGCTGGCTGCCAGGTGGTGGGTAGAGAGATTACACCAGGATGGGTGGGAGGAGTACACCTTTGACTCTGAATAGACCTGTGCTCTGCCAGCACAAAGCCGGCTCCGCCCCCTGTGGAGCGGCTGATGTCTCTGCCCTGCTGCTGAAAGGAAAGAGCAGAGTCACCACCACAAAGTGCTCCAAAACTGGACTGGGCCAGGCCCAGGCCCCCTGGCGACAAAGAACAAAAGAATTGGTCTATAAAGGAAGGAGCCCTGCTCCTAAGAAATCAGATCCTGTTTGCGCCAAGAAGAACCTCTGCCTGAAGGAGAAGGACCTGGAGAAGCTGAAGGAGGAATACTGTCTCTCTGCCTGAGAGACTGGCCTGCAGTGGGTGCCTGTCTGCTGGAAGGAGAGGAAAAGACTAAAAGGAAAAGACTTTGATCAACTTGTGCCTTAAACAATCTCCAAGGGCTTGCTGGTGAACTTGCCCCCTGATCTTCGCCCCAGGAACAGTGGGCGCTACCCCCCCTGGAAGGAGAAGAGGCTGCAGTGGGTGATTCTACAAGCTGACCCCGGAGAACCGGAGCACCCCCCCGCATCTCGCTGAGCAACGCGACTTCTGCTGCTGGAGCAGCTGTGAGCAACGTAAAGGCCTGTCAGCCTGAGTAACGTAAGCACCTGCCCCCTCGAGCCGTAGCTCACAACGTAAGGAGGAGATCACCGTGTCTGAGCGCTGGGACCCTGTGACCCCCGCCGGGTTGTAGAGACTACTGTAAGGACCTGAAGTGCCCTGGTTCGCCGCATCCGGACGAAGCTAACAGCGCGCTGCGCTGCGACATCACCCCCAGGCTGCCCCTCCTGCTTCCCCCTTCGCTGGTTGTCTGAGGAGTCTGAGAAGTGCCCCCACGAAGCATCATCGTCCACGGAGGAGCCGGGACCAGGACGCGACGTGGGACACTCGTGGAAGACGTCTGCGAGCCCCCGTGAACATTACCCCCAAGAACTGAAGGTATTTGTGCATTGTGCGCCGTGGTACGACCCGTACCTGCTTTAGTATGAGCCGTACCGGCTCTGCCATTCTTGTGTGGTGCGTCCCTGCCTCTGTACGGTCCGTACAGTGTAGAATCCATTGCCGGCGCTCACGCGGGAAGCGTGAGGTTTGGCAAGGGGCATACTGAACGTGTACGACGCGTACCAACGAAGGTACGGTCCGTACGGTTCACGTCCGTAGTACGCGTGCTCACGCGAGAAGCGTGGGAAACGGCAAGCGTACTCGTGCTCACGCGAGAAGCGTGAGAAACGGCAAGACACCTCTAAAAACTGGTAAAAAGCGTACCGAAGGTGCTACGAAGCGCACAGAACCTCTAAAGAAGCTATTTTGAGTAGAATCTTGCCATTTTAAGAACTGTGGATTGCCTACATGTATTACAAGTAACTGGAACATTATTTGAAGTGATAGACTGTATTTTTGATAACCTGCCTGAAGAAAATCTTTTATATAAAACTATAACTAATAACTTTATTTTACTATAAATACAGCCTTGTGTCTTTGTGTGGTGGGGTGGTGATTATTGTGTGGGATACCCTGAACGCTTAACCTAATGCCCTCTGGAAATATAGCCTGACTGCTCGCGCCACGTTACCTAGAGGGTGAGCAGGGGTTATTTTTAAAGAGGTAATCCTACGCCCTGACTTAGAGAAAAAGGGTCCCTGCTTGTCGCAAGTATATACCTGCGCCAACCAGAGACCCCGGATTCTAACAAGCTTGGTTTACCAGATTATAACCTCTTGAATAACTAAATGAAAGGAGAACTACACAAGGTGTATATATAAAATATATGTATTTATTTCTAAACATACTCTACTAACCTCTTTATGAGATTAGAGAGCAAGGCACACAGTAATACAGTTAAAAAACGACTGTAAATAGCACAATATTCAATGGGTCCCAGGGGGAGACCAAACCATATATTAAGAAAGTGGTATAAGAACCATGACTTGACTAGACACAGTGCCTAGAGCACGTAGAATCACTGGGACCCCAAGGAACCACCCAAGGTAGTGACACCGGGGACCCACGAGAGACACGTGCAGTGTGAGAACACAGCCGTGAGCGCCGTACAATCCTATGGGAAAGTCACGGTTGGAATTTTAGAGTTTAAGGACACTTAGGAGAGGACTTGGAGCAAACCCTTTCAGATTTAGAAGGTTCTAAGGCCAGCACCCACGTGAGCACCAGAGTACTTGTGTTACCTAACCCAGGGAAGCCGGGTGCATAGGTGTCAAATGGTGTCTGGAACCTTCGATGTCGTCAATGGAGAGTTGCTGCAAAGTGCTGCTGCCATGGAACAGAAAAGTGTCCAGTGTGATCCAAGCCTCGAAGAGTCTGGGTCACTTGCCAGTGACCAGGGGCACGATAGACGAATGCCCACCAATGTTGGGTGTTTCAGGTGCGATGAGGTAAAGCTTGACTCCACTGCCGAGGAGACCAGGAGGCGTCGACGATGACCATAGTCTGCAGGTGAGCTGTCCCACGAGGAATGTCGAGTGCTGGGTGGTCGGTGTCCGATTAAAGACCAGCAAGCCTTGGCAACCCACGCGGTGAGAGTAAAACGGCTTCGGTGTGGACCAGCAAGGTCCTGTGGACTCCCCAAGTGATGGAGAGTCAGGGCATGTCTGGAGCAACCAGGTAAGCCCGCTGAAAGTCAAAGTACCCTTATCAGGGACCCACAAGTCGACGGACAAGGGATCACGAAGGGACCTCGAGAAGAATCACTTAATACCAGCCCACGGGTCACTCGAGGAGTGTAGGCCAATAATCTTCGGTGAAATCACTGCTCAGGTCTGGACTACAAGTAGCCCAAAGCACAGCCTCAGGGATTGCCAAGAAGCATCTGCTGCTGCAAATGTGCATGGTGTGCAGGGGTACGGGTTGCACGGTCCCCACGAGGGCTTTGGATCTCAGGATTGCTGAGAGCACGGATCGGGCTCGGGGAAGCTTGGAAACCCACCTCCTGTGTTGCAAAGTCTTCGGAGTCCTCCAGGAGCTGCATAGTTGCAAACTGGACAGATGTGTCTTTGGTGCCTGCCGTGCAGGGGAGTAACTCCTTTACTCCAAGGAAGATTCTTCGGTTATCCAACGTCGTGTAGATAGTAGAAGTTCTGGGATTCTGTAGCAGAGTTTTGTCCAGGTAAATCTAAAGTCCTGTAGTCAGGGGTTCCTACTTTATACCCAAGGAAGGGGTGGGACAAACTCTGGGGACCCACCTATGGGAGGGTCAGGACAGAGGGGTGGCTACACCCATGTCCTTTGTCCAGTTTCACACCAGAGCAGGGGCTGGTAGCCCCTACAACCGGTTTGAGCTGGACTATGCGCAGGGACACCAAATGTGCCCCCAGTGCAGACATCAAAGCACTCTTGGAGTGCACCCACCCGTCCCCAATACACTAAAGCCTGTCTGGGAGGTGGTCACACCTCCCTTTGGCAGGAAACCTATTGTCCAGGCCTCCCCTGCCCGAGTTTCCTCCAGCAGCAGGAGGGCAGACTCGTGTCTGTGGCTGGCTGCATCCATTTTGTGATGCCAGGGTCTGTGAAGCTGGTACCGGGTGTACCGGTGAAGTCATTGTTCTCCCTCTAGTAGGGTGAAATCATACCTCCCACACCAGCTACTGGTGTGGGAGGTATGATTCCAAGGGGTTTGACACCAAACACAACATGTTTCCGTGCTGCCATTCCAAAGTTAGCATTTACCGCAAGGTTATAATGCACTTAAGAGTATATGGTTTGGCTGCATCACAAACAACCCCAGAATAAAGGTTCCGAAGGCTGTAGAGGGGCTCTGCTCATGCATGGGCACCCTCTCACATAAAACCCAGCACCCTGCCTTCAGGATTGATAAGGCCTGCCATAGGGGTGACTGATATGTTTATATGTGCAGTGATATGGATAGATCTAGGGAACCTATATCTGAGTAAGGGGTGCATACACCACCTTACACAGGCTGCTGTAGCAGACCTGTTGTGTCATTTTAAATGGTCTCCCAGGGGTGGCATAATACATGATGCAGCCCCTGAGAGGCCTCTGGGGTACCTATGCCCTAGGTACATAGTATACCATATACTAGGGACTTATAAGGGTACCCCAGAATCCAATCTGTGGCGTACCTAAAGTACATGCAATCAATTTAGTGAGGAAGCAGCTAGGCTGGGGCCCTGGATAGCAGGGTCCCAGCCAGACTAAAGTCGAAAAACTGTGAAACATCATCAGCAAAAAGTGGGGTAACCATAAGAAGCAGATCCTACTCTCTTACACTCTCTATTGTCCACCTCTATCCCACCTCCAACGTGCTGAAACCCCTCTTTCCTCTCCTGAAGCCTCCTACCCTACCATGTTTTCAATGGTCATTCCTTAAACCATGCTACAACCCCTTCTCATCCTCAAAAATATACTCTTATCGTTAATAGATCCATGTCCAAGAACTGCTAACACATTTGGGCAATTCTCTTCGACCAGAGACTAGCTGTACATGACAAGTACCTGGATGTGGAACCCATAGTGGGTTAAGCAGTTCCCACAGGTTTTAAGAACATTCTTAAGTACTGTCTAAACATGATTGTTGGGTAACAGCCATAGTTCACTAAAAAAATATCTGAGACTCCGTTGTAGGAAGAGAATCACTTTAAAAAAAAACAAAATGCTGTTCTAAATAGACTTATCTTCTCAACTGTATTGCTAATTAAAAACACATGTTCAAACATTGAACATAGATTACATTTATTAACAATTACACACTGCAACCTAACGTACTAAAGTCTAAATCTTAAACCATAATAGCATTAAGATCTGATATCATTTTTACAATCATGCAGTACCGCGAAAGTCCAAGAAATCGCCGCATACAGCAATAAATCTAATTAAGTTGTTACTATTACATTTGTAATAAAGGTTGTCTTTTGAAGGTGCAGTAGATGTGGATACCCTGAAAACACATATTGCTTCTTCCAATTAATCAGGGAATTGATATAATTCTGCCATAAGTTCCTCCCTTTCATCTCTCCTTATGTCCAGGCATTCACTCTGCAGATTCACTGCATTTAGTGCTATCTTATTTTCTTTTCTCAGCCACTGAATGTAATCCCTGTTCGAATGACCTTACATAATGTTCACTGAAGCTCTTATAAGCCACCAGGAATGCTTCAACAACATGGTCTCATGCCTTCCCAATCCCCCAGATACTCCCTGAATAACTTTTAGGTGCCACTTGATGCTCACATTGCTGTACAACACATGTACGCAGATGATGCACAAATCTACCTCAAATCAGAAGATAGCGCTGCTTTTCAAGTAGTGTGTTGCATTTAGAAGGTACCACGCTGAAAGTCACGACTTGCAGAAAGATCAGCAAATCTAGATCTTTGTATCCAACAGCTGAAGAATAGAGATTTTCCTTAGAGGCCCTTTAAACCCATAGTTTTCTGTCTTGCCATGCCAAATCCACAGGTAACCCCCTCACCCCAACCAAGGTCAATAATCAAGCAATCTTGTTCAACACTAATGTCTCTGTTATCCACAGAAAGAATGATGTCTCCTAGAATGTGTGCAATTCTGCATTGCTTAATGCACACTGTTCTATTTGCTCCTCAAAGAATTGCCCAAATGTTAGTTGCCATCTTATCCTGCTTGGATTACCTCAGCAGCCTGAACGCACGCCTCCCGAAGAAGTCACTCACTGTAAAGAATCCAAAGTTATGCTGCTGGTTTTGCACGCCTACATGACTATACTAGTTCCAATGATTTGGTGGCTAAACTTATGTCCAAGACACCAACTGTCTGGAACTCATTCATTCTCTCCTTAAAATAAGCTAATTTCCTAATATTCAGAAAAACAAAAATAATCCATCTTTTCGACTCAAAATACTGCCAATCTCATCTGTACTAGACACCTGTGCTTTGGTTGGGCCCTTATTTGGTCAAATGCCCAGGTGCAATCATTTCTGGTGCACTGGTTACAGATGTTCCATCTAGATTACCAATGCAAGACGCATCTCATGGCATGAAATTATTAGTCTTGGAGTTTTCATATGCAACAGAACTCTGATCTATATTCACTGATTACCTTTCAACATACAAAGCATGGGATCTTGCAACATAGCTTGTATCTTGCTACTTCTCCCACTGGTGTTCTGAGGCGGGCACTATGTGGTGTGCAGCTCCATAAATAAAATAAATATTTACCCCTCATGGGGTTCTTGAAGTCTTTGGGACAAAATATCTTGCTAGCAATGAGAATTTCCGCAATGTCTTTTTGCTGTTTTCTCAACTCACTTGGTTACTGACAATAATAAGCTGGAATCTCAGTACATGGACATATTTTGTAGGCCTGTGCCCGCCCATTTGTCCATCTTTTCCTCCTCTATTGTCCACCTCTATCCCACCTCCAACGTGCTGAAACCCCTCTTTCCTCTCCTGAAGCCTCCTACCCTACCATGTTTTCAATGGTCATTCCTTAAACCATGCTACAACCCCTTCTCATCCTCAAAAATATACTCTTATCGTTAATAGATCCATGTCCAAGAACTGCTAACACATTTGGGCAATTCTCTTCGACCAGAGACTAGCTGTACATGACAAGTACCTGGATGTGGAACCCATAGTGGGTTAAGCAGTTCCCACAGGTTTTAAGAACATTCTTAAGTACTGTCTAAACATGATTGTTGGGTAACAGCCATAGTTCACTAAAAAAATATCTGAGACTCCGTTGTAGGAAGAGAATCACTTTAAAAAAAAAAAAAATGCTGTTCTAAATAGACTTATCTTCTCAACTGTATTGCTAATTAAAAACACATGTTCAAACATTGAACATAGATTACATTTATTAACAATTACACACTGCAACCTAACGTACTAAAGTCTAAATCTTAAACCATAATAGCATTAAGATCTGATATCATTTTTACAATCATGCAGTACCGCGAAAGTCCAAGAAATCGCCGCATACAGCAATAAATCTAATTAAGTTGTTACTATTACATTTGTAATAAAGGTTGTCTTTTGAAGGTGCAGTAGATATGGATACCCTGAAAACACATATTGCTTCTTCCAATTAATCAGGGAATTGATATAATTCTGCCATAAGTTCCTCCCTTTCATCTCTCCTTATGTCCAGGCATTCACTCTGCAGATTCACTGCATTTAGTGCTATCTTATTTTCTTTTCTCAGCCACTGAATGTAATCCCTGTTCGAATGACCTTACATAATGTTCACTGAAGCTCTTATAAGCCACCAGGAATGCTTCAACAACATGGTCTCATGCCTTCCCAATCCCCCAGATACTCCCTGAATAACTTTTAGGTGCCACTTGATGCTCACATTGCTGTACAACACATGTACGCAGATGATGCACAAATCTACCTCAAATCAGAAGATAGCGCTGCTTTTCAAGTAGTGTGTTGCATTTAGAAGGTACCACGCTGAAAGTCACGACTTGCAGAAAGATCAGCAAATCTAGATCTTTGTATCCAACAGCTGAAGAATAGAGATTTTCCTTAGAGGCCCTTTAAACCCATAGTTTTCTGTCTTGCCATGCCAAATCCACAGGTAACCCCCTCACCCCAACCAAGGTCAATAATCAAGCAATCTTGTTCAACACTAATGTCTCTGTTATCCACAGAAAGAATGATGTCTCCTAGAATGTGTGCAATTCTGCATTGCTTAATGCACACTGTTCTATTTTCTCCTCAAAGAATTGCCCAAATGTTAGTTGCCATCTTATCCTGCTTGGATTACCTCAGCAGCCTGAACGCACGCCTCCCGAAGAAGTCACTCACTGTAAAGAATCCAAAGTTATGCTGCTGGTTTTGCACGCCTACATGACTATACTAGTTCCAATGATTTGGTGGCTAAACTTATGTCCAAGACACCAACTGTCTGGAACTCATTCATTCTCTCCTTAAAATAAGCTAATTTCCTAATATTCAGAAAAACAAAAATAATCCATCTTTTCGACTCAAAATACTGCCAATCTCATCTGTACTAGACACCTGTGCTTTGGTTGGGCCCTTATTTGGTCAAATGCCCAGGTGCAATCATTTCTGGTGCACTGGTTACAGATGTTCCATCTAGATTACCAATGCAAGACGCATCTCATGGCATGAAATTATTAGTCTTGGAGTTTTCATATGCAACAGAACTCTGATCTATATTCACTGATTACCTTTCAACATACAAAGCATGGGATCTTGCAACATAGCTTGTATCTTGCTACTTCTCCCACTAGTGTTCTGAGGCGGGCACTATGTGGTGTGCAGCTCCATAAATAAAATAAATATTTACCCCTCATGGGGTTCTTGAAGTCTTTGGGACAAAATATCTTGCTAGCAATGAGAATTTCCGCACTGTCTTTTTGCTGTTTTCTCAACTCACTTGGTTACTGACAATAATAAGCTGAAATCTCAGTACATGGACATATTTTGTAGGCCTGTGCCCGCCCATTTGTCCATCTTTTCCTCCTCTATTGTCCACCTCTATCCCACCTCCAACGTGCTGAAACCCCTCTTTCCTCTCCTGAAGCCTCCTACCCTACCATGTTTTCAATGGTCATTCCTTAAACCATGCTACAACCCCTTCTCATCCTCAAAAATATACTCTTATCGTTAATAGATCCATGTCCAAGAACTGCTAACACATTTGGGCAATTCTCTTCGACCAGAGACTAGCTGTACATGACAAGTACCTGGATGTGGAACCCATCTGTCCATCTTTTCCTCCTTCCTTCCATCCCACCCTCCCTCGCTTGCATTCTCTGCAGAAGATCTCATGGCTAGTTCTATAGAACTAGATGCAGAAATTGATTCTGACTCAGCCAGAAGCAGGCTAGGTGTCACAAAGCCATGCCTTACATAATTTTCTACATTTAAAAAAGGGGGTCTCCTTCCTTGGCTCCATTGACAAGACGTTTCACAACTTAATGCCCCGAGTTCTAGATTGTGTGCCAGCAAAACTAGAAGCTCAGTAATGGTTGTGTGAGGGCATATTTCCTCAATTTACCGGTGAGGAAAGATGGAGAAACTGTATATAAATTTGGTGACTAAGATTAGCTGTTTTTAAAAAGTATCACTCTCTGCCAGTGCAACTTCCTAATCTTCTCTGAGGCACTGTTGCATTTGCTCAGGCCAATAATGGCTCTGGTCGCAGTGTTTTGCATATAATGGAGCATCACAATAGTCTTTAAAGTAATATCTTAATGAATATAATTTCAGGCCTCAATAGGAGAATGCTGAAAGCATTCACAACCGGCATGGCAAAAATTGAGGGAGGCAAGAATGTGCTGCAAGCACTAAAATGGAAGTAGCAAGTCTTCAATATTCCCTGCAGTTTGGGGGATAAGAGATAGCTTAGTGTTAGTAGGCACATAGGTTTATCCCAGAGGACCCATGGTTTTTATCCACCCAGCAGGAGAAGTGCAAGGAGCATTAGAGGGTGACCAGAGACTGGGATTCTAAACAGTGGGAGAGTCTGTAGTCGAGAGTATTTCAATTCACATTCATTTGAGATAGCCTCACATCCAGAGTCACAGAGAGTGTTCAAATCCTCCTAACCCTGAGTGCTCAGCAGGCTCTGTGTATCCTCTGCTTGAAAATACAGTACATGCAGCAGAGGAACCAGGAGGCGAAATGAAGATTAGGGATAAGAGGGGGGAGGGTTGCAATGAGGAATCCAGAAAGATCCTCCACATGGTAAGAGTCTCGGTGTGGTGTGAAGGAACTTAGACATTTTCAGATCTCTTGGACATGAAAAAAGTGATCCAGTGTAAAGCTCTGTTCCAGAATTGACCATCAAACAGTCTCTGCCAAAGGATCAAATGGTCTCCCGTGCTGAAGGCTGCTGAAAGATGTACTAAAGTCTGGAGATCACACAAAGCTCTGACTTATGTAGCCTTTGGACAAGGTCACATCACTACAAGGACACACAAGTGGAAGATATATTGTATTGTATTTGCATTTATATAGCGTTTACTACCCCTGACGAAGCGTCAATGCACTTTTTCGTCGAGTAGCATGCTATTCCGTAACCCATTAGAATTAGTATAGTAAAAATATGACAGTAATTTGAGTGGTGGATATGTTATTCAGTTATTTGGATTGAGAAGGATAGTGGAGGTATAGGGAAGGGGAAAAGGCGTGCATTTATTTAGCGCTTGCTACCCCTGATGAGGTGTTAAAGTGCTTTTTCGGCGAGTAGCACACTGCTCCGTAACCCATAAAGGATCAGTGGTGAATTAGTACAGTGAAATATGAAATTAATTTGAGTGGTGGACATGTTAGTCTGTTATTTGGATGGAAAAGGATAGTGAAGGGATAGAAAGGAAGGATTTAGTGTTTCTTTGTTTTGAAACTCAGCAGTAGGAGGAGGCTTGGGATGAGTAAAAGGGAGGTGGAGGGGGATGAGTAAACGGGAGGGAAGGTTTATAAAGGCTTGTTTTTGGGGAATCGGAATAATAAAAAGAGGTATGAGATGATGCAAGGAGGGGTGTGTTGTAAGTTGCCACTTGGTATGTTCCACTCCCCCCTCCCTTACCCCTCCGCTATGGTATGGCTTAGAATGTTGCTGTGAAGGCAGCTTTGGAATGTTGACAGGCTGCCTTCACCTTAGAGTCCGACTACCAGCAAGCTGAGGGTGCTAATGCGTTTGATACTTAATAAAGGTGATCTAACCTTACCTGGTTGACGTCTTCACTTCATTTTGGCGACGAGGATGACGGCGGCTGTGGCAGGGACAGCGAAGCACCCTTCCCTGCAATGACTGCTGCTTGCTGGCGTAACGGCGTGACTCTCCAGCTTCGAGACGTTTTGGAGAAGGACCTCATAATTACATTTCGATGCCACCATCCCAAAGGGGAGAGAATTAAGGCAGACGAGGTTGGCAGCTGAAAGAAAATTCTCTTTGCATAACGTCGTGACATTGAGGGCGGACTGAAGCCGAGTCTGACAGCTGATGGGGGCGGAGAGTTGATGGGAGCCTCAATGAATCTGGTGAAGCGCTGGAGGGCAAGTGTAAAGTGTCCATTTGTCCTCTGGGGGTGAGGAAGCTTCGTGCCCCTGCTGAAGTGACAGTGAAATATGATAACCACCGTTGCATCAGATCGGCTGGCAGAGTAACGGGAGAAGGTTAGCTGCAAAGAGGCGGAGTTTGCTACCCGTCTTCCTCGCTGCACTGACGGGGGGAAACCTCAAGCTTAAACCTGGCCTGCGGTGCTGATCGGAAACCTCCTGGCTGATTTTAAGAGTGCACAGCACTGAGGGAGGAGTCCAAGCGGCGCCAGCGGAACGTATGAGAAGCGCATCTCAGCGGAGCGTTGGAGAAAGAGCGGAGCTGAGGGGAAACTGCCTGGGTATACGTCGTCGAGGAAATTAAGCTGGCGGCTGCCTCCCGGACTGCACGGTAGGAGTGGAAGTCTGTCGCCTCTCAAAAATAGACTTCCTTAGGTGTATCAACCTAAGTTTCCTCAGAGGAACGATCTTCCCTCACGGCCTGACAAGAAAAGAAACAGGAAGGAGCGTCAGAGCCTCACCGAGGGAACCCTGGGAGCACATCACATGAAGATAGAAAGAGGACTGGACAGTGTGAGCGAAATACAGTAGGAGGAGTTGCAAACCTTCAAACCCTGGTGGTCCTAGGACTCTATTGAGAGGCATTTTTAACAGACATTTGTAGGGAGTGTAGAGGGAGGAGCATAGGTGTCCTATAGCAACAGTAGCCTTACACCCTTATCTAGTCTGTTAGTGATCCATGCCCAAACTCCTTAGAAGGTCATAAGTGGGTGGTCTTAGAAAGGTGCATCCTGCAGCAATTAACACGAATCTTAAGGTGAAAGTATCCCACTCCTGAAGAGGGTAGCAGAGGCTCAGAGGCTCAGAGGGTCATAGCGCTGGGGTAGGAGCACACCCTTAGCATAATGGCAGGGGCAGGAATGAGCCAACCCCCACCATTTCTGAATGAGTTAGGGGAACCGGAGATCCCTTGGAAAAGATGGGAAGGTATTTTTAAGTCTTACCTGATAGCCATTGGGGGCGGGAACTTCTCTAACATAAGGAAGCAGCATATTCTGTTACATAATTTAGGAATACATGGCAGGAAAATTTATGAGGACATCACGGGAAGATTGGTGGATGATGAGGTTCCAGAAGAAGAAGAAGGGGTTGACGTTTATGAATACACATTACGAAAGTTAGAGGCACATTTTAAAGTTAAAATTAATGTGGTGCTGGAAAGGCACAAATTCTTCAAAAGGGTTCAGAGGAAGGAGGAGAAGGTGTCCTCATATATCGCAGTGTTGAGAGGCATGGCAGCTACATGTGAGTTTGGGGCGCTTACGGATTCTCTTATCAGGGACCAGTTAGTAAGATGCACCAATGAGGAAAAGGTACAGGAGGAGCTGCTCACAAGGAATCCAGATTTAGAGGAAGCGATAAGCATAGCAAAAGGGCTGGAACACACAGCACTATGTATGAGAGAGATGAAAGTGTCAGAGGAAAGTAAAGAGAAAGTCACGTCAAAAGAGGCGGTGAATGGGGAAGCAGTTTGTAAAGTGGAGAACAAGCACAGAGAGGGGGCGAGCAATAAGATGGAAGGTCTGAAGTGTTTTAGGTGTGGGAACCACAATCACTTAGCCAACAATTGGCGTTGCCCTGCAAGAAATGTCATATGTAGGAGGTGCAACAGAAAGGGTCACTTTGCTAAAGCGTGCAATGTTAGCAGTACTAAGGTGAACATGGTTGAACACAAAGAAGAAGAGGTGGGGGAAGGAAAAATTTTTATTTGTCAAATAGAGGATGAGTGTAAGGAGGATAATACACAGTACCCCACATGTGAGATAAGTCTGGATGGAGAGAAGATCAAAGTGTATGCTGACTCGTGTTCACCGTTTACCCTAGTAGACAAGAAGGTGTTCCATGAAAAATTCGCGAAGCACAACCTCGGATTGGAGACAGCAGATATAGCACCCTCAGGTTATAGGTGAGAATGAGGATATCCTTCAAAAACAGACACACAGTTGGGAAGGTATACGTAACCAGGGAGGGTCAAGTCTCTTAGGGTGGAAACACCAGAAGAAATTGGGAATAAAGCTTGATCCCAACAATCAGGAGCAGGTACTTCTCCTAGATCCCCCAGGTGTAGGCTCTGATCTAGTGAAAGATTTCCCAGATGTGTTTAATGAAAAGCTGGGGGTACTCAAAAACTACAGGCACAAAATAGAGCTCAGGGAGGGAGCAACACCGGTAGTGCAAAAAACACGCTCCATTCCCCTATTGATGAGGGAACCCCTAAGAATGGAACTGGAGAAATTGGTGGAACAAGGGGTCATACAAGAGATAGAATGCTCAGCATGGTTGGCGCCCATTGTTATAACAAGTAAGGACGGAGGTAAGAGCATTAGACTATGTGTGGACTTGAGGGCGTTGAATGCCAACATAGTGGTGGACAGGCATCCCCTACCAAGGATACACAAAATGTTGAGTACATTGCAGGGGGCTAAGTTTTTTAGCGTGCTCGACCTCTCATCAGCCTACCACCAGATCACGCTGCATCCTGAGTCCCAACCTTTGACTGCCTTCACCACTCCGTTCGGCAACTATAAATTTTTGAGGATGCCGTTTGGTCTGGCGTCGGCGGCGGCATCAGTGTTTCAGAGAGCGATGCAACACGTGTTGAGAGATTGTCCAAAGTCCATGTGTTTTCAGGACGATATATTGATTTACGGGTCAAGTGACATTGAGCACAATGAGAATGCCAAAAGAGTACTCACAAAGTTAAGGGAGGTAGGCTTCACCACTAAAGAGAGCAAATGCAAAGTGAGAGTAACCTCAGTGGATTACTTAGGGCACACCATCTCGGAAGAGGGGATAAAGCCCAAAATAGATTTGGTGGAGGCAGTAAGGAGAGCACCTACTCCATCTTGCAAGGAAGAAGTACTATCGTTTTTGGGCTTAGCCGAATACATGGCCAAGTTCATTAAGAACTTTGCAATGATAGCACAACCCCTCAGGGAATTTTTTTTTTAAAAACACGCCATTCCAGTGGGAGAAGGAACAAGAACAGGCTTTTGGAAAAATAAAGGAGTCTATTGTGTCAGCGCCATTTATAGGCAATTTTGATATCAATAAGGACACTATAATCACTACGGATGCAAGTGGCAAAGGAGTGGGAGCCATGCTTTCACAAAGAGTGGACGATACAGTGAAAGTAGTAGCCTTTGCATCAAGGTCCTTGTCCGTAGCAGAGTCGAACTATTCCACCATTGAGAAAGAGGCTATGGCGGTGTATTGGGCAATAAAACATTTCAGTTTCTACGTTTGGGGTTTGCCATTCGAAGTATGCACAGACCATAAACCGTTAGTCAACTTGTTTGGAAACAAGGTCTTAGAAAATATGACTCCCCGCATAGCTAAATGGGTGTTAGGTTTGCAAGGCTACAATTTCAGAACAAAATATGTACCGGGCCAACAGAATAAAGTGGCAGACTTTTTATCCAGAGCCCCAGTGGAGAGACAGGAAGAAGAAGTCAGTGGCCAGGAGAGTGTCCTGGAAATGAAACTCCCGGCTATAGCTAAAGAACAGTGGGACGAACAAATGGTACAGGACAAGACCCTCCAGGAGGTGAAAAAATGGGTTGTAAAAGGGTGGCCAAACAAGTGTGGAGTCCTACCCGAGCACATACAACCGTTTTGGAACGTACGCAATGAACTGTCCATAGCAGGAGAGTATCTCCTCAAGGCGGGCAGAATAGTCCCCCCTGAGGGGTTAAGAAGACAAATCATTGATCTAACCCACGAGGGACACCTGGGTAGGAGTCTATGCAAGGCAAGAATGAGAGCAGAATATTGGTTTCCCGGCATGGATTCTAGCATGGAAGAGAAAGTGAAGGAGTGTTATGCGTGCGGGGTAAGCGATAAATCCAAATGTACCAGGCGACCCCCACTTAGTCCAGTGGAGATTCCCAGGTCCCCGAGGGACAAATTAGGATTTGATATCACAGGCCCTATTAAGGCTAAGGGCCCACAGCAATGGTAAATTTTGGTGCTCATTGACTATTACTCTAATTGGGTCACCCACAAATTTGTGAAAAACATCAACACGAAAGCTATAGTAGAATTCCTGGGTGACGTATTCTCCAAGGAGGGCATACCTTCCACATTGATCACGGACAACGGAGTACAATTGGTGTCGGAGGAAATGAGAGAATTTCTAAGGGATATGTCCATAAAACACATACGCACCCCATTGTACTGCCCGAGAGCCAATGGCAAGGTGGAGAGGGCCAACCGGATGTTGAAGGAGTGTATCCAACTAGCGGTTAAGTCCGGGGGGAACATAGAAGCGGCTCTGAGAGACATGCTCTGGTCCTACCACACAACACCAAGCCTATCCACGGGGCATACCCCCTTTGAACTGTTGAGAGGTAGAAAGGCAGGTTCCAAACTATCACCAAATTGGATGAAACCCAAGGATCCCGTGAGGAACAATCCAGAAGAGTTCAGTAAGAAAGTTGACTCAAGGCAAATGAGGTACAAAGAGAGATACAACAGCAAATGGGGTGCAAAGGAGAGACCCTTTAGCAAAGGGCAAAGTGTATATATTCGAAAACCGGAAGGCAAAGGTGACAAGTACTATGCTCCAGAAAGAATAAGAGAGGTGAAGAGAAATGTTGTCATCTTGGAAGATGGGAGAAAGTGGAGCATGGATCGGGTGGCCCCAGGTCCGAGGGAGACTGACATAGAGGGGCAAAGGGGAAATCAGGAACCAAGGCCCAGAGCAAGGGAGACCCAAGAGGGAAGGGGGCTCAGACAACGTAACCCCCCTAGTTGGTACAAAGATTACAGAACAGTATAAAAAGGGTGGGCTCGCCTGGTCTTGTCAGTGGTGCCCCGGCCGCCGGTGGAACACTAGTTATTCTCTGTTGCCATTATTTAAGGGGGAAGATGTGTTGTAAGTTGCCACTTGGTATGTTCCACACCCCCCTCCCTTACCCCTCCGCTATGGTATGGCTTAGAATGTTGCTGTGAAGGCAGCTTTGGAATGTTGACAGGCTGCCTTCACCTTAGAGTCCGACTACCAACAAGCTGAGGGTGCTAATGCGTTTGATACTTAATAAAGGTGATCTAACCTTACCTGGTTGACGTCTTCACTTCAGGGTGGAATAGGGAAGAGTCTTGAAAGGGTTATTTTGGAGATCATAGTAGTGGTATGGGGTTTGGGATGAATGAGAGAGTGAAGGTAATGGATATATTGATAGAGGTATAGGGTGAGAAATAGGTTAGTGCATTGGAAAGAGTAGTAGAAAGAGGTTTGAGATGAGTCGGAGAGTTGAGCTAGAGGATATATTGAGAGCGGTATAGGGTTAAGAATAGGGTAGTGCATTGGATATGCTGAATTTGAAGAAAAGCAATACATAAGTAAAAGTAATAAATATATAGCTCCAAACGTAATAAAGATATAGTTCCATAAGTACATGGAAGGTTTATAGATGCATAAAGGAAGGTAGTATATGTAGATTAAAGATGCATTACATAAACTCTCGCCTTCAAGTGTTGTTGTACCTTAAATTAGTTTTATTTATTTATACATTTTTTTGGATAAATAGTGAAGCAATTGTAGATAAATAGTTATGATAAAAATATTTACTTAACTATGCAGTCACTTAAATACATGTTAAAAACATAGAATAATGTAACTATCAGTAATATGTACATTTGTTAAGCAGAACTAATGAATATCTATAGCTAATAATTTTTTTAAACATAAGTATTCTACAAGTTTATACAAAGCAATACACATATATAGGTACATATCTATAGTAAAAATAAATGCTTATATACAGAGAGATATGCTGTATATTTCTATCTGTTTGCGTATGGTGGTTATGTGGGGAAGAGCCAATTCTTGAGTAGTTTTCTGAAGATAAGGTGGTTATGCGTGGATCTTATGTTGAGGGGCAGAGAATTCCATTGTTTGGCTGCTTGAACAGAGAATTTTGAGCCACCCCTTGTTTCTTTCTTGTATCTTGGGATTTTGAGTCGCGGTGCCACTCTAGAGAGGAGGTTCCTTTGTTGAATGTGTTTGGAGATTTTATTCCTGATGAAGAGCGGTCCTGTCCATGTATCGCTTTGTGGGTGATACAAAGCAGCTTGAAAGTAGATCTTCTGGCAACCGGTAAACAATGCAGGGCTTTCAAGGCAGGGGAGATGTGGTCTCGCGGTTTTATATGTAATAGTAGTCTGGCAGCCAAGTTCTGAATCCATTGTAGTCTTTTCAGGGTCGTTAAAGGTGATCCATGGTAGAGGCTATTGACATAATCGAGTTTGGACAAAACAAGGGAGATGGTAGCCTGGAAATCCCAAATGGGGGAAGATACATCGCAGAGTTTTTATAGTAACAAAGCTTGATCTTGCTAGTTTGTCCACTTGGGCATTCATCAATAGTTTGGAGTCCATGGTCATTCCATGGTTTCTTACTTCCTTCAATATTTTAGGCAGTGTTCCCAGATCATCAGGCCTCATGGCGTGCGGGTCATAATGTTTCCAATTGCCACACGTGAGTATTTCTGTTTTGGAAGCAATCGATTTGAGATGGCTCCACGTCATCCCTTGATCCACAGCTCTGAGACACCTGAAAATTGATGAGTTTCCTATGTCTTTGGTGCATTGCAGTTGAAGGAGTATTTGCTTGTCATCTGCATAGTTATAGCATGTGAGGTAAAATTGATTGATCAGTGCTGGTAATTACTTCATGTAGATGTTGAAAAGCTTGGGCGAGATAATAGAGCCTTGATGGACCCCTGCTTTTGTGAAGTATGGTTTGGACAAGAAAGGTGAAGTATGGATGACATTAGTTTGGTATCGAAGGTAGGATGCAATCCAGTCTAGAGCAGTCCCCTCTATGCCGGCTTCATGGAGTCTTTGTATCAGAGTGTAATAGTCAACCATGTGAAAGGCAGCCAAGAGGTCCAAGAGAAGTAGCGCAGCAACCCCGTTGCAGTCAACTATGTTCTTCAGGTCATCCCAGATGGCAAAGAGGGCAGATTCTGTGCCTCTTCCTGGACGGAATCCGCTTTGGAAGTCTGAAAGTATGGTATTCTCTTCAATGAATTGTGACACCTAGGCGAAAGCTGCTCTATCAGTTTGCCCAGGAAAGTGATGGAGCAGGTAAAACAAAATTTTGTATACCTCCTCTATTCTGCATGAAATTAATTACGTAATCATTCTAAGAATTAACTCATACTAATTAGTTGGAAGTGAGAAACTATTAACCAACCCTTACACCTTGATAAACACAAGACAGACGCAGGATTAAATTGCTAAATGCATGGCAGAACAACTTATTAATTAACTGTGGTACGCAAACTAACTTTAGATTGTGGTGAAATAGAGAATTGCATGATTCATGTTGCTTTTGTGATGGTTTGTGCTTTCAGTACTGTAGAATGGTGAGTATTATTGTTTTAAATGTAGCTACAAGCTAGGAAAATACTAATATACATTGGGATTAGAGTGGGATTAAACATTAGAATCTTCATTTCTATATTCTAATTACTGTTATGTCGGTTTTTGCTTAAGTTGGCATTCGGGCCTGCTAGGCCGCAGTACTTGAGATGGAGCTCCTGTCAAGCCGTCGTCATGTGAGCGCGATAACTTCTGTGCAGAATCGGATGGCTCTGGAGATCCCCAAGTGACCTCAGCCCAGTACCATCGTATTTCTTGTCAAGGATAGGAACATGGAGGGTTGCCAAGTGATGAACGGTGTGAACTATCAAGGGGACAATGGGAGACCTGTACAAGGAGGCTTAGTTCGGAACTTTTGCCTGTGAACTGTAGAAAAAAATATATATACATTTAGCACTTTTCTATGCCAAGTCTCATGGAAAACCAGTGGGTCATGTGAAACTTTTAAGAAACTGCAAGTTGATCCGGACTGGTCAATCAGAACAGTTTCTACCCCTAAATTGTTGCATGTTGATCTGAAAGAAGAGGGAAAAAGGGTATAAAAGACCCTCATCCGCCCAAGGGGGGTGGTTCACTGGGCTGATCTTCCGTGGCGTTGGGTCTACGTTGAGCTGATGAAGATTTCCATGGTTTACCTTGGGTTTCTTTGATGTCGGGAAGTTATTTCATTGGATGGTTTGATTATTGCTGTGGGTTGGACAGTTTATCCTGGAGATTGTGGCAGAGACTTTGAATAATCCTTTGTGTGGTCGGAGGGTCGTCAACGTTTGATATTTTGTAAATATAAAAGCATTTCTAAATTTATGCTTATGTTAGAAAGATTTGATTTCTTGAAATAACACAAATTAAGTTATATTCTGTAGCGCCTAAATGCTAATGCAGAAAAAGTAATATTAGATAAACAAATTTGGATTAATAAGAAATGAGTTTGTGATTCTTTAATGGAGTACTGAAAGTTAATCAAATGTTTCCTAGGCTTTAATTGTGTTTTAGCTGGTTCTAAATCACCATCAACCAATCCAACTAATTGGTCCGTCGACCAAGTGGTGGAGTGCCTTGATGTTAAGGTCAGGATTCCATAGGTGCAGATGTATATAATGTATATAATGTAAAGAAATTGTAATCCTGATAGGTAAAAAGGTACCCACATGTCCAGCGCTTTTTCTGCTGTGTACAGATTTGAGTGAAAGGAATGCGTGTTGGTGTTATGGGCCCCACCAATGAATGAGTGTATGGATGAGTGGTTGGGATGATGACTCTGTGACATAGGGAGAATATGTAAATTTGCCTTTTCCGCTGGAGCAGTTTTCTTGGTAGCAGATTGATGGTTATTATGGACTAGTTTGGTGATTAGTAATGGTTATTTTTACTAGTTTAGTGTATATAAAACCCCTATATTCAAAGATTTGTGTCTAACACTTTATGTTGAGTTTGTGTTGCGTTTTATGGTGTCAAATGTTCTAAAGACTTCCGGGAAGTAGGAAGTTGGTTGCCCTGTATGCTGGCAGGGGAAATGTGTGGCAAGTGAAGTCGCACAGCGCATTGTCTGGTTTCAAGGTGGTAACATCGTTGTGTGTTATCGGTAGGGACATTTCCTTATAAATGTGTGTGAGTGAAATAGCAATAGGTACTCTTGTGAAACTCTGGCCTTAATTCTCAGGAGCATTGTGTGAGAAGTTGGCCTGATGTATGATGTCACTAGTTCTAGTGTACACCTTATATCAGTCCAAACAACCCTTATGGTGATTGGTTGTAAAGTCAACCTTATAGACCAGCTATCCTAGTGGTAGCATGGACAAGAGCAGTCTTAGGCTAAACTCTGAATGGCATGTGAAGCCAGCTGTGATACCATATATAATCCCTTGAATACCAAATGAAAGGACACCACAACAGATATATATATAAAATAAAGTGTATTTATTCTAGTCAAACCCTCAGCACTCTTTATGAGATTAGAGGTAAGTACAACACAGTCTTATTTATACATACATTAAGTCACACAGGTAAGTAATACAGTTAGGCCCTAGGGGCCACGCAAACCATATACTAAAGAAGTGGTATAAGGACCACTGTCACGGAAATAGGATAGGCCTAGGCCTAGGGAATCGCTGGGGCTACACTACACTAGCAACAGTTAGGAAGTGGGAGGCCCACGGGATTCAGGTGCAGAGTGGAAACACTCACGCGTAATGCGTAAGAGTCGATAGAATTACTAGCAAGTAGAAATTAACAGTTTAAGGACACTTCTGAAGCAGCTAGAGAGTCGAGACTCGGAAACTAGACCCTAGGATAGTCACTACCCTTGTGAGCACCGAAGTACCCAAGTTACCTAGCCCACGGGCTGCGGGTGCATAGGTGTAAACTTGCGTCGGGTTTCGTCGTGGACTTCTATGGATGCCTGAAGGAAAGTTGCTGACAGGCAGTCAGTGAAGAGTGTCCGGTGGATCCCAAGGCTGGGATCAAGAAGAGAGAAGACCTGCAAGCAGAAGGGACAGAGTCAAGGTCACTAGCCAGTGACCACGTGGAACCAGGAAGGAACCAGGCGATGTCGTGAAGATTGCAGGTGAAGGTGAAGCTTGTCGCTGCAGCCACGGGGACCAGGAGACGTCGAGGACAACCAGGACCAGGAGGCGAGCTGTCCCACAACGGCTCTTGCTGTCAGCGGCGTCGAAGTCGAACTAGGACTCACCAAGCCTTGGCAAGCGGAACCCACGAAGAACGGAGGACTTGCTTCTGGTGCAGACCAGGAAGGTCTGGGATGCTTCTCTTTTGCAAGGAAGCGGGAGCCAGTCTGGAGGAGCCAAACCAGCAGTGAAGATTTCAGGATGCGTCGTCACAGAGGCCACTAGCCAACGGGCAAGCAACCGGACAGGCGCGGCAAGCAGGAAAATGCAGAAGGGCCCCACGCAGGACTCGTGGAATGTGGGGGGCTGATCTTCGGTGCAGATGGTGCTTGGGGTTGGGGCTTCTCAATCCCCGGTGCACAACTTCGAGGGTGCCTCAGAAGCTGCGCTGGAAGATACTAGCCACTTTTCCCAGGTAGCCGGTCCCACGTCTCTCGTCGCCTCCACGGATCTCAGCTCAGCTGTGGATGTGGATCAGGGTCGGAGAAGTCTGGAAGTCAAGGCTCTGGTCGGGCTCTGCAGTTGGTCCCTCGTAGAACTTCAGCAAAGCAAAGGGTAGTCTCTTGATGGTGCCTGTTTGCACAGGGTAGCCAATCCTTGGCCACAAGGGAGATTCTTCAGTCTTCTTCTTTCGTCGAATGTCGAAGGTTCAGAGTTTCTGTTCAAGTTGCAGGTTCAGGATAATCTAATCTCCTGGGGCCCAGCTACCACTCTTATACCAATCTGGGGGGCTGGGTTGCCTGCTAGGTCACGCCTTATGGGTGGGACCTGGGAGGGGGGTGGTTACACCCCCTTCCCTTTGTCCAGTTTCGCGCCAGGACTGGGGCTGGAGTGCCCCAGCACCGGTTTGAACTGGACTATGCACGGGACACCTTGTGTGCCCCAGGCATGTCTCATTCTTTTCATCCCTCCCTGCCCCAATACACTAAGGCCTGTCTGGGGTGGTGCTCGCACCTCCCAAGGCAGGAAACCTATTGTCCAAGCCTCCCTTGCCGGGATCACTCCCAGCAGCAGGAGGTCAGACTCGTGTCTGTGGCAGCAGCATCCATTTTGTGATGCTGGGGCTCTGGTTAACTTTAACCGGGTAAGTAGCTTACAACATGTCTTCTCCCTCTAGAAGGGAGGGATAATATCCTCATCCCCAGAAATGGGATGGGGGTATTATTCCAAAGTGTTAGACACCTTACACAACATGTTTTGATAAAGCCAAACCATAGTTACCATAACCGTTTAAGATTATAAGGCACTTTAAGAGTATATGGTAGGCTATATCATAGAACAGCTATAAGGACATGGTTCCGAAAGCTGCAGACAGGCTCAGCTCATGCTAGAGCACCATCTCACATGTTACCAAGCACTCTGCCTCCAGGATTGTTAAGGCCTGCCATAGGAGTGGCTGATAGGTACACATGTGTCTATATGTAAGTTAGGTATAGGAATACTACACCTAAGCAAGGAGTGATTACACGACCTTGCCCCAGCTGAGTGATCAGCCAGTTGTGTCATAATGGAAGGCCAGGCCAGGGGTGGCATAATACATGCTGCAGCCCCTGGTAGGCCTAGGGTACACCTATGCCCTGGGTACCTAAGGTACACTGTACAGGGGCCAATAAGGTGACCCTATCCAAATGGGTTATGCACCTAAAGTACATAGTATCAATTTAGAGAGAGAACAGCAGGGCTGTGGGTCTGATTAGAAGGCCCACAGCCACATCTAAGTCGAAAACCAGTAAAGCAAAAGCAAAAAGTGGGGGTGAACATAGAAAGCAGACCCTACTCTCCTACACATTGTAGTCTCCACATGTGTTTTATCCCCAGAGAAACGGTTTGCTTTTTGCTTGTTAGAAGGGTAAGGTAGAGGGAAGTGCTACTTTATCGGCAAAACTGAAAAATTCTGTGGTAGGGTAGAGGTAAGCTCTGCCTACTGGAAAGACAGAATTCTTGTGTATGTGGACAAAACTATCTCGTTGGTTTAGCGAAACAGGCAATGGAGATGTTTTATGTTGTTACTAACAGATTTGATTAAAGAAAACATAAGAAAAGTTTGCCAACATTTTTTGAGGGGTCAGCAAGAGCAGGAGTAGCGAGAAAGGCTGACGACAGAAAGACCGCGCTGGGATTGGTCAGCTGTAGAGAGATGAAGCTTTCACTGATTGGTGTGTTAGTGTGAGTCGCGCTGGGATTGTAGAATTACCGGTGTGACGTAAATCCCCAGGATTGGGGCGTTAGTGTGAGTCGCGCTAGGATTGGACAGAATACGGAGAAGCCGTGAAGGAAGTGATTTGCAAAGCCTAGTTGATTAAGAACTTTGAAAAATAAAAATGATGTACTACGATCCACCTGAGAAAGAGAAAAAATCATGGATTGGGAAAAGTAGAAACTTATTTAAGAAGGATAAGCCGATTGTGACTAGGGAAGGACAGATACTTCCTCCACCGAAATCACCTGCATCTTTTATGGTAGTGAAATATGGTTATCATACATGTATCTGGCTGGAGAATTGGGCAAGGTATACCAAAGAGGATGGAGTACTAGCGTTTCCAGAAAGTGGTTTGTTTAGTTTGGCTGTATTACGAAATTTAAGAGAAAGAATGATGAGGCTAGAACCGAAGCCCAGACCTATCCAATTCGAGGCTTTGACTGAATTGGAAGAAGAAATGTATGAAAGGGAAAGGCATCGGAGTGGAAGAGGGTATAATTACATGTTTGGTAGACATTGTGGTCAAGAAAGTCATGATGACAGAATGAGAAGATGGCGGAATGCGAATATGACTGATGGTATGTTTCCTCTGAGAAATGCTGAAGAGACGAGTGGCAGGAAATGTACAGAAAAGAGAAATAACACGGTCAGAAGGTTATAGATATGGAGTGAGTGAATCAGAAGATGAAGTGCTGGAGGACATGTTCTATAAAAATCCACCCCCATATCAACCGAATTCTACGTTACTGACGCAGAGTGCGCTGGTAAAAGAAACTGTGATGAATAAAAAATTTGAGCAAACGCCACCTCATTTGGGGAAAATGAATCCATTTAAAGATTCTGAAATGCCACAACCTGTTAGAACTGGAAATGAAAATTCAGCCGAGTTAGCTAGAACTACACTGGAATTAACTGAGAAAATTAGAGAGTTAACTAAGAATATGGAAGCAGTGACTGTACCTGTAACTATAGGGCCGGTGATGCCTGTCTTTGATAAACAGAAAGATAGTGAGCATTGTTTAACAGTTCCTTATACTTGTAGTAGGTAAAAAGAGACAGAAATAAGTGGTTCCGAAGGGAATAAATGGAAGGATATGGCAGGAACGTCAGGGTTAAGTACGCCCTAAAATGTAACTGTAAATCAAAGTCCAGCGAGTAAGACACTTATGACAACAGAATCTGCAACTGAAACCCCAGAGAGAATAACAGATAAAATAAGAATTGAGACAACCCCTGTAGGACCCACATCTGAAGAATTAAGTGATTGGTTAAGAAGTTTACAGAGAAAAGATACAGAACCACAACCTTTAGATGTCGCAAAATTAAAGGTAACATGAGAAGAATTAATCGGAGGAACCATTCCAACTGAAAAATTAAAAGCATATCAGGATGAGGAGCTAATGTTCCTCTGCAAAGGTATAACTTGGAGAGCGAGAACTTTACATGAAAAATTAGAAGAGACAGCGAGTGAAACGGGAATTGATTTTCAGAAAATAAGGTCATTACAAAAACCATATAGGGTAGATTTTTCCGAAAAGGATATTGAAAATTTGAATAGTGCAGGAAGGTTGACCCAAATTAAAGAGCTGATTGCCTTGCTAAGGAAATGTGGAGATGTGGATCGGTGGAAAAGTAGATGGTTCCGAAAAAGAGAGGAAACTACTGATAAGGCTTTATCAGCATTCCCAGTGAGAGAAAAAGAGTCAGTGGTAACAGAATGTCCCATGAGAGAAATCCCAGGAGGAGGTTATGTGCATGTCCCTTGGACTAGACAAGATATTTTGTTGTTTACCAATGATTTTCCAAGGTTAAGAGAAAAAACAGTTGAATGGTACCGACAGGTAGAAAGGTTTGTCATACTTTCAAAGGTGTTGTGGATAGATCTGAACGGTCTTTTTGATATAATTGTACCTGCAGATTTATGGGCAGAATGTAAACTTACAATAGGTTGGCCAACGCAAGAGTATCCTAGGGATCCTAAGACGGGAACCCCTGATCCGGAGGTAATGAAAAAATATGATCAGTTAATTACCTTTTTGAAAAATAAAGTACCTCCAAAAGAAAATGACTGGGTAAAAATTGACAGAACTCACCAAGAGGCTAAAAAATCTGTACATGCATATTATGAGAGGTTATTGTTAGCCTTTAAGCAATATAGTTGAGATGAGAAATTAAGCGAAAAGGATCTGAGTCATTTTGTGTACAGATTTGTTTATGGTTTAAAGCCCGAAGTTAGTGAAATGATCAAACAACATACAGTAGATTGGCAGAATAAAAAGATAGATGAGGTATTACAACATGCAAAATATTTTAGTGATGAAATTGAAGCCAAACAATGTAAACTGAAGGAAAAAGCAATGTGGGCACAGGTTAAGGTAGCTGAGCAACAAGAAGCCCAGTTGATCGAGCAAGCTAATGGTATGGGTCAGGCAAAACAATATCCTAATATTGGAAAAGACAGGTCAGCATAGAGGAAGCTAAGAAGAAGTGGCCATGTCATAATTGCGGGAAATTAGGACATTGGAAATCCAAGCATAAATTGCCACCGAGAGCTAATGGTGCTAATTCATCATTGAATCCACAGGTGCAGAATGAGGTGAGTTGACGACCGCCGCGACAGCAGCAGGTTGTTACCCAACAGTGTCAGGTGCCAAAGCCACCTTTCCCACTGCACGTAAATCCTCAGAGATACAATAATGAGACAGGATTCTACACCGAGGAATACGTAACAAAGCTCCTGCGTGCAAGTGCTGTTTCGCAATATTGGCTGCAACGCGATGAGAGTGAGTCAGAAAAGAGTTATTGACGGTGCCTAGGAGAGGAAGAGGAGTGCGTACTTGGCGCAACTCTAGAGGAAAGACCAGACAGAACCCTTTGTTGAAGGAAAGGTGAATAAAGAGGACATCACTTTCCTTGTAGATACTGGTGCTACTCGTTCAACTGTTAGATCAGCTTACGTTAAAAATCTTCCTCTCTCTGGTGAAACAATCCAAGTAGTGGGAGTCTCAAACAAACAGATAAAAGCTTATCTTACGGATTCCGTTAAGGTTAAAATAGGGAAATTCACCGACATGCATCAATTTGTCGTGTGTGACACTAGCCCCGTAAATCTGTTGGGGAGAGATTTGTTGTGCAAAATTAATTGCACTATTCTCTGTACCTCTGATGGCATAGCTTTTGAAACTCCTGACGAAGACGTACTGTATAGAATGACAATGGCAAACTTAGAACCTGAAATCATGGAGGCATTCGTTGTATTTGATCCAGAAGGATTGCCTCAAGAGTTGAAGAAAACTGTAAAACCCGAAGCGTGGATGACTTTTTGCATCCCGCTATAGTAACAGTGTCACTTTGTGAAAACGTATGTAGGCATTGGGAGCATGGACACTGGACCTTGAATAGCTCCTTGGCTCCCCTCTCTTATTTGTGATAAATTATGTACGGCGGTTCAGCCGAGGGCCAGTACTATATCTTTCTTTCTTGTTTTCCTCCCATGGGCACGCAGGGAATTATTACATTTACTTGGGGCCTTGTTTTTAGATCCAGTATGGGTAATTTACCTTGCGGTACTCCGGAATGTGGATCCCACCTAAATAACCCCCCAAAACTTTCTTGAAAATTTTTTTTGAACCTGATATTGAGCAGGCAGTAGTTTTGAGGGTGTGTTAGGGTCAATACCCTTTAGAGATCTTTATAGCCTTCCCTACGGTTTTCATTTAATAGAACTTGGGTCAGTTAATTCAGTAAGAACAGGCACCAGCAACATTGACCTTCTGCTTACTCTATTCAGCACCGGGTTAGTCCCGGCAAAACAAAGTGTGATCTGCGTCCATGTGACAGGGCAATCAGCGCGAGTGAGCTTGGTAATGGATTACCGGCATTTTAATTCTGTAGGAATTTATGTTAATCAGCGCTGTAAAATCGAAGATTACCCACTTCAATATGCCGCCAACCACTCAGCCTATGCGCAGGCACAGGGGAGTACCTATTAGTGCACATGCGCCGTTTATCCCTGCTTTCGCGCATGTGCGCCATATGTGAATTTGTGAGGACTACCCGGAAAGGGTTACCGCACACACCTCACCTCATCTCATTATTTTAGAAGAACCGCGTCTTGCTATCACTCTGTGACTACTGGCAGACGTACGGAGGGGGTAGGTGTAGAGGAGGCAGCACCCCGGTGAATTTGTAAGTAGATTTTCATGGCAGAGATTGGGACATGGCAAGCGATTTGCTCATTACAGTCTGTGCCGCGTTCCTGTTACTGCATTTTTCCTTTATATTTTCTTTGTTTTTTTCTGTTCATTTCCCTTGCTATTTCAGCCCGGTAATGTGCGGGCGTCTCTAGCTCTTGCCGGTGGAGGTTCCTTAACAAAATGGCGAGGTAAGCACATTTTGAGAACTAACTACCTCTTGGTACCTTTATAGAGCGGTGCAATATTTGTAGTAATTTACTAGCTGCTGAGACTTTTTGGCATAATCCATATTTTGGACAAATGGAGGGTTACGAAAAATACTACGACTAAATGACACGGTGTGTTTATAGGATCGCACTGGGTTAGGCCCCACTGAATGTACATATGTCTCCTGAGCCTGTGGTTTTTGTTTATTGTTTGATATAATTGATGCACACGCAGATGTGGCACATTATAAGGCATCAAGTTGTTACTGATGCTCTTATCTGTCGTTTATTTTGTTTCTGTTTCCTAGGTTTTCATCAGGGGCGTTCTTTCATCATGCAGCTGTAGCCATATAATAGGTATACAGGTTACTGCCCCGCCCTGTTTGATCTAGAGGGTTTAGTAAAAACGTTATCACGTGCACTTCATATATTATTGTTCTGGTCCTGAAGAAGCGCCAATGACCCTTATGGCGACACAGGCGCGAAACATGTTGACCTATGACCTTTTGACACCTGGGCATAGTGTGCCTCTGGGACAATATTGTATGTAGCAGTTTATCTGCCAAGGGTTTACAATTTATACATTCGATTCATGTTTACCCTTTATTAATGTTTCCATCACCTTGCACGCACTCTTTTTCACCCTCATTAGACCCACACCCCACACCCCCACATGCACCATCCGACAGTCCTTAAAAAGATCTCCGATAAAGAGACCCTTCGGGGGACCCGTAGGGAATAGCAGTGCCGGCCCTACGAGGAGCAACTGCCCGATGATGAAGCATGACACCTCTTGAGGTGTGTGAGGGCAACAGAGGACAAACAAGTGGTTGTTCCACCTCACTAGTGGGTCACATTTACCTAGGCTGTCTTTTGTCTTTTTCTACCTCCTCACTTTTTTATCTTTTCTACACGGGTGACTATTTGCACCCTTAAGCGTGGGTGACTTTTTACATCCCGCTATAGGAACAGTGTCCCTTTGTGAAAACGTATGTACGCATCAAAGTACACAGAAGAAGAAATTGTCTGGTTCCACGCTGGGGGAAACCACGTCAAGTGATTCTGACAACGATGACTGCTGTGGAGTGTGCAAAGGTAAAGAATTGGATTTATGCCAGTCACACTCTTCGAGTTCCCAGTCCTGCAAATCGATCTGAAGAAGAGTATCAGGAAGCATCAGATACCAGCTCTGAATCAGAATCAGAAAAGACCAGAAGACAAGACCCAGGAGCAGGCGAAGCGGGATTTGAGTCAAATTGTGGGTCAAGAGAATATACCACTAAGAAGACGACTTGAATTTTCTGATACCAGTTCTGAATCAAAGACAGAACAAGTGGGAATACGAGAAAGAATAAATGAGAATACTGGAGAAACTGAACAAGAAATCTTTGGTAAGGAAGTCCCGAGTACAAGCACAAGAGAAATTCCGGCCGAAATCATAGAAAATAGAAGGTGAGGAATTAGATACAGAGAGTGAGGGTAAGATAATTGCGGAAGACCCCCGAGGAGGTGTAGGGACAACACACAACTACACTAACAGAAGGTCTTAAGTCCAACAATAACGAACACAAAGTCGCGTGAGGCTGCAAACACCGTGCAAACCTCTTCAGATAGTTAATACATCACTGAGCCAGAAGATTAAGAGTCCATCAGCCCACCCTTGTTGGCGGAGCTTCGTCATCTGAGACTCTCAGGGGTCAAGGTCTGGGCCCACAAATTCGAGCCAGCCGGCCCTACTGGGTGCCCTCGCCAAAGATCCCAAGATAGAAAAATCTCCTGCCACAGTGTGCAATATAACTTTTGAAGACTCAAAAAAACATATGCAGTGCTCTAACGTGAAAGTGCTTTAAAAATGATTACGTGGTCAAAAAATATGTTTATTAGGAATTGACCAGGTGTCATTTCTAAAAACCAAAATAGTCATAAACAACTCCGACTATTTCCTGACTTGGTCTCGTGAGGTCGATATGTTTCAGCCAATAAGGTCGACTGACCCGGCTTTCTTCAGGACCTAATTACGATAGTATTCAAGGCTACTGCAGGATATATTTTAGTGAAAATAGTGTAAAGAAACAGTGTAGAAAACAGTGTAAAAAGACAACGATTATCGAAGATAATTATGATATTATCATAAAATGAGTGTGTGGCTGGTGCCACCCTACCAGACTAGCAAGGTTTTTGCTTAGGTACTGTCACTTTATCTTCTTTCCTAAAAGGAATAATGAGAATCAAACCATTAAGAAGGTCTCACACACAGACGGTAGCAGCATCCGCGACTTCTGTCCTATAGTGCCCTTTTGTGCACTGTACTCCTTATAAATAACCCAAAACGTGGTTTACAGATCAATGAAGTTTTTCTTAAAAAACATAGATTAAACTCACCCAGCTTTCTGTGGGAGGAAAGCCTCACCTCACCCGGCTGGCTGCTCGGTGAAGGAGGCACCGCTCTGTTAAAAAGTAAGGACAAAGAAGAACAAGTTGCACAAAGATACTCGTACCCATGTTGTCCCTACAATAAATTCAACATCTAGAACCTATAAACCCTTGACTCTAGAAGACATGCCCCTCATGCGTAGCAGGCCAGGTGTACCAGGCAAATGGTTCACTTGCAAACCATCTCAATATACGAATCCTGATGTCCCTTAGAAAAAACAGGGACCATTCTTTACACGACCTCATGCAGTCCAATCAGGGGAACCTTCCTCACTTCAAATACTATATGAGACGTCTATGTAGGATTTATACCATCCAATCCTCGGGAGAACATAATGCTAACCGCTTCAATGGTTCACAGCATAATGATCTAGTTAGTTCCCCAAACATCCAACAGTAAATTAAAAGTCAGAAAGTTAGCCAAACTGCCTAGTAATGGCGAAAAACCTGGATACCCCTTTCCTTACCTGTCCGTCGATTCCTCGAGCTTGACTGCGAGCAGTCTGGGAGGTGACGGCAGGCAGGAAGGGAATCCTTAAATACCCGCTCTGATAGGTCAGGTTAGACGTTCAGGCAACAGGTGTTTGTATTTCACCTAGCTCCGGGCGCCCAATTCAGAACTCGCATGCGCGGAGGTGGCATCACTAATCTCTAAGCGCATGCGCAGTCCCGAGCCCAATTCAGAACTCGCATGCGCGGAAGTGACTACACTAGTGTCTAAGCGCATGCGCAGTCCCGAGTGTTCCCAAGCCGGTAGTGTCTCTCCTATAATTCAGGGCATGCTGGATGACTAGCTTGATTAGTGCTTGCCAATACCGCCGTACAGCAACCAAACCACAACCGGGCATCAAACCTACGAACATGTGATATTCATTGGCGATGGAATGTGAGGGGCCAAAGGTTCCTGTCCTACTCTGTGACCAGATGTATCGCTGTCCGCGAGACCGAACATGTGGAGACACTAGTTTCTAAGTGCCCACGGAACTAAGAATGGTCAGAATACTCACAGTTTCCCCTTCATTCTAAGTAAAGCGCCTACATCACGGAGAGCCCCCTAAGGCGCGCTGCACCCAAATTATCGTGCTAAGGACAGCCGAAACAAATGGAATAGTAAATGGCTGCCACAATTATGAACTTCATAGAAGTAGTTGAAAACACGATCAATGGGTAAATGAGCAAGCGTGTTGACGTGCGCAGGCCAGCCGAAGCAAGATGGTAAATGGCTGCCGCCACTGTCTACTTGGTAGATGTAATTGAACGGTGGAGAGGCACTGAACTAACAATCCAAAGGTGACCCACATACGCTGATGTTGTAACAGCGCAGATGCTCAATTGATTATTAAACATCCAAGCCTCAATAGATAAGGCTCGTCTAGATGAATCAGTTTAAGTTAGGTGGAGGGACCAAGAGAGTGAGAATAATACAGGTCAGCCATGAAGTCTAAATACAAGGGCTGACTCGATTCGATGAGATCTAATTCTATCCTTAGAATATCTCTGAGGTTTAATACCAGGATGTTCAACAGTGTTAACATTATTCGTCACTTATCCCGACCCAGGAGACGCACTCAGAAGCGCCCACGCGGTGGTGCACGTGGTGGGACCAAGTTGCGCACCCAAGATTCTCCCGACCTGGAACAGATTGTGAGGGAAAGGAGGGAGGCCCTGCAGGCGGTGATCAATCTGCAGACGCCCTCCCAGCAGGACGACATAGACCGACCCCCGCACATCTTCACATCTGAGGGGGAGAATGACAGCGATGGCTCCCTGTCGGGCGGAGACTCTGTGACACCCCCTCTGGTCACTCCTCAGACAGCGGACCTCATTCTGGATGGACAATCAAGGACTCTTGTACCGTAAGAGGGGTTTGCTGGGAAACTGCCTAACGAGGGTGGTTATCTTCACGTATCACTCCCTAGCGTTAGACACCTTGGCCCTTCAATTGACGATGCGAGCAACGCTCACTTATCCTCTAAAGGCCCGATCCGTGTATCGTCTTACGCACCCACACCGCCGCCCCATCATACATTGTTGTACTTCCCGTCTTAGGGAGCGCAGGTTTGGACGCATCGTCTCTGGCGATGGGTCCTTTGCATTGGGAACGTTTCCCGACCCCAGTTCCGCAGTTAGTTTCCCCAGTTCAGCATAATCCCAACTCCCTCCCTAGCATACCGTTTCTTACCCAGTGCTTGCACACCCCACACGTCATGGCACCAGGCACCCACGCGATCAACAGCCCCAGCGACCGGGATCACTGGTTCGTTACTCAGCAGCGGCGCAGCGAACCCCTAGGTCCCCACATAACGACCACTCGGACCGACAGCTCCCTCGGCCCGCACACTAGACGTACTACCCATGGCACAGAGGACGAGTGTAACGGACGTTAACATACTTACGTTAAATGCACGCGGTCTTCACACCCCCCGCAAGCGCTATGCGATCTATGCCTACGCGAAGCGCCAAACGGCATCCATACTCCTATTGCAAGAAACCCACTTTAATGCAGCGGAGGTGGGCAGGGTGCAGGCAAAATGGCGGGGCCTCATTTGCGCTACAACCTACTCATCATTTGCCCGCGGCGCGCTGATCTGGATACGACCAGGTACTCCGTTCCGAGAGCTCCAGCGGGTGGTAGACGGGGAGGGTAGATTTGTCCTGTTGGAGGGGCTGCTTGACGGACAGGCCGTCCTATTGGGCAGCATATATGCCCCGAATGTTGATCAGGATAGGTTTTGGGACCGACTTACGAAAATCCTCGCCCAATTCACACACGTGCCCTGGATACTCGGGGGAGACTATAATTGCGTCCTAGATCCCGACTTGGACCGCTCATGCCCCCCACTACCACGCTCCCCTACTTACAGACACATCGATAGATTTAAGGCCTGGGTAGCACACTGGTCACTCACAGATGTATGGCGCTTGCACTACCCTCATACACGCATGTACTCCTTCTACTCAGCTCCTCACAACCTTCGTGTCAGACTAGATCGCTTCTTGTGCACGGCAGCGGTGCTCCCTCAGGTCCGCCACACAGATTACCTGGGTAGAGTCATATCCGACCATGATGCACATGTACTAAGTCTTCAATGGAGACCCCCACACCCCCCTGTCCCCACATGGCGCCTCCCGCGCGATTGCCTGGCGGATCCGGTCTTCACCCACGAACAGGAGTGTAGTATCCGAGAATACTTTGCCCGAAACACGGGGTCGGCGTCCTCCGCCCTAATCGAGTGGGACAGCTTCAAGGTGGTGGCCAGGGGAGACTGCATTCAACAGCGCGTCGGGGTGAAACGCACCCTGGAACAGGCCCTTGATAAAGCCGAGAAACGGCTTGCCAACGCCACAAAACTCCCCGACCAATCGATGGCGGTGGCGACGCAGATCGCACATGCCAAGTCGGAATATCAGGGAGCGTGCGCGGATCTGCGGCGATACAATTTTCGGACATATGCGACTCGAATGCACAAAGACCGCGACAAGACGGGCTCGCTGCTAGCGTGGCTAGCTAAACAAGACACGGAGATTCGACCCATCACGTCCATATATACGCAACACGGCGTCTTGGTACACTCTCAGGACGAGATTCTTCAAGAATTCCGTCAATATTACTCGGTGGTCTATGATAGGCCCCGAGCATGGAGTCAGGGGATGATCGATCGCTTCCTCGACCCTCTGCCTCTCCCTCAGATATCTTCTGCAGAGAAAACTGACCTGGACACGCCGATACGTACCTCGGAGATCACCCAGGCCATACGCACATTGGCCCGAAACAAAGCCCCGGGCTTGGACGGGTTCCAGCTAGAATACTACGTCACCTTTATTTCCCTGCTGGCCCCCCGTCTATCGACGGTACTGGACACAGCACTACACGCGGGCGAATTACCCAGCTCCATGAGAGAATCGGTAATAGTTACCTTCCTGAAGCCCAACCGCGACCCACAGCTGTTGGCGTCTTATCGGCCCATAAAGCTCCTTACAGCCGACTGTAAAATTTTAGGGAAAATATTGGCTGAAAGATACTTCCGGGTGGTATGTCCACTAGTACACGCTGACCAATGCGGATTCGTACCGGGCAGGAATACCTCTCAGAACATACGGCGTCTGTTCCATATCCAGGACCAGATTGGTGACCGCTTCCCCAGAGCGGCGTGCCTGATCTTAGACCTCGAGAAGGCCTTCGACACCCTGACGTGGCAGTACCTGTTCTCGGCCCTCCAGCGTGCTGGCTTTGGCCCCAAGCTTGTAGCGTACACCCGCCTTCTCTACACTAAGCTCACTTCCCGAATCCGCATTGGACGTCGTATTTCTTCGGCATTCACAATACACAGGGGCACTAGACAGGGCTGCCCCCTCTCGCCCCTGTTATTTGCGTTGGCTGTGGAGCCCTTGGCTATCCGTCTCCGAAGGGAGGGGCAGGACTGGGGCATACCGCTCGCGGACGTCACGCACTGTGTCTCACTGTATGCCGACGATCTCCTCCTGTATATATGGGACATCGCCGCGGATCTAACTCCACTCGGACTCATCTTGACCGAATTCGCGGAAGCTTCAGGCTTGAAGGTGAACTGGGAGAAATCTGTGGTCTATCCCCTCCACCCCGACTCTGCCCCTCGGGAAGTGTGGATTGGTGATCAGCGATTAAACTGGACGGCAGAGGCCCCTCGCTATCTAGGGGTTCGCCTATATCACTCACCCACTGACATCTTTGAGGGTAACCATCGTAGGGCACTCGCCTCCATACGTTCCGCCATCGGGTTTTGGCGTCAGCTCCCACTAGCCCCGATCGGCCGCGTGGCCTTAGCGAAAATGGTGCTGGTCCCGCGTCTACTCTATTACTTTACTAACCTTCCAGTGATACCACCTCGCTCTTTCTTCAAAGATCTGGACACCCTCCTTGGCTCCCTAATATGGGGCAAGGGGCGACATAGAATCGCACTGGCAAAACTGAAATTACCCACGACACAAGGCGGTCTCGGAGCCCCCTCATTCGAAGCCTATTTCCTAGCGGCGCAGCTCCAATGGCTCTCCTATTGGACCGCCGGCAGGCACACGTCCAAAACATACACGACCGCGGGTCGGATAACGACACCGGAATTATGCCGTTTGCTTGTGCCGGGATCCCGCCCGGCGGGGACTTACCCCCTCCAGGTGGAGGTGGCCCGGGGGTGCATCCGGCGCATACACCGACTCGCACCAGATAGGCCCTCGTATTCACCGTTGCTCCCGCTGGTGGGCTGGCCCAAAAACACCCGGTTCTTCACCCCTGCCATGCTTCGGGAGTGGACATCTCGGGAGGTCACCGAGGCAGAAATACTATTCGCGGAGGGACACCTCCGGCCATTCCAGCAACTCATTGATGAATACGATCTCCCCCCGGGACAATTCTTGCGGCACCGCCAGCTCCTTAGTCACTTTCTGCCGTACTGTGATCTCACACTAGGAGAGCCCCCCACGCATCCAGTCCTCCACACGATACTGCGAATGGGACGGGGTCGTCACCTCACCACCTGGCTGTACAAGTCCATTCGGGAGTTGACGCCCCTATCATTGGCGCCCCTGCGGACCCTTTGGGAGGAGGAGGTGGGACGGGCGTTTCATGACAACGAATGGGACAGGGCACTCGAATTTCCCAAAAAAGTGTCTCGGAACGCCCGTTTAAAAAATATACAATATTACATTCTTCACAGGGCCTACTTGACCCCAGCGCGCCTCCAGCGTTTCTATCCCGATACAATTTTCCTCTGCCCCCGCTGTCAGGCGCAGGATGCAGATTTCCTCCATATGTTTTGGTCATGCCCGGGGATCCAAATCTACTGGTCGACTATCCACGAGACCCTCCATGAGCTCACGGGGTTGCCCCATCTAGACACCTGGGAGTACTGCGCACTGGGAATAATGGGTCGGAAGCAGCGGCACAAAGTGCCTATACGATTTGTCTCATTAGCACACCTCCTGGCTAAGCGATGCATAGCTATGAATTGGCGCTCCCCTACGGGCCCCCCGTTGGCGGCATGGAGGGGGGCGGTGCTCAAGTGGTCTGCGGCTGAGGAGGACACTCTGCGAGAGGAGGAGGCGAAGGGCATACGCAAAACCCCGATCTCCCTGGAGTGGGCGCTGATAATGCATCAGTTTAAACAATCCCAACCCCTAGCTGATCAGAACACGACCGCGACTACCCATACTGCCACACAGCCACGCGTGACACAAACCCACCCAGGTGACGACCCCCCTTAATACTACACACTCACCTTGGGGGGACCAGGTTCCTCTCCCCGCTGCTACGGGGCCTGCACCCATGCCGTATGTCCACCTGCATAGTCGTATCCCACCCAGGGGTTCCCAATGCGCTGCTTCACCAGTTGCCCTACAGACCACCTGAGCTGTAGTCTGGCTGACCCTTCTCTGACGGTCCATGGCTGCCCCTAGTTTCCCCCCCCTTCCCTGGTTTGTATTATATAGTATGGCATACACCGGTTACATTGCACATGAGTGTGGTGAAGGTTATTGTAAACGTGATGATTGATCTCACCTGATTGGACACTTGTACTCTGCGATATTGTCATCCAACAATGATATGTAACGAAATTACTAACAAATGCCAATAAAAACATGTTTAAAAAAAAACATTATTCGTCACTTGGATCTTGGAAAAGGTGTTGGTGGAGTATGTGGATATAGTTAATGCGAGGCGAGGGCAAGCAACCTCAGTCTAGTTCATGTCTACGACACACGTGATCTTAGACAACACACACCAAGGTAGAAAGAGGGACAGTTAATCAGGAGGAAGATTGCGTGGAAGAAATACGAGGAGGGATAAATGTAGATAGTGAACCTGAGGTCCTGAGGATAAAATCCAAAGAAACCCTTGCAAGGAGCAAAGAGGATAAAGAAACCAAACCAGAAGTACAAGTCACCGGAATGGACATATGTGGCACTTCCTGATATACAAGAGGAAGCGGGCAGCCAAGAAAGTCTAGGAGTGACTGTGCAGGAAGTGGTTGAAGAAGAAGAAGATTCGTAAATCGTGAGAGTTATCTTGTCTGACATCAGAGAAGAAACGGATGATCAGGAAGTTCTGAACAAAGATTGTGAACCTAAAGACAAAGACGATTCATGCATGGATTGAAATGACAAAGAAAATCGCAAGGAATTAAAACTCCGGACGAGACACATGACCAGAATGAAACCACGTAGGCAATCAAGGCCTTAGGTTTAGACAACGGAAAATTGTTGATGAAAAGAGGCTAAGTCAAAAGACACTGATCATTACCGAAATAGCAAACAGAGAAGGTAGGAAACCTACATGTGGGTTTCTCCGAAGATGGTGTAAAATGTGTTTTTGTTGTACAGGATTACTAATGCTTGCGTGGATAATATTGGCAATAACAATTTAATTTAGAGTAACATTTGAAGATATAGAATAACACACCGAAAACAGGACTAATAAGGGGAGGATTGATGAAAGTCATGTTACAAAACTGGTAGATAGAACAGAACTTCACAAAGATAAGTCCATAAATGATTTTTCTAATAATGTTTTTTCAAAGTTACTGTACGAGTATGTAAAGACTATGGAGTTTAGGGACTGTTACGTCCGCATGCTGTTACCTGCATCTGTGTCAGAAGGTGTCACTTATCATCTTCCTTTGACATATGGGATAACTTGTAGTGTTTTAGCTAGTTTGTTTTATAAAACAGGGAAATTAGAATACTATTACACTGATGTAGATAATGTTTTCTCACAGATACCTGTAGTTCCTGCACTAAACAAGGTGATTCCTGGTAAAATATTAGGTGAATTTTTCTTGCAAACAAGGCAGTTAACTTTAGAAGAAGTGTTTAAGAATAATCTTACTTGTAGTTTGAGAAAAGAAGAGAAAATCTTCCTGAACATGGTAGAGGAGAGGAGAGTTAAGATGCAAAGGAAAGTGTCTGGGGAAAAGATGGAAACAACATTTTGGGATGTTGGGAAGGAAAATCATTTAAAGGGAGAAACAAATCCCGCAATGGCTTTAGATTGGCTCCAGAAAGGAAAATTGTGCATCAGTAGAGATAATACTGTTTAGGATAATTATTTTGTAGGTGCAAGTGAATGCCGTGACTTATATAAAATCATGGGAGGATGGGGATTTAAAGGAGGAAATGATCCGGTATTCCCTGGAATATATTACATCTGTGGGAACAGAGCTTATTATATGTTACCGGACCACTGGTATGGAACATGCTACCTAGGCCTGGTCTTCCCAAAAATATTTCATGTGGGAAGGGGAGAGGACGGTTTGCACAAAATAGGTAGGCAACTAACACGTAGAAGGAGGGAGAGTTGGTCAGAAATTATAGGTGATGTTTTTGGAGCACTGAGACCAGCAGTTGGTATATCTCCGAATGCCCATAAAATTAGAAAATTGTTTACAGTTGTGGATCTTTTATCATCCAGCACAGCTGGAGGGTCCCTAATGGTGAATACCGAAATGGTTGCCATGAGAGCTATGATTATGCAAAATCGACTTGCCCTTGACATTATATTGGCCAAAGAGGGAGGAGTCTGTGGAATGCTGAAAGTGCAACATTGTTGTACTTACATTACTGACGAAAGTCAAAACCTAAAGAAATGCATTAAGAATATAACTGATTTGCATGAAGAAATTGTTCCACTGGAGGTTGAAAGTGTGTGGGAGAAACTTGGTAAAAGATTTCTACTATTAAGAATTTATTAACAAAATTAGTTAGTTCTTTTGTGGGTAAAATACTGATACCTGTGACCTTTGTGATTATATTAGTGTTAATACTAAGACTAGGAGGTGTGTGCATAAAAAGAAGAAAATTACAAAATAAGATAAAAAGAGAAATTAAGAAAAGAAAAGAGAAGGAAATAAGAGAGAGATAGAAGATATAGAGTTAGAAGAGTTGCAAGAAAACATGTCCAAGAAAACAAGAGAGAATGATATGGGAAACACTATGATGTAACCTAACAAATGCAAGGGAACCGAGTAAAACCATTTCCGTAGAAAAAAATAAATAGAAAATTTAGTGATTAGCGGTGATGTTAAAAATCACCAAAGGGGGGATTGATGGAGCCAGTAAAACAAAATTTTGTATATCTCCTCTATTCTGCATGAAATTAATTACGTAATCATTCTAAGAATTAACTCATACTAATTAGTTTGAAGTGAGAAACTATTAACCAACGTTTACACCTTGCTAAACACAAAACACACGCTGAGTTAAATTGCTAATTGCATGGCAGAACAATTTATTAATTAACTGTGGTACGCAAACTAACTTTAGATTGTGGTGAAATAGAGAATTGCATGATTCATGTTGCTTTTGTGATGGTTTGTGCTTTCAGTACTGCAGAATGGTGAGTATTATTGCTTTAAATGTTGCTACAAGCTAGGAAAATACTAATATACATTGGGAATAGAGTGGGATTAAACATTAGAATCTTCATTTCTATATTCTAATTACTGCTATGTCTGTTTTTGCTTAAGTTGACATTCAGGTCTGCTAGGCCGCAGTACTGGAGTTGGAGCTCCTGTGAAGCCGTCATGTGAGCGTGATAACTTTTGCGTAGAATTGGATGGCTCTGGAGATCTCCAAGTGACCTCAGCCCCTGTACCGTCGTGTTCCTTGTCAAGGATAGGAGCATGGAGGGTTGCCAAGTGATGAATGGTGTGAACTACCAAGGGGACAAAGGGAGACCTGTACAAGGAGGCTTGCTTGTTGTTACTTTGGAACTTTTGCCTATGAACTGGATTAGCGCTTTGCTATGCCAAGTCTCATGGAAAACCAGTGGGTCATGTGAAACTTTTAAGAAATTGCAAGTTGACCCGGACTGGCCAATCAGAACAGTTTCTACCCCTAAATTGTTGCATGTTGATCTGAAGTAAGAGGGAAAAAGGGTATAAAAGACCCTCATCTGCCCAAGGGGGGTCGGTCACTGGACTGATCTTCCGTGGCGTTGGGTCTACGTTGAGCTGATGAAGATTTCCATGGTTTACCTTGGGTTTCTTTGATGTCGGGAAGTTATTTCATCTGATGGTTTGATTATTGCTGTGGGTTGGACAGTTTATCCTGGAGATTGTGGCAGAGACTTTGAATAATCCTCTGTGTGGTCAGAGGGTCGTCAACGTTTGATATTTGGTAAATATAAAAGCATTTCTAAATCTATGCTTGTATTCCAAAGATTTGATTTCTTCTTGAAATAAACCGAATTAGGTTATATTCTGTAGCGCCTAAATGCTAATGCAGAAATATTAATATTAGATAAACAAATTTGGATTAATAAGAAATGAGTTTGTGATTCTTTAATGGAGTACTGAAAGTTAATCAAATGTTTCCTAGGCTTTAATTGTGTTTTAGCTGGTTCTAAATAACCATCAACCAGTCCAACTAATTGGTCGGTCGACCAAGTGGTGGAGTGCCTTGATGTTAAGGTCAGGATTCCATAGGTGCAAATGTAAATAATGTATGTAATTTAAGGAAATTTTAATCCTGATAGGTAAAAAGGGACTCACAGGCCCAGCGCTTTTTCTCCTGTGTACAGATCCGAGTGAAAGGAATGCGTGTTGGTGTTATGGGCCCCACCAATGAATGAGACATAGGGAGAATATGTAAATTTGCCTTTTCCTCTGGAGCAAAAGGGCCATTTGAATTCGGTCTGTAGTTGTCAGGGTTCAGCTGGTCCAAGCTTGTTTTCTTCAGTAATCGGCGTATGCATGACTTTTTGAGTTCTTCTGGAAATATTCCGGTAGTTAAGGAGGGCTTGATGATTCTCCTTACTGGAGTGGCAGCAGAGGTTGTTAGAAGAATGGTCTTGAAGGTTTGCGGTGGACACGGGTCAGAAGGGCTGCCGGCAGGCCTGCTTGCTTTGACCAGGTCCATAAATTCATCTTGTGAAATGTGTTGGAAGGAACAGAGAGGCTGGGTTAGAGTATTCTTGGATTGTAGCTTTGTAAAAGGGTTATTGCTGATGCTTTGTCTGTTTTAAGTACGAGTTCAACGTGTCTGCTTTGTCGTGTAATGATTTGCCAGTTTTTCTGTGAACTCTTGAGTAACAGGATGAGCTATACAACTGATGATTAGACTGACTTATGGATGGACGGGCCAACAGGTGGACCCGCTGGGCAGATTAATAGATGTGCAGACTAACAAATGGATGGAAGGACTGACTCGATATATGCATAAATGGACGGACTGATCGATAGATTAACCAAATTCTCAACCACAGAATAGCAGGACTAACTGATGGACTGATTTGGGACATGACTTCAGAGTTGACTGGTGAGGACTGGTTGAACAACAATGCAATGGATGGAATGCTTGAATTAATCTCAGCCACTGGCAGTTACTCAGGCCACATTCCAATCCATCATTTTTTGCCACCATGTCACTCTAGACAAAGGTCCGCATTATGCAAATCAGTACTGAGACCCTGCTCCTCGTGGGATCAGTCCATCCCGAACTGCCAGATGAGGCCCCTCCAGAAGGGACCACAAGCAACCCCAGACTAATGTTGATCAAATTAGGCTTCATCAGTGAGGTATTGCTTGGGTCGTATGACACACGGAGCATGGAACCTAGGTCTAGGCATTCCCATCAAACTGAGGGTGTAAAATTCAACAAGTAGAAGATGGATGGAGTGCTGACCACTGGCAGTCTCTCTGGGCCGCATTCCAATCCACCATGCCACACTAGACAAAGGTCTTGAGATATTCGTGTTCTGCTTCAGGGTGGAGATTGCCTGGGAGTTCAGGCTGGACTGTTCCTATTGGAGCAGAGTCAAGACTGCATATGGGTCCTGGGGTAGCATGGTGGGTTAAAGAACAATGGGTTGGAAAGCTATTCCGAGGGATTACCAGTGGTTAGAGTTATTGCAAGGATACCTCTCATCACGTTTTGTGTTTGATGAACCACCTTAAGTGGCAAGGGTATGCCCAGACATGGTACTCATGCTCACTGTGCTACTGCAACCAAGTAACACGTGACTGATGAACCCCAATCAGGGGTTGAACTCAATCTAAGGTCGCATGGTTGGAATGTTACCCCAAGCGATTGCCATTCATTAGACTATTGCAAGCATTCCTCCCATCACCTTTTGTGTGTTTGAAGATTGAAGGCTGATCTCACAGTAAAAGCACAGGCTACACATTAGGGTGATTGGAACATTTATTCATCTTGCTGTCTCCCCTTATTTCCATTGTGCCTTGCAGGTATCTTTGCGTTCTTCTTCTTCTCAGACCGGATCCCAATTAAAGACCAAACCTTCCAGTCCCCTAGGCTGAACTACTACTGGATTCCCATCTTGGTGAGTCAGTATTTCCTCATGTGCAGTAATGTACATCAGGCAACCTTGAAACATTGCTGTGGCTAATATAGGATTGTCGTAATGCGCTATAGAGTTCCGAGTTTGGGGTCACTCAGGGTCCAGTTTTGTCCTATGCCTTTTTATTCTCTACGTGGCCTTGTTGGGCTTGAACTACTATCCCACAGCCGTCAGTCCTGTGGTGTGTGTGGTCCCACCATACTTTAATATATCACAGCTATTTGTTCTGAAGAACGTTGGTCCCATCTTGAATCAACACTATTATCCCGCAGCCTCCAGCGCTGAGTCATATCTGTAGTCCTATCATTATATATTATTACTCAGCCCCATGTCCTGAGGCATGTCTGTGGTCCCACTTTGCAATAATATCCCACAGGTTCAAGTCCTAAAACATGTCTGAGGTCCCGCTATACAATTAAAATCCCTCAGGTTCGGTTCCTAAACATTTCTGAACCCCCATCATGCAATATTATCCCACATCATCCAGTTCTGAAGCATATCTGTGGTCTTATTTCTACAGGAATATCCCACGAACCCTAGTCCTAAAGCATGACTGAGGTCCCATCATGCAGTAAAAACCCACAGCCTCCACTCCTGAAGCATGTCTGTGGCCCCATTCCTTGTAATATTAACCCACAGCCTCCACTCCTGAAGCATGTCCGTGGTCCCATTCCTGTAATATTAACCCACAGCCTCCAGTCCTCAAGCATGTCTGTGGCCCCATTCCTGTAATAGTAACCCACAGCCTCCACTCCTGAAGATTGCCCATACAGACGCTTAAGGCTGCTCCTGAGCGGTCGTTTTTACTGGAAACGCTATTTTAGACTTTTTAACAAATAAGCCTTCAATTGTGTGTAGTATTTCCCCTTGTGTCCGCCCCCCCCCCCTCGAGTTATTTCTTGCACACCTAGGGGTCGATAATTATTGTTAGGACACGCCAGCAGCTTTAAATCATTTTTCCCTGCTTCCCAGGTGTTGCTTGGCCGTTTTTCGAGGCTAAGTCACCGGGTCCCGGGTTGTTGGTTTTGGCGGCCATCTTGGGTTGGGCGCTATTGAACGAGCGCTCTACTCGCTCTATTTAAACGGCCAGTCATGCCTCCGCGCAGCGGACGCGGACAGCGGATGCGCCGGACCTGCGCCGGAGGTTCGCCAGAGGTGAGCCCATCTTTGCCCATCCGTGACCATCCGGGGCCTGGGGCCAGAACCCCTGGCCAGATTGTGGTTTACTCAAGGGCCGATCTATTACAACTTAATCTGGGCAAGTCCCTTCCGGAGCCGGCTACCCTACACCGGCTGGGCTGCGAGGGTCTGCTTATGTCACCTAGAGGCGCCAGAGGGCGCCAGCGCACGCCCAACATACATACCCTGAGCTACGGTCTACTGAATACTCGCTCTCTGCAGAGCCATAGGTTAGAGGTTTTTACACTCCTGGAAGACGGGGAGTTAGATGTCCTCGCGCTTACTGAAACATGGCTGGAGGACTGCTCAGCGCCCGACTTGGTGGCGGCCCTCCCAGATAACTATTTGGCTATTCATTTTAACAGGGAGGGAGCTAAGAGAGGAGGAGGAGTAGCCCTTCTTTATAAATCATGCCTCCGTGCCAATAGGTTCCTCTGCGAAACCCTTGGAGGAGCTGAGGTTATGGGGGTTAAGCTCAGGAGGGGAGCAGTCTGTGTGGTGTGCCTGGTGGTTTATCGGCCACCTTGGGCATCGCCTGACTTCCCTATCCTCTTTGTAAGATTGGTCCAGGACCTGTGTACAAGATACGATAAACTGGTGATCGTTGGAGACTTCAATTATCACTGGGAAAAGTCCCCTAAAGAAGGACAAGCATTACAGATCGAGGAGGCGATCTCCTCCTTAGGTCTCATCCAACAGGTTAAGGGACCAACACATGAGAAAGGTCATGTGCTCGACCTAGTCTGGACCACCATGCCAGCTCAGGGTATCACGGAAATTCTTCCTTGTGCTTGGTCTGATCATTTTTTAATTAAGGGTAGACTCACATTGAGGGGCCCCCTGTCCAAACCTGAGGAGGGCTGGAAAACGGCCCGCAAATGGAGAAACCTTGATGAGGAAAAACTGGTCCACCTCTTAGAACATCATCCCTCAGACATAGAGCAGGATGCCAACATTGATGCTCTATGCAGACATCTTCAGCATAAACTGGGGAGTGCCATTGATGTGGTGGCACCTCTCCGCAGGTTGAAGAAGGTGGCGAGAGGAGCCGGGGCGCCTTGGTATAATGATTCCCTTAGAGAGATGAAACGCGGGGTGAGGAAGAAAGAACGGGCATGGCGTAAAAAGTATGACGCTATCTCCAAACAAGAATATACCTCATCCTTAGCCCAGTACAAACTAGCCATACAATCAAGGAAGGCTGCTTTCTTTGAGGAAAGAATAACTACTGCTAGAAATCCGCAAAAAGAAATCTTCCGGGTCCTGGCGGAGCTCAGGGTGAACAAGGAGCAAAGTCCTGAGTTCACCCAGGAGGAGTGTCAGAGGTTCTAGGATTTCTTCGTAAAGAAGATATCCGACATCTTGGATGAAATTGCAGAAACTGCACCCCTCGAATGTCCGCACATACCGGACCTCACTGGCCCGCTAAACATTCCACCTCTAGCTGAGCTATCCCTTATTTCCAAACAGGAATTACTTAAAATCACAGGCCGAGTCAAATCAGGCTCCTTGGTGGACCCCTGCCCGCCTGACATATTCAAGATGGCAATGCCAGGAATAGAGGAGGAGGTTCTGCACCTATTGAACACCTCTCTCCGGACAGGACAGATCCCTTCAGCTTTTAAAGAGGCTCGCCTGATCCCTTTATTGAAGAAACCTGGAGCAGACACAAAATGTCTGAAAAATTTTCGGCCCATCTCCCAGTTGCCTTTCTTGGCCAAGGTAATTGAGCAGCATGTGTTAGCTCTATTATCGGGCCATCTAGAGAGTAACAACCTGTTGGAGACCAATCAGGCAGGGTTCCGTGCTAATCACAGCACGGAACTAGTTATGCTATCCATTTTGGATGAGCTAAGGATGCGAGCTGATGTAAAAACACCGAGCGCCCTGGTACTATTGGATCTCTCCGCGGCGTTTGACACCGTGTGCCATAAACAGCTTCTGTCGCGGTTGAGATCCTTTGGCGTCGTGGGTACAGCACATGCATGGCTCTCTTCATTTCTGCAGGGTAGGACACAACGAGTACAGCTGGGGGATCTACTTTCTACCCCTGCTCCGATCACCTGCGGGGTCCCCCAGGGATCTGCCTTGTCTCCACTACTTTTCAACATCTACCTGCAACCACTAATTGCTCTCCTGAATAGGATGGACTGCCTAGTGTACAACTATGCCGATGACACCCAGATAATCATCCGGCTGGATGATGGTCCAGGAGCTCCCACCAGGCTACAGGACATATTGAAAACCACAGTCAATTGGATGTCCGAGAACTCCTTAAAAGTCAACCCGGATAAAACGGAAGTATTACCCATTTCCATCTCGGGTAACCCTTGGAGTGATAAATTTTGGCCAATGGAGCTGGGTGTACCCCCAAAGCCGGCAGTTGCAGTCAAAAGCCTAGGCCTATATGTGGATAATAAATTATCCATGGAAAAACAAGTTACCACCGTAGTAGGCACCAGTATAGGCTTGTTAAGACAACTTAGGAAGATCGCGGCCCTATTCTCATTCTCTACCTTGAGACACGTGGTCTCAGCCACAATTTTGGCTAGGCTGGACTACGGGAACTCCCTTTATTTAGGTTTGCCACAGCGGCTGCTGGACAAACTACAGGGAGTCATGAACGATGCAGCTAGGTTGATATTTAAAAAACCCAGAAATGCCCATGCCTCTCCCCTGATGCAGGAGTTACACTGGCTACCAGTTCGCCAGAGAATTGTCTTCAAAGGGATGTGCATTGCTCACAAGGCTTTGCATGGTAAAGCACCAAAATACCTAAAATCCCGACTATCCCCTTACATACCGGGTAGGACTTTGCGTTCGTCGGACGCCACTCTTCTGTCTCAGCCCCGCTTTAAATTGACCACGGTGGGGGGGCGTGCTTTCTCCAACACAATCCCAGCCCTATGGAACAAATTGGATCCAGAGCTCAGGAAGGAGAGTAATTTACTTTCCTTCAGAAAAAAATTAAAAACCGTACTATTCAAACAAGCATGGAGCAGACCTTAGGTGTACAGCTGGTTTCAAGTGAATATAACATCTATCACGTAAATATGGTCAGACAGCGCTTAGAGACCCCTGTGGTTATAACGCGCCATACAAATTAAATAAATAAATAAATAAATAAATGTCCGTGGTCCCATTCCTGTAATATTAACCCACAGCCTCCAGTCCTCAAACATGTCTGTGGCCCCATTCCTGTAATAGTAACCCACAGCCTCCACTCCTGAAGCATGTCCGTGGTCCCATTCCTGTAATATTAACCCACAGCCTCCAGTCCTCAAGCATGTCTGTGGCCCCATTCCTGTAATAGTAACCCACAGCCTCCACTCCTGAAGCATGTCCGTGGTCCCATTCCTGTAATATTAACCCACAGCCTCCAGTCCTCAAACATGTCTATGGCCCCATTCCTGTAATAGTAACCCACAGCCTCCACTCCTGAAGCATGTCCGTGGTCCCATTCCTGTAATATTACCCCCAGCCTCCAGTCCTCAAGCATGTCTGTGGCCCCATTCCTGTAATAGTAACCCACAGCCTCCACTCCTGAAGCATGTCCGTGGTCCAATTCCTGTAATAGTAACCCATAGCCTCCACTCCTGAAGCATGTCTGTGGCCCCATTCCTGTAATAGTAACCCACAGCCTCCACTCCTCAAGCATGTCTGTGGCCCCATTCCTGTAATAGTAACCCACAGCCTCCACACCTGAAGCATGTCCGTGACCCCATTCCTGTAATAGTAACCCACAGCCTCCAGTCCTCAAGCATGTCCGTAGTCCTATTCCTGTAATATTAACCCACAGCCTCCAGTCCTCAAGCATGTCTGTGGCCCCATTCCTGTAATAGTAACCCACAGCCTCCACTCCTGAAGCATGTCCGTGGTCCCATTCCTGTAATATTAACCCACAGCCTCCAGTCCTCAAGCATGTCTGTGGCCCCATTCCTGTAATAGTAACCCACATCCTCCACTCCTGAAGCATGTCCGTGGTCCAATTCCTGTAATAGTAACCCACAGCCTCCACTCCTGAAGCATGTCCGTGGTCCCATTCCTGTAATAGTAACCCACAGCCTCCAGTCCTCAAGCATGTCCGCAGTCCTATTCCTGTAATATTAACCCACAGCCTCCAGTCCTCAAGCATGTTTGTGGCCCCATTCCTGTAATAGTAACCCACAGCCTCCACTCCTGAAGCATGTCCGTGGTCCCATTCCTGTAATATTAACCCACAGCCTCCAGTCCTCAAGCATGTCTGTGGCCCCATTCCTGTAATAGTAACCCACATCCTCCACTCCTGAAGCATGTCCGTAGTCCCATTCCTGTAATATTAACCCACAGCCTCCAGTCCTCAAGCATGTCTGTGGTCCCATTCCTGTAATATTAACCCACAACCTCCAGTCCTCAAGCATGTCTGTGGCCCCATTCCGGTAATAGTAACCCACAGCCTCCACTCCTGAAGCATGTCCGTGGTCCCATTCCTGTAATACTAACCCACAGCCTCCAGTCCTCTAGCATGTCTGTGGCCCCATTCCTGTAATAGTAACCAACAGCCTCCACTCCTGAAGCATGTCCGTGGTCCCATTCCTGTAATAGTAACCCACAGCCTCCAGTCCTCAAGCATGTCCGTAGTCCTATTCCTGTAATATTAACCCACAGCCTTCAGTCCTCAAGCATGTCTGTGGTCCCATTCCTGTAATATTAACGCACAGCCTCCACTCCTGAAGCATGTCCATGGTCCCATTCCTGTAATAGTAACCCACAGCCTCCAGTCCTCAAGCATGTCCGTAGTCCTATTCCTGTAAAAGTAACCCACAGCCTCCACTACTGAAGCATGTCCGTGGTCCCATTCCTGTAATATTAACTCACAGCCTCCAGTCCTCAAGCATGTCTGTGGTCCCATTCCTGTAATGGTAACCCACAGCCTCCACTCCTGAAGTATGTCTGTGGCCCCATTCCTGTAATAGTAACCCACTGCCTCCACTCCTGAAGCATGTCCGTGGTCCCATTCCTGTAATAGTAACCCACAGCCTCCAGTCCTCAAGCATGTCTGTGGCCCCATTCCTGTAATAGTAACCCACATCCTCCACTCCTGAAGCATGTCCGTGGTCCCATTCCTGTAATATTAACCCACAGCCTCCAGTCCTCAAGCATGTCTGTGGCCCCATTCCTGTAATAGTAACCCACAGCCTCCACTCCTGAAGCATGCCTGTGGCCCCATTCCTGTAATAGTAACCCACAGCCTCCACTCCTGAAGCATGTCCATGGTCCCATTCCTGTAATAGTAACCTACAGCCTCCAGTCCTCAAGCATGTTCGTAGTCCTTTTCCTGTAATATTAACCTACAGCCTCCAGTCCTCAAGCATGTCTGTGGCCCCATTCCTGTAATAGTAACCCACAGCCTCCACTCCTGAAGCATGTCGGTGGTCCCATTCCTGTAATATTAACCCACAGCCTCCAGTCCTCACGTATGTCTGTGGCCCCATTCCTGTAATAGTATCCCACAGCCTCCACTCCTGAAGCATGTCCGTGGTCCCATTCCTGTAATAATAACCCACAGCCTCCACTCCTGAAGCATGTCCGTGGTCCCATTCCTGTAATAGTAACCCACAGCCTCCACTCCTGAAGCATGTCCGTGGTCCCATTCCTGTAATATTAACCCACAGCCTCCAGTCCTCAAGCATGTCTGTGGCCCCATTACTGTAATAGTAACCCACAGCCTCCAGTCCTGCAGCATGTCCGTGGTCCCATTCCTGTAATAGTAACCCACAGCCTCCACTCCTGAAGCATGTCTGTGGCCCCATTCCTGTAATAGTAACCCACAGCCTCCACTCCTGAAGCATGTCCGTGGTCCCATTCCTGTAATAGTAACCCACAGCCTCCACTCCTGAAGCATGTCCGTGGTCCCATTCCTGTAATATTAACCCACAGCCTCCAGTCCTCAAGCATGTCCGTGGCCCCATTCCTGTAATAGTAACCCACAGCCTCCACTCCTGAAGCATGTCCTTGGTCCCATTCCTGTAATATTAACCCACAGCCTCCAGTCCTGAAGCATTTCTGTGGCCCCATTCCTGTAATAGTAACCCACAGCCTCCACTCCTGAAGCATGTCCGTGGTCCCATTCCTGTAATAGTAACACACAGCCTCCACTCCTGAAGCATGTCCGTGGTCCCATTCCTGTAATAGTAACCCACAGCCTCCACTCCTGAAGCATGTCTGTGGCCCCATTCCTGTAATATTAACCCACAGCCTCCAGTCCTCAAACATGTCTGTGGCCCCATTACTGTAATAGTAACCCACAGCCTCCACTCCTGAAGCATGTCCGTGGTCCCATTCCTGTAATAGTAACCCACAGCCTCCACTCCTGAAGCATGTCCGTGGTCCCATTCCTGTAATAGTAACCCACAGCCTCCACTCCTGAAGCATGTCCGTGGTCCCATTCCTGTAATAGTAACCCACAGCCTCCACTCCTGAAGCATGTCCGTGGTCCCATTCCTGTAATATTAACCCACAGCCTCCAGTCCTCAAGCATGTCCGTGGCCCCATTCCTGTAATAGTAACCCACAGCCTCCACTCCTGAAGCATGTCCTTGGTCCCATTCCTGTAATATTAACCCACAGCCTCCAGTCCTGAAGCATTTCTGTGGCCCCATTCCTGTAATAGTAACCCACAGCCTCCACTCCTGAAGCATGTCCGTGGTCCCATTCCTGTAATAGTAACACACAGCCTCCACTCCTGAAGCATGTCTGTGGCCCCCTTCCTGTAATATTAACCGACAGCCTCCACTCCTGAAGCATGTCTGTGGCCCCATTCCTGTAATAGTAACCCACAGCCTCCACTCCTGAAGCATGTCTGTGGCCCCATTCCTGTAATAGTAACCCACAGCCTCCACTCCTGAAGCATGTCCGTGGTCCCATTCCTGTAATAGTAACCCACAGCCTTCAGTCCTCAAGCATGTCCCTAGTCCTATTCCTGTAATATTAACCCACAGCCTCCAGTCCTCAAGCATGTCTGTGGTCCCATTCCTGTAATATTAACCCACAGCCTCCACTCCTGAACCATGTCCGTGGTCCCATTCCTGTAATAGTAACCCACAGCTTCCAGTCCTCAAGCATGTCCGTAGTCCTATTCCTGTAATAGTAACCCACAGCCTCCACTACTGAAGCATGTCCGTGGTCCCATTCCTGTAATATTAACCCACAGCCTCCAGTCCTCAAGCATGTCTGTGGCCCCATTCCTGTAATAGTAACCCACATCCTCCACCCCTGAAGCATGTCTGTGGCCCCATTCCTGTAATAGTAACCCAAAGCCTCCACTCCTGAAGCATGTCTGTGGCCCCATTCCTGTAATAGTAACCCACAGCCTCCACTCCTGAAGCATGTCCGTGGTCCCATTCCTGTAATAGTAACCCACAGCCTCCAGTCCTCAAGCATGTCCGTAGTTCTATTCCTGTAATATTAACCCACAGCCTCCAGTCATCAAGCATGTCTGTGGCCCCATTCCTGTAATAGTAACCCACAGCCTCCACTCCTGAAGCATGTCCGTGGTCCCATTCCTGTAATATTAACCCACAGCCTCCAGTCCTCAAGCATGTCTGTGGCCCCATTCCTGTAATAGTAACCCACAGCCTCTACTCCTGAAGCATGTCTGTGGTCCCATTCCTGTAATATTAACCCACAGCCTCCAGTCCTCAAGCATGTCTGTGGCCCCATTCCGGTAATAGTAACCCACAGCCTCCACTTCTGAAGCATGTCCGTGGTCCCATTCCTGTAATATAAACCCACAGCCTCCAGTCCTCAAGCATGTCTGTGGCCCCATTCCTGTAATAGTAACCCATAGCCTCCACTCCTGAAGCATGTCTGTGGCCCCATTCCTGTAATAGTAACCCACAGCCTCCACTCCTGAAGCATGTCCGTGGTCCCATTCCTGTAATAGTAACCCACAGCCTCCAGTCCTCAAGCATGTCCGTAGTCCTATTCCTGTAATATTAACCCAGAGCCTCCAGTCCTCAAGCATGTCTGTGGCCCCATTCCTGTAATAGTAACCAACAGCCTCCACTCCTGAAGCATGTCCGTGGTCCCATTCCTGTAATAATAACCCACAGCCTCCAGTCCTCAAGCATGTTTGTGGCCCCATTCCTGTAATAGTAACCCACAGCCTCCACTCCTGAAGCATGTCCGTGGTCCCATTCCTGTAATACTAACCCACAGCCTCCAGTCCTCTAGCATGTCTGTGGCCCCATTCCTGTAATAGTAACCAACAGCCTCCACTCCTGAAGCATGTCCGTGGTCCCATTCCTGTAATAGTAACCCACAGCATCCAGTCCTCAAGCATGTCCGTAGTCCTATTCCTGTAATATTAAGCCACAGCCTTCAGTCCTCAAGCATGTCTGTGGTCCCATTCCTGTAATATTAACGCACAGCCTCCACTCCTGAAGCATGTCCATGGTCCCATTCCTGTAATAGTAACCCACAGCCTCCAGTCCTCAAGCATGTCCGTAATCCTATTTCTGTAAAAGTAACCCACAGCCTCCACTACTGAAGCATGTCCGTGGTCCCATTCCTGTAATATTAACCCACAGCCTCCAGTCCTCAAGCATGTCTGTGGCCCCATTCCTGTAATAGTAACCCAGAGCCTCCACTCCTGAAGCATGTCTGTGGCCCCATTCCTGTAATAGTAACCCACAGCCTCCACTCCTGAAGCATGTCCATGGTCCCATTCCTGTAATAGTAACCTACAGCCTCCAGTCCTCAAGCATGTCCGTAGTCCTTTTCCTGTAATATTAACCTACAGCCTCCAGTCCTCAAGCATGTCTGTGGCCCCATTCCTGTAATAGTAACCCACAGCCTCCACTCCTGAAGCATGTCCGTGGTCCCATTCCTGTAATATTAACCCACAGCCTCCAGTCCTCAAGTATGTCTGTGGCCCCATTCCTGTAATAGTAACCCACAGCCTCCACTCCTGAAGCATGTCCGTGGTCCCATTCCTGTAATAATAACGCACAGCCTCCACTCCTGAAGCATGTCCGTGGTCCCATTCCTGTAATAGTAACCCACAGCCTCCACTCCTGAAGCATGTCCGTGGTCCCATTCCTGTAATATTAACCCACAGCCTCCAGTCCTCAAGCATGTCTGTGGCCCCATTACTGTAATAGTAACCCACAGCCTCCAGTCCTGCAGCATGTCCGTGGTCCCATTCCTGTAATAGTAACCCACAGCCTCCACTCCTGAAGCATGTCTGTGGCCCCATTCCTGTAATAGTAACCCACAGCCTCCACTCCTGAAGCATGTCCGTGGTCCCATTCCTGTAATATTAACCCACAGCCTCCAGTCCTCAAACATGTCTGTGGCCCCATTACTGTAATAGTAACCCACAGCCTCCACTCCTGAAGCATGTCCGTGGTCCTATTCCTGTAATAGTAACCCACAGCCTCCACTCCTGAAGCATGTCCGTGGTCCCATTCCTGTAATAGTAACCCACAGCCTCCACTCCTGAAGCATGTCCGTGGTCCCATTCCTGTAATAGTAACCCACAGCCTCCACTCCTGAAGCATGTCCGTGGTCCCATTCCTGTAATATTAACCCACAGCCTCCAGTCCTCAAGCATGTCCGTGGCCCCATTCCTGTAATAGTAACCCACAGCCTCCACTCCTGAAGCATGTCCGTGGTCCCATTCCTGTAATATTAACCCACAGCCTCCAGTCCTCAAGCATGTCTGTGGCCCCATTCCTGTAATAGTAACCCACATCCTCCACTCCTGAAGCATGTCCGTGGTCCCATTCCTGTAATATTAACCCACAGCCTCCAGTCCTCAAGCATGTCTGTGGCCCCATTCCTGTAATAGTAACCCAGAGCCTCCACTCCTGAAGCATGTCTGTGGCCCCATTCCTGTAATAGTAACCCACAGCCTCCACTCCTGAAGCATGTCCATGGTCCCATTCCTGTAATAGTAACCTACAGCCTCCAGTCCTCAAGCATGTCCGTAGTCCTTTTCCTGTAATATTAACCTACAGCCTCCAGTCCTCAAGCATGTCTGTGGCCCCATTCCTGTAATAGTAACCCACAGCCTCCACTCCTGAAGCATGTCCGTGGTCCCATTCCTGTAATATTAACCCACAGCCTCCAGTCCTCAAGTATGTCTGTGGCCCCATTCCTGTAATAGTAACCCACAGCATCCACTCCTGAAGCATGTCCGTGGTCCCATTCCTGTAATAATAACGCACAGCCTCCACTCCTGAAGCATGTCCGTGGTCCCATTCCTGTAATAGTAACCCACAGCCTCCACTCCTGAAGCATGTCCGTGGTCCCATTCCTGTAATATTAACCCACAGCCTCCAGTCCTCAAGCATGTCTGTGGCCCCATTACTGTAATAGTAACCCACAGCCTCCAGTCCTGCAGCATGTCCGTGGTCCCATTCCTGTAATAGTAACCCACAGCCTCCACTCCTGAAGCATGTCTGTGGCCCCATTCCTGTAATAGTAACCCACAGCCTCCACTCCTGAAGCATGTCCGTGGTCCCATTCCTGTAATATTAACCCACAGCCTCCAGTCCTCAAACATGTCTGTGGCCCCATTACTGTAATAGTAACCCACAGCCTCCACTCCTGAAGCATGTCCGTGGTCCCATTCCTGTAATAGTAACCCACAGCCTCCACTCCTGAAGCATGTCCGTGGTCCCATTCCTGTAAAAGTAACCCACAGCCTCCACTCCTGAAGCATGTCCGTGGTCCCATTCCTGTAATAGTAACCCACAGCCTCCACTCCTGAAGCATGTCCGTGGTCCCATTCCTGTAATATTAACCCACAGCCTCCAGTCCTCAAGCATGTCCGTGGCCCCATTCCTGTAATAGTAACCCACAGCCTCCACTCCTGAAGCATGTCCATGGTCCCATTCCTGTAATATTAACCCTCAGCCTCCAGTCCTGAAGCATGTCTGTGGCCCCATTCCTGTAATAGTAACCCACAGCCTCCACTCCTGAAGCATGTCCGTGGTCCCATTTCTGTAATAGTAACACACAGCCTCCACTCCTGAAGCATGTCTGTGGCCCCATTCCTGTAATATTAACCGACAGCCTCCAGTCCTGAAGCATGTCTGTGGCCCCATTCCTGTAATAGTAACCCACAGCCTCCACTCCTGAAGCATGTCTGTGGCCCCATTCCTGTAATAGTAACCCACAGCCTTCACTCCTGAAGCATGTCCGTGGTCCCATTCCTGTAATAGTAACCCACAGCCTTCAGTCCTCAAGCATGTCCGTAGTCCTCTTCCTGTAATATTAACCCACAGACTCCAGTCCTCAAGCATGTCTGTGGTCCCATTCCTGTAATATTAACCTACAGCCTCCACTCCTGAAGAATGTCCGTGGTCCCATTCCTGTAATAGTAACCCACAGCCTCCAGTCCTCAAGCATGTCCGTAGTCCTATTCCTGTAATAGTAACCCACAGCCTCCACTACTGAAGCATGTCCGTGGTCCCATTCCTGTAATATTAACCCACAGCCTCCAGTCCTCAAGCATGTCTGTGGCCCCATTCCTGTAATAGTAACCCACATCCTCCACCCCTGAAGCATGTCTGTGGTCCCATTCCTGTAATAGTAACCCACAGCCTCCACTCCTGAAGCATGTCTGTGGCCCCATTCCTGTAATAGTAACCCACAGCCTCCACTCCTGAAGCATGTCTGTGGCCCCATTCCTGTAATAGTAACCCACAGCCTCCACTCCTGAAGCATGTCCGTGGTCCCATTCCTGTAATAGTAACCCACAGCCTCCAGTCCTCAAGCATGTCCGTAGTCCTATTCCTGTAATATTAACCCACAGCCTCCAGTCCTCAAGCATGTCTGTGGCCCCATTCCTGTTATAGTAACCCACAGCCTCCACTCCTGAAGCATGTCCGTGGTCCCATTCCTGTAATATTAACCCACAGCCTCCAGTCCTCAAGCATGTCTGTGGCCCCATTCCTGTAATAGTAACCCACAGCCTCTACTCCTGAAGCATGTCTGTGGTCCCATTCCTGTAATATTAACCCCCAGCCTCCAGTCCTCAAGCATGTCTGTGGCCCCATTCCGGTAATAGTAACCCACAGCCTCCACTTCTGAAGCATGTCCGTGGTCCCATTCCTGTAATATAAACCCACAGCCTCCAGTCCTCAAGCATGTCTGTGGCCCCATTCCTGTAATAATAACCCACAGCCTCCACTCCTGAAGCATGTCTGTGGCCCCATTCCTGTAATAGTAACCCACAGCCTCCACTCCTGAAGCATGTCCGTGGTCCCATTCCTGTAATAGTAACCCACAGCCTCCAGTCCTCAAGCATGTCCGTAGTCCTATTCCTGTAATATTAACCCAGAGCCTCCACTCCTCAAGCATGTCTGTGGCCCCATTCCTGTAATAGTAACCCACAGCCTCCACTCCTGAAGCATGTCCGTGGTCCCATTCCTGTAATATTAACCCACAGCCTCCAGTCCTCAAGCATGTTTGTGGCCCCATTCCTGTAATAGTAACCCACAGCCTCCACTCCTGAAGCATGTCCGTGGTCCCATTCCTGTAATATTAACCCACAGCCTCCAGTCCTCAAACATGTCTGTGGCCCCATTCCTGTAATAGTAACCCACAGCCTCCACTCCTGAAGCATGTCCGTGGTCCCATTCCTGTAATATTAACCCACAGCCTCCAGTCCTCAAGCATGTCTGTGGCCCCATTCCTGTAATAGTAACCCACAGCCTCTACTCCTGAAGCATGTCGGTGGTCCCATTCCTGTAATATTAACCCACAGCCTCCAGTCCTCAAGCATGTCTATGGCCCCATTCCTGTAATAGTAACCCACAGCCTCCACTCCTGAAGCATGTCCGTGGTTCCATTCCTGTAATATTAACCCACAGCCTCCAGTCCTCAAGCATGTCTGTGGCCCCATTCCTGTAATAGTAACCCACAGCCTCCACTCCTGAAGCATGTCCGTGGTCCAATTCCTGTAATAGTAACCCATAGCCTCCACTCCTGAAGCATGTCTGTGGCCCCATTCCTGTAATATTAACCCACAGCCTCCAGTCCTCAAGCATGTCTGTGGCCCCATTCCTGTAATAGTAACCCACAGCCTCCACTCCTGAAGCATGTCCGTGGTCCCATTCCTGTAATAGTAACACACAGCCTCCACTCCTGAAGCATGTCCGTGGTCCCATTCCTGTAATAGTAACCCACATCCTCCACTCCTGAAGCATGTCTGTGGTCCCATTCCTGTAATAGTAACCCACAGCCTCCACTCCTGAAGCATGTCTGTGGCCCAATTCCTGTAATAGTAACCCACAGCCTCCACTCCTGAGGCATGTCCTTGGTCCCATTCCTGTAATAGTAACCCAAAGCCTCCAGTCCTCAAGCATGTCCGTAGTCCTATTCCTGTAATATTAACCCACAGCCTCCAGTCCTCAAGCATATCTGTGGCCCCATTCCTGTAATAGTAACCCACAGCCTCCACTCCTGAAGCATGTCTGTGGTCCCATTCCTGTAATATTAACCCTCAGCCTCCAGTCCTCAAGCATGTCTGTGGCCCCATTCCTGTAATAGTAACCCACATCCTCCACTCCTGAAGCATGTCCGTGGTCCCATTCCTGTAATATTAACCCTCAGCCTCCAGTCCTCAAGCATGTCTGTGGCCCCATTCCTGTAATAGTAACCCACAGCCTCCACTCCTGAAGCATGTCCGTGGTCCCATTCCTGTAATATTAACCCACAGCCTCCAGTCCTCAAGCATGTCTGTGGCCCCATTCCTGTAATAGTAACCCACAGCCTCCACTCCTGAAGCATGTCCGTGGTCCCATTCCTGTAATATTAACCCACAGCCTCCAGTCCTCAAACATGTCTGTGGCCCCATTCCTGTAATAGTAACCCACAGCCTCCACTCCTGAAGCATGTCCGTGGTCCCATTCCTGTAATATTAACCCACAGCCTCCAGTCCTCAAGCATGTCTGTGGCCCCATTCCTGTAATAGTACCCCACAGCCTCCACTCCTGAAGCATGTCGGTGGTCCCATTCCTGTAATATTAACCCACAGCCTCCAGTCCTCAAGCATGTCTATGGCCCCATTCCTGTAATAGTAACCCACAGCCTCCACTCCTGAAGCATGTCCGTGGTTCCATTCCTGTAATATTAACCCACAGCCTCCAGTCCTCAAGCATGTCTGTGGCCCCATTCCTGTAATAGTAACCCACAGCCTCCACTCCTGAAGCATGTACGTGGTCCAATTCCTGTAATAGTAACCCATAGCCTCCACTCCTGAAGCATGTCTGTGGCCCCATTCCTGTAATATTAACCCACAGCCTCCAGTCCTCAAGCATGTCTGTGGCCCCATTCCTGTAATAGTAACCCACAGCCTCCACTCCTGAAGCATGTCCGTGGTCCCATTCCTGTAATAGTAACACACAGCCTCCACTCCTGAAGCATGTCCGTGGTCCCATTCCTGTAATAGTAACCCACATCCTCCACTCCTGAAGCATGTCTGTGGTCCCATTCCTGTAATAGTAACCCACAGCCTCCACTCCTGAAGCATGTCTGTGGCCCAATTCCTGTAATAGTAACCCACAGCCTCCACTCCTGAGGCATGTCCTTGGTCCCATTCCTGTAATAGTAACCCAAAGCCTCCAGTCCTCAAGCATGTCCGTAGTCCTATTCCTGTAATATTAACCCACAGCCTCCAGTCCTCAAGCATATCTGTGGCCCCATTCCTGTAATAGTAACCCACAGCCTCCACTCCTGAAGCATGTCCGTGGTCCCATTCCTGTAATATTAACCCTCAGCCTCCAGTCCTCAAGCATGTCTGTGGCCCCATTCCTGTAATAGTAACCCACATCCTCCACTCCTGAAGCATGTCCGTGGTCCCATTCCTGTAATAGTAACCCACAGCCTCCACTCCTGAAGCATGTCTGTGGCCCCATTCCTGTAATAGTAACCCACAGCCTCCACTCCTGAAGCATGTCTGTGGCCCCATTCCTTTAATAGTAACCCACAGCCTCCACTCCTGAAGCATGTCCGTGGTCCCATTCCTGTAATAGTAACCCACAGCCTCCAGTCCTCAAGCATGTCTGCAGTCCTATTCCTGTAATATTAACCCACAGCCTCCAGTCCTCAAGCATGTTTGTGGCCCCATTCCTGTAATAGTAACCCACAGCCTCCACTCCTGAAGCATGTCCGTGGTCCCATTCCTGTAATATTAACCCACAGCCTCCAGTCCTCAAGCATGTCTGTGGTCCCATTCCTGTAATATTAACCCACAGCCTCCAGTCCTCAAGCATGTCTGTGGCCCCATTCCGGTAATAGTAACCCACAGCCTCCACTCCTGAAGCATGTCCGTGGTCCCATTCCTGTAATACTAACCCACAGCCTCCAGTCCTCTAGCATGTCTGTGGCCCCATTCCTGTAATAGTAACCAACAGCCTCCACTCCTGAAGCATGTCCGTGGTCCCATTCCTGTAATAGTAACCCACAGCCTCCAGTCCTCAAGCATGTCCGTAGTCCTATTCCTGTAATATTAACCCACAGCCTTCAGTCCTCAAGCATGTCTGTGGTCCCATTCCTGTAATATTAACGCACAGCCTCCACTCCTGAAGCATGTCCATGGTCCCATTCCTGTAATAGTAACCCATAGCCTCCAGTCCTCAAGCATGTCCGTAGTCCTATTCCTGTAAAAGTAACCCACAGCCTCCACTCCTGAAGCATGTCCGTGGTCCCATTCCTGTGATATTAACCCACAGCCTCCAGTCCTCAAGCATGTCTGTGGTCCCATTCCTGTAATAGTAACCCACAGCCTCCACTCCTGAAGAATGTCTGTGGCCCCATTCCTGTAATGGTAACCCACAGCCTCCACTCCTGAAGTATGTCTGTGGCCCCATTCCTGTAATAGTAACCCACTGCCTCCACTCCTGAAGCATGTCCGTGGTCCCATTCCTGTAATAGTAACCCACAGCCTCCAGTCCTCAAGCATGTCCGTAGTCCTATTCCTGTAATATTAACCCACAGCCTCCAGTCCTCAAGCATGTCTGTGGCCCCATTCCTGTAATAGTAACCCACAGCCTCCACTCCTGAAGCATGTCCGTGGTCCCATTCCTGTAATATTAGCCCACAGCCTCCAGTCCTCAAGCATGTCTGTGGCCCCATTCCTGTAATAGTAACCCACATCCTCCACTCCTGAAGCATGTCCGTGGTCCCATTCCTGTAATATTAACCCACAGCCTCCAGTCCTCAAGCATGTCTGTGGCCCCATTCCTGTAATAGTAACCCACAGCCTCCACTCCTGAAGCATGTCTGTGGCCCCATTCCTGTAATAGTAACCCACAGCCTCCACTCCTGAAGCATGTCCATGGTCCCATTCCTGTAATAGTAACCTACAGCCTCCAGTCCTCAAGCATGTCCGTAGTCCTTTTCCTGTAATATTAACCTACAGCCTCCAGTCCTCAAGCATGTCTGTGGCCCCATTCCTGTAATAGTAACCCACAGCCTCCACTCCTGAAGCATGTCCGTGGTCCCATTCCTGTAATATTAACCAACAGCCTCCAGTCCTCAAGTATGTCTGTGGCCCCATTCCTGTAATAGTAACCCACAGCCTCCACTCCTGAAGCATGTCCGTGGTCCCATTCCTGTAATAATAACCCACAGCCTCCACTCCTGAAGCATGTCCGTGGTCCCATTCCTGTAATAGTAACCCACAGCCTCCACTCCTGAAGCATGTCCGTGGTCCCATTCCTGTAATATTAAGCCACAGCCTCCAGTCCTCAAGCATGTCTGTGGCCCCATTACTGTAATAGTAACCCACAGCCTCCACTCCTGAAGCATGTCCGTGGTCCAATTCCTGTAATAGTAACCCATAGCCTCCACTCCTGAAGCATGTCTGTGGCCCCATTCCTGTAATATTAACCCACAGCCTCCAGTCCTCAAGCATGTCTGTGGCCCCATTCCTGTAATAGTAACCCACAGCCTCTACTCCTGAAGCATGTCTGTGGTCCCATTCCTGTAATATTAACCCACAGCCTCCAGTCCTCAAGCATGTCTGTGGCCCCATTCCGGTAATAGTAACCCACAGCCTCCACTTCTGAAGCATGTCCGTGGTCCCATTCCTGTAATATAAACCCACAGCCTCCAGTCCTCAAGCATGTCTGTGGCCCCATTCCTGTAATAGTAACCCATAGCCTCCACTCCTGAAGCATGTCTATGGCCCCATTCCTGTAATAGTAACCCACAGCCTCCACTCCTGAAGCATGTCCGTGGTCCCATTCCTGTAATAGTAACCCACAGCCTCCAGTCCTCAAGCATGTCCGTAGTCCTATTCCTGTAATATTAACCCAGAGCCTCCAGTCCTCAAGCATGTCTGTGGCCCCATTCCTGTAATAGTAACCAACAGCCTCCACTCCTGAAGCATGTCCGTGGTCCCATTCCTGTAATAATAACCCACAGCCTCCAGTCCTCAAGCATGTTTGTGGCCCCATTCCTGTAATAGTAACCCACAGCCTCCACTCCTGAAGCATGTCCGTGGTCCCATTCCTGTAATTCTAACCCACAGCCTCCAGTCCTCTAGCATGTCTGTGGCCCCATTCCTGTAATAGTAACCAACAGCCTCCACTCCTGAAGCATGTCCGTGGTCCCATTCCTGTAATAGTAACCCACAGCATCCAGTCCTCAAGCATGTCCGTAGTCCTATTCCTGTAATATTAAGCCACAGCCTTCAGTCCTCAAGCATGTCTGTGGTCCCATTCCTGTAATATTAACGCACAGCCTCCACTCCTGAAGCATGTCCATGGTCCCATTCCTGTAATAGTAACCCACAGCCTCCAGTCCTCAAGCATGTCCGTAATCCTATTCCTGTAAAAGTAACCCACAGCCTCCACTACTGAAGCATGTCCGTGGTCCCATTCCTGTAATATTAACCCACAGCCTCCAGTCCTCAAGCATGTCTGTGGCCCCATTCCTGTAATAGTAACCCAGAGCCTCCACTCCTGAAGCATGTCTGTGGCCCCATTCCTGTAATAGTAACCCACAGCCTCCACTCCTGAAGCATGTCCGTGGTCCCATTCCTGTAATATTAACCCACAGCCTCCAGTCCTCAAGCATGTCTGTGGCCCCATTCCTGTAATAGTACCCCACAGCCTCCACTCCTGAAGCATGTCGGTGGTCCCATTCCTGTAATATTAACCCACAGCCTCCAGTCCTCAAGCATGTCTATGGCCCCATTCCTGTAATAGTAACCCACAGCCTCCACTCCTGAAGCATGTCCGTGGTTCCATTCCTGTAATATTAACCCACAGCCTCCAGTCCTCAAGCATGTCTGTGGCCCCATTCCTGTAATAGTAACCCACAGCCTCCACTCCTGAAGCATGTCCGTGGTCCAATTCCTGTAATAGTAACCCATAGCCTCCACTCCTGAAGCATGTCTGTGGCCCCATTCCTGTAATATTAACCCACAGCCTCCAGTCCTCAAGCATGTCTGTGGCCCCATTCCTGTAATAGTAACCCACAGCCTCCACTCCTGAAGCATGTCCGTGGTCCCATTCCTGTAATAGTAACACACAGCCTCCACTCCTGAAGCATGTCCGTGGTCCCATTCCTGTAATAGTAACCCACATCCTCCACTCCTGAAGCATGTCTGTGGTCCCATTCCTGTAATAGTAACCCACAGCCTCCACTCCTGAAGCATGTCTGTGGCCCAATTCCTGTAATAGTAACCCACAGCCTCCACTCCTGAGGCATGTCCTTGGTCCCATTCCTGTAATAGTAACCCAAAGCCTCCAGTCCTCAAGCATGTCCGTAGTCCTATTCCTGTAATATTAACCCACAGCCTCCAGTCCTCAAGCATATCTGTGGCCCCATTCCTGTAATAGTAACCCACAGCCTCCACTCCTGAAGCATGTCCGTGGTCCCATTCCTGTAATATTAACCCTCAGCCTCCAGTCCTCAAGCATGTCTGTGGCCCCATTCCTGTAATAGTAACCCACATCCTCCACTCCTGAAGCATGTCCGTGGTCCCATTCCTGTAATAGTAACCCACAGCCTCCACTCCTGAAGCATGTCTGTGGCCCCATTCCTGTAATAGTAACCCACAGCCTCCACTCCTGAAGCATGTCTGTGGCCCCATTCCTTTAATAGTAACCCACAGCCTCCACTCCTGAAGCATGTCCGTGGTCCCATTCCTGTAATAGTAACCCACAGCCTCCAGTCCTCAAGCATGTCTGCAGTCCTATTCCTGTAATATTAACCCACAGCCTCCAGTCCTCAAGCATGTTTGTGGCCCCATTCCTGTAATAGTAACCCACAGCCTCCACTCCTGAAGCATGTCCGTGGTCCCATTCCTGTAATATTAACCCACAGCCTCCAGTCCTCAAGCATGTCTGTGGTCCCATTCCTGTAATATTAACCCACAGCCTCCAGTCCTCAAGCATGTCTGTGGCCCCATTCCGGTAATAGTAACCCACAGCCTCCACTCCTGAAGCATGTCCGTGGTCCCATTCCTGTAATACTAACCCACAGCCTCCAGTCCTCTAGCATGTCTGTGGCCCCATTCCTGTAATAGTAACCAACAGCCTCCACTCCTGAAGCATGTCCGTGGTCCCATTCCTGTAATAGTAACCCACAGCCTCCAGTCCTCAAGCATGTCCGTAGTCCTATTCCTGTAATATTAACCCACAGCCTTCAGTCCTCAAGCATGTCTGTGGTCCCATTCCTGTAATATTAACGCACAGCCTCCACTCCTGAAGCATGTCCATGGTCCCATTCCTGTAATAGTAACCCATAGCCTCCAGTCCTCAAGCATGTCCGTAGTCCTATTCCTGTAAAAGTAACCCACAGCCTCCACTCCTGAAGCATGTCCGTGGTCCCATTCCTGTGATATTAACCCACAGCCTCCAGTCCTCAAGCATGTCTGTGGTCCCATTCCTGTAATAGTAACCCACAGCCTCCACTCCTGAAGAATGTCTGTGGCCCCATTCCTGTAATGGTAACCCACAGCCTCCACTCCTGAAGTATGTCTGTGGCCCCATTCCTGTAATAGTAACCCACTGCCTCCACTCCTGAAGCATGTCCGTGGTCCCATTCCTGTAATAGTAACCCACAGCCTCCAGTCCTCAAGCATGTCCGTAGTCCTATTCCTGTAATATTAACCCACAGCCTCCAGTCCTCAAGCATGTCTGTGGCCCCATTCCTGTAATAGTAACCCACAGCCTCCACTCCTGAAGCATGTCCGTGGTCCCATTCCTGTAATATTAGCCCACAGCCTCCAGTCCTCAAGCATGTCTGTGGCCCCATTCCTGTAATAGTAACCCACATCCTCCACTCCTGAAGCATGTCCGTGGTCCCATTCCTGTAATATTAACCCACAGCCTCCAGTCCTCAAGCATGTCTGTGGCCCCATTCCTGTAATAGTAACCCACAGCCTCCACTCCTGAAGCATGTCTGTGGCCCCATTCCTGTAATAGTAACCCACAGCCTCCACTCCTGAAGCATGTCCATGGTCCCATTCCTGTAATAGTAACCTACAGCCTCCAGTCCTCAAGCATGTCCGTAGTCCTTTTCCTGTAATATTAACCTACAGCCTCCAGTCCTCAAGCATGTCTGTGGCCCCATTCCTGTAATAGTAACCCACAGCCTCCACTCCTGAAGCATGTCCGTGGTCCCATTCCTGTAATATTAACCAACAGCCTCCAGTCCTCAAGTATGTCTGTGGCCCCATTCCTGTAATAGTAACCCACAGCCTCCACTCCTGAAGCATGTCCGTGGTCCCATTCCTGTAATAATAACCCACAGCCTCCACTCCTGAAGCATGTCCGTGGTCCCATTCCTGTAATAGTAACCCACAGCCTCCACTCCTGAAGCATGTCCGTTGTCCCATTCCTGTAATATTAAGCCACAGCCTCCAGTCCTCAAGCATGTCTGTGGCCCCATTACTGTAATAGTAACCCACAGCCTCCACTCCTGAAGCATGTCCGTGGTCCAATTCCTGTAATAGTAACCCATAGCCTCCACTCCTGAAGCATGTCTGTGGCCCCATTCCTGTAATATTAACCCACAGCCTCCAGTCCTCAAGCATGTCTGTGGCCCCATTCCTGTAATAGTAACCCACAGCCTCTACTCCTGAAGCATGTCTGTGGTCCCATTCCTGTAATATTAACCCACAGCCTCCAGTCCTCAAGCATGTCTGTGGCCCCATTCCGGTAATAGTAACCCACAGCCTCCACTTCTGAAGCATGTCCGTGGTCCCATTCCTGTAATATAAACCCACAGCCTCCAGTCCTCAAGCATGTCTGTGGCCCCATTCCTGTAATAGTAACCCATAGCCTCCACTCCTGAAGCATGTCTGTGGCCCCATTCCTGTAATAGTAACCCACAGCCTCCACTCCTGAAGCATGTCCGTGGTCCCATTCCTGTAATAGTAACCCACAGCCTCCAGTCCTCAAGCATGTCCGTAGTCCTATTCCTGTAATATTAACCCAGAGCCTCCAGTCCTCAAGCATGTCTGTGGCCCCATTCCTGTAATAGTAACCAACAGCCTCCACTCCTGAAGCATGTCCGTGGTCCCATTCCTGTAATAATAACCCACAGCCTCCAGTCCTCAAGCATGTTTGTGGCCCCATTCCTGTAATAGTAACCCACAGCCTCCACTCCTGAAGCATGTCCGTGGTCCCATTCCTGTAATACTAACCCACAGCCTCCAGTCCTCTAGCATGTCTGTGGCCCCATTCCTGTAATAGTAACCAACAGCCTCCACTCCTGAAGCATGTCCGTGGTCCCATTCCTGTAATAGTAACCCACAGCATCCAGTCCTCAAGCATGTCCGTAGTCCTATTCCTGTAATATTAAGCCACAGCCTTCAGTCCTCAAGCATGTCTGTGGTCCCATTCCTGTAATATTAACGCACAACCTCCACTCCTGAAGCATGTCCATGGTCCCATTCCTGTAATAGTAACCCACAGCCTCCAGTCCTCAAGCATGTCCGTAATCCTATTCCTGTAAAAGTAACCCACAGCCTCCACTACTGAAGCATGTCCGTGGTCCCATTCCTGTAATATTAACCCACAGCCTCCAGTCCTCAAGCATGTCTGTGGCCCCATTCCTGTAATAGTAACCCAGAGCCTCCACTCCTGAAGCATGTCTGTGGCCCCATTCCTGTAATAGTAACCCACAGCCTCCACTCCTGAAGCATGTCCATGGTCCCATTCCTGTAATAGTAACCTACAGCCTCCAGTCCTCAAGCATGTCCGTAGTCCTTTTCCTGTAATATTAACCTACAGCCTCCAGTCCTCAAGCATGTCTGTGGCCCCATTCCTGTAATAGTAACCCACAGCCTCCACTCCTGAAGCATGTCCGTGGTCCCATTCCTGTAATATTAACCCACAGCCTCCAGTCCTCAAGTATGTCTGTGGCCCCATTCCTGTAATAGTAACCCACAGCCTCCACTCCTGAAGCATGTCCGTGGTCCCATTCCTGTAATAATAACGCACAGCCTCCACTCCTGAAGCATGTCCGTGGTCCCATTCCTGTAATAGTAACCCACAGCCTCCACTCCTGAAGCATGTCCGTGGTCCCATTCCTGTAATAGTAACCCACAGCCTCCAGTCCTCAAGCATGTCCGTAGTCCTATTCCTGTAATATTAACCCAGAGCCTCCAGTCCTCAAGCATGTCTGTGGCCCCATTCCTGTAATAGTAACCAACAGCCTCCACTCCTGAAGCATGTCCGTGGTCCCATTCCTGTAATAATAACCCACAGCCTCCAGTCCTCAAGCATGTTTGTGGCCCCATTCCTGTAATAGTAACCCACAGCCTCCACTCCTGAAGCATGTCCGTGGTCCCATTCCTGTAATACTAACCCACAGCCTCCAGTCCTCTAGCATGTCTGTGGCCCCATTCCTGTAATAGTAACCAACAGCCTCCACTCCTGAAGCATGTCCGTGGTCCCATTCCTGTAATAGTAACCCACAGCATCCAGTCCTCAAGCATGTCCGTAGTCCTATTCCTGTAATATTAAGCCACAGCCTTCAGTCCTCAAGCATGTCTGTGGTCCCATTCCTGTAATATTAACGCACAGCCTCCACTCCTGAAGCATGTCCATGGTCCCATTCCTGTAATAGTAACCCACAGCCTCCAGTCCTCAAGCATGTCCGTAATCCTATTCCTGTAAAAGTAACCCACAGCCTCCACTACTGAAGCATGTCCGTGGTCCCATTCCTGTAATATTAACCCACAGCCTCCAGTCCTCAAGCATGTCTGTGGCCCCATTCCTGTAATAGTAACCCAGAGCCTCCACTCCTGAAGCATGTCTGTGGCCCCATTCCTGTAATAGTAACCCACAGCCTCCACTCCTGAAGCATGTCCGTGGTCCCATTCCTGTAATATTAACCCACAGCCTCCAGTCCTCAAGTATGTCTGTGGCCCCATTCCTGTAATAGTAACCCACAGCCTCCACTCCTGAAGCATGTCCGTGGTCCCATTCCTGTAATAATAACGCACAGCCTCCACTCCTGAAGCATGTCCGTGGTCCCATTCCTGTAATAGTAACCCACAGCCTCCACTCCTGAAGCATGTCCGTGGTCCCATTCCTGTAATATTAACCCACAGCCTCCAGTCCTCAAGCATGTCTGTGGCCCCATTACTGTAATAGTAACCCACAGCCTCCAGTCCTGCAGCATGTCCGTGGTCCCATTCCTGTAATAGTAACCCACAGCCTCCACTCCTGAAGCATGTCTGTGGCCCCATTCCTGTAATAGTAACCCACAGCCTCCACTCCTGAAGCATGTCCGTGGTCCCATTCCTGTAATATTAACCCACAGCCTCCAGTCCTCAAACATGTCTGTGGCCCCATTACTGTAATAGTAACCCACAGCCTCCACTCCTGAAGCATGTCCGTGGTCCCATTCCTGTAATAGTAACCCACAGCCTCCACTCCTGAAGCATGTCCGTGGTCCCATTCCTGTAATAGTAACCCACAGCCTCCACTCCTGAAGCATGTCCGTGGTCCCATTCCTGTAATAGTAACCCACAGCCTCCACTCCTGAAGCATGTCCGTGGTCCCATTCCTGTAATATTAACCCACAGCCTCCAGTCCTCAAGCATGTCCGTGGCCCCATTCCTGTAATATTAACCCACAGCCTCCACTCCTGAAGCATGTCCGTGGTCCCATTCCTGTAATATTAACCCACAGCCTCCAGTCCTCAAGCATGTCTGTGGCCCCATTCCTGTAATAGTAACCCACATCCTCCACTCCTGAAGCATGTCCGTGGTCCCATTCCTGTAATATTAACCCACAGCCTCCAGTCCTCAAGCATGTCTGTGGCCCCATTCCTGTAATAGTAACCCAGAGCCTCCACTCCTGAAGCATGTCTGTGGCCCCATTCCTGTAATAGTAACCCACAGCCTCCACTCCTGAAGCATGTCCATGGTCCCATTCCTGTAATAGTAACCTACAGCCTCCAGTCCTCAAGCATGTCCGTAGTCCTTTTCCTGTAATATTAACCTACAGCCTCCAGTCCTCAAGCATGTCTGTGGCCCCATTCCTGTAATAGTAACCCACAGCCTCCACTCCTGAAGCATGTCCGTGGTCCCATTCCTGTAATATTAACCCACAGCCTCCAGTCCTCAAGTATGTCTGTGGCCCCATTCCTGTAATAGTAACCCACAGCATCCACTCCTGAATCATGTCCGTGGTCCCATTCCTGTAATAATAACGCACAGCCTCCACTCCTGAAGCATGTCCGTGGTCCCATTCCTGTAATAGTAACCCACAGCCTCCACTCCTGAAGCATGTCCGTGGTCCCATTCCTGTAATATTAACCCACAGCCTCCAGTCCTCAAGCATGTCTGTGGCCCCATTACTGTAATAGTAACCCACAGCCTCCAGTCCTGCAGCATGTCCGTGGTCCCATTCATGTAATAGTAACCCACAGCCTCCACTCCTGAAGCATGTCTGTGGCCCCATTCCTGTAATAGTAACCCACAGCCTCCACTCCTGAAGCATGTCCGTGGTCCCATTCCTGTAATATTAACCCACAGCCTCCAGTCCTCAAACATGTCTGTGGCCCCATTACTGTAATAGTAACCCACAGCCTCCACTCCTGAAGCATGTCCGTGGTCCCATTCCTGTAATAGTAACCCACAGCCTCCACTCCTGAAACATGTCCGTGGTCCCATTCCTGTAAAAGTAACCCACAGCCTCCACTCCTGAAGCATGTCCGTGGTCCCATTCCTGTAATAGTAACCCACAGCCTCCACTCCTGAAGCATGTCCGTGGTCCCATTCCTGTAATATTAACCCACAGCCTCCAGTCCTCAAGCATGTCCGTGGCCCCATTCCTGTAATAGTAACCCACAGCCTCCACTCCTGAAGCATGTCCATGGTCCCATTCCTGTAATATTAACCCACAGCCTCCAGTCCTGAAGCATGTCTGTGGCCCCATTCCTGTAATAGTAACCCACAGCCTCCACTCCTGAAGCATGTCCGTGGTCCCATTTCTGTAATAGTAACACACAGCCTCCACTCCTGAAGCATGTCTGTGGCCCCATTCCTGTAATATTAACCGACAGCCTCCAGTCCTGAAGCATGTCTGTGGCCCCATTCCTGTAATAGTAACCCACAGCCTCCACTCCTGAAGCATGTCTGTGGCCCCATTCCTGTAATAGTAACCCACAGCCTTCACTCCTGAAGCATGTCCGTGGTCCCATTCCTGTAATAGTAACCCACAGCCTTCAGTCCTCAAGCATGTCCGTAGTCCTATTCCTGTAATATTAACCCACAGACTCCAGTCCTCAAGCATGTCTGTGGTCCCATTCCTGTAATATTAACCTACAGCCTCCACTCCTGAAGCATGTCCGTGGTCCCATTCCTGTAATAGTAACCCACAGCCTCCAGTCCTCAAGCATGTCCGTAGTCCTATTCCTGTAATAGTAACCCACAGCCTCCACTACTGAAGCATGTCCGTGGTCCCATTCCTGTAATATTAACCCACAGCCTCCAGTCCTCAAGCATGTCTGTGGCCCCATTCCTGTAATAGTAACCCACATCCTCCACCCCTGAAGCATGTCTGTGGTCCCATTCCTGTAATAGTAACCCACAGCCTCCACTCCTGAAGCATGTCTGTGGCCCCATTCCTGTAATAGTAACCCACAGCCTCCACTCCTGAAGCATGTCTGTGGCCCCATTCCTGTAATAGTAACCCACAGCCTCCACTCCTGAAGCATGTTCGTGGTCCCATTCCTGTAATAGTAACCCACAGCCTCCAGTCCTCAAGCATGTCCGTAGTCCTATTCCTGTAATATTAACCCACAGCCTCCAGTCCTCAAGCATGTCTGTGGCCCCATTCCTGTTATAGTAACCCACAGCCTCCACTCCTGAAGCATGTCCGTGGTCCCATTCCTGTAATATTAACCCACAGCCTCCAGTCCTCAAGCATGTCTGTGGCCCCATTCCTGTAATAGTAACCCACAGCCTCTACTCCTGAAGCATGTCTGTGGTCCCATTCCTGTAATATTAACCCCCAGCCTCCAGTCCTCAAGCATGTCTGTGGCCCCATTCCGGTAATAGTAACCCACAGCCTCCACTTCTGAAGCATGTCCGTGGTCCCATTCCTGTAATATAAACCCACAGCCTCCAGTCCTCAAGCATGTCTGTGGCCCCATTCCTGTAATAATAACCCACAGCCTCCACTCCTGAAGCATGTCTGTGGCCCCATTCCTGTAATAGTAACCCACAGCCTCCACTCCTGAAGCATGTCCGTGGTCCCATTCCTGTAATAGTAACCCACAGCCTCCAGTCCTCAAGCATGTCCGTAGTCCTATTCCTGTAATATTAACCCAGAGCCTCCAGTCCTCAAGCATGTCTGTGGCCCCATTCCTGTAATAGTAACCCACAGCCTCCACTCCTGAAGCATGTCCGTGGTCCCATTCCTGTAATATTAACCCACAGCCTCCAGTCCTCAAGCATGTTTGTGGCCCCATTCCTGTAATAGTAACCCACAGCCTCCACTCCTGAAGCATGTCCGTGGTCCCATTCCTGTAATATTAACCCACAGCCTCCAGTCCTCAAACATGTCTGTGGCCCCATTCCTGTAATAGTAACCCACAGCCTCCACTCCTGAAGCATGTCCGTGGTCCCATTCCTGTAATATTAACCCACAGCCTCCAGTCCTCAAGCATGTCTGTGGCCCCATTCCTGTAATAGTAACCCACAGCCTCTACTCCTGAAGCATGTCGGTGGTCCCATTCCTGTAATATTAACCCACAGCCTCCAGTCCTCAAGCATGTCTATGGCCCCATTCCTGTAATAGTAACCCACAGCCTCCACTCCTGAAGCATGTCCGTGGTTCCATTCCTGTAATATTAACCCACAGCCTCCAGTCCTCAAGCATGTCTGTGGCCCCATTCCTGTAATAGTAACCCACAGCCTCCACTCCTGAAGCATGTCCGTGGTCCAATTCCTGTAATAGTAACCCATAGCCTCCACTCCTGAAGCATGTCTGTGGCCCCATTCCTGTAATATTAACCCACAGCCTCCAGTCCTCAAGCATGTCTGTGGCCCCATTCCTGTAATAGTAACCCACAGCCTCCACTCCTGAAGCATGTCCGTGGTCCCATTCCTGTAATAGTAACACACAGCCTCCACTCCTGAAGCATGTCCGTGGTCCCATTCCTGTAATAGTAACCCACATCCTCCACTCCTGAAGCATGTCTGTGGTCCCATTCCTGTAATAGTAACCCACAGCCTCCACTCCTGAAGCATGTCTGTGGCCCAATTCCTGTAATAGTAACCCACAGCCTCCACTCCTGAGGCATGTCCTTGGTCCCATTCCTGTAATAGTAACCCAAAGCCTCCAGTCCTCAAGCATGTCCGTAGTCCTATTCCTGTAATATTAACCCACAGCCTCCAGTCCTCAAGCATATCTGTGGCCCCATTCCTGTAATAGTAACCCACAGCCTCCACTCCTGAAGCATGTCTGTGGTCCCATTCCTGTAATATTAACCCTCAGCCTCCAGTCCTCAAGCATGTCTGTGGCCCCATTCCTGTAATAGTAACCCACATCCTCCACTCCTGAAGCATGTCCGTGGTCCCATTCCTGTAATATTAACCCTCAGCCTCCAGTCCTCAAGCATGTCTGTGGCCCCATTCCTGTAATAGTAACCCACAGCCTCCACTCCTGAAGCATGTCCGTGGTCCCATTCCTGTAATATTAACCCACAGCCTCCAGTCCTCAAGCATGTCTGTGGCCCCATTCCTGTAATAGTAACCCACAGCCTCCACTCCTGAAGCATGTCCGTGGTCCCATTCCTGTAATATTAACCCACAGCCTCCAGTCCTCAAACATGTCTGTGGCCCCATTCCTGTAATAGTAACCCACAGCCTCCACTCCTGAAGCATGTCCGTGGTCCCATTCCTGTAATATTAACCCACAGCCTCCAGTCCTCAAGCATGTCTGTGGCCCCATTCCTGTAATAGTACCCCACAGCCTCCACTCCTGAAGCATGTCGGTGGTCCCATTCCTGTAATATTAACCCACAGCCTCCAGTCCTCAAGCATGTCTATGGCCCCATTCCTGTAATAGTAACCCACAGCCTCCACTCCTGAAGCATGTCCGTGGTTCCATTCCTGTAATATTAACCCACAGCCTCCAGTCCTCAAGCATGTCTGTGGCCCCATTCCTGTAATAGTAACCCACAGCCTCCACTCCTGAAGCATGTCCGTGGTCCAATTCCTGTAATAGTAACCCATAGCCTCCACTCCTGAAGCATGTCTGTGGCCCCATTCCTGTAATATTAACCCACAGCCTCCAGTCCTCAAGCATGTCTGTGGCCCCATTCCTGTAATAGTAACCCACAGCCTCCACTCCTGAAGCATGTCCGTGGTCCCATTCCTGTAATAGTAACACACAGCCTCCACTCCTGAAGCATGTCCGTGGTCCCATTCCTGTAATAGTAACCCACATCCTCCACTCCTGAAGCATGTCTGTGGTCCCATTCCTGTAATAGTAACCCACAGCCTCCACTCCTGAAGCATGTCTGTGGCCCAATTCCTGTAATAGTAACCCACAGCATCCACTCCTGAGGCATGTCCTTGGTCCCATTCCTGTAATAGTAACCCAAAGCCTCCAGTCCTCAAGCATGTCCGTAGTCCTATTCCTGTAATATTAACCCACAGCCTCCAGTCCTCAAGCATATCTGTGGCCCCATTCCTGTAATAGTAACCCACAGCCTCCACTCCTGAAGCATGTCCGTGGTCCCATTCCTGTAATATTAACCCTCAGCCTCCAGTCCTCAAGCATGTCTGTGGCCCCATTCCTGTAATAGCAACCCACATCCTCCACTCCTGAAGCATGTCCGTGGTCCCATTCCTGTAATAGTAACCCACAGCCTCCACTCCTGAAGCATGTCTGTGGCCCCATTCCTGTAATAGTAACCCACAGCCTCCACTCCTGAAGCATGTCTGTGGCCCCATTCCTTTAATAGTAACCCACAGCCTCCACTCCTGAAGCATGTCCGTGGTCCCATTCCTGTAATAGTAACCCACAGCCTCCAGTCCTCAAGCATGTCTGCAGTCCTATTCCTGTAATATTAACCCACAGCCTCCAGTCCTCAAGCATGTTTGTGGCCCCATTCCTGTAATAGTAACCCACAGCCTCCACTCCTGAAGCATGTCCGTGGTCCCATTCATGTAATATTAACCCACAGCCTCCAGTCCTCAAGCATGTCTGTGGTCCCATTCCTGTAATATTAACCCACAGCCTCCAGTCCTCAAGCATGTCTGTGGCCCCATTCCGGTAATAGTAACCCACAGCCTCCACTCCTGAAGCATGTCCGTGGTCCCATTCCTGTAATACTAACCCACAGCCTCCAGTCCTCTAGCATGTCTGTGGCCCCATTCCTGTAATAGTAACCAACAGCCTCCACTCCTGAAGCATGTCCGTGGTCCCATTCCTGTAATAGTAACCCACAGCCTCCAGTCCTCAAGCATGTCCATAGTCCTATTCCTGTAATATTAACCCACAGCCTTCAGTCCTCAAGCATGTCTGTGGTCCCATTCCTGTAATATTAACGCACAGCCTCCACTCCTGAAGCATGTCCATGGTCCCATTCCTGTAATAGTAACCCACAGCCTCCAGTCCTCAAGCATGTTCGTAGTCCTATTCCTGTAAAAGTAACCCACAGCCTCCACTCCTGAAGCATGTCCGTGGTCCCATTCCTGTGATATTAACCCACAGCCTCCAGTCCTCAAGCATGTCTGTGGTCCCATTCCTGTAATAGTAACCCACAGCCTCCACTCCTGAAGAATGTCTGTGGCCCCATTCCTGTAATGGTAACCCACAGCCTCCACTCCTGAAGTATGTCTGTGGCCCCATTCCTGTAATAGTAACCCACTGCCTCCACTCCTGAAGCATGTCCGTGGTCCCATTCCTGTAATAGTAACCCACAGCCTCCAGTCCTCAAGCATGTCCGTAGTCCTATTCCTGTAATATTAACCCACAGCCTCCAGTCCTCAAGCATGTCTGTGGCCCCATTCCTGTAATAGTAACCCACAGCCTCCACTCCTGAAGCATGTCCGTGGTCCCATTCCTGTAATATTAACCCACAGCCTCCAGTCCTCAAGCATGTCTGTGGCCCCATTCCTGTAATAGTAACCCACATCCTCCACTCCTGAAGCATGTCCGTGGTCCCATTCCTGTAATATTAACCCACAGCCTCCAGTCCTCAAGCATGTCTGTGGCCCCATTCCTGTAATAGTAACCCACAGCCTCCACTCCTGAAGCATGTCTGTGGCCCCATTCCTGTAATAGTAACCCACAGCCTCCACTCCTGAAGCATGTCCATGGTCCCATTCCTGTAATAGTAACCTACAGCCTCCAGTCCTCAAGCATGTCCGTAGTCCTTTTCCTGTAATATTAACCTACAGCCTCCAGTCCTCAAGCATGTCTGTGGCCCCATTCCTGTAATAGTAACCCACAGCCTCCACTCCTGAAGCATGTCCGTGGTCCCATTCCTGTAATATTAACCCACAGCCTCCAGTCCTCAAGTATGTCTGTGGCCCCATTCCTGTAATAGTAACCCACAGCCTCCACTCCTGAAGCATGTCCGTGGTCCCATTCCTGTAATAATAACCCACAGCCTCCACTCCTGAAGCATGTCCGTGGTCCCATTCCTGTAATAGTAACCCACAGCCTCCACTCCTGAAGCATGTCCGTGGTCCCATTCCTGTAATATTAAGCCACAGCCTCCAGTCCTCAAGCATGTCTGTGGCCCCATTACTGTAATAGTAACCCACAGCCTCCAGTCCTGCAGCATGTCCGTGGTCCCATTCCTGTAATAGTAACCCACAGCCTCCACTCCTGAAGCATGTCCGTGGCCCCATTCCTGTAATAGTAACCCACAGCCTCCACTCCTGAAGCATGTCCGTGGTCCCATTCCTGTAATATTAACCCACAGCCTCCAGTCCTCAAACATGTCTGTGGCCCCATTACTGTAATAGTAACCCACAGCCTCCACTCCTGAAGCATGTCCGTGGTCCCATTCCTGTAATATTAACCCACAGCCTCCAGTCCTCAAGCATGTCTGTGGCCCCATTCCTGTAATAGTAACCCACATCCTCCACTCCTGAAGCATGTCCGTGGTCCCATTCCTGTAATATTAACCCACAGCCTCCAGTCCTCAAGCATGTCTGTGGCCCCATTCCTGTAATAGTAACCCACAGCCTCCACTCCTGAAGCATGTCCGTGGTCCCATTCCTGTAATAGTAACCCACAGCCTCCATTCCTGAAGCATGTCCGTGGTCCCATTCCTGTAATAGTAACCCACAGCCTCCACTCCTGAAGCATGTCCGTGGTCCCATTCCTGTAATAGTAACCCACAGCCTCCACTCCTGAAGCATGTCCGGGGTCCCATTCCTGTAATATTAACCCACAGCCTCCAGTCCTCAAGCATGTCCGTGGCTCCATTCCTGTAATAGTAACCCACAGCCTCCACTCCTGAAGCATGTCCGTGGTCCCATTCCTGTAATATTAACCCACAGCCTCCAGTCCTGAAGCATGTCTGTGGCCCCATTCCTGTAATAGTAACCCACAGCCTCCACTCCTGAAGCATGTCCGTGGTCCCATTCCTGTAATAGTAACACACAGCCTCCACTCCTGAAGCATGTCTGTGGCCCCATTCCTGTAATATTAACCGACAGCCTCCACTCCTGAAGCATGTCTGTGGCCCCATTCCTGTAATAGTAACCCACAGCCTCCACTCCTGAAGCATGTCTGTGGCCCCATTCCTGTAATAGTAACCCACAGCCTTCAGTCCTCAAGCATGTCCGTAGTCCTATTCCTGTAATATTAACCCACAGCCTCCAGTCCTCAAGCATGTCTGTGGTCCCATTCCTGTAATATTAACCCACAGCCTCCACTCCTGAAGCATGTCCGCGGTCCCATTCCTGTAATAGTAACCCACAGCCTCCAGTCCTCAAGCATGTCCGTAGTCCTATTCCTGTAATAGTAACCCACAGCCTCCACTACTGAAGCATGTCCGTGGTCCCATTCCTGTAATATTAACCCACAGCCTCCAGTCCTCAAGCATGTCTGTGGCCCCATTCCTGTAATAGTAACCCACATCCTCCACTCCTGAAGCATGTCTGTGGTCCCATTCCTGTAATAGTAACCCACAGCCTCCACTCCTGAAGCATGTCTGTGGCCCCATTCCTGTAATATTAACCCACTGCCTCCACTCCTGAAGCATGTCTGTGGCCCCATTCCTGTAATAGTAACCCACAGCCTCCACTCCTGAAGCATGTTTGTGGTCCCATTCCTGTCATAGTAACCCACAGCCTCCAGTCCTCGAGCATGTCCGTAGTCCTATTCCTGTAATATTAACCGACAGCCTCCAGTCCTCAAGCATGTCTGTGGCCCCATTCCTGTAATAGTAACCCACAGCCTCCACTCCTGAAGCATGTCTGTGGTCCCATTCCTGTAATATTAACCCACAGCCTCCAGTCCTCAAGCATGTCTATGGCCCCATTCCGGTAACAGTAACCCACAGCCTCCACTTCTGAAGCATGTCCGTGGTCCCATTCCTGTAATATTAACCCACAGCCTCCAGTCCTCAAGCATGTCTGTGGCCCCATTCCTGTAATAGTAACCCACAGCCTCCACTCCTGAAGCATGTCTGTGGCCCCATTCCTGTAATAGTAACCCACAGCCTCCACTCCTGAAGCATGTCCGTGGTCCCATTCCTGTAATAGTAACCCACAGCCTCCAGTCCTCAAGCATGTCCGTAGTCCTATTCCTGTAATATTAACCCAGAGCCTCCAGTCCTCAAGCATGTCTGTGGCCCCATTCCTGTAATAGTAACCCACAGCCTCCACTCCTGAAGCATGTCCGTGGTCCCATTCCTGTAATATTAACCCACAGCCTCCAGTCCTCAAGCATGTCTGTGGCCCCATTCCTGTAATAGTAACCCACAGCCTCCACTCCTGAAGCATGTCCGTGGTCCCATTCCTGTAATATTAACCCACAGCCTCCAGTCCTCAAACATGTCTGTGGCCCCATTCCTGTAATAGTAACCCACAGCCTCCACTCCTGAAGCATGTCCGTGGTCCCATTCCTGTAATATTAACCCACAGCCTCCAGTCCTCAAGCATGTCTGTGGCCCCATTCCTGTAATAGTAACCCACAGCCTCCACTCCTGAAGCATGTCCGTGGTCCCATTCCTGTAATATTAAACCACAGCCTCCAGTCCTCAAGCATGTCTATGGCCCCATTCCTGTAATAGTAACCCACAGCCTCCACTCCTGAAGCATGTCCGTGGTCCCTTTCCTGTAATATTAACCCACAGCCTCCAGTCCTCAAGCATGTCTGTGGCCCCATTCCTGTAATAGTAACCCACAGCCTCCACTCCTGAAGCATGTCCGTGGTCCAATTCCTGTAATAGTAACCCATAGCCTCCACTCCTGAAGCATGTCTGTGGCCCCATTCCTGTAATAGTAACCCACAGCCTCCACTCCTCAAGCATGTCTGTGGCCCTATTCCTGTAATAGTAACCCACAGCCTCCACTCCTGAAGCATGTCTGTGACCCCATTCCTGTAATAGTAACCCACAGCCTCCAGTCCTCAAGCATGTCCGTAGTCCCATTCCTGTAATATTAACCCACAGCCTCCAGTCCTCAAGCATGTCTGTGGCCCCATTCCTGTAATAGTAACCCACAGCCTCCACTCCTGAAGCATGTCCGTGGTCCCATTCCTGTAATATTAACCCACAGCCTCCAGTCCTCAAGCATGTCTGTGGCCCCATTCCTGTAAAAGTAACCCACATCCTCCACTCCTGAAGCATGTCCGTGGTCCCATTCCTGTAATAGTAACCCACAGCCTCCACTCCTGAAGCATGTCTGTGGCCCCATTCCTGTAATAGTAACCCACAGCCTCCACTCCTGAAGCATGTCTGTGGCCCCATTCCTGTAATAGTAACCCACAGCCTCCACTCCTGAAGCATGTCCGTGGTCCCATTCCTGTAATAGTAACCCACAGCCTCCAGTCCTCAAGCATGTCCGCAGTCCTATTCCTGTAATATTAACCCACAGCCTCCAGTCCTCAAGCATGTTTGTGGCCCCATTCCTGTAATAGTAACCCACAGCCTCCACTCCTGAAGCATGTCCGTGGTCCCATTCCTGTAATATTAACCCACAGCCTCCAGTCCTCAAGCATGTCTGTGGCCCCATTCCTGTAATAGTAACCCACATCCTCCACTCCTGAAGCATGTCCGTGGTCCCATTCCTGTAATATTAACCCACAGCCTCCAGTCCTCAAGCATGTCTGTGGTCCCATTCCTGTAATATTAACCCACAGCCTCCAGTCCTCAAGCATGTCTGTGGCCCCATTCCGGTAATAGTAACCCACAGCCTCCACTCCTGAAGCATGTCCGTGGTCCCATTCCTGTAATACTAACCCACAGCCTCTAGTCCTCTAGCATGTCTGTGGCCCCATTCCTGTAATAGTAACCAACAGCCTCCACTCCTGAAGCATGTCTGTAGTCCCATTCCTGTAATATTAACCCACAGCCTCCAGTCCTCAAACATGTCTGTGGCCCCATTCCTGTAATAGTAACCCACAGCCTCCACTCCTGAAGCATGTCCGTGGTCCAATTCCTGTAATAGTAACCCATAGCCTCCACTCCTGAAGCATATCTGTGGCCCCATTCCTGTAATAGTAACCCACAGCCTCCACTCCTCAAGCATGTCTGTGGCCCCATTCCTGTAATAGTAACCCACAGCCTCCACTCCTGAAGCATGTCCGTGACCCCATTCCTGTAATAGTAACCCACAGCCTCCAGTCCTCAAGCATGTCCGTAGTCCTATTCCTGTAATATTAACCCACAGCCTCCAGTCCTCAAGCATGTCTGTGGCACCATTCCTGTAATAGTAACCCACAGCCTCCACTCCTGAAGCATGTCCGTGACCCCATTCCTGTAATAGTAACCCACAGCCTCCACTCCTGAAGCATGTCTGTGGTCCCATTCCTGTAATATTAACCCACAGCCTCCAGTCCTCAAACATGTCTGTGGCCCCATTCCTGTAATAGTAACCCACAGCCTCCACTCCTGAAGCATGTCCGTGGTCCCATTCCTGTAATATTAACCCACAGCCTCCAGTCCTCAAGCATGTCTGTTGCCCCATTACTGGAATAGTAACCCACAGCCTCCACTCCTGAAGCATGTCCGTGGTCCCATTCCTGTAATATTAACCCACAGCCTCCACTCCTGAAGCATGTCTATGGCCCCATTCCTGTAATAGTAACCCACAGCCTCCACTCCTGAAGCATGTCCGTGGTCCCATTCCTGTAATATTAACCCACAGCCTCCACTCCTGAAGCATGTCCGTGGTCCCATTCCTGTAATAGTAACCCACAGCCTCCACTCCTGAAGCATGTCTGTGGCCCCATTCCTGTAATAGTAACCCACAGCCTCCACTCCTGAAGCATGTCTGTGGCCCCATTCCTGTAATAGTAACCCACAGCCTCCACTCCTGAAGCATGTCCGTGGTCCCATTCCTGTAATAGTAACCCACAGCCTCCAGTCCTCAAGCATGTCCGCAGTCCTATTCCTGTAATATTAATCCACAGCCTCCAGTCCTCAAGCATGTTTGTGGCCCCATTCCTGTAATAGTAACCCACAGCCTCCACACCTGAAGCATGTCCGTGGTCCCATTCCTGTAATATTAACCCACAGCCTCCAGTCCTCAAGCATGTCTGTGGCCCCATTCCTGTAATAGTAACCCACATCCTCCACTCCTGAAGCATGTCCGTGGTCCCATTCCTGTAATATTAACCCACAGCCTCCAGTCCTCAAGCATGTCTGTGGTCCCATTCCTGTAATATTAACCCACAGCCTCCAGTCCTCAAGCATGTCTGTGGCCCCATTCCGGTAATAGTAACCCACAGCCTCCACTCCTGAAGCATGTCCGCGGTCCCATTCCTGTAATACTAACCCACAGCCTCCAGTCCTCTAGCATGTCTGTGGCCCCATTCCTGTAATAGTAACCAACAGCCTCCACTCCTGAAGCATGTCCGTGGTCCCATTCCTGTAATAGTAACCCACAGCCTCCAGTCCTCAAGCATGTCCGTAGTCCTATTCCTGTAATATTAACCCACAGCCTTCAGTCCTCAAGCATGTCTGTGGTCCCATTCCTGTAATATTAACGCATAGCCTCCACTCCTGAAGCATGTCCATGGTCCCATTCCTGTAATGGTAACCCACAGCCTCCAGTCCTCAAGCATGTCCGTAGTCCTATTCCTGTAAAAGTAACCCACAGCCTCCACTCCTGAAGCATGTCTGTGGTCCCATTCCTGTAATATTAACCCACAGCCTCCAGTCCTCAAGCATGTCTTTGGTCCCATTCCTGTAATAGTAACCCACAGCCTCCACTCCTGAAGCATGTCTGTGGCCCCATTCCTGTAATGGTAACCCACAGCCTCCACTCCTGAAGTATGTCTGTGGCCCCATTCCTGTAATAGTAACCCACTGCCTCCACTCCTGAAGCATGTCCGTGGTCCCATTCCTGTAATAGTAACCCACAGCCTCCAGTCCTCAAGCATGTCCGTAGTCCTATTCCTGTAATATTAACCCACAGCCTCCAGTCCTCAAGCATGTCCGTGGTCCCATTCCTGTAATAGTAACCCACAGCCTCCACTCCTGAAGCATGTCCGTGGTCCCATTCCTGTAATAGTAACCCACAGCCTCCACTCCTGAAGCATGTCCGGGGTCCCATTCCTGTAATAGTAACCCACAGCCTCCACTCCTGAAGCATGTCCGTGGTCCCATTCCTGTAATATTAACCCACAGCCTCCAGTCCTGAAGCATGTCTGTGGCCCCATTCCTGTAATAGTAACCCACAGCCTCCACTCCTGAAGCATGTCCGTGGTCCCATTCCTGTAATAGTAACACACAGCCTCCACTCCTGAAGCATGTCTGTGGCCCCATTCCTGTAATATTAACCGACAGCCTCCACTCCTGAAGCATGTCTGTGGCCCCATTCCTGTAATAGTAACCCATAGCCTCCACTCCTGAAGCATGTCTGTGGCCCCATTCCTGTAATAGTAACCCACAGCCTTCAGTCCTCAAGCATGTCCGTAGTCCTATTCCTGTAATATTAACCCACAGCCTCCAGTCCTCAAGCATGTCTGTGGTCCCATTCCTGTAATATTAACCCACAGCCTCCACTCCTGAAGCATGTCCGTGGTCCCATTCCTGTAATAGTAACCCACAGCCTCCAGTCCTCAAGCATGTCCGTAGTCCTATTCCTGTAATAGTAACCCACAGCCTCCACTACTGAAGCATGTCCGTGGTCCCATTCCTGTAATATTAACCCACAGCCTCCAGTCCTCAAGCATGTCTGTGGCCCCATTCCTGTAATAGTAACCCACATCCTCCACTCCTGAAGCATGTCTGTGGTCCCATTCCTGTAATAGTAACCCACAGCCTCCACTCCGGAAGCATGTCTGTGGCCCCATTCCTGTAATATTAACCCACTGCCTCCACTCCTGAAGCATGTCTGTGGCCCCATTCCTGTAATAGTAACCCACTGCCTCCACTCCTGAAGCATGTCCGTGGTCCCATTCCTGTAATAGTAACCCACAGCCTCCAGTCCTCAAGCATGTCCGTAGTCCTATTCCTGTAATATTAACCCACAGCCTCCAGTCCTCAAGCATGTCCGTGGTCCCATTCCTGTAATAGTAACCCACAGCCTCCACTCCTGAAGCATGTCCGTGGTCCCATTCCTGTAATAGTAACCCACAGCCTCCACTCCTGAAGCATGTCCGGGGTCCCATTCCTGTAATAGTAACCCACAGCCTCCACTCCTGAAGCATGTCCGTGGTCCCATTCCTGTAATATTAACCCACAGCCTCCAGTCCTGAAGCATGTCTGTGGCCCCATTCCTGTAATAGTAACCCACAGCCTCCACTCCTGAAGCATGTCCGTGGTCCCATTCCTGTAATAGTAACACACAGCCTCCACTCCTGAAGCATGTCTGTGGCCCCATTCCTGTAATATTAACCGACAGCCTCCACTCCTGAAGCATGTCTGTGGCCCCATTCCTGTAATAGTAACCCACAGCCTCCACTCCTGAAGCATGTCTGTGGCCCCATTCCTGTAATAGTAACCCACAGCCTTCAGTCCTCAAGCATGTCCGTAGTCCTATTCCTGTAATATTAACCCACAGCCTCCAGTCCTCAAGCATGTCTGTGGTCCCATTCCTGTAATATTAACCCACAGCCTCCACTCCTGAAGCATGTCCGTGGTCCCATTCCTGTAATAGTAACCCACAGCCTCCAGTCCTCAAGCATGTCCGTAGTCCTATTCCTGTAATAGTAACCCACAGCCTCCACTACTGAAGCATGTCCGTGGTCCCATTCCTGTAATATTAACCCACAGCCTCCAGTCCTCAAGCATGTCTGTGGCCCCATTCCTGTAATAGTAACCCACATCCTCCACGCCTGAAGCATGTCTGTGGTCCCATTCCTGTAATAGTAACCCACAGCCTCCACTCCTGAAGCATGTCTGTGGCCCCATTCCTGTAATATTAACCCACTGCCTCCACTCCTGAAGCATGTCTGTGGCCCCATTCCTGTAATAGTAACCCACAGCCTCCACTCCGGAAGCATGTCCGTGGTCCCATTCCTGTCATAGTAACCCACAGCCTCCAGTCCTCGAGCATGTCTGTAGTCCTATTCCTGTAATATTAACCCACAGCCTCCAGTCCTCAAGCATGTCTGTGGCCCCATTCCTGTAATAGTAACCCACAGCCTCCACTCCTGAAGCATGTCTGTGGTCCCATTCCTGTAATATTAGCCCACAGCCTCCAGTCCTCAAGCATGTCTATGGCCCCATTCCGGTAACAGTAACCCACAGCCTTCACTTCTGAAGCATGTCCGTGGTCCCATTCCTGTAATATTAACCCACAGCCTCCAGTCCTCAAGCATGTCTGTGGCCCCATTCCTGTAATAGTAACCCACAGCCTCCACTCCTGAAGCATGTCTGTGGCCCCATTCCTGTAATAGTAACCCACATCCTCCACTCCTGAAGCATGTCTGTGGTCCCATTCCTGTAATAGTAACCCACAGCCTCCACTCCTGAAGCATGTCTGTGGCCCCATTCCTGTAATAGTAACCCACAGCCTCCACTCCTGAAGCATGTTTGTGGTCCCATTCCTGTCATAGTAACCCACAGCCTCCAGTCCTCGAGCATGTCCGTAGTCCTATTCCTGTAATATTAACCGACAGCCTCCAGTCCTCAAGCATGTCTGTGGCCCCATTCCTGTAATAGTAACCCACAGCCTCCACTCCTGAAGCATGTCTGTGGTCCCATTCCTGTAATATTAACCCACAGCCTCCAGTCCTCAAGCATGTCTATGGCCCCATTCCGGTAACAGTAACCCACAGCCTCCACTTCTGAAGCATGTCCGTGGTCCCATTCCTGTAATATTAACCCACAGCCTCCAGTCCTCAAGCATGTCTGTGGCCCCATTCCTGTAATAGTAACCCACAGCCTCCACTCCTGAAGCATGTCTGTGGCCCCATTCCTGTAATAGTAACCCACAGCCTCCACTCCTGAAGCATGTCCGTGGTCCCATTCCTGTAATAGTAACCCACAGCCTCCAGTCCTCAAGCATGTCCGTAGTACTATTCCTGTAATATTAACCCAGAGCCTCCAGTCCTCAAGCATGTCTGTGGCCCCATTCCTGTAATAGTAACCCACAGCCTCCACTCCTGAAGCATGTCCGTGGTCCCATTCCTGTAATATTAACCCACAGCCTCCAGTCCTCAAGCATGTCTGTGGCCCCATTCCTGTAATAGTAACCCACAGCCTCCACTCCTGAAGCATGTCCGTGGTCCCATTCCTGTAATATTAACCCACAGCCTCCAGTCCTCAAACATGTCTGTGGCCCCATTCCTGTAATAGTAACCCACAGCCTCCACTCCTGAAGCATGTCCGTGGTCCCATTCCTGTAATATTAACCCACAGCCTCCAGTCCTCAAGCATGTCTGTGGCCCCATTCCTGTAATAGTAACCCACAGCCTCCACTCCTGAAGCATGTCCGTGGTCCCATTCCTGTAATATTAAACCACAGCCTCCAGTCCTCAAGCATGTCTATGGCCCCATTCCTGTAATAGTAACCCACAGCCTCCACTCCTGAAGCATGTCCGTGGTCCCTTTCCTGTAATATTAACCCACAGCCTCCAGTCCTCAAGCATGTCTGTGGCCCCATTCCTGTAATAGTAACCCACAGCCTCCACTCCTGAAGCATGTCCGTGGTCCAATTCCTGTAATAGTAACCCATAGCCTCCACTCCTGAAGCATGTCTGTGGCCCCATTCCTGTAATAGTAACCCACAGCCTCCACTCCTCAAGCATGTCTGTGGCCCTATTCCTGTAATAGTAACCCACAGCCTCCACTCCTGAAGCATGTCTGTGACCCCATTCCTGTAATAGTAACCCACAGCCTCCAGTCCTCAAGCATGTCCGTAGTCCCATTCCTGTAATATTAACCCACAGCCTCCAGTCCTCAAGCATGTCTGTGGCCCCATTCCTGTAATAGTAACCCACAGCCTCCACTCCTGAAGCATGTCCGTGGTCCCATTCCTGTAATATTAACCCACAGCCTCCAGTCCTCAAGCATGTCTGTGGCCCCATTCCTGTAAAAGTAACCCACATCCTCCACTCCTGAAGCATGTCCGTGGTCCCATTCCTGTAATAGTAACCCACAGCCTCCACTCCTGAAGCATGTCTGTGGCCCCATTCCTGTAATAGTAACCCACAGCCTCCACTCCTGAAGCATGTCTGTGGCCCCATTCCTGTAATAGTAACCCACAGCCTCCACTCCTGAAGCATGTCTGTGGTCCCATTCCTGTAATAGTAACCCACAGCCTCCAGTCCTCAAGCATGTCCGCAGTCCTATTCCTGTAATATTAACCCACAGCCTCCAGTCCTCAAGCATGTTTGTGGCCCCATTCCTGTAATAGTAACCCACAGCCTCCACTCCTGAAGCATGTCCGTGGTCCCATTCCTGTAATATTAACCCACAGCCTCCAGTCCTCAATCATGTCTGTGGCCCCATTGCTGTAATAGTAACCCACATCCTCCACTCCTGAAGCATGTCCGTGGTCCCATTCCTGTAATATTAACCCACAGCCTCTAGTCCTCAAGCATGTCTGTGGTCCCATTCCTGTAATATTAACCCACAGCCTCCAGTCCTCAAGCATGTCTGTGGCCCCATTCCGGTAATAGTAACCCACAGCCTCCACTCCTGAAGCATGTCCGTGGTCCCATTCCTGTAATACTAACCCACAGCCTCTAGTCCTCTAGCATGTCTGTGGCCCCATTCCTGTAATAGTAACCAACAGCCTCCACTCCTGAAGCATGTCTGTAGTCCCATTCCTGTAATATTAACCCACAGCCTCCAGTCCTCAAACATGTCTGTGGCCCCATTCCTGTAATAGTAACCCACAGCCTCCACTCCTGAAGCATGTCCGTGGTCCAATTCCTGTAATAGTAACCCATAGCCTCCACTCCTGAAGCATATCTGTGGCCCCATTCCTGTAATAGTAACCCACAGCCTCCACTCCTCAAGCATGTCTGTGGCCCCATTCCTGTAATAGTAACCCACAGCCTCCACTCCTGAAGCATGTCCGTGACCCCATTCCTGTAATAGTAACCCACAGCCTCCAGTCCTCAAGCATGTCCGTAGTCCTATTCCTGTAATATTAACCCACAGCCTCCAGTCCTCAAGCATGTCTGTGGCACCATTCCTGTAATAGTAACCCACAGCCTCCACTCCTGAAGCATGTCCGTGACCCCATTCCTGTAATAGTAACCCACAGCCTCCACTCCTGAAGCATGTCTGTGGTCCCATTCCTGTAATATTAACCCACAGCCTCCAGTCCTCAAACATGTCTGTGGCCCCATTCCTGTAATAGTAACCCACAGCCTCCACTCCTGAAGCATGTCCGTGGTCCCATTCCTGTAATATTAACCCACAGCCTCCAGTCCTCAAGCATGTCTGTTGCCCCATTACTGGAATAGTAACCCACAGCCTCCACTCCTGAAGCATGTCCGTGGTCCCATTCCTGTAATATTAACCCACAGCCTCCACTCCTGAAGCATGTCTATGGCCCCATTCCTGTAATAGTAACCCACAGCCTCCACTCCTGAAGCATGTCCGTGGTCCCATTCCTGTAATATTAACCCACAGCCTCCACTCCTGAAGCATGTCCGTGGTCCCATCCCTGTAATAGTAACCCACAGCCTCCACTCCTGAAGCATGTCTGTGGCCCCATTCCTGTAATAGTAACCCACAGCCTCCACTCCTGAAGCATGTCTGTGGCCCCATTCCTGTAATAGTAACCCACAGCCTCCACTCCTGAAGCATGTCCGTGGTCCCATTCCTGTAATAGTAACCCACAGCCTCCAGTCCTCAAGCATGTCCGCAGTCCTATTCCTGTAATATTAATCCACAGCCTCCAGTCCTCAAGCATGTTTGTGGCCCCATTCCTGTAATAGTAACCCACAGCCTCCACTCCTGAAGCATGTCCGTGGTCCCATTCCTGTAATATTAACCCACAGCCTCCAGTCCTCAAGCATGTCTGTGGCCCCATTCCTGTAATAGTAACCCACATCCTCCACTCCTGAAGCATGTCCGTGGTCCCATTCCTGTAATATTAACCCACAGCCTCCAGTCCTCAAGCATGTCTGTGGTCCCATTCCTGTAATATTAACCCACAGCCTCCAGTCCTCAAGCATGTCTGTGGCCCCATTCCAGTAATAGTAACCCACAGCCTCCACTCCTGAAGCATGTCCGTGGTCCCATTCCTGTAATACTAACCCACAGCCTCCAGTCCTCTAGCATGTCTGTGGCCCCATTCCTGTAATAGTAACCAACAGCCTCCACTCCTGAAGCATGTCCGTGGTCCCATTCCTGTAATAGTAACCCACAGCCTCCAGTCCTCAAGCATGTCCGTAGTCCTATTCCTGTAATATTAACCCACAGCCTTCAGTCCTCAAGCATGTCTGTGGTCCCATTCCTGTAATATTAACGCATAGCCTCCACTCCTGAAGCATGTCCATGGTCCCATTCCTGTAATGGTAACCCACAGCCTCCAGTCCTCAAGCATGTCCGTAGTCCTATTCCTGTAAAAGTAACCCACAGCCTCCACTCCTGAAGCATGTCTGTGGTCCCATTCCTGTAATATTAACCCACAGCCTCCAGTCCTCAAGCATGTCTTTGGTCCCATTCCTGTAATAGTAACCCACAGCCTCCACTCCTGAAGCATGTCTGTGGCCCCATTCCTGTAATGGTAACCCACAGCCTCCACTCCTGAAGTATGTCTGTGGCCCCATTCCTGTAATAGTAACCCACTGCCTCCACTCCTGAAGCATGTCCGTGGTCCCATTCCTGTAATAGTAACCCACAGCCTCCAGTCCTCAAGCATGTCCGTAGTCCTATTCCTGTAATATTAACCCACAGCCTCCAGTCCTCAAGCATGTCCGTGGTCCCATTCCTGTAATAGTAACCCACAGCCTCCACTCCTGAAGCATGTCCGTGGTCCCATTCCTGTAATAGTAACCCACAGCCTCCACTCCTGAAGCATGTCCGGGGTCCCATTCCTGTAATAGTAACCCACAGCCTCCACTCCTGAAGCATGTCCGTGGTCCCATTCCTGTAATATTAACCCACAGCCTCCAGTCCTGAAGCATGTCTGTGGCCCCATTCCTGTAATAGTAACCCACAGCCTCCACTCCTGAAGCATGTCCGTGGTCCCATTCCTGTAATAGTAACACACAGCCTCCACTCCTGAAGCATGTCTGTGGCCCCATTCCTGTAATATTAACCGACAGCCTCCACTCCTGAAGCATGTCTGTGGCCCCATTCCTGTAATAGTAACCCACAGCCTCCACTCCTGAAGCATGTCTGTGGCCCCATTCCTGTAATAGTAACCCACAGCCTTCAGTCCTCAAGCATGTCCGTAGTCCTATTCCTGTAATATTAACCCACAGCCTCCAGTCCTCAAGCATGTCTGTGGTCCCATTCCTGTAATATTAACCCACAGCCTCCACTCCTGAAGCATGTCCGTGGTCCCATTCCTGTAATAGTAACCCACAGCCTCCAGTCCTCAAGCATGTCCGTAGTCCTATTCCTGTAATAGTAACCCACAGCCTCCACTACTGAAGCATGTCCGTGGTCCCATTCCTGTAATATTAACCCACAGCCTCCAGTCCTCAAGCATGTCTGTGGCCCCATTCCTGTAATAGTAACCCACATCCTCCACTCCTGAAGCATGTCTGTGGTCCCATTCCTGTAATAGTAACCCACAGCCTCCGCTCCGGAAGCATGTCCGTGGCCCCATTCCTGTAATATTAACCCACTGCCTCCACTCCTGAAGCATGTCTGTGGCCCCATTCCTGTAATAGTAACCCACTGCCTCCACTCCTGAAGCATGTCCGTGGTCCCATTCCTGTAATAGTAACCCACAGCCTCCAGTCCTCAAGCATGTCCGTAGTCCTATTCCTGTAATATTAACCCACAGCCTCCAGTCCTCAAGCATGTCCGTGGTCCCATTCCTGTAATAGTAACCCACAGCCTCCACTCCTGAAGCATGTCCGTGGTCCCATTCCTGTAATAGTAACCCACAGCCTCCACTCCTGAACCATGTCCGGGGTCCCATTCCTGTAATAGTAACCCACAGCCTCCACTCCTGAAGCATGTCCGTGGTCCCATTCCTGTAATATTAACCCACAGCCTCCAGTCCTGAAGCATGTCTGTGGCCCCATTCCTGTAATAGTAACCCACAGCCTCCACTCCTGAAGCATGTCCGTGGTCCCATTCCTGTAATAGTAACACACAGCCTCCACTCCTGAAGCATGTCTGTGGCCCCATTCCTGTAATATTAACCGACAGCCTCCACTCCTGAAGCATGTCTGTGGCCCCATTCCTGTAATAGTAACCCACAGCCTCCACTCCTGAAGCATGTCTGTGGCCCCATTCCTGTAATAGTAACCCACAGCCTTCAGTCCTCAAGCATGTCCGTAGTCCTATTCCTGTAATATTAACCCACAGCCTCCAGTCCTCAAGCATGTCTGTGGTCCCATTCCTGTAATATTAACCCACAGCCTCCACTCCTGAAGCATGTCCGTGGTCCCATTCCTGTAATAGTAACCCACAGCCTCCAGTCCTCAAGCATGTCCGTAGTCCTATTCCTGTAATAGTAACCCACAGCCTCCACTACTGAAGCATGTCCGTGGTCCCATTCCTGTAATATTAACCCACAGCCTCCAGTCCTCAAGCATGTCTGTGGCCCCATTCCTGTAATAGTAACCCACATCCTCCACTCCTGAAGCATGTCTGTGGTCCCATTCCTGTAATAGTAACCCAAAGCCTCCACTCCTGAAGCATGTCTGTGGCCCCATTCCTGTAATATTAACCCACTGCCTCCACTCCTGAAGCATGTCTGTGGCCCCATTCCTGTAATAGTAACCCACAGCCTCCACTACGGAAGCATGTCCGTGGTCCCATTCCTGTCATAGTAACCCACAGCCTCCAGTCCTCGAGCATGTCCGTAGTCCTATTCCTGTAATATTAACCCACAGCCTCCAGTCCTCAAGCATGTCTGTGGCCCCATTCCTGTAATAGTAACCCACAGCCTCCACTCCTGAAGCATGTCTGTGGTCCCATTCCTGTAATATTAGCCCACAGCCTCCAGTCCTCAAGCATGTCTATGGCCCCATTCCGGTAACAGTAACCCACAGCCTTCACTTCTGAAGCATGTCCGTGGTCCCATTCCTGTAATATTAACCCACAGCCTCCAGTCCTCAAGCATGTCTGTGGCCCCATTCCTGTAATAGTAACCCACAGCCTCCACTCCTGAAGCATGTCTGTGGCCCCATTCCTGTAATAGTAACCCACAGCCTCCACTCCTGAAGCATGTCCGTGGTCCCATTCCTGTAATACTAACCCACAGCCTCCAGTCCTCAAGCATGTCCGTAGTCCTATTCCTGTAATATTAACCCAGAGCCTCCAGTCCTCAAGCATGTCTGTGGCCCCATTCCTGTAATAGTAACCCACAGCCTCCACTCCTGAAGCATGTCCGTGGTCCCATTCCTGTAATATTAACCCACAGCCTCCAGTCCTCAAGCATGTCTGTGGCCCCATTCCTGTAATAGTAACCCACAGCCTCCACTCCTGAAGCATGTCCGTGGTCCCATTCCTGTAATATTAACCCACAGCCTCCAGTCCTCAAACATGTCTGTGGCCCCATTCCTGTAATAGTAACCCACAGCCTCCACTCCTGAAGCATGTCCGTGGTCCCATTCCTGTAATATTAACCCACAGCCTCCAGTCCTCAAGCATGTCTGTGGCCCCATTCCTGTAATAGTAACCCACAGCCTCCACTCCTGAAGCATGTCCGTGGTCCCATTCCTGTAATATTAACCCACAGCCTCCAGTCCTCAAGCATGTCTATGGCCCCATTCCTGTAATAGTAACCCACAGCCTCCACTCCTGAAGCATGTCCGTGGTCCCTTTCCTGTAATATTAACCCACAGCCTCCAGTCCTCAAGCATGTCTGTGGCCCCATTCCTGTAATAGTAACCCACAGCCTCCACTCCTGAAGCATGTCCGTGGTCCAATTCCTGTAATAGTAACCCATAGCCTCCACTCCTGAAGCATGTCTGTGGCCCCATTCCTGTAATAGTAACCCACAGCCTCCACTCCTCAAGCATGTCTGTGGCCCTATTCCTGTTATAGTAACCCACAGCCTCCACTCCTGAAGCATGTCTGTGACCCCATTCCTGTAATAGTAACCCACAGCCTCCAGTCCTCAAGCATGTCCGTAGTCCCATTCCTGTAATATTAACCCACAGCCTCCAGTCCTCAAGCATGTCTGTTTCCCCATTCCTGTAATAGTAAACCACAGCCTCCACTCCTGAAGCATGTCCGTGATCCCATTCCTGTAATATTAACCCACATCCTCCAGTCCTCAAGCTTGTCTGTGGCCCCATTCCTGTAATAGTAACCCACATCCTCCACTCCTGAAGCATGTCCGTGGTCCCATTCCTGTAATAGTAACCCACAGCCTCCACTCCTGAAGCATGCCTGTGACCCCATTCCTGTAATAGTAACCCACAGCCTCCACTCCTGAAGCATGTCTGTGGCCCCATTCCTGTAATAGTAACCCACAGCCTCCACTCCTGAAGCATGTCCGTGGTCCCATTCCTGTAATAGTAACCCACAGCCTCCAGTCCTCAAGCATGTCCACAGTCCTATTCCTGTAATATTAACCCACAGCCTCCAGTCCTCAAGCATGTTTGTGGCCCCATTCCTGTAATAGTAACCCACAGCCTCCACTCCTGAAGCATGTCCGTGGTCCCATTCCTGTAATATTAACCCACAGCCTCCAGTCCTCAAGCATGTCTGTGGCCCCATTCCTGTAATAGTAACCCACATCCTCCACTCCTGAAGCATGTCCGTGGTCCCATTCCTGTAATATTAACCCACAGCCTCCAGTCCTCAAGCATGTCTGTGGCCCCATTCCGGTAATAGTAACCCACAGCCTCCACTCCTGAAGCATGTCGGTGGTCCCATTCCTGTAATACTAACCCACAGCCTCTAGTCCTCTAGCATGTCTGTGGCCCCATTCCTGTAATAGTAACCAACAGCCTCCACTCCTGAAGCATGTCTGTAGTCCCATTCCTGTAATATTAACCCACAGCCTCCAGTCCTCAAACATGTCTGTGGCCCCATTCCTGTATTAGTAACCCACAGCCTCCACTCCTGAAGCATGTCCGTGGTCCAATTCCTGTAATAGTAATCCATAGCCTCCACTCCTGAAGCATATCTGTGGCCCCATTCCTGTAATAGTAACCCACAGCCTCCACTCCTCAAGCATGTCTGTGGCCCCATTCCTGTAATAGTAACCCACAGCCTCCACTCCTGAAGCATGTCCGTGACCCCATTCCTGTAATAGTAACCCACAGCCTCCAGTCCTCAAGCATGTCCGTAGTCCTATTCCTGTAATATTAACCCACAGCCTCCAGTCCTCAAGCATGTCTGTGGCCCCATTCCTGTAATAGTAACCCACAGCCTCCACTCCTGAAGCATGTCCGTGACCCCATTCCTGTAATAGTAACCCACAGCCTCCACTCCTGAAGCATGTCTGTGGTCCCATTCCTGTAATATTAACCCACAGCCTCCAGTCCTCAAACATGTCTGTGGCCCCATTCCTGTAATAGTAACCTACAGCCTCCAGTCCTCAAGCATGTCTGTGGCCCCATTCCTGTAATAGTAACCCACAGCCTCCACTCCTGAAGCATGTCTGTGGCCCCATTCCTGTAATATTAACCCACAGCCTCCACTCCTGAAGCATGTCTGTGGCCCCATTCCTGTAATAGTAACCCACAGCCTCCACTCCTGAAGCATGTCTGTGGCCCCATTCCTGTAATAGTAACCCACAGCCTCCACTCCTGAAGCATGTCCATGGTCCCATTCCTGTAATAGTAACCTACAGCCTCCAGTCCTCAAGCATGTCCGTAGTCCTTTTCCTGTAATATTAACCTACAGCCTCCAGTCCTCAAGCATGTCTGTGGCCCCATTCCTGTAATAGTAACCCACAGCCTCCACTCCTGAAGCATGTCCGTGGTCCCATTCCTGTAAAATTAACCCACAGCCTCCAGTCCTCAAGTATGTCTGTGGCCCCATTCCTGTAATAGTAACCCACAGCCTCCACTCCTGAAGCATGTCCGTGGTCCCATTCCTGTAATAATAACCCACAGCCTCCACTCCTGAAGCATGTCCGTGGTCCCATTTCTGTAATAGTAACCCACAGCCTCCACTCCTGAAGCATGTCCGTGGTCCCATTCCTGTAATATTAACCCACAGCCTCCAGTCCTCAAGCATGTCTGTGGCCCCATTACTGTAATAGTAACCCAGAGCCTCCAGTCCTGCAGCATGTCCGTGGTCCCATTCCTGTAATAGTAACCCACAGCCTCCACTCCTGAAGCATGTCCGTGGCCCCATTCCTGTAATAGTAACCCACAGCCTCCACTCCTGAAGCATGTCCGTGGTCCCATTCCTGTAATATTATCCCACAGCCTCCAGTCCTCAAACATGTCTGTGGCCCCATTACTGTAATAGTAACCCACAGCCTCCACTCCTGAAGCATGTCCGTGGTCTCATTCCTGTAATAGTAACCCACAGCCTCCACTCCTGAAGCATGTCCGTGGTCCCATTCCTGTAATAGTAACCCACAGCCTCCACTCCTGAAGCATGTCCGTGGTCCCATTCCTGTAATAGTAACCCACAGCCTCCACTCCTGAAGCATGTCCGTGGTCCCATTCCTGTAATACTAACCCACAGCCTCCAGTCCTCAAGCATGTCTGTGGCCCCATTCCTGTAATAGTAACCCACAGCCTCCACTCCTGAAGCATGTCCGTGGTCCCATTCCTGTAATATTAACCCACAGCCTCCAGTCCTGAAGCATGTCTGTGGCCCCATTCCTGAAATAGTAACCCACAGCCTCCACTCCTGAAGCATGTCCGTGGTCCCATTCCTGTAATAGTAACACACAGCCTCCACTCCTGAAGCATGTCTGTTGCCCCATTCCTGTAATATTATCCGACAACCTCCACTCCTGAAGCATGTCTGTGGCCCCATTCCTGTAATAGTAACCCACAACCTCCCCTCCTGAACCATGTCTGTGGCCCCATTCCTGTAATAGTAACCCACAGCCTCCACTCCTGAAGCATGTCCGTGGTCCCATTCCTGTAATAGTAACCCACAGCCTCCACTCCTGAAGCATGTCCGTGGTCCCATTCCTGTAATATTAACCCACAGCCTCCAGTCCTCAAGCATGTCTGTGGCCCCATTCCTGTAATAGTAACCCACAGCCTCCACTCCTGAAGCATGTCTGTGCTCCCATTCCTGTAATATTAACCCACAGCCTCCAGTCCTCAAGCATGTCTGTGGCCCCATTCCGGTAATAGTAACCCACAGCCTCCACTTCTGAAGCATGTCCGTGGTCCCATTCCTGTAATATTAACCCACAGCCTCCAGTCCTCAAGCATGTCTGTGGCCCCATTCCTGTAATAGTAACCCACAGCCTCCACTCCTGAAGCATGTCCGTGGTCCCATTCCTGTAATAGTAACCCACAGCCTCCAGTCCTCAAGCATGTCCGTAGTCCTATTCCTGTAATATTAACCCAGAGCCTCCAGTCCTCAAGCATGTCTGTGGCCCAATTCCTGTAATAGTAACCCACTGCCTCCACTCCTGAAGCATGTCCGTGGTCCCATTCCTGTAATATTAACCCACAGCCTCCAGTCCTCAAGCATGTCTGTGGTCCCATTCCTGCAATAGTAACCCACAGCCTCCACTCCTGAAGCATGTCCATGGTCCCATTCCTGTAATAATAACCCACAGCCTCCACTCCTGAAGCATGTCCGTGGTCCCATTCCTGTAATAGTAAACCACAGCCTCCACTCCTGAAGCATGTCCGTGGTCCCATTCCTGTAATATTAACCCATAGCCTCCAGTCCTCAAGCATGTCTGTGGCCCCATTACTGTAATAGTAACCCACAGCCTCCACTCCTGAAGCATGTCCGTGGTCCCATTCCTGTAATAGTAACCCACAGCCTCCACTCCTGAAGCATGTCCATGGTCCCATTCCTGTAATATTAACCCACAGCTTCCAGTCCTCAAGCATGTCCGTGGCCCCATTCCTGTAATAGTAACCCACAGCCTCCACTCCTGAAGCATGACCGTGGTCCCATTCCTGTAATATTAACCCACAGCCTCCAGTCCTCAAGCATGTCTGTGGCCCCATTCCTGTAATAGTAACCCACAGCCTCCACTCCTGAAGCATGTCCGTGGTCCCATTCCTGTAATAGTAACCCACAGCCTCCACTCCTGAAGCATGTCCGTGGTCCCATTCCTGTAATAGTAACCCACAGCCTCCACTCCTGAAGCATGTCCGTGGTCCCATTCCTGTAATATTAACCGACAGCCTCCAGTCCTCAAGCATGTCTGTGGCCCCATTACTGTAATAGTACCCCACAGCCTCCACTCCTGAAGCATGTCCGTGATCCCATTCCTGTAATAGTAACCCACAGCCTCCACTCCTGAAGCATGTCGGTGGTCCCATTCCTGTAATATTAACCCACAGCCTCCAGTCCTCAAGCATGTCCGTGGCCCCATTCCTGTAATAGTAACCCACAGCCTCCACTCCTGAAGCATGTCCGTGGTCCCATTCCTGTAATATTAACCCACAGCCTCCAGTCCTCAAGCATGTCTGTGGCCCCATTACTGTAATAGTAACCCACAGCCTCCACTCCTGAAGCATGTCCGTGGTCCCATTCCTGTAATAGTAACCCACAGCCTCCACTCCTGAAGCATGTATGTGGTCCCATTCCTGTAATAGTAACCCACAGCCTCCACTCCTGAAGCATGTCCGTGGTCCCATTCCTGTAATAGTAACCCACAGCCTCCACTCCTGAAGCATGTCCGTGGTCCCATTCCTGTAATATTAACCCACAGCCTCCAGTCCTCAAGCATGTCTGTGGTCCCATTCCTGTAATATTAACCCACAGCCTCCAGTCCTCAAGCATGTCTGTGGCCCCATTCCGGTAATAGTAACCCACAGCCTCCACTCCTGAAGCATGTCCGTGGTCCCATTCCTGTAATACTAACCCACAGCCTCCAGTCCTCTAGCATGTCTGTGGCCCCATTCCTGTAATAGTAACCAACAGCCTCCACTCCTGAAGCATGTCCGTGGTCCCATTCCTGTAATAGTAACCCACAGCCTCCAGTCCTCAAGCATGTCCGTAGTCCTATTCCTGTAATATTAACCCACAGCCTTCAGTCCTCAAGCATGTCTGTGGTCCCATTCCTGTAATATTAACGCATAGCCTCCACTCCTGAAGCATGTCCATGGTCCCATTCCTGTAATGGTAACCCACAGCCTCCAGTCCTCAAGCATGTCCGTAGTCCTATTCCTGTAAAAGTAACCCACAGCCTCCACTCCTGAAGCATGTCTGTGGTCCCATTCCTGTAATATTAACCCACAGCCTCCAGTCCTCAAGCATGTCTTTGGTCCCATTCCTGTAATAGTAACCCACAGCCTCCACTCCTGAAGCATGTCTGTGGCCCCATTCCTGTAATGGTAACCCACAGCCTCCACTCCTGAAGTATGTCTGTGGCCCCATTCCTGTAATAGTAACCCACTGCCTCCACTCCTGAAGCATGTCCGTGGTCCCATTCCTGTAATAGTAACCCACAGCCTCCAGTCCTCAAGCATGTCCGTAGTCCTATTCCTGTAATATTAACCCACAGCCTCCAGTCCTCAAGCATGTCCGTGGTCCCATTCCTGTAATAGTAACCCACAGCCTCCACTCCTGAAGCATGTCCGTGGTCCCATTCCTGTAATAGTAACCCACAGCCTCCACTCCTGAAGCATGTCCGGGGTCCCATTCCTGTAATAGTAACCCACAGCCTCCACTCCTGAAGCATGTCCGTGGTCCCATTCCTGTAATATTAACCCACAGCCTCCAGTCCTGAAGCATGTCTGTGGCCCCATTCCTGTAATAGTAACCCACAGCCTCCACTCCTGAAGCATGTCCGTGGTCCCATTCCTGTAATAGTAACACACAGCCTCCACTCCTGAAGCATGTCTGTGGCCCCATTCCTGTAATATTAACCGACAGCCTCCACTCCTGAAGCATGTCTGTGGCCCCATTCCTGTAATAGTAACCCACAGCCTCCACTCCTGAAGCATGTCTGTGGCCCCATTCCTGTAATAGTAACCCACAGCCTTCAGTCCTCAAGCATGTCCGTAGTCCTATTCCTGTAATATTAACCCACAGCCTCCAGTCCTCAAGCATGTCTGTGGTCCCATTCCTGTAATATTAACCCACAGCCTCCACTCCTGAAGCATGTCCGTGGTCCCATTCCTGTAATAGTAACCCACAGCCTCCAGTCCTCAAGCATGTCCGTAGTCCTATTCCTGTAATAGTAACCCACAGCCTCCACTACTGAAGCATGTCCGTGGTCCCATTCCTGTAATATTAACCCACAGCCTCCAGTCCTCAAGCATGTCTGTGGCCCCATTCCTGTAATAGTAACCCACATCCTCCACTCCTGAAGCATGTCTGTGGTCCCATTCCTGTAATAGTAACCCACAGCCTCCACTCCGGAAGCATGTCCGTGGCCCCATTCCTGTAATATTAACCCACTGCCTCCACTCCTGAAGCATGTCTGTGGCCCCATTCCTGTAATAGTAACCCACTGCCTCCACTCCTGAAGCATGTCCGTGGTCCCATTCCTGTAATAGTAACCCACAGCCTCCAGTCCTCAAGCATGTCCGTAGTCCTATTCCTGTAATATTAACCCACAGCCTCCAGTCCTCAAGCATGTCCGTGGTCCCATTCCTGTAATAGTAACCCACAGCCTCCACTCCTGAAGCATGTCCGTGGTCCCATTCCTGTAATAGTAACCCACAGCCTCCACTCCTGAACCATGTCCGGGGTCCCATTCCTGTAATAGTAACCCACAGCCTCCACTCCTGAAGCATGTCCGTGGTCCCATTCCTGTAATATTAACCCACAGCCTCCAGTCCTGAAGCATGTCTGTGGCCCCATTCCTGTAATAGTAACCCACAGCCTCCACTCCTGAAGCATGTCCGTGGTCCCATTCCTGTAATAGTAACACACAGCCTCCACTCCTGAAGCATGTCTGTGGCCCCATTCCTGTAATATTAACCGACAGCCTCCACTCCTGAAGCATGTCTGTGGCCCCATTCCTGTAATAGTAACCCACAGCCTCCACTCCTGAAGCATGTCTGTGGCCCCATTCCTGTAATAGTAACCCACAGCCTTCAGTCCTCAAGCATGTCCGTAGTCCTATTCCTGTAATATTAACCCACAGCCTCCAGTCCTCAAGCATGTCTGTGGTCCCATTCCTGTAATATTAACCCACAGCCTCCACTCCTGAAGCATGTCCGTGGTCCCATTCCTGTAATAGTAACCCACAGCCTCCAGTCCTCAAGCATGTCCGTAGTCCTATTCCTGTAATAGTAACCCACAGCCTCCACTACTGAAGCATGTCCGTGGTCCCATTCCTGTAATATTAACCCACAGCCTCCAGTCCTCAAGCATGTCTGTGGCCCCATTCCTGTAATAGTAACCCACATCCTCCACTCCTGAAGCATGTCTGTGGTCCCATTCCTGTAATAGTAACCCAAAGCCTCCACTCCTGAAGCATGTCTGTGGCCCCATTCCTGTAATATTAACCCACTGCCTCCACTCCTGAAGCATGTCTGTGGCCCCATTCCTGTAATAGTAACCCACAGCCTCCACTCCGGAAGCATGTCCGTGGTCCCATTCCTGTCATAGTAACCCACAGCCTCCAGTCCTCGAGCATGTCCGTAGTCCTATTCCTGTAATATTAACCCACAGCCTCCAGTCCTCAAGCATGTCTGTGGCCCCATTCCTGTAATAGTAACCCACAGCCTCCACTCCTGAAGCATGTCTGTGGTCCCATTCCTGTAATATTAGCCCACAGCCTCCAGTCCTCAAGCATGTCTATGGCCCCATTCCGGTAACAGTAACCCACAGCCTTCACTTCTGAAGCATGTCCGTGGTCCCATTCCTGTAATATTAACCCACAGCCTCCAGTCCTCAAGCATGTCTGTGGCCCCATTCCTGTAATAGTAACCCACAGCCTCCACTCCTGAAGCATGTCTGTGGCCCCATTCCTGTAATAGTAACCCACAGCCTCCACTCCTGAAGCATGTCCGTGGTCCCATTCCTGTAATACTAACCCACAGCCTCCAGTCCTCAAGCATGTCCGTAGTCCTATTCCTGTAATATTAACCCAGAGCCTCCAGTCCTCAAGCATGTCTGTGGCCCCATTCCTGTAATAGTAACCCACAGCCTCCACTCCTGAAGCATGTCCGTGGTCCCATT